>NC_135734.1:21318125-21972812 GCF_041903045.1 Epinephelus lanceolatus
ACTAGAAGATATACATATATATATATATATATCTATATATATATATATAATATGTATTTTCGATTTTTATATTCAGGTAAAGTATAAACAACCCAACCTATCAAACAACAGACTGTATATGCGCTATAACTTGTTTATAAGCCATTTTCAAGATATTTCATACTCAGGTATTACAAAAGTACAGGTAAAGGATAGACATAGATAATTAACATACATATTTATCTTTGAGAGAGCCACTGAATGGACCCTAGCTTTCTGTTTTATTTTTTAATTGTTATGAACAAAAGCCATGTGCCAAATTTAGTCATGTTAATTTTTCATATTAAAAAGACTTAAAGGGAAAAAATGGGGATACTGTTACTTGATATTAGTTGTAAAACCTTCCTTTTCAATCCACATTTGACTGAGCTGGTATAAAAATTAGGGCTGCAACTAATTATTGTTTGATGATTTTTTAAACGTCGATTATTTTCTCAGTTTATGATTGTTTAGTCTCATAAATCTCTCAAAACAACGAAAAATTATGACATTCAGATGTTTTTTTTTCACCAACTTACAGTCTAAAATCCAAAGATACTGATTTTACTGTCGCACATGACACAGAAAAGCAGCAAGCCGTCGCGACTGAGAGGCTGGAGCCAGCAAGTGTGGTTAATAAATCTTATTCGATGACTTGACTAAGTTTTGACTCTAATAAAAATGTAGTAAATAAAATTGTAACTGTGCTTTGTGTACGTTATGAGGCAGTGAAAGATATTAAAGCAGCATATTTTGTCTCGAAGTTAACTTAAAATTTCTGTTTCCACCTGAAGTGCCTCACCTTATAAAGGTAACATGTCATTTTTTAAAACCGTGTCAGACTTAAGTTTGGTTTAGTCCTACAAACTCCCACAAAAGATGACAAGCCCAGGCAGGAAAGTGAAACAGAGAAGGAGCAGGGCCGGTGTTGATGGGTACGGACGGTTTGGATTGGACGAAGGGGAGGAAATGTGGGTGTTGGAACTTGTCACATTAGTTTCCGTCACCACAGCAGCAGAGGAAAAGGTTCTTTCTTCTCCACGGCCGGCAGAATGAAAGAGCGGTGTTGTACAGTAGGCAGCCTGGCGTGGACGAGGCCGAAGCGGGCAGATGTCCAGGGCACAGCTGGACGTGTAAAGCCCCTCCAGGATCGGACTCCTGCCATACCGCCCTGGCTGCAGCGCTGGCAACGTGCCTGGCACACCACACTGCTATTGCACACCTCCTACGCTGCTACTGTACAACACTGCTCTTCTCCTTAGGCTGGCATGTTTCCTGCCGGTGCACCACACCGCTGCCATCAATGTCATGTTCGCTACCCTCCACTACCCAACACAGGAGCTAATGTCAGGCTGGTGTGGTCTAACGCCTTGTTGAACAGCCATCACTGTTGTCCATTTTACTGCATGAATCAGTGTAGGTGCAGAGAGCAGGGAGCACATCTTTTTACTGCTCGCACATGATTGTAAGAAACTCAGATGACAAAGCAGCAGGCCAACACAAGCAGAAAGAAACGTATAGATTGAGCTGCATGAAGATATTTTTGTATGTCAGCAGAAGCTACACAGGGAGTGTGTGCGTGTTTGAGTGTATGTGTGTGTGTGTTTTGGACACCCTCTTCCTCCATTCCCTCCTTCCACCATTCCACAGCGGTAAAGGAAAAGAAAACTTGTCAGACGAGGAGCGGGGAGAGCCATTTCTCAGCCACCTGTCTCCAACAGAAACATAAGGAATACGGGTGTTTTTTTTTCTCCTCACATGAATAAAATGTGGGAATCTTCCTCTCCTTCCAGCAGATCTGGGAGTCACAATTTACAGCGGATGCCGCAGACTGTTTCCTACATGCTCAGTGTAGCTGTAACTTAGATTGGCGTGCACGCACCTTCACACACACACTCCGACTCCCTCCCTCTCCCCCACTGCTTCTTTCTGTTTCTCTCTCCTCCTAGCCGCCACCACCCACCCTCACTTAACCCCGACCGGCTCGATCCTGCAGCTCTCCTACCCCTCTGCCACTCCACAGTGATGGATTAAAAACTCTCTGGCCGGCTAAGCTCATATTGTGTAAATAAAAGTTCTAGACTGACGGGCGTGGAGGGAGACAAGGAGAACTCGTTGAGTGTGTTTTTGGGTGGGCAAACGGCTGGGTGTGTTGCAGAGCGAGTGCCTGGGGTGGGTGTTGGAGGTGTCACCTTCACTTGACACAGCTGTCCAGGAGGAGAAATGGAGGGTGAGATGGAGGAATGAAAAGAGGGAGGGGGGAGTTGGAGGGAAGCTCAGCTGAGGAAGACTAAACAGGGTGTCTGCTGGAGGAGCAGGAAGTGAAGGAGACGATCCATCCGTCATCACACCTCTATTTTTTCTCTCTCTTTCTCTCCAGGCCGGGTCGACCACAGCGAAAGGCAACATCCCGCAGGTGCTCTACTACGTATGGAGGAGCCAAGGCCTTTCAGGGTGAGTGTGTGTGTCTTCATTTCAGAGAGACGTTCAAAGGCAGTCGTGATTGGTTGAAACCGAGCAGCCTCTTTGCGCAAAGCGTTTTATACTATCCCCTTAAAAACCTCTTATTTTACATGATTTGATTTAACTCGGCCTGATCCCTCACGTAATCAAGTTTGATGATAGAGTCGCTACTCTTGGTGGGACGTGAATTTACAGCCGCAGCTGAAGAATTACATGTATAAAAGCTTTTCCTGCCCACTTGCTGCACCGTCCTATTGATTAAGGTGTTACAGGGGCCAAGCGGAAGGGTTTATTTGAGTGTTTTGATGTGTTTATGATGCGCACCGGACAAAAGCCCAGGTCTAATGGGGCCGCAGAGGGCTGCCAGCACTAAAACAAACCCTCAGCCGCGGTGAATAATAGGCCCGCTTGTGTACAAGCCGCCATCATTTAGTTAGGATGCACCTCGGCTTAATGCTCATAACAGATTTGGTTTGGGACCGGGCCAAACACCAGTGGGACATCTCTCTCTCCCTCTCTCTGTCTCGCAAACACACGCTCACAAACACAAACCACTGTGTTATTGTTTGTTTGTGTAGGCTGCAGTGCTGGAATCCAATCAGAGACAAATTACATTTCAGCTTTGTGTTTAATATGAGCCAAGGGTGATTCCCTACAAACTGCTTTCAGGCATCAGTAATAAGCATGCCTTCAATTTAAATAAAGCTCACGTTGGAGACTACTGCACAATCTCGATGAGGTGATAGTTGGCGAGCCCCTATGGAAAAGCCTAAATCCCACTCTCCCAGCTGCAACAGTAACCAAGTGGTAATGTACAGGGGAGCTCTTTGATGCCAATCCCCCACCTCTGCACCACACAGCAACCTTTGATGTTTTCCTCTCTTTCCATCCTTCTCTATCTCCTCCAACTATCCTCTGGGACCAGCTGCAAAACTCACTCATGGTGTGCAGCCCGGAGAGCACGCACCATAAGCTGTACAACATGATGAACTCCTGAAAAATCCTTTTCTCCCCTGATATTGATGTAACCAGAGAAGGTGGAGATTGAGAAGAAAGAGAGCAACTAAAAGAATGAGACGACAGAATGAAACGCAGACACAAAGGAAAGTGTGTAGAAAGTAAAAAAAAAAAGGGGGGGGGGCTGCTGCTCTGCAGGGCCAAAGGCCTGGTGGTTGCGCTGGTGCATGCCTGATACAAATTGCTGGGGCTTTAAAGCTGTAATTATGGTAATAGGCCCAATTGCAGTGTAGTGAAGCTCTAAAGTGCTTCCATGTGTGTGCCATGCCCCAGAGACCCCGGGTTAGCACAGAGCAATGGAGCTCACACCGGGGCCTCCCCCCAGTAACCAAACTGCACCAGGAATTATGTCAAAACAAAGACTAATAAGTAACATGTCCTCCGGGCTGTGTCTGCTTTGTGCCTCATGTAAACCAAAATGGAGGAAAAGTAAACAAGTGACGTGTTTGTACCGCATACACACAACAAAGCGGAGACTCTGGAAGATTGTGGTAAACCGTAATTGTGCTTTTATGGCATCGGGAATCTTTGTTCTTCACCGTAACAAGTTAAGTCGAGCAATTTGGGCACTTTTAACAATGGGGAAAATATAGAGTATTAGTGGACTTAAAAAGGTGTATTTCTTGCAGAGAGGTGGAGTGTGCCCAGAGAACAGGCCAGATGCCACATACACAGTCTGTATCCTTCACTGTGTGTGTCAGGGTTCCCATGGATCCTTAAAAAGTATTTAAAGGCATTGAGTTCATTATTTCATCCAGTGTGTAGGATTAGGGGGCATCTGATGGCAGAAATGAATATTCATAACTATATTTTTATTTGGTGGCATGGTGGTGCAGTGGTTAGCATTGTTGCCTTACAGCAAGAGGGTTCCTGGTTCAAAACCTGGGGTTGGGGAAGCCCCTCTATTGAGAGTTTGCATGTTCTCCCCATGTCAGCGTGGGTTTTCTCCAGGTACTCCAGCTTCCTCCCACAGTCCAAAGACATGCAGGTTAACTGGTGACTCTAAATTGGCCGTAGGTGTGAATGTGAGTGTGTCAGGCCTGATATAGCCTGGTGACCTGTCCAGGGTTTACCCTGTCTCTCGCCCAATGTCAGCTGGGATAGGCTCCAGCCCTCCTGCAACCCCTAACAGGATAAGCGATAATGGAAAATGAATGAATGAATGTTGTCATTAGTTTATGATAAACTGAAAGTAAGAATTGTTGTGTTTTCGTCACCCTAGAATGAGCCGTTTATGTCTACATATGGAGCAGGTCCTCTTCCACTGAGTCCGCCATGTTGTTTCTACAGTAGCACAGAAAGGACACTGGCTCTAGGTAGGGTCATTGGTGTTGTCGTGTCCGCCATCGTAGTTTCCCTTAAGTGCTGGGCACATGGGAGAAGTTTCACCTCTGAAATCTAACCACTACAAACTAGACCTTTAATTGGTATTAAAATAAAAAGTCTAAAGTCTAAAAAGTGCTCACACATGGGAAGTAGGATTTTCCAAAGTTGAATTGTAAAATTTCAAAATAATTTGTAACATCTATCTTTTTTAAAATTACCAAATGCCTCTCATTAACATCATGCAGACCAGGATAGCAGAACCACCCATATTTTGTTTCTGGTCAGGATGCTCAGAGCAGAGGATCCACTGTCTGCTAGCTAGCTGTACTGTACCCTGGACGACATGTGACAGATTCACTGAAAACTTGTCATTTAACCAAGATTTACTGCCATGGTTGAAACAGGTAAAAGGCCATGCAAATGAGGCTCTGTGTATTTTATGCAAGACGTTTTTCCAAACTCGATACTATGACAATCAAGGCAGTGGAATACCAAATGTAGGGTGAGAAACACACACAGACAATTAAAAAAAAAAAAAAACGCCAAGAAGTGCAAGGTATTCCCCAAAAAAGTCAGGTTTTATGTAAGAATAAACATTTGGGCAAAACTGTCCCTTGTCCCTAACCATAAGTAATTGATGTTGGTTCATGGTTTTTTCCTTCAGTTTTAGTTATTGTAAAATTGGTCTTATATTTCAGTCTGAGTGGCATTAAAAAAGTCTTAAATCTAACTTTCCTTAAGCTTTAGGACCTGTGAGAGTTGGGTTTTAGGAAAAGTGCTGTAACATCTGTTTTTAGCTTGACTTTTGTTATTATTCACATTCTGTCCTGGAAACACAAGTAGACCCGCCCCCTACTGAAGGAATGTGTAAGACATCACACTGATGTATCTTCCTCAGTAATGCTGACGACCCTGAAATGTTACATCTGATCTCTGACTATTGAATTTATCTTATGGGAAAGTTGCATAACTAATAAATGCACTTTATTCTAACCTTAGTATCGTCCCTGCTCCAACACAAGTGCCAGAAATTTGTTCCCACATACAGATGAAGATTTCCCCCCTGCTCTTCTTTAAGAGCACCAGCATTTGTCTGAACTGCAGCCAACACATTTTCTTTGAGTTCACCACTGTTCTTCTGCACTCTCCTGTCATGCCTTGAAACTATATTTAGTCCGATTCCCCAGGAGAGGTGACTGGCCAACAATCGTGGGATGACAGCTCTCAGTGGCTGGCCAGGCTGTGATGTCAGGGTGAGTCAGGGCACCCGTGGGAGCCGAGGTGGAATATTTGAGCTCCTGACTCTGCTCTGACGTCTCAGAGCCCGCAGGTGGGCCTGATCCCAGACAGGAAGTGTAACAGTAGTCAGGAGCTGAGACAAAACAAGAGCGTTGGGTTTAAAATTAGTTCATTCCTCACACTGCTAAACATCAGGACCATCACATGAGAAGACAGAGTGGAATATGTGAGGACGTGTTGTGTCTACTGTGTTGTTGTTGTTTATCTGTCCAGCTGCTCAGCGTACACGTCTTAGTCTCTTTGCTTGGATCTTGATCAGCTTCAGATATCATATGTAATATTATTGTGTGAGTAATGCTGAGTAGTTTCCTGCAGCGAGCCTGTGGCTCATGTTTCAGCAGATGGTGATAGAAAAGCTGTGTTGAGATGGAAAGAGCACGCTGAAGGGCAAGACAACAACCTCTGAGTAATGTCTCAGCGTTTATTTGGAGCCTTTACACCAGTCCGTGCTTACACAAACACAATTGGATTCTTGTGTCTCTCACACACAGCTAACTCTTCACTGGCCGTCCTTTCAAAAACACTCGATCCGGGCCGGGGCATTCTGAAACGTGGAGTTGTGTGAATAGTTGGGATGGCTGAGAGATCCTTGACATGCTTGACACCTTGTACGGCTTTGCAGTTCACAAAAGTGAAGTAGTGAGTCTGTGACCCAAAACTTTATGTATCATTTTGTCATATGGATTACTGTAAATTTATTATGTTGATCAGTTCTGTACGCCATCTGTTGCACGTCTGTCCGTCCTGGAAGAGGGATCTCTCCTCAGTTGCTCTTCCTGAGGTTTCTCAGTTTTTCCTGATCAGCTGTGAGGGTCCAAGGACAGAAGGATGTCGTATGCTGTAAAGCTCTGTGAGGCAAATTGTTATTTGTGATAATGGGCTTTATAAATAAATTGAATTTAACTTAAATGTACAGTGAAAACTGCACTGCAGGTCTGCTTACTAGCTTTTTCTGGAGCAAAGTCAATGTCTTTCTTGATTGTCAGGAGAAATTTACACGCATCATTGCAAAAGATCACAGAGTGTAACGCACTGAAACCAAGAAAAACCTAGGATGCCAAAATGTGATGAAGAGATATGTTTAAGGGACTACTGTACTTACAAAGTTGCATAATTGCCAAGAGTTGGTTCGTGTTCTCACAGCAGCATTTACGAGCGGACCAGATCAAATGCCTTGTGCGAGAAAGCTGCTCTTGATTGGTCAGAATTTCGATGCAGGAAGTAAAAGAAATATTGAAAAAGAGTACACTTACAAGCAGTGTTAATTTTGACAAGAATTTTTAATTTCATTTTAGTCTTAGTCACTCACCAAAGACTGGATTTAGTTAAAGTCACATTTTAGTCTTTTAGTTTTGTTTTAGTTAAAATTTAGTCAGTGGAAATCAGTTTTAGTTTTAGTCTCATTTTAGTCTTTTGACGTAATTTGACAGTTTTGTTATGCTGAGTTTTTTTTTTTACTACCACGATGTTTGTCATGGTAGTAAAAACTCCATTGTAAGCATACCTTTAACTGTGTGTTTAGTCATTTAAACTAAGAATGTACCATATTACTCTTGTATAATAAAAATGAATGTCTAAGGCTTGTTAGAAAAAGTGCAATGCATAATCATGTCCTTCACAGGTTCTTGTTTATTTTCTGTATATTTGTACAACAAATGACTTACAACCTGCAAGAATAAAGCTCCAATCCTCTTAAGACATCAAAAGAAGATCATAACAGCTTAACTGTTATGCCCATTTTAATTTACTATTTTCTTACAGGGGCATCAAAACCTAGCCAACACATTTAATCATATGTCCATTTTAATTCAGTGTTTGTTAACACTAGGACCGCCAGGATTACAGCGCCCCTCCAAGGGTCATAGTAACTTTTTATAATGCCTTTTTTTTTTTTTTTGCATGCTGCGCCGTGTCTCCAGTTGAAAGTTGTGATTTGCTAAATACATTCTACAGTAATAAATTAGATTAACTTTTGGTCTATAATATTGTTGGCTAAATTACGCATTTTAATAAAAAAAACTTAAGAATAAAAGAAATAAACACCGAAATAATTAATGGAAACTTTTTTTTATTGATACTCCTCCTCTCTGACATACTAACACACACACACACACACACACACACACACACACACAGAACACGCGATTGAATGAATGAATGAACATTGGGTGCGGTTCAGCCGAAGTCCCACCGGCTGGCGCGGTCACTGTTGAGATTACATTAGCTTTTTATTATTAACAAAAAGTTTTTTTATTGACCGAATGAATGGTTTAGTTTTCAAATAAATATTTGGAAACGAAAATGTATGCTTTGGTGTACTTTTACAGAGTTTTACAGGCGTTGTTGTTCCCGGCTTCCCACTGTGGAGCCAAGACTTCTGTGTGGCAAAACTGGACGAGCACCGCCACCGCGCAGAGGGTGGGTGGAGGTCATCCAATCAGAAAGATAGACTGAGAGTTTGAATTTGAGTTAAGATAATTAATTGGTTAAAAAGGAAAACAATCAAGGCATTGAGGATGGTTGTAATCCAGATTGTCCGGTAGGCCAGCGTCAGCTTTTTCATAATGTTTTTACTCGTCACTTCATACTGAACAGAGATTTCGTTTTAGTTTTTGTTGTCAGTACTTATTAAATTTATGTTCTCGTCACAAATTAGTCACGGAATAAATGGTTGTCAACGAAAAGTTTTCGTTAAAGTTTTAGTTGACAAAATTAACACTGCTTGTAAGATAAATGTGACACTTTCTAATGTCACAATGGAGGGACAGCTACGCAGGTCAATTTTAGTGCATCGTGGACTATATTGCTGTCATTGTTCATTTTAGTCAAACCATACAGTTTGAAAACGAGGCGCGGCTCCAACTAGAAAACAATGTTTTGATGCATTGGATGTGCTGAATGTGCATATTAAGGCAGTACAGGAGGAGGTGCACATTAATAATCCTCCAGGACTGTAACATGCTCATGTTTAACCCAAACAATGTGTAATGTGACTGCAGTTGGTTCAGATCGAGGTCGGAACACGTTTTCACCACAAACAAACTGCACCAGAGTTCATTTGTAACCGGACCAAGACCACCTCTTCAAGAAGGTCTCGGTCCAGTTGTTTTGGTGCGCACCTGAGTGTGATTGCTGTGTTCACACCTGCCCAAACGAATCGCACTGAGGGGGCAAACAAACTTGAGTTTGATTGAACTAAACCAAACAGGGCAGGTGTGAAAGCACCCAACCCATGACACAACAAATGATAAAATGCTAGCATGACTGACACTGCGTGAGGTTTGTATTTATATTTAAATGTACAATTTCGGAGGGGAAAAAACTGACTCAGTGTGCAAAGGCCTTTTGCCCAGATATCTGTTTTCCCAATATCTACTGGCTACACTATAATCCTTTAGAGGCAAATTTGTCGTCAGTCCAGTAGTTGATGGGTTCTGAGCAAGACCTTTTCCAATTTCTCTGTGATGTTGATGTTGTAGCTGTATATGTTTAGCTTTTTATTGTTCACATTTTGACATGCCACAGTAGGAACGTGCCTTAGTAATAATGATGGCTGCCTAGCTTTGGATTCAGGGTCCTGACATTGTGCTCACTTTCACACTGTCATGACTTACAGGCAGGGGCGTCATGCAACCCCAAAATGTGAGGGGGCACAGTGGATTGGGTTCGTGCGCTATGCGCGCGCACTAATTTTTTGGGGGGATGCCCTCAAATCACTTATTTTGGGCCCCTGCTGCACAACGCCTTGAGGTTGGATAGGGCCCAAACTCAAAGCCAACCCCCCCGTCCAGACACACACACACACACACACACACACACACACACTTAACGCATCTACACCTTGCCATGTAAACTATTTTGTGTAAGGAGGAAAGGAGTTTTTCTCAAACAAACCCTAGCAGCTAGGAAAATATTGCAAACATAGCTAAGCTTATTGTATTGCATAAAATATTTGGCTACACACTAACGTTAATACACACAAACGTGAACCCAGGCCGGTTCCCACTACTGACAGCAAAACGTAACGTGACGTAGATAACGATAGCCAATGTTATTGGCAACGGCGTGCCAAGGTAATAAAAAAGGACACAATCATACACACTCACCCATCTTGTTAGGCGGCCTAACACTGAAACACAGATACACCAAAATAAATCCCGTCCCAAGTTTTTCTGATACTTCCATGGATACTCCCTAGGCTACTAGTAGCTGATTAGTCAGGCAAACGTTACAGTCCAGACATTATAGGCTAACGTTAACCCTTAGGTTAGATCGCCGTCATCGCCGGCGATACTGGGGGGGGGGGGGGGGGGGGGGGGGGGGTATAGTTGTACTCTTTCACGTCTATTTCCGGAACGGAAAATAAGACCGACGTAATTCTTTTTTTTAATGAAAGCAGGACACTTCAGCCTTTACATCAATCCCATCAGTGTGTTTATAGCTTACCCGGAAGCCTAGATGTCATGCCGGTAAGATCGGCTGTCCAATGGGAGACCCGGGTGGCTAAAATCCAATGGGAAAGCTGTGAGCGGTCACATGATCAGCCAAAGATCGTTTATTATCAAGATGGTTGCTCTGTTGCCGTGTGTGATCACTACTAACAGGAAATCTCCCCTAAATCCTAATAAATAATGCGTAAATTACCATTTATGCATTTTATGCAAGTTACGGCCTGAGATGAAGGAGATTATTTAGAATACATTTCACTTAATATGACCACTGATCATAGCTAGATGGTAAAATAATAAGTAATGTAAAGCAAGTAAAATAAAATTGGTTGAAAAAAACAAAAAATCATCCCTCAAATCTGAGGGGGCACGTGCCCCCTCGGTTTCTATTGACGTGACGCGCCTGCTTACAGGGACGCTTAACTACAAAGGAGTCATTGTTAATGTTATTAGTAACACCTGTGCTTATTTAAGAAGCTTCTTTACAGTATCTGCTCAAGCTCAGCTGATGGAAACCAACTTTGTGACATTTCAAAAGTTTTTTTTTTCCAAATGTTTAAATGGACAGAGACCCAGGTACTAACACACAAACACCCACGCAGATGATGAAGACAGACAGACAGACAGACATTTTGTGTGCATGGACGTTTCTCCTCACACACGCAGGCACACATCCACAAACACAATACTCTTCATCCGTTACATCTGGCTCGGACGGGGCCAGACCATGTGAGCGCAGGGGCGTATTGGCAGACGCAAGGTGTTGGTAGGCAAATACACGGCAAGGGAGAAACAGGCAGAGAGAAATGGGGAAAATAAAAGGAGAGACATGGAAAGGCAGACGAACAGGATGGGATGAAGTGAGCACGTGTCTGAGAAGTGGATGACGCAGCAAGAAAAGGAGACGGAGGAGAAATCCCCCAGCAACTGAGCCAGCTGAGGGGGCTGTCGCTGGACAGAGAGACTGAGAGAAATGGATGGATGGACAGCAGAGGGACATGTGTGGATGTCATCCGGCCATCAGTCACGCACAGAGAGAGAGAAAGAAGGGGGGGGGGGGCTCCAGGGAGGCCTCAGGGTGGGGGCTTGAAGCCTAATCCCAAAAACAGCTGTGTGGGGAGGGTGGGAGAGGGGGGGATGGTTCTTGGGAGACGGGCGCTCTCTCATGGCTCATCACATCCTCTGACCCCCGCAACGTCAACAGCTTCTTGTCGGGCCTCAGTCGCTGTAACATGGGCCCCTCTCCCTCTCTGTAAAGCTCCACCAACAAGGCCTTATGCTCGACCCGCTCCCATGGACCCTCTGCACCCGAACGCGGGGCCCTGCTTCCGCGAAGGCGCCGTAAATCATTCACAGATACTGTCGATCAGTGAGGCGATACCTGATACAGTCTGAGCTGCCCTCAGCTCTGTTCACAGAGTTTCTTCATGCAGATAATTAAAGCTGCAGCAGGCAGACTTTGGAGGAATGATTTCCAAGTACAAAAAAAATGCACTTGTAAGTGTTCCCTGCAGATGAGGTGTGTGCATGTGGCAGACTCAAGAAATTCCAGACATTTTGTGCAGAATATGACACATTCTCCAGCAAACACATATTTATCAGCACAGACACGTGTCTGCGTGGCTCTAGCTTAGTAAGGACATAGTCAAACTAGTTCAAACTAGTCATGAATTAAGCTTTAAACCCCAAAAGGCCACGCTGAATTTTTTTTCTCAAGTCAGCACTGTTAATTATTCTGGAATCACTAAAAATTTCAAGGGACATAGTTTCAGTCAGTGTAAATCAAATGGTGTTTTTTTTAACTCATCCATACAGAACAGTGTGTGAACGGTGAAATTAAATTATGGAAACATTGAACAAAAACATTTTGCTTACATTTTATTCAAGTGATTTGAGTAAAAATAAAAATGTAGGTTAGGTAGGGTAGGTGTGAACGTGAGTGTGAATGGTTGTCTGTCTCTATGTGTCAGCCCTGTGATAGTCTGGCGACCTGTCCAGGGTGTACCCCACCTCTCGCCCAGTGTCAGCTGGGATAGGCTCCAGCCCCCGCAACCCCTGAGAGGGTGAGTGGTTACAGAAAATAAATAAATTAATTAATATAAAATATAGGGCTATTACCAGATACCATTTTATGGGCTCCAGAGCTTTGGTACAAATCGGCAGCTTCTGATTGATTCAGATCAATCAGATTCTGATGTCTGATTGTAGAGCTGTTGCGGCATATTGAGTTGCTCAGACCCTTCCTGTCCCACTCTCACTCTCTCTGTTCTCGCCGGGGGAGATTGGTTAGAATCTGCCCACACACACACAGTGACAGCGCTAAATGTTAGCATCACACAGCTAATGTTACCCAATGGTTATTAATGGGTTTATCGACACAGTAAAGACATTTCGGTGTCAGTTTGTTGGGGCGGTTTAACTGTTCGATGTCGAATGTTATCAGCTGCTGCTGCTGCGTTAGCTCGTGCTAACGGCACAGACATTGAACTGACTGAGAGTGGCCGAGGAGATTCAGAGCTGCGTCCAACGGCAGCTATGGCTGATTGTGGGACACAGAAGTGCAGTAACAGCATTGCTCCAACAAATTTAAGATTTGGAATTTAGAAATAAAAAAGAAGAAAACAAATATCCAAACCCCAGAATTGAAATCCGAATGCATACCCAGTGAACTAATATCTGAAGAGTCAAATATTCAGATCCAGCCCTAGTGAAATCATAATTACATCATCATTAATCACTCATAGTTGCACTGCTCTGAATATATGTCATTTAACATATGCATCGGCCAGTGTGTCAATCATAAGCCAAACACAAATGTATGACAAAAACAACACCATACTGTTAACAATAACATCATAACTTTTTAAAATATCTTATGTCATCATATAATTGCATCCAGTGATAACAAGCGTGAGTGTGCATATCATGTAGCCTGTGCTTCATTCATCTGACTTTTAATGAAGATTAAACGCTGAGGTTGATCAGTTACGAAATAAATTAAGTCTTTAATGTGGAAGACTGACTGTATAAAATTGAATCCGTCCAATCAAACTGAAATTTAGTTTCCCATTTTTGTGTGTGTGTGTGTGTGTGTGTGTTCATGATGTAGTCAGTCCAGGATCATCTACAGCTTGATTCCCTGTGTAAACTGTGGTGGTGTGATCATCATCTGTAACTGTGCAGTCCACAGTGATCGATTTGAGTGTTTGGTTTAAACTTGCACAGTTTAACTTTAAAAATGTATGTTTGAGATTTGCTCTAAAGTTTACAAACCAAAGGCTGAGGATGAATGGAGACTAGAATAATGCAGGTGAAATCAAAGTGTGCAGATTCTCCTGCTGCAGTGTTGTCCTTGGTTGTAGTATGGGAAGACCATTTTACAAAACGCTGATTTAGCAAAATCAAAATGTCTCTTAAGTCCTCATTCGCTTGAATTTGTATTAATAGATATTACAGAACTGATGACATGTTTCGCTCTGTCTCCTCTTTCTCTGCAGTCTGTTTGCGGGCAGCATACCGAGGATAACCTTCATCAGTGTGGGCGGCTTCATCTTCCTGGGCGCCTATGAGAAGGTCCGCCGCTCTTTGCTATAGCAGCCCGTCCTCTGTGACCGTCCTGAGCCCTAACGTAGTGGAGCAACAGCAGGAGAAGCATCTCTGAAAGTAACACCCTCGTCCCCTGGAGGCCCCATGTGCCTCCATGCTGCTGGGCCCCCGAGAAGCAGGGAACACCTGGTGCCCAGGGGGGAGAGTCGTCCACGGGCCTGATTGCATTACCCGGAGCGCTGCATTCCTGCTCATCAGTGTCCTGAGTTTAGCAGCCTGAGCTCACACTCCTGTAACAGCACCAGCAGTTTGGTGAACTGGAGCCGCACCCTGTCGCACAAGACTAGCAATGAAGCATCTCTACTGTTTAATGTGTGTGTGAATCAATGAGTTATGGTATTAAAGACTGTCTCTTTTTATGCTTTGAGGTGAGGTGTGGTGATTTGGGTCCCTGCAGGCTGCTCCTGTAAAGCTTCCTCTCCGCGGTTTCACCATCATTTTAGTGTTTCATCCATATTTTCTCTGCTCAGCCAGGCCACCTGTGTTAAAGACCCACCAGGGGTAGACACAGTAATATATCTCGTCATTGTTCCATTCCCGCTGGAGCACAGCTGAGCTCATCCACCTGCTGGAGCTTTAATTTTATACTTAAGATGCCTCCAACAACAGAGCACTTTGTTAAATTAATAAGGCCTCAGTTTTATTAGGAGCCTCAGGTGTCCTGCACAAGCTCTGGTATCATAGTTTGGGTATATCATGTGTTTCTTGTTAAATGTTTTTATTAGGTAGTTAGCTCGATTGGGTGGTTGATTGATTTGACATTGGAGCTCTTGTCAAAAAGAGTCTGTAAGGAGTGATTTCTTAATCTCAAACTTGTGAAAGTGCAGAATCATCCAGAGTTAGCTTGATAAATATCAACCTTTTGTTAATCAGTAGAGCGATGGTGATACATACGTAGCTTTAGTTTTGAGAGAACATTAATTCACCCTTTCATCCAGCTAAGATACTCAGAGTAAATGTTGAAAAAAATAAGGTTGTTATCACAATTTAACGTTCACTACAAAGAGTCCATTTGTTTGTGTTCTTGCCTTGAGTCAAAAAAGACTGACCCCCCCCCCCCCTTGTGTCTGTGCAGTAAATATGAAGCTACAGCCACCAGCCTGTTAGCTTAGCTTAGCATAGAGACTGGAAACATTTGGAAACAGCTAGCCTGGCTACCAGCACCTCTAACGCTCGATAATCAACACACAGTGACTACGCGAGTCTTGTCGCGTGTGTGAGACTGTAGGTAAGCAAAACCACTGGTAGGCGGGTTTTGACCAAATTGAGCCAGGCTAGCTGTTTTCCCCTGTTTTCAGTCTCTATTGCTAAGCTAAGCTAACAGGCTGCTCTACAGCACATACATGAGAGTGGTATCAATCTTTTCATCTAAAACTTGGCAAGACAGTGAATATGTGAATTTCCCAAAATGTGCCAGTTCCTTCAAAGGTATTCCATGCAAGATTGTCGGTTACTGCTTGGAAACACTTGTCGGAAAAAGTTAAAGTAAAAGCCAACCCTAAACTCATTGTCGTTTGGTGTTTTTGACTCACAATATTTGTGCTTTGGATGCCTGCTGCTTATGGTCTGGCACCTAGTCGCTATCTTTTTATAAAGCCCCGACCTCACCTGAGCACTGTGTGGGTACAGGCCCATAGATGTCCCAAACACAGACAATAAGAAGACAATAAGAAAACACAGGTAGAGGGCAGTAGAGGTGCAACGATTAATTTAAGGTTCTATTAGATGTCAAGTATTGAATGAATCGCCAACTAATTTGATTCAATCGGTTGATCAATTTGACGACTTTTTAAAGTACTAAGTTGAAAATTTCTGATTGTTAAATGTAAATATTTCCTGGCTCCTTTACTCCTCTGTGACAGTAAACTGAACACCTTCGGGTTGTGAACAAAACAAGACATTTAAGGGGTGTCATCGTGGGCTTTAGGAAACACGAATCGATATTATTCACCATTTTCTGACATTTTATAAACAAAATAACAAATTGATTAATCAAGAAAATACTCAACAGATTAATCACCAATGAAAAGAATTGTTAGTTGCAGCTTTAGTAGGCAGAGTCTCTGCAGACAAATACACAGCCACACATTTCTAGTAGGTCACTCATAAGTGACGATTAAGAGGGATTACTTCTGTTTAAGTTTATACATTGTTTTTGTTTGTTTTTTTAAATCCTGCATAGCATATTTTATGAAACCTGGAAAACCAGTAATATATCTACAGAATAAGTAGTAGGCTCTAAATCGCATGCATTCAGCTTTATTCAGCTCCTTGTATTGTATTCAGGTCGCTCCATTTTATTAAACTGGGGAAATTATTTAAGTTTTAGATAGATTAATTAAATCAGTTTAGTAGGAACTGCCCATATTAAGAAGTGTGCAAACCTAAGGGCGTATTCCACTTGTGGTATCCAGCCATGCAGATGGTTCTGTTTTATTTTATGTTTCTGAGATGTCAGCTCCTAAAACCAAATTATGATCTGTATGACAAGATCAAGTGGGGTAAAATGTTTTTGTTGTGATTTATTTAAACAAGCAATTTATTAGTATTTATTATTATGACGATATAACATGAACTACAGATGTAATTGCAACTGGCCGTAAAGGTGGGAATTAAATGTGTGTATGTGAATTATGGGGTTTCTCAGGGATTGATTTATTTAATGGTTGATATGTTAAAGATCCATGTTCTCCTGTGTAGCTGCTGTAAAAAGATGCCTTCTCCTTCACCAGCCAGCTGTTCTAGACAATGTCCACCTTCCACTTATGTCCCCCTTTTCAAATGAAGAGCACACATGTATCCAAGATGACTTATTACAGGACTAAATCACTCATCTACATCTGATGCAGGAACAGTTGAGCCACAGCATCAGTGATCTCCTTGTACTCAGCGAGTTAGCTCACACGTTGTCCTTGGAGTCACTGCTTCAGTAAAACTGAAGACTTGGTAAATCCTGTCAGGAGACGGATGGCCTCACAGGTGGGACTGTTTGTCATGTTGCTTGTCACTAGGCTGTTGGACAACAATGGGCGGAGTGTGATTGGTGGAGGCCACGGCCAGTAGCATGTCAATCGTGCGGTGACAAACATCCATCTGGAATGCACATTCTGGCCAGCCACTGACCCACACTCCGCCCGGACTCAACAGCAAATATTTTAAATGGCCCGCAGAAGGAAAAAATATGCCTGCTGTCTTTGGGAGCTTCGGGGAGCCAGGACACATTCCTGGTTGGAAGATTAGCTTTGTGCCTGTATGTGTATGTGTGTGTGTTTGTGGACCAGGCACAAGGTACTTCACTGCTTTGAAGATCAAGGTCTCTGGATTTCATGTCTTGGTGCATTCTCCATGAATTGATGGCTTCTCCATGACCATGGTGACATGTGAGCGCCGCTAAATGCTAACTCAGCTGTTTGTGACTCTGTTGTCACTGCTGTCGTTCTGTCGCAAGAAAACACACAAAACACTTGCAATAATAGCAAAATGTGATTTTATTAGACACTTCAATGCCATGTTAGACACTTCACGGTTTCAGCTTTGACATTGGTACAATGGTTTTCGGACAGTTTTGTTTCAATAAATTACTGAGAACATTGAACTGCACTTCTCTCCCTCTTGTCCCTTTTACCTGCTACACTGGGATTGGTTTTCCAGCAGGGATCTGTGATTGGTCATGCTGGTAAAATCATCTCTGATAGGTGTAACCAGAGGAGCGTGTCCTCCGGTTTACCTTGATAAGGCCACTGGTAACAGAACGCAGTTCAGACGAGGGCGAAACGCATGCATACATTAGACAATGTAACTACTTTGACTGAATCCTGACCCAGTGTATCCAGGGATTGTGACAGTCCGGGGAGCATCTGACTGCATTAATCCTCAAAGTTTGGTTATTTCACAAGCTTCCCAACTGTTCACAGCATGAACCTTTGATTACCTCAGACATTATTCAACTGTAGCGATGATGAGAAAGTTATTGTTTCACTGTGGGGGGGATGTGACAGAGGCAGAATACTGGCCGTTTGCCTGCAAATGCACAACGGTGGATGTTGAGGCACATTACAGCAGTAACACAATAAAACATCATTCTCCCTGATTCTCAATCTTTTCGTAAATTCATAGCATAAGAATGGTATAATTAAGCATTCAGCCAATTAAATGTCAGTGCTCGAGAGCACGTAGCTGTATTTTGTAATGGATGTGACCAAGAACACATGGCAGATGTCCCGCATCCATGCTGAGAGATCATTACTGGCTTTTACAGCTTATAAAAGCAGCTGTTGGCCCGAGTTTGACCACATTTGGTTGCGAACATGTGCCAAAGTCACTTTCTTGGACAAATAAAGAAACTAATCAGAGTAAAGAGAAGAATATTTTCTCCTGACGACATCGGAGCAGCTTCGCAGTAACTTGTATTGTGAAACAGGTGGAAGAGCCTTAATGGTACAGTACATACTGTCGACTTTACCGTGTGAAAATAAGTGGAATGTCTCCTCACGTAGAGGAGGATGCTGCATTCCTGTTGCCAGATATCATGTACACAATCTGCTTGTTTATCACGTGGATACAAAAAAAGTGCTTTAACTGACCGCCTGCAAATATCCCATGATGTACCAAAAGTAAGTGACATCAAAGCTCTTCCTTCATACGTTAACATGAATGTGAACTGTGTTTCTGTAAGGCCAAGGTTGGCAGCGTTTGTCAAAAGGAGAAAAAAAAAAAAAAAACATTCAAGTGCAATCAAGTGTTTGTTTTGTTTGCTATAAAGAGTGTACCAGTATCTCTCACAAAAAGTCTCTTGATAAATGCTATTACAAGATGAGTTTTCTTTGATCATGCATTAAGGCACCGCAGCTGAACGTTGGTAAAAGCTGAAAAAGGCTGTTTTTTTGTTTTTGTTTTTGAAGAAAAATAAAAATACCATCACTCCTTTCTTTGTCATGCACATAAATTCAAATACTCTTTTGTAAAAGTTATATAATATATAATATAAGAAAACTCTTATGTACAGTCAAATGTCCAAAGGTATATTTCTTTTTTCCCCCTGCACATACATACACTGTACAAGATTCCCTACATTTACATGCTTCAAATGCAAGTCACATTTTTTGGAGCTAGAATTTTTTATTGGTCACCTCCCAAAGGAAGGTTTTTAACTATGTACAGCTGATAACGCTCAGATGGGACGCCACCCACACAAGCTCCACCTTCAAACTCCGGATGCCCCCTGCCTCTCACCCTCCTGGTGCTCCCGTTCAGTCCAGATCCAGATCCAGGAGGCTCAGGATCAATCGCCTCGTTATGAGGTAGCAGTTTATTTCCCAGTGCAAAAATTTTGTTTTAAAAAGTCCTCTCAGCTACTGCGAGTCCACTTTTGGGCTGGATGGAGCGCCTGCTAGTCGCTGGCTCTCCTTAGGGGGGCGCTCTCATTCTGAGAGGCTCTGAGGGTGTGTCCATTGGACAGCAGAGTCTGCCTGAGCTCAGGCTCACAGTCACTGTCCAGACAGCCGCGGCTCGTCACGCCGGCCAGCTTCACTGGCTTGTGGAAGGAGTCCTCTTGTGACGGGGAGCACGCCGGCGTCTGTCCCGCTCTGCTCACTGATGAACAAAGCAAAGGGAGGAAAAGTCAGTGACGTGGCATGTATGTAGACAAATATGCATTCAGCTTTAGGATACAGAGGCAGTGGAATGTATGCACAGGGCTGCGTTGACATGTGGAGGTGAGAATTGGTATTTGGAGGCCAATTCCACTGGTGTTACTCCTCACTCAAGAGTCTGAATCCTAGAACAGGCCTGGACGTGCAACTGCAGGAGTTTGGCAGCAGTGAGAACTCAGTGCTTTTTTACAGTGTTTTCAGAGAGATATCCTGAGGGGCTCTGGGCGTGCAACTATGATACACTGTCAGATTCTGGAAGGAGCCAATCCATCAGCAATCACCTTCAAAGGAATTTGCCTTGACAAGGATTCCTAAATTCCTAATAGTTTCTCATCACCTGATATTAATGACACAGAAACACAGGGACAGTTTGAGGCTTTAAAAGCTTACTGGATGAATTAGTGTTTTTGTCTATGGGATAAGGCTGTTGGCATTTGTTAGCAGGTCCTGAGGGCCACAAAATTTCTTTCAAGTATTCAAAGTGCATTCAAACTCACTGTTACCTTTTCTATCATGCTGGTTCAGCTGTAACGTATTGTGGTTTTTAGGAAACGTGGATCCTTGAAGGTCCTTTCTGATTCCGTTGGGTGTCCCGTTGCAGAGTGGGGTTGAATGTGGCCCCGCGTCATGCAGCTCCCCTGGATGACAGTGAGAGTGGGGTGGGGGGAGTGAGTGTTGCTGGTACTCTATCCCTCCAGTGTGGCCGAATCCGTGTGTCAGGTAGTCAGAGTCTTTGGAGTAGCTGCTTCCGTTCTCCATGCAATCTGTACACACTACTGCACCGTCGAAACCTGCGGGCCAGCACGGAGAGAGAAAATAAATGATTTGGAGACAGAAAATCAACAACTGTATGTCAACACTGTGGTTAGGGTGTCTGCTGGAATTATTTCTGATGCTGAGCAGGCCTTGGACAGCTGAGCTGTCAGGTACCTGTGGTGTCTACGATGTGTCCGTTGGGCTGAGATCCACCGCCGGCCTCCACGCGGATACATACATCCTGCCGCTCTGACAGCGTGCCCTGGGAGGAGAGGTAGCTGGGTACGTCTGGAGGAACTATCGTCTCATCTGAGAGAAATGAAAGAGCAAACACAAGACATTACAACCAGGGCTGTGGCTACTGCGACACTAGAGATGAAGCAATCAGTGCGTTCCAATACAAAGTATTTCAAATGCAGTAAAACACCAGGACGTCCTACTGCATCCAGTCACATTTTGATATGATAACATCGACAGAATAGATCAAAGTTCACCTGTATTAGTGACACTGCACTCCTCGCTCTTCTTCCTGGTCTGGTAGATGATGCACACCCACACCAGCGACGTCACCACAATACTCGTCACCACAGCGATGACTATGATCCCTATAGTGACCGTGCTCGGCCCCGCTGGGGGTGTGCAGGCGCTGCGTCGCCGAGTCACCACCAGCTGGCTGTGAGCGCGCTCCGTGCCCAGGGTGTTGGACATGAGGCAGGTGTAGCGGCCGGCGTCTTCCAGCGAGGCAGAGCCGATAACCAGCAGCTGGTTCCCCGGGGTGAAGTGGTGTCTGTCGGAGGGGCGCAGCGGCTGGTCATTTCGCAGCCAGGTGATGCGGGGTGGAGGACTGCCCAGTGCCTTACACTGCAGGGCCACTGTGTCGCCGACCACCACGCTGCGGTCCTCCAAGTCCTGGGCGAGATGGGGTGTTTCTGTGGAGGAGAGGAGAGGTACATTTCTCATCAAAAGTTTGGCCACTCCAGAGTTCCTGAGGTCAGAGATTTCTGTTGTTCTATTGTTGTTCTGTGGCATCAAAGTTTCTGCTCTCAGGTTTCTGCTTGTTCACAGTATTGATTACAGGCTGGTGAGTCAGCTGGAGACACTGAGCACAAAGTGTGATGTTCTGACTTGGATATCCGACCACTGAAAGCTTATCTCATGACGACAGCCTCATCTAACAATCCCAGTCATACATCTGAGGTCATTATCTGTAATGCTGACAGATTCTGAAATCAGTTTACTCCATCATACATTTTAATTACAGCACACAAACAAGATCTCTCTCGGGACAAGATCCTCTCCAGAACAATGTTTTCAGTGTTTCCCTGGCAGCTTCACATTCTGCTGAATGGAGCACACTGGACTGAATGTGTGTGTGTGTGTGTGTGTGTGTGTTAAGGTATGCCTCTCCTCTCAGACTGAGCACTTCCCCTCACAGTGGGACATACACAGATTAAGAGATCTCACTTAACCCACTTCAGTCGCCTCTCTCTTCTATCAATACTTTCTCCATCTCCATCAATCCCCCTCTCTCTCTCTCTCTCTCCCTCTACCACCCTCCCCCTCTTTCTTTTCTCTACAAACGTACTTGCCTACCTTCCCCCACACACTCCTGACTCCACCATTCCAGCTCTTCTTTGGCTCCCATTTTTCTCCCCCGCCACTCTTTTCCAGACAGGGGCCCCTCGACTGCAGCCACCCCCCCCTCTCCTTACCCTCCATCTCTCAAACCCAAACATCACAGATTCAGCCGAGAGGCATGGTTGCTTGCTTCAATATTTTACATTGTTGAGTGGATTAGCGCTCAGCTTGAGCTGCTGTGAATTCTAACAAGTCTCTAACGAGTCGCACAACATGCAAATGTGTCGCTACAATACCACCTCTACCAGTCTGACCGTGTTAAATATAGAAACTGTTGCTTCTGAGCTCTTTAGGGGAAATTTCAGGCTTGTAACCATTATGTGTTCGCAAAGAAATCCCCCAACACTTCTTTTTTTTTTTTTAGCTCTGTTCAACAAGGGACTGCTTTGCTCAGCTCAAAGACAAAGGACAAAGATGATCTATGTCCTGAGATGGTTATGGGAGAGCAGCTCCGGTTTGTTTGATTTAACAGTGTAAAACAGCCAATAAACTGGGAGCACTGAGGCCTGCAGTGAAGCAGCCATGACTGTCCCTCCCACCGAGCGAGGAGAAGGGGGGGTGGGAATGCTTAACAAACACCCCTCTGTGAGTCCCTCTTGCTTCCCCACCATCCCCCCTTTGACCCCCAACTGTGACCTTTGGCCATTGACCTGCAGCACGGCCACAGCTGCCGAGAAAAGAAAAATATAAAGCCTTTCATTCTGCGGCCTCGGACTGACCAATTCCCAACTGAGTGCCAAGCTATTTACAAGAGCTCGTTCTTGGGGATGTGGGAAAATTATCAACACTGGGTTACACAAGTCAAGTATGAGCCGATATTAGCTCAGCTAAACTAAAAAGGAAGAATCATTGTAGAGTTACACGGCTCTTACCCAGCACGGTGAGGGTGGCGTTGGCAGAGACGGTGCCCGCTGTGTTTTTGGCAGTGCAGCTGTACACGCCCATGTCCTCCGGCTTGACGTCCATGATGAAGAACACATCGTCATCAGGCATGACGTGCATTCGGCGCTCCCGGGCAGCGGGGAAATCCGTGCCTCCGTCCTTCTGCCAGGCAATCTGTGGTGCTGGGTGCCCCTCAGCGGCGCACTCCAGCCTCGCTGTGTGGCCCGTCCTGATGGTGCTGTCCCTGGGAGTCTTCACAAAGGATGGGAGAACTGTGGACAGAGGAGACAGCATTTACATCTTTAACCTTTATGTATTTCTAAAGATCCAGTTCCACACTTTCACACCTGCACGCTGATCCTGCTAAGAGCCTCGACGGCAGATGCTCAGGATTGGAGAGCATTACACACTCAACTCTACCCACGCTCTCACAGCTGGTGCTGGCATTCAAACCAGTGATCTTCCAGGCACAAGCCCGCGACTCTAACCTCTTTAGGCAACTGTTACATGCATGTGCACGTCAAAACAACGGACACAAATTCTGCAGTTACACTACAAAGGAAAGAAGCGGCGGTGGTCTGACGCAGAGTTGGGCAGGGAACCAAACTCAAGATAAATACTCTCCACTCGCAGGAAAAGCAGAGTGACAGAGTGCAGAGGAGATGGCCCCTGTTAGTGCTGACATGCAGATAAATCAATTTGTTCCGAATACCATCCTGGGAGAGATGGAGGCCGAGCAAGAGAGAGAAGACTTTATTTAAGTGAAAGAGGAGAACTCAGCGTGGCCACTAATCTCAATCGCTCCTCTGAAAAACGGGACAATTGATACTCAGATAAGTGGAACATAAACAGGCATTGGATTTGGTGGAGATGATGTAATCACATACACATCAGATATATGGAGTGTGTTATTCTCTTTATCTTGTATTGACACTGGACCTCTGATATTCCTCTATAATCCCAATATAGTCAGCCAAACACAAAAACAACCTACCATTAACAATAAGACGGGCCTTGCTGGAGTAGGTGGAGCCAAAGTGGTTGGTGATGATGCACTGATAACGGCCCTCGTGTGCAAAGGTGACATGCCGCAGGTGCAGGATGGTAGTGTACTCCATCACACCTCCGCCTGCGCCTGGCGCTTCAGGTGTTGTGCCTTGGTTGTCAGCGCGCACGTGGGCGTAGTTCTCTGTCTCAGCGTGGCGAAGCAGCTCCTGGTCCTTACGCCATGCAAAGGTCATGGGGGAGGAGCTGCTGCTCGCTGCTGTACATGTGAGACGCACATCACTACCGAGGACCGTCACTGAGGTTTCCGGCTGCACGGTGATTTGGGGCTTTGGAAGGTCATCTGAAAGTGGAGAGGGAAGAAAGACAGTAAGAAAAGGAGCCCAGAGCGAGGACAGTTATTGGAGGGACGAGATAAAAAGAAAAGACAAAGTGAGCTGGACGCATAAATCACAGTCCAACATCAAACATCACAAATGTCTCCCAGTAGGTGTCTGCTTGCTATGCATAAATGGATGTGAAAGAGGTAAATAAAACACACGTACAAAGCCATTAGCATGTCAGAGTTCAAATGCAAAGCTAAACAAATACACCACACAAACAAATATGTGCAACTATGTAAATAACAGAAGAGCGCCAAGCTGTTCGTCTGTGTCTTGAACGCCTCTTGCACAACACACCCGCCCACATAAACACAAATTACGCACACTCATAACTCACCGCACACAAAGCTGTTGGACGGAGCCTGGAAGATGCTAGTGCCCTTCAGGCTCTCCGGGTGGGCGCAGGTGGCATTGACACTGGCCTGCAGACCACGTGCCACCAACCAGTCGGGCAGCCAGTGGAGCTGGCAGTCACACAGGAAGCTGTCACTCTGAATGAGACTGTAGAGGAGAGGAGTGAGTACATGTGGTACATGTCACATCTATTGCACCTGAATATGTGTTTCTGATAGTGTGTGCAGGTGCCAAAATCACAGAGGGAGCGAGTGTCAGTCCCATTTGAGGCTGTGTAGAGCTGTGCATATAAATAATGTGTGAATGCATTAATGTAACTTACAGGGTTTTGAGGTTCTTCATTTTACTGAAGGCATCGGGCTGGATGGAACGAATAGCATTCTCTCCCAAGTTCCTGTTGGGACATTTACACATTGTCTCATCAACTGTTTTCACATTACAGCCATACACATACTTTCATTAACAAGGATCTGACTTCTAACCAAGGTGGAAATATTAAGGTCTGTATGTCTTAGGATACGAGCCAGCTTTTCCCTCCCTGCCTGCCCTCATTTGACAAACGCCTGTGAAAGAGCTTATAGGAATTCCATTTCTTCTGCGGAGTTGGCCATATGCTCAATAACTTTGTTCCTGCGCAGAGGCAGGAAAAAAAGGCCAAAGTTGAGATTGTGCTAGGCTAACGAGAGAGAAGCAGCTGGGCGCTCGCAAAAGCCTCTGTCTTCTCCTTTTACAAAGACGCTATTAAATTGCTAGCAGCCTGCTCTCTGCCAGCTACTTTTGGCAATCCCCCCCACTCACCCTACACTCCACCCTCTCTTCCTTACTCTCTCTTTCTCTCTCTCTCTCTCTCTCTCTCTCACTGGCTGGGAGGAGGAGGGGCAGCCAAGCATTGTGGGATACTCACAGGTGTTCCAGGGTCTCCAGGCCAGAGAAGGCTTTCTTGGCGACCGACTTGATCTTGTTTCCAAACAGAGTCCTGCCGTTTCCAAACATGAAGGGTGTCGATAGATGAAGAGAGAGAGGGGAGAGAGGGATAAAGGGGGTGAGAAAGGGGGAAGTGAAAAGGGAGAGCAAGAGAGGGAGAGAAAGCACAATTAGCAAGGCTGAATCTGATAAGAGCGAGGGGGGACTGAGGTATTGGAAATCTGAACTGTGTGGAGATTAGCCAGGAGGAAGGGTGAGGGAGATTGGATTGGGTTGGAGTGTGGGGATGGGGGGGGGGGGCTGCTCTTCAAAGACCACTTTTATCTTTATTAGAATTCAATAGCAATGACCAGGTAGGGCCGTGTGTTTATGTGTGTGTGAGTGGTGGCCCTTTTCCCCTTAAAGAGCTTGTAAGAACATAGGTTTAACCATGTCAGTGTGTGTCTGTGCCTGTCAAGCCTGGTTTGAGCCGAGAAGTGAGTTGCTGTTCCCTCTGATTTGGGGTCCTAATCTCCTCTTCCACCCTCTCCCCACTGCCACCTCCCCTCCCTCGCTCCTCTCCTGTTGTAGCCTTCACTTCACAGGAAGAGGAGACACGGCTGGCTGGTTCTCAATGAAGACCCCGGTGTTTGAACTCATCCACATGTACACAAACAAGCCGCTGTCTTGTCACTGGGACGATAAGAGTGCCGCTTTGCAACTTTTATCTTAAAGAAATTAGATTTGGCAATCAAAACAAATAAAATGTAAGATCTGCTCGTCATTTTTTTCCGGGTTTGATCTGTAAGACCCACTTCCCTCCCATGTGGCGGCTTTCACAAGCTACTTTAAGGAAACCCAGTGTGTGTGGTGTACACTTTGATGTCTCTCACCCCTTCTTTCTCTTTTCTGCATCTCTTTTTCCCATGGCTCACTTTGCCAGCGTTGGGATGCAGCGGGCCGCTTCCGCCAACGCCGTGACAAAAGGGGCAGGGTCAGAGGGCGGGGCGTGCAAGGCGTTTGATGTTGATGACTGAATGCAGCCCTCAATTTTACCCTCTCTCAGTTCCTAACAACAGGGACTGGGAAAGAGGGGACGAGAGAAGCGGAGGCATGGAGGAGAAATAGAAGTAAGCCTATTGGGGAGCGAACCCCTGCCAGCTCACAGAAAAGCCCCTTTCTCCCTCTCTTTCTCCCGTTCTTTCTCTTTCAGCGGTGCTCACACTGGGAACCATCTTGGCTGGACATCATCTTTTCATCCTGCGGGCTGATGATTGCCGCTCAGTGCCAGGAACTCCTTGTCCACTCTAATTTCTCATCTTGCCAACTTTCAACATTGAACTTTTTACTAGCTGCCTTGATGAAAACACTGATGAGTAACCACGAAAAAAAAAGATAAATAAAACAATGATTCACTCTATCTCCTTCTTGAACCATTAGCAGCAAAGAGAACCCAATTTGGCCATAACGCTACAGAACAATCCTGAGATGAAAGCCAGATTGAACTGGAGAAAAACTGGCCTGAGCCTCCACAGGATGAAAGGAGTATAAAATTGCCTCTGATGTTTCATGAACATGTCTTGTAAAAAAAAATAGAAGAGAGGCCCTATAAGTTGCTCGGTGCGAACACTTCCCTACCAAGTGAAGTGTGGGATCCTGAGGGGACGGATAACTCAAACTCTGTGGCCTTAAATTGAACTAGCTAAACTTAGTTGGCCATGAAGGGTGAGTTGGGATTTGAAGGGAAACTTTTGGATTAATAAATGAGAAAGCTCACTTCTGTTTCTCTGTTTCTGTAGATCAGCAGAGAGAATCCCAGAATCAGTGGCAGGTTCGGGACAGAGAGATGAAAAGGAGGGGTTGATAGAAGAGGAGAGGTGGAGGGAATTAAAAGAAAGAACGAGGGGAGACACTCACAGCTTGTTGAGGCTGTCCAATCCAGAAAAGGCCCCGTTGGTGTCCTCTATTGTGCCCGAGATGTCATTATGGTCCAGCTCCCTGTGGAGAATGAGAGAAAAGTGGGGGATAAGAGAGATGGAAAGAGGGAGGGAGGAGAACAAGGACAGGGTCTGCCAGCGCTGAAGCGTTTCACAGCCCTGGCAGAAGCTGGTCTGGAAGTCATGGGTTACCCTTTTGCCCACACTCCCTCCCTCCCTTGCTCCCTACACACATCATCCTCCCCCCTCTGCACCTGGCCTTAAGAGCCCCTCTGCCGCTCTGCTCTGCCAACCAAGCGCATTCTTTCCTTAGAGGGGTGGAGAAGGAGTGTGCATGCGAGTATGTGTACATGTGTGTTGGTGTGCTGAAGCAGAAATCTGCACGGGGAAACGCATGTATAATTCATGACGGCATGGAGAGATTGGCGGGAACACAATGCCTTTGCAAGAGGCCAAACAGTTGGGTCCGTTTGTCCGATGGCGGCAGGTATGGCACAGCCAAAGCTGAAGCCGAGAGCCTTAATAAGGTTAGGAGCCATGGCCAGGCAAAGACAAAATGGGTTCAATGAAAAGAGAGGAGAAGAAAAGGGCTTCTTTTAGAGTGTTTGGGGGTTTCCAAACACTTGTTGAATGCACCTCATTTCCCTTCACAGGGTCTAAAGAACTACCTTTGCAGGCGAGGCCACAGCTGCAGAGGAGCCACCGCTCCACGTTTCCGCATGGTAATCAAAAAGAAAAACAACAGAGTCGGAGGACTCCTCTGAACCATAAAAATACTTTCTTTCAAACTTGAGAAAGGCCTTTGAGGTTGATGGTCAGCCACACCCTCCCAACATCTCCACAATAGCACCCTCCACTCCTCCTCCCTCTGCTTTCCAAGCATCCCTTATCCCCCTCTGGTTCTTTTCAGACTCCATTGGCCGCTGTCTTAGTTGGACTGGACAGGGGCTGCCAATTTCCTACTTTTTCTGGCTGGCTGCATGTGAATGGCCATTGCCTTGTTAAAGCAAGGCCAGTGGTGGGGGCTGTAGAGCAGAGAGACCGGGCATGGAGAAGGGGGGGGCCCGATGAGCCAACGACCCCCGTGGCCGAATTAGAGGGCAGACTGGCTTGTTTGGAGCTTTCACACCCCGATCCAGGCTCCAGCCCCATGCCAGCATGACCAGCAGCGCAGGCCCAATTAAAGCTCCCCCAGCTCCTTTTCAGGACCCTGCCTATGCCTGTCCTCCCCTCCACTGATTAGATTAGGCCTGCCTCAAAGACACAGAGCGCAAGAGTGATACAAGAGGAGAGATCATGCAAAAATCTGGACAGAGACAAGTGTGTGTATTGGACGATTACATGTAGTGATGATAGAATACACTTAGGATAACAGAGGGGAAGAAATGGGCATTAAGTGTGCTTTAAAAAATGGTAAAGCCAAAAGAAATAAAGTCAGCAAATCAAGACAAGAAATGAAAACATGCGAAAAGGCCTTAGATGTGGCAGTCACAAGCTCAGCTCCCTATCCCACCCTCTATTTCCCTCTGTAGCTAGTTATCTAGCACCCAGTGTGCCAGCAGAGAGAGGCCTTGTGTGCCTTGGCTTGTCACCCCGCTGTGAGAGAGAGCTTGTCTAGCGAGCTCTGGCACAACTCCCCTCTCTGGCTCTCTCACTAGGAAGAGGCACAGCCAAGAGGACCTTGGTAAGGAACCAAGACCCCCAAAGTCTTTCTCCTGGATTTATCCCCTGACTTTCTCCCTTTCATTCCCTCCTTTTCTTCCTTTCGGCCTGTTTGGGCTTTTTGTGCAAAAGGTGGAGCGGCGGGAAAAGAAACCTCTGTCTTTATTCATGAGAGAGGGGAAGGATCTCGAGGGAGGTGAGCGACATGGAACAGTTTTAGATCCAAGTTTGTTCAAGAGAAAACAAAAACCCCAAAACAAAACCAGACAAAGTGAACAAAGTGGGGAAAGACACAGGAAAATAAAGAGTTGCCACAGAAACCGAGACAATAGCGATGCACGAACACCTCTTTTAAGTACAAACAACCCATGAATGCAAATGAGATCAAACCCGTCTTGAAAAATAAACAACTCCTGCTTTGCTGAAGTCAAATGAAGCGACTACGTAACCTAAATATCAAATATCCCAGAGGCGAAACCAATATTAAACATCTCAGCTTTCACTGCTCCCAAGTGGCACATCTTAGCCTTATCGTCAGCAGGGGTATAACCGTAATAAGTGGGTTGTTAGGGGGCTTCGTAATGGTGGCGGGGGGGGGGGGGATTGAGTAGTACTTACAGGATGCGTACGGCCTTGAGGCCTCTGAAGGCTCCCTCGGTGATGTGGCTGATAGAGTTGTGGCCCAGACGGAGAGTGTGGAGATCCCCCAGCACAGCTAGACTGCCCTCATCCAGACGAGTCAAGTTGTTATACGACAGATTCCTGGAGAGGAATACAGAGTGTGAGACAGACAGTGGAGAGGACAGAGGCAGACAGAGATGGAGGGAAAGAGAGAGGGGAAAAAAAGGGGAAGGGAGAAATGTTCTGTGTGAGGTCTGGAAAGAGATGACAGGTTGGCAGAACGCTGAGGCAGCTCGCGACATCATTATACTTAAATTTCATGGCTGATTCAATGTCTATTTGCCACTCTGTGATGCGTTTTTCCATTGTGCCTTTTTCCTCACCACAAGATGTTAACAGAGAATGGGCTTAGCAGACCTTAGAGCTCAGCTGTGGTCCTAACCGTTTGACGGGGAAGAAAAGAAATTCTTGGTCGGAACTTTACATGTCTACAACCTCCATTTATAAGCCTACTTGAGCATGTGGTAAACCCCAGGGGGACACGCTGTCACTCATGTGTACTGCAGCACTGAAAATGTTACTTATTTTCATATCTGGCCTTCAGATCTGTTTTTTTTTTTTACAAGGCTGGAGGAAATCCAAATTGGATAAGAGTAGTACATGGATTTCCAAGCACTTTTACTTGTATTAGGAATTTGGAAAGAAAGAATATTATGCTAAAAACAAGACGACACCTGACTTAAAGAAAATTTTGTATATTGATTTACACGAGAAACAAGTGAAAATGAAGACTTAAAACTTCTTTTAAGAATGTTTTTCATAGTTTACATATAATACCTCTTAATTAATCCTATTATAAGTGACAATAAATCCCATAATGGTATCTTTCAAATAGCAGTCAATGGCAGTATTGTGCATTTCATTGCCCTCGCTGTGGCCCTCGCTGTCTGTCTCTGCAGCCAGGCCTCAGGTTTGCTTGACCAGTCATGTGTGCAGAGATTCCCCGTGATGACCAGCTCAGCCTGGCCCATTGGGAATGCAATAACGGGCTCCTCATAAAGACGAGTCACTCTCTTCTATCAGTCACAGGGGTTATCATAACTCTAGATAATAAAAATCATATTACTGCTGACTGCTGCAGCGCCAGGAGGTTGATTCAAGGATGGCGCTGGGAGCAATTTGTCATTTGTAGACGTGCGCACGGGAAACGGCATTGACATACGCAAAGCAAACTTAACATGAACACCATCTACCTCTTTATCCCATCTGACTGTTACTCATAAACAAACATAGGCGCCAGCCGCGCCACAGATACCCCAGGCCACCTCGCAGTTAGCAACGCCTCAGCTGAGCAAAGCACTTTACAGCAGCAATATGACTGTCATGTCAACAGAACAGGAAGGACTCTCGGATAATAACTCCTCACTCGGTAGACAAAGGCTGCGAAGGCGATCCTTTAGTGTAATTACCACAACACAACCGGTAGAGGATTACACGCCGGTTTGCCAAACCCCTGCGCTTCAGAGCTGAGTACAAAACCTCTTGTCAAAGGGCTTGAGTGCTGTTGAGCCCAGCTCTAATTATGGGATAAACAGGCTTATTCTGAGAATAGCATAGCGTATTGAGTGTTAAAGCACAATGTCAATTAACCCTGGGGAAGGTAGATGGATGATATGGTTGGGGGTGGGGAGTGTTGAATTCTCAGGCTACAGGACAAGTGGTTTACATCCCCAGAGAAAGACAGAAGACATTTTAAAGATACAGCTTCTTTTTAATTGAACTATGTGGAACTTATTTTCCTTGTTGACTCTAACTCTCTTCCACTGCGGTTGTCATCCCACGTTTAGGAACTTTAACCACTGTGTACCAAAGACATATGGTACAAGAGTTTGACTGCTCGTGCTAATTTAAATGCCAGTACTCACAGTTCCCTTAGCTTCTGGCAGAACTTCCATCCGTCAGGGTTGATGCGGGCTATAGAGTTGTTACTGAGGAATAACTGCTGAAGGGACGTAAGGCCGTACAGGGAGCCGCTGTTCACCTCTGTCAGGCTGTTGTAGTCCAAGTGACTGCAAGAAAAACACGTATTATCAGGAAGTAGGAATTTAAGGATCTTGAACACAATGGTTTACACGCAACAGGATGTCAGGAGTTTGGTGGTAATTATTACGCCCTGAAATGACTAAATTTGCTGCAGCGTTTCTGAGAAATTGCAACGCAATTTGTGATCATTACTGTGTTATTTTGTGTGTAATTAAAGTAATGTGTCAAAATTGCAGCTCAGTTAGTGCGAAAGTTCCAGTAAAGACAAAAATATTTTATTCTTATACGGTTTGGTAGGTGGGTATTCCAGTAATAGTCAGTAAGTGGTGCAAAAAGGTTGTTCCAGGCTATGTGCTGCACCCATACTTTTATGATTCTGATGCAGGGTGTATACGACTTGGAAAATATCTATTCTATCAATTTTATGTAAATGTATTATTATGTAATTCACTGATGCTTTCTGAGTTTGTTAACTTACAGAACTTTCATCTTGGCCAGGTCCCAGAAGGCCCCGTCAGTCAGCTTGCTGATGCTGTTTCTTTGCAGCTTGAGTACCTCCAAGCTGGACAGACCCTGGAAGGTCAGACCCTCCACCTGACGAATACGGTTCCTGTTCAGCTCACTGCAGGGTGGACAGACAGACAAAACAAATGCAGCGACTGATGATGGGAGGAAAATCAGTGAGGCACTTAACCATACTTTGTAAACTCTGTCAAAATGTTCCCCACATTTCAAAGCAGGAAAACCACAGCATCCATCACACTGAAGGCAAAACCAAAGAATCCTGTTGCCAGCACGCTTCAGTTAGAGCATTCTGAAGTTAACAAACCCCCAGCTTAACAGGCATTCCTCAGTGGTGTCCTTTCCATCTGTGGCATGAGGCCAGCGCCGTATACCCACAGGCTTTAGCTTACAAACAAGGGTCAGGTTGTGACCCTGTGAAATTATAGTGATACTATATGTAGGTATAACATTTTAACACATCACAATGTTTTTTATTTTGCATATGAGGCCTGAGACGTCTCTGCACGCAACAGGGAATTTGTACATTTTGTATGTGTGTGTGTAGAAGCCCTCAGGTTGGAAAAGATAAAAATCCACAGAGGTTCTTTTGTGTCTGATGTGCATCACCACTACAACGTTTAGATACAGTGTCAGTGGGGCCACCTGTCCAACAAAAGGCACCTGGGGAACTACTGGAGCCACAGTGGGGCAAGACTCCCATTACGTGAGTCCCTTCATTCTCTAGAATGGAGGCATTGAGCTACAAATAGGTCCGACCTCACTGTTGTGCTGGAGGGAGGTTTGACGAAGATAATGGAGCACGGTGAGGGGAATGAACTAACCACTTTGGGGATATGGAAGAAGGCAATAAATCACCGATAATATGGCTCTGGTGTTTACCTAGTCAGACCTTATCCGCCCCTTGAGGAATAGCTCACACTAATAGCGTTTCAAATGTTTGACGCACAGCGCTTGATCAACAGACGCTACAGACCTCATTTAAACTCTTAATACTTTTCAATTCTGTAACGCCTCCAAAGGCTACAACTGGGAAACTCATTCATTTTCAGCCTAAATGTTAAAAATATATTGTTTTTGCAGGTCGAACCTCTCTGACAGATCAAAACACAACCTTGTCATCACACTAACTGTGCTGTTAAACTGATGGAATCCAGTGGTACTCACAGCTGGGTGAGCCTCGGGAGCTGGAAGGCTCTCACGGGGATCTGGCTGATGCGGTTTCGGCTCAGTCTCAGGACCTGTAAAGTAGAGCCCAGGTGGTCCAGAGCTCCAAGCTCCAACGTGCTGATCTTGTTGTTGCTCAGGTACCTGAATGCAGAAACAGCACATGTGGACGTAAGAGATTTGTAACAAACCTCAAACATGTGTTTATGAAGGGCCTTGCTTTTGTCTGACACGAGTTATTTTACATACTTCTTGTATGCTGTAATCAATTTTCCCCCATATGCTTTCATTAAAACAGGCTATGCAACTTTAGATTCAAATGTCAGGGATTTTGTAGGTTTTATTTTATTTGTCTACCAATACTGACTGCTGTAAAAACTTATTTCCCCATAGGGAATACTAAAGTTTCATCTTATTTTATTCTATTTTATTCCCTACATTTTTAACATTGGTGTGCTGTGTGCCACAGAGATTGTACTTACAGGTCTCTGATTTGGAGGCCTGCAGGAAAGCAGTGCCCTCGAAGCTCGGTGATGTCATTGTTGCTCAGGTCCAGGGTTTCCACAGAAGCCAGCTCTCTGGTACGCCTGCCGTCTACAGTGCGGATCTTATTATGATGTCTGGAAAATTAAGACACATACAAAAAGGCATTAGGTGTGGCTGAAAATCCTACTCACAGACCTACAGCTCTACCCTACAAAGTGTCCATGTCACCTCCTTGAAATATATCACCCTGCTCAACGTTGGTGTCCTTCTCCCATCACCCAAGGAAGACACTCCAAATCCCTCACCCTTTCCTAAACCCACTCTCAGGCACAAAGAGAGCAGAGTACACAGAACAAAGTGGTCTTCATCCACCAAATGTGTACTTTAAGAGCTTCCCAACAGAGGCTGGCCTTCTTTAAACAATTCCAAGGACACCTGTTCTTCTCTGCAGTGCTTAGACACAAAATCTATTAGATAGATGGGGCTCGGGTGATCAACCAGAGCCACTTGAAGGGGGGTTTCAGAGTACTTCAGTGTGTGATGGAATGGAGAGATAGCTGTGTGATTCTCAAGAAGTTCTGGCCCAAGGACAAAGGAGTGGGAACTACTGACTAGAATCTAGATAACAGAGAAGCAAAACTTAAACTGAGAACAGAGCCGGAGCGAATCAGTACTACGGCCTTTAATAATTTGGCCCAGGGGCCCATTTAGTACCCGGTTTTGGTGCCCATCCCTAGCCACAGGGCACACAAGCAACCCAAACACTGCTCTAATCTACTGCAAATATACACAAATTTATACATTATGCAGAACACACATCCAACTTGCTACACCAGGTCATAAACGCTCTCACCTCACAGCTAAACAGTACACTGAAATATGTTTCTGAAAACATTTATGTGAGACACGCAATGCAGTAACAAAATCTTGACTCACATTTGATCAGCGCTGCCTAGCTTGATAATTTGACCACAGTTTACAAGCTGTAATTAACATGATTGACAGTTGCATAACAGACTCCTTGGCTCTGATTGGTTGTTTTTTGGTGCTGCGTCAATTCTAGCGAATGCCATTAGAGGCAGAAGGAAGAGGAGACAGTTTCAGCAAATATGACACAAAGTTATTTTGATAAAAGTTACCATTAATAGTTTTAAAGCCCAGGATTATTATTCTGACTGCTTAACTTTTGTGTGTGTGTGCGTGCGTGTGTGTGTGTGCGCGTGTGTTTGACAGAAAGAGCCAGAGAGAGAGAGCAGGTGTTCCACCAGTCAAACTCGTCAAAACAAGGTCAGTCCCTCCTTTCTGCTTCCTTTCTAGCCTTCAGCCAGCAGATGGACACACACATACAGAGGCAGGCACACACACATACACACACACGCACGCGCGCACACACACACACACACACACACACACACATTTATTGGTGTCTGAGAGGAGGAGGGGTCACACCACAGCGGCCCACCTGAATAAACAGTGGCAGAAATGGTTAAAGATGAGCCATGCAAGCACGCCTGGGCAAACACACAACACAAATAACAGACACACACGGAACAGAGTGACAGACAGTGGCTACAGTGAGCTTGAGCAAAGGAGCGAGGGAAGGAATGGGGGAGGAGAAAGGAAGGGGGAGAATGAAGGGGTGAGGTGGGGTCAACAGCTGGTGACCTTTGATGGGAAAAACAGATCAGGCTCAAACTGGTGGGAGAGGTTGACCTCTCTCACTCTTTCTCTCGCCCTGTTCTCCTTCCACCACTCAAACCAAATTCCCTCTCCTCTCCTCCCTCCCTCCCTCCCTCTCCCTCCCTCCCTCTCTCTCCTCCCTCCCTCCCACAGTCAGAGCCCAGCTGCGTGTGAGAGACAGATAAAGCCCCGGCGCTCAACTTGTTTGAAGTCCACACATACAATAGTAGCGTTTATAAAAACTGATTATCATACGGCTGGTGACATTTCTGATAAAGAGTAGCTGGGCTCTCTCTTGTTCCCTTTGATGTCCGGGGGTCTTATTCGCCTTGATTCCACTTAATTCCAAATCTCATTACCCTGCCCCATTGACCATCTGATTATCATGAGCCCGGCTCATTTTGACACTTCTTTTGATGTATGGAAAGTGCGTCCACGGTTTACACTAACAAGCCCATTCTACCGCTTCCAGTGTCATCTCTGGGGGCGATTGTTTGGCCCATCCCTTAGCGTTTGAAGCTGGCGGTCGGGACAAAAGGAGAATTATTTTAAAATCAGATCATCCAGCGGGCCATATGATTTCTCTCCTGAGCTGTTTTAGAGAACCGCTTTGATGTTGACTGGGCAGGCGATGAGCACAATGGGAAAGTTTGTGCTGCTCCGCTGTCACTTAGACACTGTTTTTAAAACTTTTTGTGACTTCTTTTTTCCGCCATCCTGCTGTGGCATTCTGGGTGTCTGCGGGATGCTAGTGGGCTCGCCAAGTGCATTGTGGGACTGTGGGAGCTCGGCATATGGTCTTTGGTTGGTTCATGAAAAGGTTCTACGCAATCAGGTATTTTTCATTTTAATTTAAACAGTGATGGACCAAAGAAACATTTAAAGTGCAGGCAGGCTTATCTGTGCTAATGAATTTCACCAGAGCGGTAGCAATCACAAAGAACTCCTAGACATGTCAGTGAGAGGAAGAGGATGAGAGACACAAGAAGCAGAAGAAAGACAAAAGAAAAGTCACCTTTTGACCAAGCAAAAGATTACTAAGAAAGATGAGAAGAGAAAGAGCAGAGGAAGCAAGGAAAAAAACACAAGCTGACACACCTATCCTTTCTTGTTCCCTTTTTTATTTTACGATTACTGTACTTCTCAATAACTGTATGTCATACTCCTACAGAAATAAGTCATCATGTTCTTCACAAGTGTGACCTTTTAAGATTCTGAATCAGATAGCTCCAAATAGCCTTGTGCTGATAAAATGACAGTCTGATAGGTATCGTTGCAAAAGTTAATCATCGGCAATATTAACAGTTGCTGAATTAACATGAAAGCAGTATTCACTACAACAACTAAAAAATAATCATTTAAATTAAATTAAAAAGGTAAATGTCTACACAACAAAGACTGCTCATCTGTTGCCTGCTTTTGTGTTTCTGCCAACAAAATATTGCTCTCACCACATCCCAGTGGTAAATACTGTATAACTACTCAGTCTTGAGTGTGTCATAGTAGAATAATGGCAGTAATAACAATAAAAAATATCTTGTCAGCAACTAGCAAACTGATACACTCTGATGGACTGAGGCAGTCAGACAGTAGCAACCACATACAATGGGCTCTCTGCCTTTTTGAAAGTTTACTGTTGGATGAGGGGCTGAAGACAGATTCTCAGTCCATTTGCTTGTCTATGTGTGCATGTGTGTGTGTGTGTGTGCGTGCATAAACCACTGTCTCACACAAACTTGTAGTCAGACGACATTCCAGACGATCTCAACCAATGGCACAGGAACACTGCCCTGCAGTCTGTACTGCTGCCTCTGCCAGGGCTCATACACAGAAACTCTCACACTCCAGAGTGCTTGGTGGTTGGCAAGGGAGACGGAGTGCATTGGATTTACTTTTGGGAATAACCCTAAGCATGAGCTCACCTCTTGCTTCTCTTTTTTTTTTCCTTCCTTTGCTTCTCCATACCCTCCTACTGCCTCCTCCGCTACTTCTCCTTTGCCATTCCTCTTTCGATACGTGGTGATGTCACCCTGATCTGACACTATTCACATCCCCCGTCCTTTCCTCCCTCCCTATTTTCTCATCCTTCCTCCCCTTCTCACTGTCACCCATTTTACTGTAAGCCATGTGACTGACAGCTGCAGCTGCAAGTGCTTCAGCAGGCCTTCGCTTCAGCTGTGTGGCTTTGTAAAGATCCGACCCTCCCTCCAGCCTACACTCCCATCAGGCCTACAGGCCTTCCCCTAGCAACAGGCTTCAAGTCAGGCCAAAAAAAGACACCCCGATCATTTGGAGGGGCTGCGACTCTGCACAGTTTGTGTAAGTAAAGGTGAACTTGCTCCGGTCTTTGTATGAAAAGCAAAGCTAACAAGAGAGTTTGTGCTAAAGCCTATAGATCCAGACTGATAAAAAACACACAATGACACTACCTCAAACTTGTCACAAACATGACAAATCTTAACAGACAGATGTCAGAGCTGCCTTATCAAACTTCCATCCCCACAGCTTACAGAAATAATGTCACCACATTAATGCATCATGATAGATGATGAGAAACAGGCAGATGACACACAGGGAGAGGCGAAGGTGTGACTTCCAAAAAGCTTACCACCAAAAATAATATGACCATGACCAATATTACAGGAAGCAGCAGCTGCGCACTTTACCACCAGGCAGTCAGCCGGCATGCTAGCAAGGTGTGAAAGCTTATGCACAGAGTGAAGCTAACTGTTAGCACTACAACTAGCTTAGGGGGGGTTAACGTTCTTGTTTCAGGTTGAGTGAGACTTAAGAATGTTCCCTGGTCACACAAGGGGAAAAAACTATGGCACGCTGGAAAACAACGGTCCACCCAACAGATGATACGGGCAGTCACTATGTGTGTATGTGTGGGTGTGTGTGTTTGTGTATAATTGGAAACCAAGGAGCACTGCCATTTATCTTGTTTTAAGGATTGTAATAAGCTTTCATATCAGCTTCAGCTTTTGATTTCTATCTTGTACTTATTTTGGTGTGACCTTAGAAAGCCTTTCATTGTACTGTGTTTGTTTTGTGTTCCTCACATTCCTTCGGACATTCTCAAGCATCGTAGTAACACAGAAAATTGTCGGTGCTGAGATAACACTGGCGACTTGAATAAAAGCGCTGAACAAATAATGTGGTACAAGTGTGTTAACCATTTAAGTACGAGTACCCCAATCATTATTAGTTTACTTCCTTAAAAACATATAGTGAACTTAACATGTAATAACATAACCATAATATTTAACGTAATATATGTCTGTGCATTTCCCTCAGCGGTTGCATTTACTGGCCTCCAAACTGCAACTCCAATCAAGTTATCAAACTACCACTTTCTCGCCATGAGTTTCCCCTCAACTGTGTAAAAATGAGACTGTTGATTGCCTACCAAGCTCACGTTCGTGACACACACAAGCGCACACACGCCCTTCCCAAATAGGGCAGTAAATCTCCAGTGAGATGCCAGTGCAGGCAGTCCCCACAGGCACAGTTTCACAACTGAGAGCAACCAAGCTGGAACCATATACATGCTGACACTGAGCAGCCAGCACCGCTCGCTGTAGACAAGACCACATGGCCGGCTAATCAGACTAGTCAGTTACTTGACCACGTACTAATCGCTCGAGACAGTGCTCCATATTTATGACAACAGAGCTCAAGTGGTGTGAGAATTTTTTTTTATCTAGTTTAATTTAACAAGAGTCACAATCATGGACAGCTTCACATTAACGCAGTATTACTTCTGAGATGCAGAGGCATATGCATCTTCCATCGGCGTCAAGAGACTATTTCAGGAGCATTTCAAAGAGGCCACTGACCTCGGAATACAGTAATGGAGAGCCAGATAATTCTGGTGCTGTGTTATGCAATAAATGGGGCGGTACTCACAGGTAGAGAGATACAATCTTGGAAGCAGCCTGTCCTAAATCTGGTATGGAGGTCAGCTCATTGTGGTCCAGCCGCCTGAAAGTGACAAATACACATTGTAGTGAGTGAGAGAACAAATGTGTGCCCTGAAGAAAAACACAAACACATGAATGATGTGTGGTTATGAGGTTAGAGGACTTAACAGAGGCATTTTTTCCAAGTCTGACATTTACAAACTGAGAAAAACAGAGGAGCACAGGAAATGATTTAAGTAAGGAAAATACACAAAAACACAATTCTTATGCTATGGCACTGCCCAGAAATAATAACATTTTAGGAAAGAGTCGAAAATATGCTATGCCAGTACAATAAATACGACTCTGAAGGCAGAATCCCTCTCAAGATGGAGTGGTGATACAATGATCTCCTAAGTAAGTATATTATATTGATGTATTTCAGTCTGTAATCTCCAACAATTTGTCTATGTGTTTTTGTACTGTACTGTATTGTGTTGTGTTTGTGGTGGTTTTATTTGGTCTTTGTGGTATAATTAAAATGTAAAGTGTGAATAAAACTCAAAGAGCCTGTGTGAAACTTTAGTCACACTCAAATATTTGTGAAGCTGTACTTGTAATTTCTATACAAAATGTACATGCTGGCTGAGATGCCACATTGTCACTGGGGCATCTCATGCTCCATCATCACACGAGGATAAGTTCAATCAAACCTCGTATAAATCAAAAAGATTTCAAACACAACTTGTCACGTCTGCCGCAGTACAAGCAGCAAGTCATCCTTTTAAAAACCAAAAATAACACGGGAGTAAAACAGATGTCGAGAAGCGTATGACTGGCCGGCCGGCCTGCCAAAGATGTCACCAGTGTGTGTATCACCAGTTAGCTTGTGTGTGTGTGTGTGTGTGTATGTGTCTTGTGCACTGGCACTGAGTGACACAGAGCCAAGCCCTCTCCTCACCATATAAAATATTTACAAGGCCAGCATTGGCCACAGTATCGGGTGGTGGAGGGGAGGCTTAATATAGAAAACCACCACTTTATTCTCAATTGGACTTAGTTCAAGGAAACACATACGAGGATGCTACTAGGAAGTGGAGTGGCAACCGTGGACGTTAGTCAGAATGAAGTCATTGATAAAAACAAATCACAACTGACGGGAATGGATTAAAAAAAAACAAAAAAAAAAACTAAGCCACATTTGTCGTTGAACATTTTGAACACGAGAGAAAAAGAGGCCATACACACACTTGAGGAAGTCCATTATAAAGTGTGTTCCCTGTCCATTGCCTCAATAGAGTGCTACAGGGTTGATGTTTTTTGTAGGCCAACCAGGGAGTAAGCATCACCTTAACTCCATGATTTTTCCATTCGACTTTGGATTACTACAGAAAATACACTGTGCCTGCAATCGCCAGAAGCAAAATGCTAACGTAGGCTATAAGTAGTCTTGGGTTGTGCTAGCACTGGAAGAAGGTCTGGCTGAACCCAAAAAACGCTCTGGGTTGTTTGCATTTCTTTAAACCAATGAAAATCATTTTGGGTGGCGCTAAGCCCAGGACGCAGCGACAATGGCCGTGCAAGATAGTGTCAGGAGGAAACAACTGAACAGAATGGCTAAATGGCTAAACGAAAGAGCCATATAAAACATTTAAAGATGTTTTAGCGTGTAGGTGAAGTTGTTGTTTCACGCACAGAGCTACAACGGAGTGTGTATGTAGGTCTGGCTTTGACAGACTAGTTTCAAGTAGAGACTGGGATTTTAAAAAAGGGCAACAGCCAGTGATACCCACAGTCTATGTTCCGTGAGCCATACTAGGCTATTAACAAACTACATCACAGTTGCATGACATCAATGTAACCACCTCCAAAAGGCTGTTGGTCACAGTTTATGTCCCTGATAACCTCTACAGTCTCATTTAGCCACTTTTTAGCTACTGTTTTTGTAAGATAGGTAAAAGCTTTAAAATTCAAGGGTGGGGAATTTACTGCCATATTTTATGTCTTAGAAGAAAAAGTAAAACTATCTTAAGCCTGTGTTAACCACAGACCTTACTTGAGGCATTTCACCAAAAACCCAGTGACTTTGTGACAAAGGAACCGGAAGTACAAAAATGCTAACTCAATTCTGGATTTTGGGATTTATTCCTGCAGCACTCTGTGGAAATCATGTATATGTGAGTATTCTGTCAGTGACTACTTACAGCTCTCTCAAGTTGGGAAGATTTTCAAAAGCTTCAATATTAATGGTGGTCAGCTTGTTGTGGCCAAGATTTCTGTAAGGAGAAAAGAAAATGTAAATGAAAAAGGTTGTTCATAACATGCCTTATAGCAGACAGGGAAGGACAAGTACAATTCAAAACATCAGCAGTGCAACATTTTCCAGAACTTTTATTGTATTTGTCATAGCCATTTTTCAGTGGTTCAAATAAGGATCTTGATCGATAACAACAATTATTTCCCCCATTTGACAAACAGCCTCATCCGTCCATATTAAGTATGCCTGAAACACTGCAGTACATCCATTCGGGCTGGCCTTCAAGGAGGGCCCGATCAATACTATCGATACAGAGTGTCTCTCTCTCCTGGCTCACTTTCCAAACATAACCCACAGGCCATTCATCTGCAGCAGTCAATTTGCACTTTAGGCTAACAGTGTATTTAATAGCTGGCACTTGACTTGTACAGAGGCTTATTACGGAGTGATTTGTCCAGCGATATAGCGTTACCACCGTCAGAGAGCGAGTGAGAAGGTGGGGGCAAAGTGCACCTAACCCACATCTGCATTTCAGATTGAGCTTCCCACGCCATATGAATCAAATTTATTTCACGCATAAACAAGCGCTATCTCTGTCACACACCTCCTGCCTGGCTGGCACGCGGCCTGCCCTGTTGGCAGAGAGGAGGCTGCAGTGAGAGCGCTGTTTGTGTTTTTGTGGTGGGGCTAGGCCAGACGAGACAAAGGGAGCCCACAGCTCCGAGCCGCCTGCCTCCCGCCCCTCCATCCCTCTGTCCAGACGTGAGAGACGGCCCAGGAATGTTTCACAGGCCTGCCGAGGGATGGCTGCTTGTTCCCAGACACTGGGGACACTTTTACCTGATGCAACGCATTCCTCACCCTCTTGTCCCACCGTGGCCTTAAAAGACCGCTGCGTGCAGAAGCTGTTACTTCATTTCATTGATTCTTCATTTTAGAGACAGTGAGAATGGATAATTAAAAAAGCTGACGAACAGAGGCTGGGTCAATACCAGAATAAAAGACTGTAATTATCTTACATCATACACACTTTTTAATAGTATTTATGCCTATCAATCTCAATCTCCACCTCACTTTACAGATTTCCCTTTCTTGTCTTCTATGCTTGATTGCAGATAATGACAGTCTCCCTCCCCAAATCGTTCTCCCTACCTGCGTGTGTGACGAGATAATAGCAGAGCATGTGTCTGCCCTCCAGGCACAGGCCTGACAGGGAGGTGTGCATGTGTGTCTACGTTATGATCATTTACTGGGGCACCTCCCATCGCGGCCCAGATTGCTAAATTGCCGTCCCCTGCAACAGGAGGCAATTACCTCGTTATGGTGAAGCTAAGTGAAAAATCGCACAGCTTTCCTATGGGCCGCCTCTGCCTGGAGGTACGTATATTCAGCCAACACACACACACACACACACACACACACACACACACAGGTCAGACGAGATGAACTTGGGAGAGCGCTGTCATCTGGAAGAGCAATCAGTAGCTTTTATCAACCTGCTTTTCGCACAAAATGAGTCGAGAGATTTTGCTGGTGAACCTTGCTTTACAGCAAATAAAGATTTATCCAAGAACGCCACCTCCACACAGCTTTTAGCATTTTAAGGTGGAGGAAACTGGCTGTGCAAATTCATATGCAGGAAACTCACAGATTTAAATAAAGAGCAGGGGTAAACAGAACAAAGCGATGACTAGGGAAAAAAAGCAAGTCACGTTTGAGAGCTAAACCTACCGTACTGGTGCTAAAGGCCACAGCAACAAACAAAACGGCTCCTTTGTGCGAGTACACAAGCATGCATGTGCTTCCCTCTCAGTCACCGATGGTGTTTACACAACTGAGCCTTTTTCTCTCCATCTCATTCTCAGCCAGATTTATTTTCTTGCCTATCAGATTAGATAAGTTTCACAGCGTTTTAACACCTACTGTATGAAGCGATGGTGATAACGCTGGTTTCCCTCCCTCTTCCTCTCTCGCTCCCCCACCTCTCTCCTGTGGAAGGAGGGGTTGTAAGGGGGACTCCAGTGCTAAGTGTGGTTAATGCTTTCCAGAAAGTGACCTTACAATCATGCTGTTTCTGGAAGAGGCCTTGAAGTCATTAGAGTTTTTGACTTTGAGAAATGTAGACACCAACATCGGCAGAAACAAACATACTGAGAAGAACGAGAACCTTCCAAATGATGTGTCAAAAATCTCTACACAAGCTGCAAAGAACAAACCAGCGACGGCACAACAATCTCCATAGGTTCACATCATATGATTCAACCAGCCGGACAAGGATGTATGGTCAAGATAGGAATACTTGCTGTGATTAACCACGGCAAGCACTACAAAGAAGTTTGCTTTAATGCTTCAAACACAGCATTCCTTTGTATGGTACAACTAGTTTATACAAATGGGCAGGACTGTTTGACATTAGTCAGCAGGATCAAAATCAAAAGCTCTCTCTGCCAGGTACTTAACCAAAGAAAGTGTGTGATAATTCAAGGTTGCATGTTGAGCCAAATACTTACTTTCCCACTGGATTCAAGCTGTGCTGAATGGTGCACTACAGCCATAATTTCATTTAAAAATCTTATTAAATTATTCATGGTTTAAGAGGACAATTAAATAGAATAATCATGTTATTACTCTTACACTAACAGTTGTTTTACAAGTGTCATTTCAATTTTAATTTATCACTTTGTAAATAATGGATTAGTTAATCTAAAAATCATTGCTAACCACAGTTACGGTCCATGATAATTCTGGCGGCACACGCCAGCCTCCACTTAACATAAAAGTTCCCTGAAGTCATTCAAGTTTAAACTGCTATAAATACGATATTACAAATATGAAAAAACAGGCTTCGTGTTAACATTTAGCATCTGCTCTCAGCACCAGCCAACACTTCAACTGTGTTCTAGCAAACTGCTGGTCATCAGTGAGCACAAAGGTCAGCATGACCTCTTTTCTGTCAGCAGAGTTTGAGACACGAAACAAGAGGGCAGCTGGAAAGAGGGCCGGTCTGGGATGAGGAGGCGCAATTACACTCCCACCTTCCAACCCCACCCAGCCGCCACAACCCAAACACCAACAATAACCACAAATACTGAAAATCTGGTAAATATCAGGAGGAAAAACCTTCTCCATGAAACTGCTTGATTTTAAAACGCATGCCTGCTAGACAATAATACCACAGAAAAGACAAATGGTAATGATACAAACAAATAATCAACCACCTGTTGCCCTGAAGCACTCACTAGTTCTGACTCCAAAAAGTCTATTTAAATCATTGATTCACTCATCAAGTATGAAAACCAGTTGTTTAGCCAGACATGAGGTACACTGCTTTTCTCCCTCATACATAAAAATGTATAATTTTGAGGTATTGGACTTTTTGTTTAACAAATGTTACTTGTGACCCGAGTAACTTTGGACGGTCATTTGTTTTGTTCTACTTTTTACAGTCTTAACAATAAAAACTGACGAATCAACTAATAATCAGCCAACTACTGGAAATTTACGTAAGCAATCTGAAACATTAGCTTCAATCTGAGCCGACCTGGAAAAAGAAGTCTTGAAAAGACAAAGTGATAAACTCATAAAAGGCTCGCCTGACTAAGCAAACCATCTGAGGAAGAAAAATAGGGCCCAGCGCCTGCAATCGACCGTCATTGCTGGACCATGTAGCTGATCTGACATATAAAACTCATTAAAAGGCTTTAAAAAATAGCTGTGTTATGGGTGCTGTGGGAGTAGAGGAAAAGCTGGGAGTACAGGAGTGATGTCATAGCATATGACACTATGCTTGTAAGTCAGCACACAGTCTGTGTGTGGGAGAGAGGAGATATGGGGAGGGGAGAAAAAAGAGCAGGGACTTGCACATACAGAGATACATCATCATTATCTTTCCCCATTTCTATCCTAGATAAATGCAGCGTGAACTTTGCTCGCTGAAAGTGTGAAGTGATGTCAGTGATGAGCCTTCTGTGGTCCAGCTGGGAGACAAAGGCCCTTTAATGTGGTCGATTTCAGAGCATCATAAAACTGGTCAAATAATAACCTGAGTGTCAGGGCCAGACACACACATACACACACACCACTCTTCCTGTCATTAAGGGCCAGTTTATAGCCAGGCAACTGCAGTGAGAGTGTACACAAAGCTAACACCAGCTCCGGGCCACCATTTCACACAGCAGTCAAACAGAGGAAGGAAACTGGCAGAACAATATCTTATCAACTCTGACAAGGTTAAAAGCATGAGCCGAAAACAAGATTTGCAATAACAATAATGATGATAAATGCCATGAACTTGGCAAAACAGCAGCAAGTGCAAGATCTTGGGGAGGGTGAGGGGAACTTAGGTGTACGTTCAGAGAAATGTGGCGCTGATGGGATCGGCATACTTCACCATTTGCGTTACAGATTCCTACCGCCACCCCTCCACACGCGCACAAAACTCAACAAAGGAGTTGCTCAGGCCTTTGAAATCAGTGAGGCTAGTAGCATGACTCAGTTTCTGAAGTTTTCCGAGGCAGGAAGGCGGGCCACATCTTGGGGCCATGTGCACCGCCATTCTTCATGCTGCTGGTTTGGGGCCGATGCAAGAGGGGATGGAGTGGTACTCCAAACAAACAGGGGAGAAGGTTGTGGAAAAGAGTCTGCACTAGCCCGGGGCACTGCGTGAACCCACGGGCCAGGCCCAACGACGCCAGCATGGACACTCCAGATGAGAAGCACAATAACACTCACGCCGTACATACTGCATACATGTATGTACACACATTATCCATACACACACACATATAGGATCATGCTCTTGCATTTAACACTAGACTGTAGCGTGAGAACAATGTAATTTGTTATAAATGGCGCCAGACTACTTGATTATGAGTAAAAGGAAATGAGCGTCCCCAATTAATCTGAAAGAATAACATAAATAGTGTATGTCTCTTTAGTGGGGCTATTGTTTAAGTACTATGCAGACAGCTGACCTTACGCTCTCAACTTCAAAGCGAAGAAAAAGACAGGATCATTAGTCAATTTTTTCCCTTCTTATTGTTTATTTTACTAGCAGAGCAAAATTCAGCAATAATTACAGTCCAGCCAGTGGTGAAATAAGTGTCTAAATAGTGGACTCTAAGTGCATGGGAATATGTGGGTGTCTAGACAGTGGAGCTCTAATGCGCTCTCTTTTCTACAGTAACAGAAAGTACAGAGACTAAAAAATGTTTGGCCCAAGTCAGCACTCAAAGCTCCACTCCTCGAAGGACTGCCTGTTTTTTGGGAAGAAGCTGCTTCACTTGCGCAGTACCTCTCCCTCTCTGTCCAAGTCGTGCTTTTTTTTTCTTTTCTTCTAACATCTTCTCCAGATTTCCAAACTCTTACCAGATGTAGAGAATTCACAGATGATTCATCGATCAAGCCCACTTTGTAGACACCGACTTCGGGGGAGAGGGGGAAAGGTGGGAAAAAAAAAAACCTGGCGCCCTAAAGTGTCTTCACAAAAGGGCCATCTCTTCTGCTGACTGGATTCCTGTAGAATGACTTGTGGCAGCAGCTGTTTGATTGTCATTAAAACCAGTGCGAGGCCATGAGCTCACTCCATATCTTCATGTTAATGTCAGACTTTATCTGTTGTTATGAAAGTTAGGGCTCAACCTTAGCTGTTCCTTCCTAATTTGTCCACAACTAATGTTTGGCATGAATCATTCAAATTGGTTAAAAGAGGATCATTTACAATAAAAAACACACTGCCGCTTGCTTTAAATTTCCATATAGGAACTCCCTGTGCTTTTACTACCCAGCTTAACACCATACAGTCTGATAAGGGAGGAAAAAGTGAAGAGCAGCTGATAAAAATCAGTGCCAATGATAATATCTGCCTAAACCCTTATGAGCGCTCCAGTTTGACTTTAAAATATCCACAAGAGGACATGCGAGTCACAAGGCTAAGAAACTATGACAATAAACAAACTTGGTATAATCACTCCCAATACCACAAGATTACAAGGCTGCGTAGCGAGAAATGCCCCAGAAACCACAAGGGGCTCAGCCCTGCTGAGAGCTGCTGCTGAATCTCTGCCCCAACTGCTGAAACGTTCACCTGTTTAAGCAATAGAAGAAGCCTTTCTGCAGTTTACTATCAAGTCAGTCCAAATGTTCTAACAGTAAAAATGGCAATGATAAAAGCACGGAAGCAAGAGGAAGAATAGTCCTTTTATTTCTGCATGCTTATTAATAGGTTAGATGAGGTAAAACCACCTAAAAATAAAGGAGCTGTGTCTGATAGTAAGTGACATACGCAGCAGACAGTCCTGAAATGTCTCATTTCCTCTGGGTTTTCTGAGTGTGTTACAACATGTGTGACAGTGGTTGAGGTTTCTGACCACTGACAGGACTTTCACCAACTAGTGGAACCAGCCCCAAGGCAGCAGCAGCAGCAGCAGACCATGACATTGACAAAACACTTCCATGCAGTGGGCGGAAAATGTCTACCAACCTTCGCTCATATTCCCCCAGGCCAGGTGATCTGCAGCCCCACCCTCTGCCAACCAGTCTGCAGCCCGCAAGCCAGCTGAGCTCCCAGCCCCTGTCAGGGAAACCACTAACACAAACCCATTTCCTGAGGGCAGAAGCCAAAACCAACTATTGGGGGTGGTGTTTACCAATAAGGCTGTACTGTGAGGTTTAAGGCCACCGCTTTGGATTGAGTCGCAGAGGTACGTTTGGTGTAAACCAAGCATTATGGCCAACACATTGGGAAACTTGGTAAACCACTTGGGAAATGGCGGGTCACAAAGAAGACCATTCAAGTCTACACATCTTCTTGCTTTTCAACAGAGCTGCTGCAAGCTGGTGATGCAAGAACTCAACTTTAACAAATGGAAATAAAAGACAACCCCTATAAAACAACTGCAGCTTTCTGTAACAATAAAAACAAAACAAAAAAAAATTTACAATCTCACATGAGAAAACGGAAAGACGCTGGTGAACAGACACGTATCTGCTTTATCTCTATCCAACCACAGCAATCTCAGCCAGCAAAATTAGTAATCTTCATGCTTTTATTTACTTGCAAAATCCCATTACGCTGGGAGGATGGTGGGCAAAAATGCTTTTTATACACATTACCCTGGCTGCAAACAAGATAAGGCACCACTCCTAAGAGGGAATATGTGACTGTGTTAGAGCAAACTTGCTTTGAATGTTATTAGGCTATTCATCAATCAGAAACAATGGACAGACATCAGAGACTGGTGGTCAGTTTGTTAAATGTTAGACACACTGATGTGAAACAGCAGAGGATATGTTTGACATACTAATTCATAACTGCAGAGGATTTAATGACACTAAAGCAGAGTTAACCCTAAAAAAACCAATGATCACAGGGGTGGGACACATAAGCAAGTAACTGATGTGGCGATATACTTTTTTTGCAATACATTATTATATTCCACACCTAGTCAATCACACATCTTCCCCACGCCCTCTATCCCTCACCACCTCTCCTTGTTTTCCTCAATCTGCTCTGCCAGGATGTGTCAACATGTTTGTTTCCTTGATTCTTCATCAAGACCACTTTCTCACAGGGGACAGTTAAAATCAGGGTCCTGAAGGGTGATTATTTTGACAAGTGGAAAGCATTAAGGCTTTTTTTCCTTCACTTACAGCCACAACACTTGTAGGACTGCAACTGATGGATAAACTGCCAGCACCTACCCTCTAGCCACCCATCTCCCCCGGACACATATTCATCAAGGTTTCCAAGATTACTCCGACAAAGTGCTCTGAAAGCAGGAGGTGAGTCTGCATAACGAGGGCCCAACGCCACTTATTTGACTTTATTGCTAATGTTTTGTAGTTATAAAGTTGTAGATAGTGTCACTTGTGGGAGCATCAGATACTATCTCTGCACAGCTAAAAGCTAGACATACATTTTTGCTTCAAAGCTCAGACTTTAATCATGGGATTGCCTGAACTATTTTTTTGTTTAGCATTTTATAATTATATGTCTACCAGAGAGTGTGAACAAAATCATTTGGCACTGGCGCAAAGCTCCTGCGATTCTCCTTAAGAGTTACTTGCCTCTGTGAGCTGCTGTATAAATCCAGATCCTGAGGTACGACTGCTGCATTCATCACTGTAATCCCAATTTAAGAGCCAGTATGAAGATAATTGCAGCAAATACATGACAGTGCAATCCTTCATCACCCACACAAAAGGGTGGGAAATCTCAATTTATTTTAAGCTGGATTTATCCTCTCTGCTTTAACCACCATAATTCTATAGACAGCAAAGCAGAACATAGAGCAAGTCAGGCTAAATGTCTGTAAATAGCTGTTTAAAATATACACACCAGTATGACAAACTGGGGGGCTTCTTGATTATTAACAACTTCAGTCACATGTGTTTTAGCTATTTGTTTAAGTCAAATGCTACAGGTGTTTCAGGTTATTGAAATTTACTGTTGAGCCTTACTTCTCAGTTATGTGGTAGAGACAGGGAGGAAAACTGGCCTAGGTGACTTGTGCTACTGACACCCACAAATACTGTCCTCCCTATCAACACTGCTGCTGCTGCTGCTGCTCCCTCCCTGGGGTTAACATAACAGAGACAGTCGATTCCACACTGATTTCACTTGGCTCAGACGTCTGGAGATATATGTACAAACGCACTTTGTTTAAGACCAAGGCACTGTGCACACCGACGCTCTCAGTCAGCTCTATTGGCAGGAAAAAGCTATTATTGTTGCTCTGTGTTGTAACTTTCAACTTGTCATTTTCAACAGTACTACAGTTTCCCTTTTGTCTGTGAATAGCATACACCCACAGGCAGCACACACATACATTCGTGCGCACAGGCAGCACTAAGAGACTAAAATAACTTTCAATCCAAAACACAAAAAGTAATTTCAGCCACTCAAGTGGACAGGACTTGGCGTATGGTACTTTATAATGGGATCAAACTGGGCCACAAGTGAAATTGTCCATACTTGTCTCTTTGGGTTTACAGTAATCATCTGCTAATCTGGCTCATTTACAGACCCTGGAGGAACAGAGCTGGTTCCCTTTGAGTTACCTGCCAACATAATGTGACTATCTCAAGTGGTGTGGAACTATGCGACCTAGGTGTTTTAAAAGATCATTCAAAGCCATAAAGCCGTTCCCTTTGAAACAACAAGATTGCGGGTCCTTAAATCTTGACCGATAAGGTTTGGCCAAGATAAGAGAAGCAGACTTGGTGCAAGACAGGGCTCATGCAGAACCCTATCTTTACAGAAACCAAAAGGTTTGGAGCAGCTGTTTCAGATGGGACATTTGTCCCACAGTAGTTGTCCTTTGTCCATGAGTACAGGAGGAGCAGTGTGTGTCTGCGTACTTGCATGATAAACAGCGTCTGCACTTGAACTTGGCTAAGTGGTGCTTCAGGGCAATGAGGCTACCCCAGCACAAGTGCCGTTATTCATGTTTTTAGAGGACTTTTTAAAAGTTGCATTCCTCACTTCCCATGGGAAGATAAAATGCCCAACACAGGAACCTGGGAGCCAGAGGACTCTTTGGGTCTTTGGTCTTTAACCCCAAGTTCCCAGCAAAACACACACACACACACACACACACACACACACACACAAACAGATCCTGAAAATTCTGTAACAAGACGCCAGATTGTCACTGGGTTTCACAATCACCAGTGGACATAGTGGCTACCATATATTGAGGTGAGAGCCAAAATGTTGATTGGGAAGACAAAGAGTAGTGTTGTCTGTAGATAAATTGTGTCATTCAGTTTGATAAGTGCTGATGGTCCCTAAACATCAGGGGATGTTCCATAAAAATGTCCCAAATTGGCTTATTTCCTAAATGAGCTGGCAGACAGGGTTTCAACTGTTGTCAGCCTTCCCCTGAGGAACCAATGCTTAATTTGCAAGAAATTTAATTTGTGAACGATGGCTAGAAACACAGAAACAGGAATTATGGTAATACGTGTCATAAATCTGACTGAATAAAGCAGAGGTTTATTTGTTATGACATGTTTGGGTCTGTTTGTTTACTCAGCCTGAGGGGACCTTTGTTCATTCTTACACTGAAAACATGAAATTATTTTGGATAAATAAAATAAAATGTGAGTCTTACATCATCTACAAAGTGTGAACGATATCCAAATTTACTGGTAAGTCATGGACTGTAATGTTTATGGAAGTTAATCCACTTTTAAGGTAAAGTTACTTAACATTATAATAGGAATTTGATAAATATAGAATAGTGTTTTAAGGGCAGTTAAATTCTAACACATTAAGAGGAGTTTTCAAACTAATAGGATAAATTTAACACGTAATACAAAGGGCTTTTTTTGTTATCCACAATATCTCAATGTGCCCTTGCGCAAGGAGGTTTACCCCTTAATAAATGATGTCCACTTCTCCCTCTTCTTGCAGTTAGTAGTACACCTGTTACAGTGCTATAAATGCATGAAAATACCAAGTGTCATTAAATAAGTTGCAATAGAATAAACACTAGAATACTGCATTTGGCCTACTGTCAGCCTGGACTAAGAAACAGTTTCACCTGTTGTGAAAGAGGGGATAAAACTTGATTGATGCAATGCATACACACTCCTAATCACGTTACAATGTGATGTGTCAGAACTGTGTGAGCAAGTAGTGCTAGAGGTTTGTTCCAGTAGTTTCCAGAGTGGGGTGCAGGGACCTCCAGGGGACTTTAATGAAGTAACAGGGGGTCCCCAGAATATTAGAAAAAGTTTAATGTTGCTCCCAAATCGTATTCACTGAAAGCTGTTGTTATGAAAAAGGAATGAACACAACAGCTGGCCTCGCACTTTGTGTTACACTTGATGGACAAGTATGCAAGTTAAATCATAACTACTAAAATCTTCTCAGACTGGATTCCTTGTGAGAAAACCTGCATGAGTCCATTGCCTACTAACTGTTAATTGTGGCTTTGATCAACAAGTGTACATGCTATTATGCACTTTCCTTTTCTTTACAAACACTGTCACCCCGTTATGGGCTGGTCAATAAATAGGCTAGGGCAACTAAGCGCTTTACTTACAAGGAAACAGTCCGGACTGGAAGGTCCAGAGGCGTAGCTGTCAGCTCCAGGTTACTACAGTCCACTGAATCTCCGCTGCAGGTACAGTTCTGGGCACACGGCAAGTCTGAGCTCAATCCACTACTGATAAACAGTCCGAGCGACAAAATTAAATAAAAAACAAACCGAGAAACATATCCAAATCGTCCCAGGGACGCCGCCATTTTGTATCCAGTTTTAATAGCGCGGCCGCTGAGCTCTCTCCTCGCACCCACAAACTGTAATATTAATGTAGCTTCGGAGAAACTGGACGCCTCTTACGGCACATTAACTGTCTTCTTGTGCCACGGAGGCTAGCACAAACAGCTGTGGTGTGGTAAAAACCTTTTCCATCCCAGTAACAGTCATTTAGGACACAAGTTTCCAGTCCAACTTTCTCCTCTGGTGTCCGACGCGGGCTAAAAATCAAAGGTGATTCACAGATTAACCAGCAAAAAGTAGGCTACGGTGAACTTGTACGTGGCCTGAAGTTAAAGTTAAGTTTTAAGATGTTTTCTTAACAGGCTATAAACTACTTTCTCGATAAGCTAGCTGTTTTTGGTGACGTTTGAAAACATGCAACAGCATTTTAAAGGACACAGTGCGCTCTCAAAATAACTGTTGATCAACGGAGCAGCAGCAAACACTGTTTAAAACTTAGCTAACCGGTAAAACAGTGACCTGACGGTGTTGTAAAATGTCCACTACAAAGCTGAAGATGTAGCGAATAAGTTAAGACCCGCAGGGATGGTGCCGAAAAACTCCAGCGTTGGTGTCTCAAGCCGAGCGCTGCATATCGTCCAAATCTCCCGAGCACTTCTCCGCTGCTGTAGTCGGTTAAATCCAACTTTGAAATACACGCAGTACCTTCCAGAAGAAGTCAGCCGACAGCTTATCAGGTGCAGTCTGTGGTCACAAAATCTCGACGATCCGATTAATAGCAAAATAGAGTTCCCCCTCCTTCCGACCGTGTACCACCACCATGAGTTTTTTCCTTTCTTGAGTTACTTTTCCTTTTTTTCAGCCCGACCGTTCCGTAGTCCCACGTTGGATGCACAACAGTGATTCCAGAGTCCGCCCCTGCCCTGCTGTGATTGGCTGCTGCGGTTTGATGGGCGGGCCAAGTCCGAATCTGATTGGTCGATACGCGCTCTCCGTGCGACGCTTAGTTTGGGAGCTTTTGAGCGGCTGTCAGTCAGCGGCTGCTGGCCCCGCCCATGTTTCCCACCCCGGGGTGTGAAACCGCACCACCTCCTCTCACTCTCACTGCTTCTTAAAGAGACAATCACTGGGATCAGGCTCTGTAATCGCATTATAACAAGCCATAATAACATAATTGGTTTGAATGCCATAACAATTCAATTTAAAGTGTTTGTTAGTAAGACTTGAATCAAGATTTACATGTAAAAGAAAAAAGAGAGGAAGTAATAAACAGTATGACTTCCTCCACGCTTCATTCATGGAATTACAAGGAGAAGCAAGCAACTAGTGTTAACTTGGACTAGTTTTACTAATACTTTTATGTATACTGCCATCAATGACTATCGTATTTATAGGTGTGCCCTAACAAGTTGATTTTGACCACATTCAGGAGCTCTGTGACCAGTCACACGTTGCATGTTTTAATAACATCTGATTAGTTTGATATGGCCAACTCAGTTTGGCACATTCTGAAAAATTTACTTTGATCACGTTTTATAAGTGTTAAGAGATGGTCAGGTGTGTGTGAGAGAGTGTGTGTTTGTAGTGCATGTCAAAAAGTCTGTAAGTGCAATATATTCTCCTGGTGTGAGCCTCCGTTCCCCCCCAACAGTTCAAAAATACTCTGTAAGATATTGTCAGCTGGAGATCACAATATGTCTTGTTGTGTGTGTGCATCTGATCAGTGGGTAACACAGTACTTCTATTCAAGTACTTGTACTCTACTTGAGTATAATTTCTCAATTATGGGATCAATAAAGGTGTATCTTATCTTATCTTATCTTATCTTATCTTATTTTATCTTATAACCAATTTAAGACAGTTCTTTTTGTACTTGCAAATACTTTAATTTGTTTACTTTGCAATTTGAGTCTCTTGATACAAAGCATATATTTCATTTCACAACAGCAGGTGTGGAGGAAGTATTCTGATCTGTTACTTAGCCTAAGTAACAATACCACAGTGTAGAAATACTCTGGTACAAGTAAAAGTCCTGCATTCAGAATTTTACCTGAGTAAAAGTGCAGGAGTGTTAAAAATATTTATACTTAAAGTCCAAGAAGGGAAAGTACTCATCATGCAGAACTGCCCTTTTCTGAATAATATATATTCAATTACTGGATAATAACTACTGATGCATTAACACGTAAGAATCACTAATGTTGCAGCTGGTAAAGGTGGGGTTGCTTTTTTAATTGCTAGGTAGCTTGATTTATATTAATACATTATCATTCATTAGTTTCTTATACTTTGTATTGTTAATCTCTATCTACTACATCAGATAAATATAACGAACTAACAAATACCTCCAAAATGTAAAGGAGTACAATTATAAAGTGGCATGAAATGGAAAAACTCAAGTACAAGTGCTTTAAAATTGTAAATAAGTGCTGTAATTCAGTAAATGTATTTAGTTACATTTCACTACTGTCCATATTTACCATTCAACATAATGAATACTTTTACTATTGAATACTTTGACACATTTTGCTGGTGATAAATTGGTAAAATTCTGAATGCAGGACTTTTGCTTGTAATGTGGCATTTTCATATTATGGCAATTCAGTTTGACTAAGTGAAGGATCTGAGTGCATCTCTCGTCACTGTCTAAGTACGATGCAAAAGTTGATGTTTTGCGCAGGTGTGCCCGAGCATCTGTGTGCATAACTGTGTGCAAACTAGGTGTGTACTTATGTGTGCAGGGCACACCCATGCATGCATGTCTGTGTATTTGGGGCATCCAGGCCAATCTTTTCACCATTAGAGTTTGCCCTATAATGGCCACACGATAGCACAAAATTCCTCCCAAATGTTGAAGTTATGTTCACCCGTTGTCTCAGAAATGCACATCTGTGATAAATCAGTGGTCCTGTCAGGCTCCTGGCCCCCACAAACACTTTTTCTCATCAAATTTTTTTTCCCTGGCACTGACAGACCATATTGATTGACTTTGTCAGAGCTATTGTGATCGCTTCGTGTTGGGAGAAGTCCCAGATTTCATTGCTATTAATCACGGTAGCACGGACACAGATATTCACACCTGCAGCACTGCAGGCGGTTTAGTGGCACAGTTCCTTGTTCCTTTTCCAGTGAATAGGCGAAGGTTTCACATTGCATCATGTGTGTGTGAGTGAGCACAGAAGCCTACAGGTGAGGCCTCCAGCTGTAAGACGCAAGGAAAATATCTGAGAAATGAGACCCTGTTAAAACATGACTTCATTGGTAATGGAAAACTGAGTAATGGAGGACAAGCAATTTCTAAAGATATGTCCTGAAATCCTATTAGTTTGACACTTGAGAATTGTTTGGAGCTGTAATACATCTCTAAAAAGAATACCCTCTTAGCTACCGTAAGTAGAACTTGGTCAAATGTCTATCAATCAAATAAAACATAAGTACATTTGACAAGAATATGTTTAAAATACGTAAGGCATCTTGTCATAGAGCATGTATGACTGATGTATTACTCAGCACTATGAAGATTTGGTGCCATGAATGTCATGTAATATAAATATGTGGAAAGTTAAGCTGAAGTTTATATAATAACTGCACTTTCCCTGCAATATGTGGTATGAAGCATTATTGATCACACTTTATAATGTTTTAATGTAGATTTTAGATTACCATGTGTCCAATTTACATCTATAAAGTAATGGAAATATTAAATTCCCAACTTTTATGCATAGTATTGGATTCCGTGCCTAATAGCAAGGCCTTCTGTGTCCTGTTCATATCTACAGTACAAGCTTACAAGCGACAGGAGGTCTACAATTGCAGCTATCCCGAGTATGCTCCAACCCTGCATTTTGATGTTCCTTCGACAGATAGGGTATGTGGACCAGGTACTTTGGGGGTCTATTTTAAGAGGACTGTTGACACGTCTTTTAATGTGATTTATTTGGTGGATGACCTGCTCTGCATGACTTGGCACACAAATAACTTTACGTATGCAGCAGGCAAATACCAGGTTAAAAATTTTGACCAATACACCAAGCTCAGGTTAAAGTGTCCGTCACAAAATTTTGAATTGAATTTGAATAAAATGAATGAGCAAAATGTGATCTATATTCACATGCTTTCATAAAATCCAATCTCTTTGTTTTGAAAATATACATTTATTCGCACTGATAGCAAATTTTATCTGGCAGTGTCATACTGATGTTTTGCATTAATCAATAATAGCTGGTACCAATTTTCATGTGTTGCCACAGCAAACGGTAGAGAACAACTTTTTTTTTTGCATACCAGTTGATTTCATATTTTTAAATGTTACTGAGCATACATATTTCTTATTCTATCACTGTATTCAAGTTATTCTGTCATAAATTCATGGCACCTAGCAGTGCAAATGTGCAAAAATCTCTACAGACGATGGTTTCTTTCCTTGAGGGTTCAGACATTTCACATGGCACCATCCTGAGGGAGATTTCTCCCCAGGTATGGACTGATTTATAATCTGAGAAACAGAGAGCCCGACAAAGAATTCACATAGTAAGGAAAGCATTAACAGCCTTTGCTACCATAACTGGTCTGCACAACATACTCACCCCACGCCCATTCTCCTGTGTGCTGCTGTGTGAAGTTGTGACTGATGAGAAGACTGGACGTGAGTCTGTCATGAGAGTGCGTTGTAAAGAGGATAATGACTGCACCAGATGAGCCTTTTTTTTTTGTGTAGATGTTTTTAACACCAACCATATTGCCGTTTACACAGCTGGAATGGAGTGAACGTGTCAGTGCAGACATATCTAAAGATTTTGGGGCTGGTGTGAGAAAAGTGAAAGCAGTAGCTCCATAGGTGTACTTGAGGAGTCACCTACATATTGTTCACATTTCATCTTTTTTTTTGTGCCGGAGGGGTAACGTGATGGCATCAGTGGTGGGTGATGTTGAATGCGTAAGGCCTGGAGCGATTCATCACGCTCGTCTTCCTGGAATCTTCAAAGATAAGAAACCATCTGCTGCAGCTATTCATCAACAATAAAACAGAGAGGCGTGAAACCCGGCCAACTCATCATACTGGGACTGGATGGCTAACGGGTGTTGCAGGAGCGTGGAGGTGCTTTGCTAATAGGAAGCAGGAACGGTTTGGGCATTTCTGTCGATACCAGGCTGCCTGCTAAGTGGCGTGATGCGTGGCCTACGCAGTGGGGAGCATGAGTGAAGAGAGGAAAAGCATAGACAGATGTAGAGAAAGGACAGCATGTAGCATGATAGCCCTTACTGGCAAGAGGAGAGAGAAGCAACTCCTGGTGATGTAGGTAGTACTCGTAAAAGGATTTGTTGTAAGGTCAATGGCTGTCATTTCCTCTAAGCCTTACAGCTCTACCAGCTACTAACACAACCTGAATGCCTTTGGTTGCTTCCAACAATAAAAGGTGTGCACCTTACCTGAACCCCACAGCATTGCTCACACTCACAGCATAGTTTGGGACACTTCTCATGCGTCATCAACTGTGCACTGAGCTTGCCACTTATGTCAGTTAATTTAGTTAACAAACAGATGCAGCCAGTATTTGCCAAAGTGCTTCAGGGCTGAGGGTTATCATTTTTTGTTCACACGCAGTCAGCAGCCCACCACTCCCCTCTCCTTTCCCCCTTACTGTCTCTTTTTTTGGCATCAGCCCTCTGACAGACTCATATCAGATAAAACCCTTCATCTTGGTTTGACAACCAGTCAAAATGACAAATGATCACCTATGACCATGGCAAAGGTAATTTATGTGTTCTTAGCTGGCTTGCTAACACTATGCACTGTTAAGCCTGCATCCAGGAATCACCTGGTTTTGTTCAGAGTTGGAAGATGTGTAAACCACGCAATGCAGCTGTACTTTGCGGAGTGCACTCACAGGGCTAACGTTAAGCTGGCTGTTGATGCTCAGTAAATATCTCCAGAACGTAGGCTGGCTACTTGATAAACCCAAGCGGCAACCTCCATGGCAGAAAAATAAAGCCAGTGCAGAAGTGCCAAAACTTGGCTGGCTCCAAAAGTGAGTCAATCCCCAGAGACCTCCATGTTAAAATCCATCCATTTTCGTAACCGCTTATCCTCTTGAGGGTTGTGGGGGGCTGGAGCCTATCCCAGCTGACATTGGGCGAGAGGCAGGGTACACCCTGGACAGGTCACCAGACTATCACAGGGCTGACACATAGAGACAGACAACCATTCACACTCACATTCATACCTAGAGGCAACTAGAGAGAATAAACCTATCCCAACCTGCATGTCTTTGGACTGTGGGAGGAAGCCAGAATACCCAGAGAAAACCCAAGCTGACACGGGGAGAACAAGCAAACTCCCTCCTGGGATTGAACCAGGAACCCTCTTGCTGTGAGGCGACAGTGCTACCCACCACACCACCGTGCCGTCCCCATGTTAAAATGCCCAACTTTACAGCTGAGATAAACATGTTTACAGCCTGGTACAAAAACAGTTTTGGCTATAGCTATAGCCAAAACTGAAGCTTTCCCCCTTCATGACAACTGTACATTTTATTAAGCCTTAAGGTTACACATAATTAAGGGCAGGCCACTTGTAGTGATAGGCTGTGTATGGATAGTGTCTTTGGGATTTTAGTCAGTTCTAAGGATAGACCGATACATCGGCCGGCCGATATATCAGGCCGATATTTGAGTTTTTTACTTGTATCGGCATCAGCCGATACGCGCGTGGGTTCGCGGATTTATTTTTCCCTGGCACTTTTTTTCATTTGAAAGTATGTGGTTAAGTTGAACAAAGCTGTTGAATCCTACTGTGTACAGTAGTTGTTGTTTTATTTATGCTTCAGCTTAAATATTTGTTTATTTTATAAAGACATTACTCAAAGATTTAAGAGCACTGAACTTTTTTTTATTTGAATGTATAGTAATAATAATAATAATATTCTACCTGTTCTACCTCAACTTTCCATCTTGTTTTAGTATTTTTTACTGTTCAATAAATGTTTCTTATTTTAAACTTGAGACCTGTAATATTTGTTATCATTGTTTCATTTTTTTTTTATGTAAATTGAGGGAGCAAAAGCAGTATCGGCCCCAGATATCCGCTCAAGAAAATCGGCAGTCCATAATCGGTCATCGGCTAAGGGTGATGGAAAAAAATCGGTATCGGCATCGGCCCTAAAAAATCCATATCGTTCTATCCCTAGTCAGTTCTACCCCTCACTCTTCTCCACCCTCTTGTCCAAATATGGTCACTTCTGGCTCCAAAAATCGATGGTGATGGCCAAAATGCAAACTTGAGGCTTCAAAACAGGAGTCCACAAATGGGTGATGTCTTTTATTTTTACACAGTCTATCGTTAAACCGTAATATCACACTTTCTTGCAAATAAATAATTTTTAATGGAGCTGATGGCTGCATAATGAAAGTAATATAACAAATAGTGGGAATTATTTTGCTGGTGAGTAATTGGTAAAGTCATCCAATAACTTTAATATAATAACTGATGTCAATATTAACTAGAAGGGCAATCGCAGAGGACAGATCTCGCAATGTTAACGAAAGTGAAAAATAATTTGTGTATCCATTCAGATTCACACCAGAACATAACTGGGTCGTCTTTGGCTCACGCCACACCCTCCCACCAAGTTTCATGAAAATCGGGCCAGTAGTTTTTCCATAATCCTGCAGACAGACAGACAAAAAAACAAACAAACCAAAGCGAAAACTTAACCTCCTTAACGGAGGTAATTAGAACAGCTAATTGTAAGGAGTGACTGATTCTTAATTTTCATTTGATGAACAGATATCTCACCCAGGTCACAAACTAAACAGCTGTTAATGGAGGAGGTGGAAATAAAATGATGAATGCAGCAGGCTCAACTGTGGTGTGGCTGTTAGTATTCAACACAACCACAGGACCTGCAGGTGTCCAAACAACAGCTCTGGCTTTTCTTCTCCCTGTATTATTTTTTTTATCTATATTGAAAGTGTGTGCTAACATTTACATTTCTCATCAGTGTTTGTCTAATGACGAGAGTGAATCAGACCGTGCTGTGCCAAGTTTCTGTCAGTAGGTAAGGCTCGCAGCTTGGCGGCCCAACAGCGAGCGATTAGAGACAAACCATACCAGCTCCCTAACCTGTTCCATCACGAGGTAGGCGTGGTCAGAGGTGCTCGCCCTGTCTGTTATGCTTACACTTCAAGCCACGGTGTCAGCTGCAATGAAGGTATGCATTGTTGAAAGTAGGGCCAAAATGGCAGTTAGTTTCCACGTCCTTTCAACAGGTGTTTACTTGTGTCTACATTGCTCACATCCTCACCCTGCGAAGACAAAGTTGAAGCCGTGGCTTGTTGGTTTACAGCTTCTTTTGACAGGCAGGGTGGGGAAGGGTGACTCTCTTGTGTATTTGGCTATGGTTGTTTTAATAGGCCATGTCAATAGAATATTTCATAAAAGAAGTGATGGCCTGGAACAGTTTTTGTTCTGTGCGAGGCGAGGAATGCGCTTGTTTGAGTCTTTGAAAGGTGACTTCTGTGTTGCACGGCTGCGGCAGCCAAACAGCTTTTTTGTCTGCCAGCACTCTTTGTTTCTGTTATTTTAGTGTGAATGCATTTGTACCAAGAAGGGATCTCATTCTCTCTTTTGTCTTTGTCTCCCCCTCTTGCTCTCTCTTCAGTGTCTGAAGGGGTTTAGACACAGCTTTTATTGTTGCGTAGAATATAATTATCACTGCTAGAATTATTGAACCCAGTGCCCTTTCTCTGTACTCAACCATGCATGCTTTTGCTCTAAAAGCTTGTATTAGAAAAGCCATTTTCTACCCTAGTGTTTAACACTGAACTCTCAAAATTACTTCTTTTAAACCGGTGAAATATAAAATCACTGGGCCTACCTTTGACCTGTCACATTTCATGGTTGGTTACACATAGGCCCAGCGTTTAGACATCCGCTGAGTGCTTTAATTAGCCAGCTAAATCAGAACGGTCCGCCAGCCTAAATTCAATTAGGTCTTCAAACACACTCAATGGCACCACAGGCCAGAGGTGGAAAATTCAATTTATTTGAAGAAACCTGATACCCATTTACTGCATGGTGGACCATATGGCCTCTCCCTTGGTGTGCGTTGTATATGTTTACGAGCAATTCATTCAGCATCATTACATTATCTTAAGTGCATTATTAACTGTGGAGAAATGGCAATTAGATGGTGTGTTAACTGATGCTGCAGTGGGTGTGTGTCTGTGCGTGTGTTTACCCGCCCCTGAGAAAAGAGGAAAAGGTTCAGAGAAACACGTTTATTTTTCTTGAGGACTGCTTTGAGTTTTCCCTCAGAACCACACAAATTACTGTGATTCAATAAAACAGTTCACTGCATTTGCACTTGCACATTAAATAAAAATCTTTTAATTGGTGAGCTCTCCCTATAAATATTCTAAAGCAGGCATGCCCAACACAAAATGTACTTTAAAACCAAAACCACCCAGTAGGCTAATGAACACTAAGACTGACGCTCGGTCCGTGAGGAGAATGAACTGGCATTAATCAAACCTTTTCTCTTTCACAAACCTGCTTCTCTCTCCACTCACAACACTGCGGAGGCCAACTCATTAGCGGGGGCTTTGGGGACGCTTGTATAGCTATGCGGAGTACAAAGACAGAAAAGGGTGATCCGTCCTTTTTCTCTGTGCTCCCTTGCTCCTGACAAAGTAGGGCCTCGGTGAATAGCGGAGGCAAAAGCGGAGCTGAATGGAGCTGGAGGAGTGGGGCTCGCTCATGCAGAGAGCTCCCAGCCCCTCTATACCTGCCCTGGAGAAAAGAGTGGCCAGCTGCTGCTGCTGAGCCTTTTTCCCCTGGCTTCAATAGAGACTTTGTGAAAGGAGCCAGGACAGGGTAGCTGAATGCGGAGAGAGAAAGTGAGGAATGGAAGTTAGGGAGGAAAGGAAGGAAGAAAAAACGAGGGGGGGGGGGGGAATGGAGGAGTAATTAGGAGGAGAAAGGGTACAGAGTTTGCATAAGCCCATCGTTATGCCCCCACTGTGCACAGAGCTCTCAGGGTTGGTCTGTGACAGAGAAGAAGAGCAGCTTGGTTTAATCAATCATAATGGAAATTAGCATGTTATAATGAGGCGCTTGGAGAAGTCAATTATTTGGGCAGTTCAAAGGGGAGATTGACTTTGGAGCTGGGATCTGCGGCCGCTGGCCAAATCAAGCTTGGCAGGGTCCTTGCTAAAGCTCAAACAGAAAATAAGTACTTTAAAGAGCTTTCAAATACACATCTAGTAAAGTACTAATGATATTCATGCAGCAGGTCTCCCGGTGCTTTCATCCAAGTGCTTTTTTTATGGACATATCCTGGTTGTGGTGCTGTTATTGGAATCATTCTAAGGGACGCACCAAGACGACGGTCAGCCGTTTGCCAATGTCGGGCCGTTGGTGAACGTCTGTCGCCCTAGTTTTGGCTGTGTGTCCTGCACCATTGGCACCAGTCAGCCCTTGTCAGCTTTTTTTTTTTAGCCAGTTTAGCATGTTGAATTGGCGGAGCCCGTCTGTGAATGAAATCACTCTGATTGGTAGGTCAGCACTGTGCACCAGTGGAGAAACAGAAGTGAGGAAAGCAAACAAACGACTAAAGTCAAGAGGGCATGAGACTGAAACAAACTTGTTATTCTAGGTAAGATTATTGTTTTAGCCACGGAGCTTTTCAGCAGAAATGGTTTGTGTTTGTTTGTGTTATTGTTTGCTAATGCAGTCTCTTGAGTCTCTTGAGACTACTGCCGCCTGCTGTTTTGGAGTTATTTCCTCTCACACAGGTGCAGAATGTACGTGCTAGCTGGCAGTCAGCTGCAGTCTTTGTGGTGTATTTATGTGCAACTTTTTGGCCAAGACACTGTCAATGTGGCGCAACAGTCAGCCTCCGTCACCACTGGTTCTTCGATGTGGTTTGGTGTGTCTGGGACTTTAAAATTCAGTCATCTTCAAGCCATCTCTTTGTGTCTCTGCTCTTACACACCTCCATCTCTTATTATTCAACGTCTTGGCCCCTCTCTTTTCCACAGTCCCAACATTAATGCCGCACTGCTGTAGCCACAGCTGCTAAGCTTATGTCAGCTTGTTTTCCTCCCTTGCGCTCTTCTTTTTCCTTCCTCACCAGTATCTGCCTCCCTCCTCTTACCCACGGGCTGCTGTCCTTCTGTTGACTGTACCTCTTTTTGATGCCAGTTTCTTCGCTCCTTTCTTCCCCCCGCCTGCCCCCAGGCCTCTGCTGCTGCTAATAGGATAATGGCTGCCATGTTATGCACACTTAAGACCCACAGAGCAGTGCTGTGGGCTGTGTGCATGTGTGTGTTTGAATGTGTGTGTGTGTGCCTGTCTTTTACACCGGGCTGTGCGGGAATGCAGGATATGTGTGAAATTCTTTGCAGGGATTGCAGAGGGCGTGAGTTTCTACATCACCTCCAAAGTAAAAATTAAGAAAATTACACACACACTTGGCTTTTACATTCAGGATTCCACGGGGCATTAAACATTTAAAAACCGCAGAGACAAAGTCTTCGCCATTTTCTACTTAGGCTTCATTAGAAGCTCACCATTCACAGTGGTGACTCAGCCCTGGGGCTGTGGGCTATAACTCATACTGCTTAATTGGGAAGTTCCTAATCTCTTGCCTGTATAAACTGACTGAATAGAGCTTCTTTAAACCATTTCAAATAAGGAGTGTAATAAACAGGATTCTATCAAAACACTTTATTGTATTTCTTAGTTTTTTAGCCTCTATTTAAAAAAAAAAAAAAACAACTTCCAGGAATTTTTAAAGGCTGGGAAGAAGTTTGATGACAAATTGCACTTTCACAGACTGGTTTCTCTACGTATTAAATGGTGAGGTAGGTGAGAATGATTTATAGCGTATTGAAAATATCCATTTATCTGCATCTGTTTATTGGAAAACGAGAAGACAATAACAAAAGGTCTTTTGAGCTCTCCTGAGTTTCAGCCAGATTTAAACTACCTAGCAGATGTTTGCTGCTTCTGATGTACGTCCAGTTCCTTTACAGCGCGGGGGACCTCTTGCCGCACAGCTAAGCTCTGAGGCCTGCAAGCCCCACATCTTCCTTCCTGAAACAACAGTCAGAGTTAAACAACAACAAGGCACATGTATGAGGGAGATTCAAAGAATGAGTGAAAGGAAAAGTGAGATTTCCCTCTGCTAATGTTTTCCCGTAAATGAGCAAACACTGGAGATAAAGTGGAGCGAACGCAGAGCTTGAAGCTGTCAAGGTCGTTGCATCCAGCTGGAAAGCTCCCGATGGACGCTCATAACATTTTAGCGTGCACCTCTACTTTATTCTTTGGAGCTGGAGCTGGAGGAATGCTGGAGTTCAAGAAATCAAACACAGTGTACTGAACTCACAGGGCTTTACATGTAGAGCCAAAGTATATACAAATGCACGCACTCATAGATGCATAGACACACAGCCTATGAGCATGTGCACAGATGAAGATACTCTCTCTCTTACAAACACACACACACACACACACACACACATAGATAAGTCATTGGACATGTCAAATTCAAAGACAGGAAAACTCATTAGATTGAATCATAAAACCATCATCCAAAAACCAAAAATAAGAATCAGCCATGCGGTGCAAATTAACATTCCTCAGCACCTTGACAAATTTGAAATGCTCCACAAAACCAGTTTGCAAAATCCAATTTGCCATGCCATCAAATATGATAATTTAGCATCTAGCATTACACAACATCTTGACAATGTCTTCCATATGCCAGACCCCAAAACTGAATCCTCTACTGGCTGGTAGCATTTGGCGGGATGCAAAAAAAAAAGCCAAAAAGCACCCATGAATTCGAAGTTCCTCTGTGGTTCTGGGTTGCTCAACATGTACTGTAACTATGAACACACAGCAGATGTCTGGATGTGTGAAGGAGAGACATAGAAATCAAGTTAATTATGAGATATGGACATCTGAGACCGGTGTTATAAACATCACTTTATTTTACCGCTGAAGTCATTCAACAGGTTGCATTTATTCCTCATTAGCTCATTACAGCCGCTGACAGCAACAGATTGTCGTTCACACTAGCCTGGATCTTTTCCATCTTGACTTAACTCCTGCAGATCAGTTTAACCTTTTGCACTCCAGACATGAAGAGGTGATTAGTTTCTTTGCCAGTAAGGTGCTGCTACGTGTCAAACTTGCCTGATGTTCCCCATTCCAAGCACGCACACACACACACACACACACACACACACACACACCTGCCCCATCCTGTGCAAAATTTGTTGTGCTTATTTAGCGTGGGCACCTCAGGCAGTTTGAGGCCAGGAGCGTGACAAGGCAGATGCACCACAGTTCCGCATGTCTAACTCCAACCAGACACTCACAATTTGTCTCTCTGTCTCTCTCCCAGTGACTTGTTTATATCCTGCTCTCCTTCTTTAACTCATGTTTAGATGGATAGCAAAGGTCCAAAAAAAACAGTCTCAAATGCACTTTAATTCAAACAATAAAAATGTTAGAATGATGATTTAATAAATAGTAAAAATGTAAACAGCAACACAGCAGAGCAATGCCCAGTGCACCTGTATTTTGGTCTTTTTAAAACTGTGAAATAATCAAACATTTCGAGTGCATCAGCCTCTGCTGGATAGTTCACCCCATGCAGGGAGCAGTCAGACTGCATCCTCAGAATAATCTATTTCTTGACACCTGTGAGAAGCTTCCAAGTCAAACACACCAAGGCTGATTAAAACATGACCATAACAGGAAATTTGCAGTGGAAATCAAACTCGTGGCTGAGGTGAGATGCGGAGCGCTGAAGTCTGGCAGTCATTGAGGGGAGAAGATTGATTGTCTTGGATTAAACACACTCATCTCGGATTTCATCTTGGACCTGTTTGGAATAGGGCCTCCCCCACTTAAAATGTCATATTTAGCTGGATTGAATTAGATGGAGTGAAAATTAATTAAAACAGACATTTATTTGGGGCTTATGTAATATTGTTTAAAAGTGTGATTCCAAAGTTAGCGTCAGTGTGTTTAGTTTAGCTGTCTTTCAGGTTTCTATGGACATGCATGCTTGCCATATTGTGTTTCTCCATATGCCCTGGCCGTTATGTGTGTGTATATGTCAACATGCATGAATGCATACTGTACATGCAGGCATGTGAGTGAACATTTGGTCTGCAGGTTAGTGACCCATTTGCAGGTGTGAATATGTGTGTGCGTGCCTGCAGACACGGACAGTCCACTGCAGTAATGACACCAACGTTTCCTCTAGATTTTCTCCACCCCTCCATCATCAATGGCTTTATTCCTATTCCCTCTCTTTTTAACAGTCGATCAGACAGGAAATGCCTCCCTGATTGGAAAGATTAGTGAAGCCTGTACCAGCTGTTGAAGAAACATGTGGAGAAGGGTAGCAGATACACTTTTACAAGTCTTTTAGAGTCTACAGCCATTCTAGTAGGCTTGATCTATGGGGTGCTTTGGGCTAGATGCTAATGCTACCATGGCAACATGTGCACAATGACGATGCTAACATGCTGATGTTTGGCAAGTATAATTTTACCATGTTCACCACCTTATGCCTCATTTCCACTGCATGGTTCAGCTGGACTAGACTCAACTTGCTTTTGGTACCAGGTCCTTTTCTCTATTTCGTTTTCCACTGCAGATTGTACCCCTTCGGTGTAGGTGAAATTTTTAACTGATCACCATAGTAACGCCCTGTGAAACTGCCATGACCTCATCTTCAACGCGTCACTCGCTGGATCCTTTAATCAGCAACCAAACAGAGGAACATTTGCACTTCATTAGTTGTATGGTGTACAGCATAGTTTTGCAAGCTGCCATCAAAAAAAAAAAATCTGGGTCAAGTGCATTAAAAATTACAGTTCCTATTGATGTAGCTTTTGAAAATGGTTGGTTTACGTAGGATGCTTCAGCAGGTACTATCCACAACTTTTGCTGATGGAAAACCAATAAATAGCTGAGTTGAGCAGAGCAATGCCACATCACAAAGTAGAAATGTTGCTTAGTTTAGCCTTTTAGCATGCTAACATTTGCTAATTAGCACTAAAAAGTAAAGCTGAAGATGATGAACTTTGTTTCAGTCAGTAACACTTTAATCATAGAAAACTTTATTTCCATTTGCAGTATTATATTTGGTGGCACGGTTCTGTTCTGGGGCCTCTCTGCCTTTTCTAGGCCTCCACAGAAAGCCCCCTCCAAGCCTGAGGGCAGAGAGAGCACACCTCTCCGCCCTTCCATGCGCCTATGTGGAAAGCCCTAAGGCAGAGACAGCACACCTCCCTGCCCTTCCATGTGCCTACACAGAAAGCCTTCAGCAGAGAGAGCAGAGACAAAGACCCCCCTGGTAACAGAACAGAGCAGCATCAATTACAATCAGAGACAGTTAATAAGTCAGACACAGCATGAAAAGGAGGAGCTGGGGTGGAGGTGGGTTGCAAAGCGGCTTGCAGAGGAAGCAGCAACAGTAGGCAGGCCAGAGCAGTTTAAACAGGGCCAATTGGTTGCATAGAAAGGAATCATGTGATCAATCAGCTGCTCAATCAGTTGATGGGGTTATTTGAGATCAGCTGACCTGGGATATGAGCTGAGCTTGACATCATATCCTGCCTGAACTCAATTAATTCTGCAGGTATTTGGCAGCAAAATTTCACTCAGAACTTCAAATGGCAACCTCATGGTGGCACTGGGGATTCTCCAAAATCAATAGGATTCAATGTCTGGGAGGCATAAATGTCTGTACAAAATGTTGTGTTAATTCATTCAGTAGATGTAGCAATAAAAGAAAGGTCAGGAGATCAAAAACGTCATTATGATTCATCCTCTGGGGACTATGAATATCTATGAAATTTTTGCCTGGCCCAAAGTGGTGAACCGACTGAATGACAGAGCATCCATAGATGCTGGCTAAAAATGATAATGCTGATTTTCATCTACACCAGACAGGAAACTGATCCAAGACGCCACAAAAAAAAAAAGTTTGCTTCACCTGTGAATTTATGAAAAATATTGCCTTTTACTGTTCCCTGTTAAACTGACAGAGTTATTCCTCAAAGTGCCAATTTGTCATCATAACTCCACAGGGTATAATGAAAACTGTGCATCTGGTGACAGTTATATGGGCTCATGCGGAAGACACTGTCAGATGGGAGCCTATGTGTCTGTGCCAAGCTTACCTCTTCGATCTATTTCCCCTCTGGAAGATTATCAATCAAAATGTGGTCTGCTCCTCTAAATGCAGGTCAGACTTCAGCCGACAAAAAGCTGCCCGTCATGCTCTGTGCACATATTTCTCCTCATTTCACCAAACGATAATTTTGTCTGCTTTCCAATTGCATGCCAAGAACAGGGTTTGACTGGATGTGGGTGAGAACAGGCTTCACTCAAACTTAACCAACCCCAAAAAAGTAAGTGCTTTTCATTCTTTGTCCAAACAGATTTTACAGTCACCTTAACCTTGTCAAATATCTTTGAAGTCTCTGTATCATATGACATAAACAGCAGATGTATCAAATGTTCAAATCAAATCTGCCCTTCAGTGGCTGACTTTGCAAACAGTAGAATGAAACAGAGGGTTAATAATGTATCAGAATGTGGAAATGCAGTGCGGCGTCTGTCATAGCAGAAACATTTGATCCGCACCTGGAATAAGTTGCTTACACAACCTTCACACCTGCATGCCCTAGACTTGTTTGGTGTGTGTGTTTGTGCGCATGAGAACAAAAGAAAAAGAGAAGGAGGGAAAAAAGATATGGAGGGAGCGGACAATAAAAGAGATGAAACCAAGACAAACAAAAACAGAATATGGCTTTGACGCAGACGGCTGAGGCTCCAGGCGGCCATTTTCTCCCACGCTGTTTCTTGGGAGAAGCTGTAAAGTTTCTGTTAGAGTGCGTGCAGGATGTTTTTCAGGGCCTCCCTCACTCAGCCCGGGACCTTCTTTTATTTTCCCTCGCCACAGTTGCTTTTTCAATCACCCAACAACACTCTCTTGCATGTTAATGGCCTGGTTTCAATCAACCTGTAAAGCATTAAGTCCTCCTTAAACACTCTTCTCTCACTATCTGGTTTACAGGCCTGTGAGTCACAACCAGGAACACTGTTGTGGTAACACAGATCCAGATTCTGTTTTTCATTCCTGTTTGCACTATGTTATTTAGTGTAATAAATATCCTTTTGTTTCAGGGTGAGAATTTTTTAATTGTAGTGGAGAGGGTTTTGTGGGTGCAGCACAGCCTCTGAACTGCTTGGTATTACATGCTTGTAGCGAGTGAGATAAATTGAGGCTGTGAAGGAGTTCTATGCATTCAGAACACTGATGTTCATTCACAACACTCGGCTGCCGAGCGATGCACAGACAGATGGGAAATAAGCCATCATTACCTGCTATTGCTCATTTATCTTTAAATGGCTGCATTTAAACATAATTATTATCTCTATTGCAGAGCCCATCAAGACGGGACGACATAGGACATTTGTGTGTGTGTGTGTGTGTGTGTGTGTGTTCACTTGCATATGTGCTGCTGAGCCTGGGGACTGCTGGAAAATTGAGATGACGACGTTCCTTGTATTTTTCTTGGTCTGAAATTGCGATATTTTTCACTCTCCCTCTCACTAACACACACAACAGATGTTTTCATGTGTACCGGCTTGTTTTTACAGCTTTGAAATAGTCACGGCCCCTTCTGATAATTCATCTAATGCGCTGTCGTGTTCGGCTTCGAACCGTAACTTCATGCTTGTTACCAGACTGATCCACTGTCTCAAAGAACAGGCTATGTTGAGTTAACCATTAGGCATCCTATATGGCGTATTTAAATACACGTTTTCAGCAGGTAGTCAGTCGTGGATCAAGTGTTCAGATCATTGATTTAAGTAGAGACTGTACAAAAAAATGCTCCATTACAAAAAAAATCATGCATTTAGAATTTAACTTAAAGGAATACTTCACTCTCCAAATGAGTTTTTTTTGTAACAGTTTCTCACCCTGTGTTATGCTGAATTCATGAAGAAAACTTTTCTTGAGTGCATCCATGATGAATAAATAATTAAAAAACAGAGAAAATTCTTAATTAATTGAAGTCATAGGAGACCGCATTTAAAAAAAGCAAAACTATGTCAGAACATCTGAAAACCAACTCTTGGACAACAAGTGCAGTATATTTCATCCAGTCATATGCTTAGTACTTCCTAAAAACATGCATTTTCACGAAAACATTACTATTTAAAACACTCCATGTAAACAGTCTTACATGCAAATGAGTCGTGCAAAAATGCATGTGTTTGGGAAGTACTGAGTATATGACTTGATGAATCCATCCATCCATCCATCCATCCATCCATCCATCCATCCATTTTCCTTAGCTTATCTGGAGCAGGGTCACACAGGTAGCAGGCTGAGCAAGGTGCTCCAGACATCCGTCTCCCCAGCAACACTTTCCAGCTCCTCCTGTGGGATCCCGGGGGTTCCCAGGCCAGATGAGATATATTACCCCTCCAGCATGTTCTGGGTCTACTTCGGGGCCTCCTACCAGTAGAACGTGCCCGGAAAATCTCTAATGGGAGGTGCCCAGGAGGTATCCTGATGAGATGCCCAAACCATCTGAACTGGCCCCTTTAGATCCAAATCAGCAGTGGCGCTATCCTAAGTGGCTCTACCCCGAGCTCCCCTCCAGATGTCTGAGCTCTGTACCTTATCTCCAGGCTGAACCCAACCACCTTCTGGAGGAAACTCACTTTGGTTGCTTGTATCCATGATCTCAGTCTTTCAGTCACTAACCAAAGCTCATGACCATGGGTGAGGGTTGGAACGTAGATTGACCAGACAATCGAGAGCTTCAACTTCTGGCTAAGCCACGTTTTCACCACAACAGCCTGGCACAACATCAGCATCACTGCAGATGCTGCGCAAAATTGCCCATCCATCACATAATCTATTGTACCCTTAATCGTGACCAAGACTTCAACATACTTAAACTACTTTACTTGAGGTAGTGACTCTCTCCCAACCCAGAGGAGCCAATGTCTCTCATCTCGACCACTTCACACTCAGCTTTGAAATGCCCCAGTGCATGCTGGAGGTCACACTGTGATGAAGCAAACAGAACCACGTCATCTGCAAAGAGCATCACCAAAGGTCCAATTGTTGCTTGTTCTGGAGCTTTCGAAAGTATCACACAATCTTCATCAGCAGATGATGTTTGCTCAGGTGGCATGGAAATGTGTATGTATTGTTATAATTACTCTGAACAATATTAGGACTGAAGATCATGTGATCCAGAACAAGTCAGTGAGTGGACCTTGAGCGGAGTTGGTTTTGTAATGTGTGGCAAAATGTGTTTAAAAGAGTGTTCACAAAGCATTTTATCACTTTGTAAAGTGTTTATGTTAGCAAACAGTTAAACAGTTGCCTATTTACACATCCAGTGGCCATGAAACTGTATTACTGTAACATCTGTGTGGAGTCTTTAGGCTTATGGCTAACACTAGCACATTTACAAAGATGTTGATTAACGTGCAATGTCCTTTTAAATAAATGAAATGAAATGAAAACACGTAGGATGAAATGCAATCTCGGAACCCATCGCAAAGTCTGACAATGAGTTAGCTTTACATTAGCTTTTTAAAAAAAAATCTGTTTATAGACATTATTCGAAGAGGAAGTCTTGGCTCGGTATCCGCTGGCTACACTGGATTAGCCCGAAATATTGGCTCTTGTCCCCAGATACTTATTGTCATCAGACTGATAGCAGATGGTTTTGAGGCTGTTGGTGTACTAACATGCAAGCAGCAATTTAATATTGTAGTTGGCTGAAGTTGAGCTAATTTCTAAGTATACTGTTGAATTGTTTAATCTATTACGATGCACCATATTTTATTAACATCTTAAATATTTTGTGAGTAAACTCAATATTTGAAGAACAGTGCTTGAGTAAGTGTATTTAGCTATTTTCCATTACTGCTGGTCTACTTGTCAGACTTGTAAGATTTTGTGTGCTCCATTTTATGGACATTAACTTGGACACTGCAGCCATTCACACAAAATCATTTGCCCATAAATGTGGGACACAGTTTCAAATTAGCTTTAAATCATTGTGGCCAATGAGCAATCAGGCCTCATTGTGAAGACATGGAAGTCACCCAAAAGCTGTATAAATGAGCTGTGCAGCTTCAATAGAAAATGCTTCACTGGCCACACAGTTTGTACAATAGACTGAAGGGAGGAGGAATGTGTGCAGCAACATGTTCAGTGTGATGATTAGGCTGGATCCTATACAAAACAACCCAGCTGGAGGGTAGCTACCAGTCCGAAGGCACTTGTAGCACAGGTGCAGCTCTGGTGTCTCCCTCAGCTGATAAAAAAATAAAAAACCTCGACCCTGTGACATTTAAACAAAAACAAACACTGAGCTGTGCACCGATGGTGGCCCCGGTTATTCTTTCCATTTTTTCTCCTTCTCTCTGCTTCAGCATTTTTACGGGGCAGCCTCCCCTCAAAGCAAACACAGCAGTGTGAACACGGGATGGAATAAGGGTAAACACGGGTTGTTGTGACGTGTGTGGTGAGTGAGTGACCGTGTGTGGTGGACATTCCTGATACTGAGCCTGTGGTGCTATTTTTTTTCCTTGCCGGGTGAGATGTTTTGAGAAGCCCGGTCCCCCACCCAGGGGCTCACCTGTTGAGCCATGACAACCAAACAAATGGCTTCCATTGCTGCTCACGCTGACTTCTGACCCCTGGGCTTTGAGTTGCCCTGCAGAGAGGGGACTATTTGAGAAGCCTTCCTGGTTCAATAACATCTTTTCCCCCAGAGCAGCTAAAGCGCTTAACTGTTTAACACCTGTGGCTCCATCCGTTGAGCTCCAACACAACTGCTCATATCTTCCATAGATCCTCACACAATGTGCAGTCGTTTGTCATGCTTGCTCTTTGGACACCTGAATGCAGAGGCAATTTGTAAGATTTTTGGGAGACTGACAAAAGCTGCATGAGTGATGTCTGTCTTGGAGGCTTTTCAGGAATTTCAGAATGAAAAATACAGTACAGAAATGAAACACATTAATTATATTATATTACTATAGTATACCTCTATGTATACAAACAGATTGCATGATAAGAAAACCATGATTTACACTACTGCGCACTAGTGTTGTAATCGACCAGTTGTAGTCATGACCGGTCTTCAAATCAGTCCTTTTTGTCTGAGACTGAGACAAAAGCAATTAAAAATGCATTGGATTCTCGCACCATCCCCAAGACACTGGATTAATGAACTTGCCTCTTACTGCACACCTGACAAAATATTATATCATGTCAGGAAAACATCTTCAACCTTTCAAAAAAAAAAAAAAAAATTGGGGTCCCTTTATTAACATTCTGCCTTCTTTGGATTTAACCACAGGGATGCGACTCTTCTTGGACCAACCTTAACTTAAACCTTTATGTTGATTTCATTATATAGCCTGTCAAATTAATGTAAATGACACAAAATGGAGAACCATACAGGGGTGGGGGTTTGATGCTGAAAAACATCTTGTTTTTCTTTCCCAACTTTGATAATTTCTGATCCATTCGTGAATTTATAAATGTATATTTGTACACTAAAATGTCCCAGGATTTAGTTTTAGTACATCCTCTCTGTTTATATTTGATATTTATACATTTAAATATTTCTTTCTTTGTATGTGTGTGTGCATACTGTATGTATTTGTTTGGTTTGGTTTTTGCTTTTTTATCTCTTTTCTTATGTTTTTTGATAAGTATCTTTGTCCTTTCACTTGTACTTTTTCTTTTTAAATTAATATTTTCAAATGCACAAATGGAAACCTGACACAGCTTTGGAACTGCTCCTGCACTGTAATTTGAGCATCTGTTAAAGAAAAAAAACGTTGGATTCCGAGACAAGACCTTAAAAAAGTGATCTTGAGGCAAAGCCCGATCTCGAGTACAACACTGCTGTGCGCTTTTGTATACTCCAAAATGATTGTGCATAGTTATGCAGATTGCATGTACCAGCCAGCTATTTCTGTACATTACAAATCATTTTCTTTTGGTTGCTCATTTGTTTGTTTTTTCGTGTATTCATCAAGCTAATTAATGTAACTGTGACATCTTCAGCAGGGTGCCACATATAAAGCACAATACATCACCAGCTATGCAATTTAACATTTCTGATTCATTAATCTGATTTAATAATGTGAGAGAGTTGCAGAGATGTAAATTATACAGCCTTGATATAAAATTACAGCACATTAAATCACACTGCGCCACATGCAAAGTAACATCAATGTAACACATTGATTTTGAAGTAGTTTGTAACATCTAAACCGTGTCTTGAAAATATTTAAATATAAGGTGTGAGCAGGGCTGTGTTGGCTGATGTTTATAGGTAAACAACTATACACAACTTAAAGGGCTGATCAAAGGTATTAAAGCTGTACAGATGTGCACCCCCAGAGGTTTATTGAGGTAAGTTGTGTTTGTGAACACAAGAAATCTGGACTGAGTATACTTTCTCCTTTCTTCTGCTGTCCATTTCTTTCTTTCTTTCTCTGGCACTACACCAACTGTGTCATTGTAGACACATCCACCTCCAATGTGCACGCCTCTAGTCAAACATGCGCACCTCATCAGCCTCTAACCGGGAGAAAATTACTTCACACTCACGCATGAGTACACTCAATCTGAGGCAGATATTCACTCACCTGCTGCATGATAAACAGTCCCTGTCTTACCTCATGAATAAAATAAATAATCAACTTTGTAATTTACAATGGAAACTTCTTACGTGCATGCTGTAATTGTTTGAGACACACAACCACATACTCTCACTCCAGTCACACACCTGAATGTATCAATATTCTCTCCATGACCTGACTCCCTCAGTTTGGTTTGTTAACGTGTGATATGCAAATTTATGGGCAGCAGCAGAGCCTCGAAATGTTGCTGCATGGCTTATTCTCGGAAACCTAGAGGAAACATACTATTTTCCCTCACACCTTGGTGATGTGGTATAACCGCAGGAACGACCACACACTCACATAACAGAATGCAGATGCTTACACAAGAGCACACAAACACAGAGATATAGAAAGCAGTTAGAAAACCATTTCGTCATGTGCAAACAGTCATTCTCTAAGAGGCATAAAACATTCATAGACTCCCCATTCAGATTGAGAAACCTTGTACTGGAACAGTTAGGCCCTGTGAGTTAGGTCTGCAGCATACCACTAGGAACACGTAATTGCTCGTATCAAGCTGATACAGATGCACTGAAATGCTGCAATCCAAGGCTGTACTGCCAAGCGCTCCGACAAACAACAGCAGCACCTGCCTGAAATCTGGGAGTGAGTGGAGCGTAATGCCTTGGCTTCGGAGAGGGGATGTGTATCTCAGTGTGCGTGTGTGTGTGTGTGTATGTTCCTTCAGGAGTGATCATGATGAAGCAGGACTAGCATTAGGTCATCAGTTCTGCTGGCGTCTCTGCAGCTGCTGGGCTTGACTGGTGGAGACATGTCCACATATGGAGGTTCTTGCTGCTCACAAAATATTTCATATGAACAGCACTTTGCTCTGAATTGGAACCAGAAAAGTGACTTTATGGGTTGCAATGGGTCAGATGATTGGCTACAGCTTTTTGGAGATTTGTTCTACTTCCAGTAAAAAATATTAAATTGACAACTGATGCTGCTGGTATATTGACGTTTGAGTGTTGTACACTGTATGAAGGCACGCAAGAGATATTTTCATACAACACAGCTGGAAATGTCCCAACCTCATGTTAAAAAATACCCACTTTTGTCACAGCTGGAAATGTCCCAATGTCATGTTAAAAAATACCCACTTTTGTTACTACAAACATAGCTGGAAATGACCCAACCTCAAATACCCACTTTTGCTGCTACAAGCACAGCTGGAAATGTCCCAACCTTACATTAAAAAATATCCATTTTTGTAGCTACAAACACAGCTGGAAATGTCCCAATGTCATGTTAAAAAATACCTACTTTTGTTACTACAAACATAGCTGGAAGTGACCCAACATCAAATACCCACTTTTGCTGCTACAAGCACAGCTGGAAATGTCACAACCTTACATTAAAAAATATCAATTTTTGTAGCTACAAACACAGCTGGAAATGTCCCAATGTCAGTTAAAAAATATCCACTTTTGTTACTACAAACATGGCTGGAAATGACCCAACCTCAAATACCCACTTTTGTTGCTACAAACACAGGTAGAAATGCCCCAACCTTGCATCAAAAATACCCACTTTTGCTGCTACAAACATGGCTGGAAATGTCCCAACCTAATGTTGAAAAATACCCACTTCTGGTGCTACAAACACAGCCAGAAATGTCCCAAAGCATTGTTTGAAAGTACCTGCTTTTGTTTCTACAAACACAACTGAAAATATCCCAACCTGAAGTAAAAAAAAACAAAACGCTTTTGTTGCTGCAAACATGGCTGGAAATTTCACAACCTAATGATAAAAAAAATACATTTGTTGCTGCAAACACAGCTGGAAATGTCCCAACCTCATGTTAAAAAATACCCACTTTTGTTGCAACAAACATGGCTGGAAATGTCCCAACCTAATGTTGAAATGTACCCACCTCTGTTGCTACAAACACAGCTGGAAATGCCCCAAAGTATTGTTTAAAAGTACCTGCTTTTGTTGCTACAACACACAACTGGAAATGTCCCAACTTTATGTAAAAAAAAAAATACCCACTTTTGTTGCTGCAAACATGGCTGGAAATTTCCCAACATCATGTTAAAAATACCCACTTTTGTTGCCCAGAAATGTCCCAAAGCATTGTTTAAAAGTAACTGCTTTTGTTGTTGCTACAAACACAACTGAAAATATCCCAACCTGAAGTAAAAAAACAAACAAACAAAAAAAAAACAAAACACTTTTGTTGCTGCAAACATGGCTGGAAATTTCACAACCTAATGATAAAAAATACCCAACTCTGTTGCTACAAACACAGCTGGAAATGCCCCAAAGTATTGTTCAAAAGTACCTGCTTTTGTTGCTATAAACACAACTGGAAATGTCCCAACCTTATGTACAAAAAAATAAAAATACCCATTTTTGTTGCTGCAAACATGGCTGGAAATTTCACAACCTAATGATAAAGAAACCCCCACTTTTGTTGCTGCAAACACGGCTGGAAATGTCCCAACCTCATGTTTAAAAGTACCCACTTTTGTTGCCGCAAACATGGCTGGAAGTGTCACAACCCTGTCCGCTGCTTGGAAGCTGCCTTGTCTAGGTGTCACACCATCCACCATCATCTCCTCCTGATAAAAAAACTCAGCTCAGATACATGTAATCTAAACTATTTCATTAAATGTACCAATATAACATATTCGTGGTTTGAAGATATGTACAAGGCCAGCATTTATTCTGGTAAATGGGCTGGCATGAGCTATGAAGTTGAAAAGAGAGTTGATTCACTCTACAGTTTGCTACAACCAACATCTGCAGAGATTTTCATGGAAGCTGATCTCTGTTACATTCAAGTTTCTTAAAATGCTGGAGGAGGAACATTCCTCTTGCCACAAGTGACGCCATTCTTGTTGGAGTCCAGGTTTCCCAATTTCAACAACATGAGAAAAGTAAAAAATACTGTAATTTCTCCTTCAGTATGGGCAGTTCAGCTCATGGTATTACTCTATGATTGGATTATCAGCACTGTAATGTCGAGTGTTGGTGCATTCAAAGCTATTTTCCATCTGGCTCTACAATTAAACCAGGATAACACACTGGCTCATCAGCATTTACGTCTGTTCACTGACTCATAATCCATATGCTCACCAAGCAAAACAACACACACGCACACACACACACACACACTCATAACCACACTCCTTTGTACCACCACTTCCACAACCTGCAACCCTTACACACAGTCAAACACTATCAGTGCCATTGCTGCTGCTGAAGCTGCTGGGTGCGAAATCTGTGCTGTGTTTAGCGGAGAGAGATTGTGTATTTTGAGAGTGTATTGGGAGTACAGCAGGTCAATAAATATTTGATGACAGTGCCACCTCTCCTCAGCGCCCCAAGCCCAAGCAGATGATCTCCTGACCTTCAGACACCCAGGGCCAGATGAATTATTAAGAGCAGAGCTGTCAGTCACGAGCGCCGCGCCAGCTCCAGGTGGAATAGAGAGGGAGGGCTATCTGTGATCACATCTCGCTCAGATGTCAATCGCCAGACCACCACCTGCTGATTGGACACTTCGACCGAGAGGAGAAAGAGTTTCTGTAGCTCAGCAGAATTATCTTTGTAATAAATGCACAAGTTAAATGCTAAAGCGGATTCAATATGGACAGATGATGATGGATGAAAGAATGATCGATGTATAGATAAAATAGAAAGTGTCCTTTTCATCTCTTGGCATAATGATGGATGCCTGTGGCCTGACATTCAAGATAAATGGGATTCTTTTATCCTCACAGCATTAGGAATGCTTCCTGCATCATATGGAAAGCTTATCTTTTGATATGCCAAATGTTTCAATGATCTTCTGAGAGACTTCTGCTTTATATTATCTTATTTCCTGCTTAAATATTTGCGATCACATGAGTGTTATGTCTGATGTTTGATGAGATTATAAATGATTGCTTAGGATTTTGCACATGGTGCAGAGTTTCTGTGGTCCCAAGGCCCTGTGAGGGACAGCAGACTATTGAACTGATTGTGACCTGCTAAGCTTTGTTTGGGTGGAGCCCTCCAATTTCACCACTCAGCTGTTAGAAGCTGCTGTGTTTGTGCTCGCCCATATGGATTAATCAATGAGTGTGTGTGCTGGCAAACGGGACTTCTGCTGAGAATGTGATTCGGTGCTTGCCTTCGTCTTTGCATATTTGTGTGTGAATGTGAGCAGAGTGTGTGAGAGAGTGCATGTGTGTGTATCCATCTGTGCGGACTTGTGTATCCGTCAGCTTTTCCTGAGGCCTGTGGTCCAGGAGGCTGCCTCAGCCCGGAGTAACCTTCTCGCATGAAGGTGTCGCATATGATACTTCCTCAGGCCTTGGCCAAACATCACCCGATCCCTCATCCAACACTCCAGCCTGATACCTTCCATCCCCTGTATTCCCTTTCTGCACTCCCACTGCCGCCGCCACCTTACTGCCGCCCCTTCCCTTCTCCCTGCACTGGACATTTAGTCGCCACCCCACCCTACTCTCTGCTCCATGTCTCCCAGCCCCAGCAACAGCTGGGCTCAACTTGCAGCTGATCGGCACTTTTGCTTTGTTTGGCTCTGGCTGGATGCTGTAGCTTGGTGACAGGGGAGCGAGGCCAGCTTCTCCAACCAGAGAAAGTTGCGTCTCAGATCGAGATGTGACACAACTAAAGGGCTCGTTTTCAAGATTTTGTGTTAACAGAAAGATTTAAGTGTTTCATTGTGACCTTTAAAGGGGCTGTACACAATATTTGGAGCATTAATATGGCTGCTGTGTAAAGACATAGTTGAGTAAAGCAGTCCTGAGCAGAGAATGAAGTCATGCGCCATCTGTGTGTGTGTGCTGTACTCCAAGTTTCATTGTTCGTTGTTGTTGTAGATGTATAAGTGCATGTTAGTGCATGTAAGTCCCTGTGAGTCGCCATGTGTGTATCCAGCCAGCTCTTTGCTGCTGCTCCGCCGTCCTGGCATAAGATGTCATTGCAGAAGTGTAGCGACCAACCCCCAGTCCAGTTCTGCTTCAACCCCTGCCCCTTCAGGTTAACACTGTTAGCTCTGTCAGCACTGTTGCCATTGTTAGCACAGTTCGTGTTGTTAGCACTGTAAGCCGCTAGCCGCCACCATGTTGAGAACTGTGTGCAGACAACTTGAATTAGACTGAATCATAGATACATTTTGAATGCTGTATACAGCTACTTTGAGGATTTGTGAAGTGTCATTTCACATTTGGAAGTTCAGGTTCATTTACAGAGCACATGTGAAGCTGGGTGCAATTCAACGACTTGTTAAATAACATCTTCAGCAGGACAAACTACAGTATATTTGTGCTGAGCTGAAGGACAGACTCTTCGGTCTGCCTTACTGCACTTTAATAACTTTGTTACTATTGCTAAAATTGGCAAACATACGAGAAACAAGAATGATGAAGCCCAACAGTCACAGAGCAAATTATTTTACCATCAAGTAAATTGCTTTATTGATCCTTTCTGAATACTTACTGCACAATTTAACAAAACCACATACATTTTAGAGTCAATTCATGCATCCATGAAGCATTTTTATCAGGCCGCATCTCTACCTGAGACATCCTATCCATCTTGTCTTTCTGGCCAACTTCTGTGTGCTGTTGACTGCAGAGTTTCAACCGTGATAAGCAGGAACAACAGCAGGGCATCTCATTTTCTTAGTGAGTTAAATGCTGGCAGGCTCTACCTAATCAGATCTCCTGTGGGCCTGATTGGTTTAATGGCGCTCGTGAGTGACAGGTGACATTGTCGTTTCTCAAAGGCAGATGCCTGTGAGAAGACGACGGTTGGCATGGTTGATACATGGCAGATTGCCTCCAGCTGTCATTGTGCGGTTTGGAAATGACAGGCTAAGGATGTTCCTCTGCTCGGATCTGACAAACAACATTAGAGTGAAGTGTGCTGAGCCTTATGGATCGGACTCCATAAGAAGTGGATCGGTATGACAATCACAAAATTAATGGTGGAAATGAATGGTGGGTTTTCCCTTTTTACGGTTTGGCATTCATGCTACAACAAGGTTAGAGGAAGGGTATTATATTGATGTGATATGTCCTTGAACGAGGAAGCTCTTGTGTATCCTTCAAATGTCCACCTCCATTTGCATGAAACCTCAAACACACGTAGCACTCACACACACTTGTTTGCATTGTAAAGAAAGCGTTCCCTTGTTGCCATGAGAGTGATTAAGCCAGCATCAGTCTTATTGTGCCCAGCGGACACAGGCTTTGTGTTTATTTCAAACACAGTGGCCCTAGTGCCGTCTTTGCTATCTCAGATATGGGCGTCAGGGGAGGCATTCTGCTAAGGGCTTGGATTCTTATGGGTTTCCTAAGTGAAAAGACAGGCTCTGCCAGGATTACTCCTCCACTTTACTGCAATGGCTTTTCCAGTGACTGGACACTTGCATACAGTAAAGCTCTTTCATAGGGAGGCCTGTTTCTGTGCTGTCAGCGCTTTTTTGGACAATGCCTCCACAAAAGCGCAACACTGGTTTGTCTGCTTTCTAGATCTCTTGTATCTGGCAGAGGAAACCAAGACATATTTCATGTAACTTGCTATCAGCTGGGACCACAGGATAATTTTTCAGTGTCTGATGTCTCGAGCAGAACCTCTGCATCCTCTCTCGGTTGCCGTGCGACTCTCATTGTGTCACAATCAAGCTGTGTGTGTGCTGCTGTGTGTCTCGCAGTCGCACCTATGGGGTTTCGGATTCCTGCCTGTGCACGGAGAAACACTTATTTCACAATTAAACCCAGCACAACCTATTAGCGCAGAGCCCCATGGGCACAGCTAAGGGGAGGCGGTGACAAATTGCTATTTGAATGGAGGAGGCCCTCTTATGAATATCTTCAGTGTTTGTTTATCTGTGACTGTGGTCTGGGGACAAGGAGGTACAGCCTTGTCATCAAATATATCATCAAACGAATTCTCCATACGCCACGTGGAGTTATCCTCGAGACAAAAGATTGAATTTTTCAAAGTCATAAGGTATGAATAATAAAAATATCTTCCCTTTAGCATTGATCTCCATTCTGCTCATTTCATCACCTAATCAACAATGCCTAACTCCTGATAAATCAGTAATTTCTCTGTTCCAAAGGCCCTCTAAGGTCTATTTCCTATCAGGATAGTCATGAGAATACCAGAGAATTACAGTAGACGAATCCAAGGAACATACTTCATCTTGTATTTCCGTGGGAGGCTCTAAGAGAGAAACAGAGACGGTGAGAGAGAGAGAGAGAGAGAGAGAGAGAGAGAGAGCGAAAGAGTTTGGCGGCTGTGATGGTGAACTTTTCCCCAGTTCCACCTGGCTGCGGCGGAGGGCTTTTCAGCCACGACGGGCCCCTGGGATATGGTGCTCAGCGGAGCGGACCGTGCATATGGGCTGTGATCCTGAATGTGTGTGTGTTTATATGTGTGTCTGGAGAGACAGCTGTCCAGCTCATCTTCCCCCCTTGCGGCCTGCTACATTTATAATTAACCCAGATGACCAGGTGGCTATGTCCCTCTGTCCCTGCCAAGGCATGCTTCGCTCTGACCTCTGAACTTCTATCAGACATTCCTCGGCTCATGTTTACCGCTCATGTACTGCTTGGTTGACCAGATATCTCTGCCCTGGTTTTGGAACAGTACGCTGTGGATGCATAATGAAAAATTATACAAGCTAGAAATGGCATCAGTTTGCTTCAGCGAAATGCTTGTCAGGTTGTCGAACAGTGTCAGAAACCCTGTTCTTACACAATCAAACAGTCACCACCATTTCATGCAGCAAGACACTTCCAGTGTTCCCAGTCATGAAAAAAACAAACTGGAAATATTAGGAAATTAGGAAAACTGTTGCCCCAGGCCTGGAAATTGTTTGGTATTAACAGAATGTTAACAGAATGTGCAGTGTTACATGAAGTACGTTCCTTGTGTTAAAAATGTAAAATCTATTGCTGCACTGCGTGACTGTTGAAACTTATCACATGAGACATATAAATCAGACCATCATCACATCATTGTCAAGGCCACGCCCCCTTCCCAGGGAAAGAAATGCGCTGTCACATTAAGAGATACACAAGAAACTGTCGAAAAGCTGTTTTGTAGCAGGTTAACCAAGACTTTCACACTGAGATTTGAGGCTCATAAGATTCGTGAACATTCAATGTCAGTGTGGTAAGTCACTAAACGATGGTGGTGACAGTTACTGCTGATGGATCGCTAACATTAGCTTGAGTGGGAGGCTGCTGCAGTACAGTCATACTGTGCAGGAGCATCAGGCTGTCATCTTCAAATAAGTCTCACCCTGTAGATCAAATTGTTGGCTAATAAAATGTTGGTTATTCACAGACAACACTTAGCCTAGTATTTTCATATTTGAATTGAATCCCCAGGTGTTATGACTGGGATGTCTGTAATATCTGGCCATTGTGTTTGGTCACTAATCCACTTGGACAGACAAAGGACATATCAACGATCTACTATAAACTGTTGAGGTATCATGAATGCTCAGGTTCAGGCAAGGTTGCAAAATAATTATTAGACATGTCTGTAAAACAAATTGTTGTTTAACGAGAAATAGATGCATACAGACATGTCAAAAGTGTAATCCAAACACACATCGAATTGCACTGACATCTATATGATCTTCGACTTTCTATTCCTGCAAAAGGGGCGTGGCCTTGATGTTTTGTGACGTTTGGTCTGGTCTATTGGCATATTCAGCTAGTTGGTGGCAGAAGTGCCCGCTAAGTGAGTAAATTTAGCAAGTGCTAACAGTTTGCTTTGCCGCAAATGCTTGGGAAGTGTGTGTTTAATAATGGCTGTATGTCTAGGCCTACCCTTATCTTCCTGAGACCCTGTGTCCTCATTTGAGGACGTTACATTCTGGGCTTACTGGACCTTATACTGGGGGTATAAGAACCTTTCTGTGTGGAGTTTGCAGGTCCCCCCCCTAGTCAGTGTGGGTTTTCTCTGGGTACTCCTGCTTCCTCCCACAGTCCAAAACATGCAGGTTAGGTTAAATTGGTGATTCTAAATTGCCCTTAGGTATGAATGTGAGTGTGAATGGTTGTCTGTCTCTATGTGTCAGCCCTGTGATAGTCTGGCAACCTCTCCAGAGTGTACCCTGCCTCTCGCCCAGTGTCAGCTGGGATAGGCTCCAGCCCCCCATGACTCACAACAGGATAAGTGGTTACGGAAAATGAATGAATCAATGTTATACTTCATTCTGCTTACTTTAGAACTGTTGTCCTCATTTGTGGACACTTTTGTTTGTGCAATCTAGTGGTAAATAAACAATACACTACACAATACTCTAATTGGCGTAAAAACAAGATGGTAGCCATCTCTGCCAAGCCAATCTGCAGCCGACCCCGAAACAAAAGTGGACAAGGTCCAGAACCTGATTAAATTTAATGGTTGAAATTTGTTTATTTATGATTAAAAGCATTTGTAGTTTGATATGCCATGCAAACTTTGCCAACTTAAGCAACAGTAACAAGCTAAGACATTGTTAATGAGAAAATACTAGTTTGAAGACATTGGGACTTTATTATTGTCTTGTTTGAGGACATTGGAACCTAATTATCGTTGACAAGTTGACAGTTTTTTTATACTTATCAGGTCCTACTGATCCTAAATCATGGAAACATAGTAAATTGTTATGGAAAAGTTATGGAGATGTTTTTTAAAAATTGGTAAAAATGTGGGAGAACCCCAAACTTCTCACTCAAGTTTTCCTTTTTCATTCTTTAAACAGTTATATCTGTTACTTTGTGCACAAACGAGCACAACACAATGAATGCTTTTGAAGACAGATTGAAAATGTGCGATTGTGGAATCTCACCCCTCTCAATGACAGCAGGCATGTAAAAAAAAAGTTTTACTGGACTAGGAGGCTCCATGAGATTCATGGTCAGGTCAAGGCAACAGGAAGTTATATTGCCAACTGCTACTCTCATTCCCCCTGTGATGACTGCCTTTGCAATGGTGCTCAACCAGTAGAGAACGCTTTGTATTTTGCACCTTTGCGATTAGGTTATTTCCTCCATCCATTTTAGGCTCTATGATCAGCTGTGGCCCATTGAGTTCACTCTCAAAAGCCCAGATCAGACAGACAAAGGCTGTTTATGTCCCTCGATCAGCCTGATAAAAACCACAGCCTGCAGGCTAACCTTTGGCTTCTCTAGTGCTTGTGCTCCCATCCTTAATCCAACGTCCTATCCCCACTATATGACATTGCCATGGTTACATTTAAGACTTTTCCAGATGTGTCTGGGACATTTGGCTAACAATGCAAACTCTCCACCACCTCCTTTCATCCACAGATATATCCTCACAGCCAGTGGAGCTGCCCACCAGTGTTCTGTCCAGAATAGGTTGAAGCTCACACATTCTCTCTGCCCTTCTTTCGTCGCCCTCATAATGGTACAAGGGGGGGCTGAGGGCAGGACAGGGACCCAAGGTTAGCGAACAAGGCGTATCCAGTTTCTGTTGTGTAACAGCAATACCTCCAGGCTTCCTGTGCACATGTTCTGTGTAATGCTCATGTCCTGGTGATTGGGTGGGCCATTAGAGGACATGAGGCAAGTGAAACTCTACCTGATTCATACTTCCTCCCACTGCTGCTGACGCTGCTGCAAGTTGGAGCTGGACTTCAAAGTTGTCTTACAAGTGGATGAAGAGTTGATTGCCCTTCAAACGCTGCCTCCTTGTTTGGCTGCGAAATGAAAGCTGACTGGGACATTTCTCATTTTCTGTCCTGCATTATTTCATTCTGAACTCCATTCTGAGGTCATTCATTCGGCACCTTGCTTGAACACAGCCATGATGCAGCAGAATGTGACCCTGTGTCCTGACACCTCTCTTTTTCACTGCCCACACCTCCCCTGCACTCCCTCCCCTTCTCCTCTCTCTAAAGGGCAGGGCCATGGCTCACTAATCTCCCCATACCCGCTTTACCCTTCTGACTGCCCCACCCTGACCCCACCTCGCCTTCCTGTATTTGCTTTGGCACTCCATGGGACATCCGTCACAGCACCTGCCACTGCGGCCCGCAGCCTGCCTTCACCCATACTCCCTCAAGCGTGCTAAAGGGTGAGCCACGTGTCCCCAGCACCCTCTAAATGGGTGACAATACCACTGTCCTCGCCCGTCTGGATTAAGCACCGGTACAATCCACTCTCCGTGCCCCTGTGGCTGCTCCAAGGGGAGGGAGTTGGGAAGGCGTTAAAAGGGGAGAAACAGGTGTGTGTTGTTTTTTCTTAGCTGCCCCCTAGGCCCCCCCCACACAAAAACATTTCTCTCTGTCCCAGCAAAGTAGCACTGGGATTACTGGGAAGGGGACAAATTCAGGCCACATCCACACTAATGCATTTTCATTTTAAGACACAACATTTGCTGCGTTCATGTCACACTACTCCAGTGTTTTCCAAATCCTAAGATGCCATGTTTTAAAACTGCTGCTGACCTTGTTTTATTTTGATACTTTGGATTAAGTTTTAGTCTAGACTGGTGGAAAGCGAGAGTTATAAAAACAAATGATGCACACATCCACACTGTAGCTGTTTTTTCTTTTGCAACGACTCCCAATCCATGTTTTCTGTTGTCTAAACCAACACATTCTTACTCCCAACTCTTCAAATATCAATGCTTGGTCAGTAGTCAAACTATGATGCTGTAGCTACCCTTCAGCATCAGTTCTGGACTTTCAGGGATGGCATGTCAATTCTTATATGAGATAAGTCTTCAAAACGAAATTTTGCTCCTTGTGCAGTTTCTGCACTTTAAATTCATACAGCCTTTTAAAACAAATTTAGAATGTAGTGAAAAACTTTGTCATTAGGTTTAAGTTCAGGCAACAAAAATGTGTGGTTTTGCAGGCAAGCTGCGAGCGTTTGGACACACAGAGCTGGATTGGCGAGTTGATCCGAGGTGCCCAATTTTCTGCCGCGTAGGGGTAAACATATTAGTGGAACCTGTTTGGTTTAAAGGGAACAAGGGCCCTTCCGCCACGGGAGGGGCTGTTGATGACTTGTGGGAGGAGCTGTTGATGACGCCACACGTGCACTGGCGGTGGACTAACAGGAAACAGCTGATAGCAGGAATGAGCAGCTAGTCCTGAAACCTGAAAGACACTGTAAAGATGAGCAACTGGGGAGACAAGAAATTGCACACCCTCATTGTCCTCGCAAACGAAGAGGCCATTAAGGGCAAGGGCAAATGAACAGGAGTGTCCTGTGTCTAAGTCTAGAGTTTGTTCTGTTTGGCATTGATGCTAGCTCTGTTCTGTTCCCAGGTGGGCTCTTTGCTGCTGCTCTCCCTGCCTTAAGCCTGATTTATGGTCCTGCGTTGACTCAACGACGTCGCTACGTTGTTTCCGTGACGCTGTTGTGAACCCTTCGAACGTCTCCGTCACTCCGTTTCATCGCGGTGCAATTCACCGCCAGAGCGGTAGGAGGCTGCGTTCCTTTCCTGAGTGGTTGTTGTCGTCTCTAGTTGATTCTTTGTTTAGCTTCCAGCTTTTCCGGTCACAGAGAAATGAACGCAGAGCATGGACAGACGGCTCCGTCCGTATCCGTATCCGTATCCGTATTGAACGTTGAGCGTAATGGCATATATATAATGAGCCTTAATACTGCAACATCTACATCGCAGCAGAAGATGTTTAAAGATGGCGGGGATGGCGCAATCTGGAAATATGAAACCGGAAATGCGTTGCTACCAAGCAAACCAATCACAGCGCTGGGTCTGCGTCGCCTCAACGTGTAGTTACATTTTTGGGGCGGTGCACGTCAGGCTACGCCGGGGGCTACGGTGAGCCTTCTGCGTAGCCCCGTACCCTATGATGTAGCGATGTCGTTGATTCAACGCAGGACCATAAATCAGGCATTAGGCTCTCCATGTAGGCGCATGGAAGGGCAGAGAGGTGTGCTCTATCCGCTTGAGGCTTTCCACATAGATGCATGGAAGTGGCATTCTGCGTAGGCCCGGGGAAAGGCAGAGAGGCCCCAGAACAGAGCTGTACCACCAAATATAATACTGCAAATTGAAATTAAGTTTTCTTTGACTAAAGTGGTCCTGACTGAACTTGGATACTTGCCCAGACCATTAAAAAAATTGGTCACCCAATGCGTCTCATCCTGCTGCTACAGGGTACCTCTGTGCATCAGTATCTGACACTGAGGGCCACTGACGAAGCACTAGTATTTAATGAGTTGGGAGTGAGACCAGGTTGCCTTAACTGCCTGATACTTGTATTACTTTCAGGACAGGTTCCACCTTATCGACGGTCCCGGCAAAGGAATGTCTGGTCTTTTCGCTACTGCTGTTCTTCCTTTGTGATATGTTCTGGAACCAAACAACCAACCGCAGAGTGAACAATCTGCACACGCATGCCCAGTGTACATGAATAGTCATGTGATATGTGTTTTCCACCATTTTAGTATAGTCGGAGATCATTTCCTCAATGGTACAAAATGATTCCCGAGCGCGGCACCACTGCTGCTCACCGCTCCCTCAGGGGATGGGTCAAATGCGGAGAACAAATTTCACACATTCAGGTGTGTGACAATCAGTGGAACTTAACCTTTACCTTTACCTTAAAATGCTTGTGTGTATGGCGGTCATTTGCACTTCACAACATCATTTTAAAATGGAAACATATCAGTATGGATGTAAAACTAAGAGGCTAGTTATAGTCAAGGCTGGAATATAATTAAAGGTTGTGGCATTTACCTATGATGTTGAATGTCACAAGATCTGAATCCAAACAATATCTAAATTCCAGTACACCATCCACCTCACATGTAGGGTGGTCTACTTCAAAATGGTCTTTCTTTTGAATGGCCAAGGTAGTAGAAGGCCTAGCCTTTGGGGGCCTCTGTTGCTTTGTCCCTTAGTAAAAAGTAACCTAAAACAAGGGTTGAACTCAGCACACAGACCAGTCAAAATGACTGGCACCTCTTGACACCTGTATCAAGGCCTCTTTGTGTGGGTACCCATATGTGGAGTGTAGTGGCCCTTACATTGGCCACAACTAGGCCAGACTGAAAGGGAGAGAAGCTGCTTTTGTCCTCGGGGGTCTGTAATGGACTGATAGCATCGTACTGACCTCCCTCCTTCCCCACCTGCTTCTTTTCCTCTCTTTAGTCTGCTGGCTGTTAAAGGCCCCATTTAGGGCCGCTGATACTCTCAACCTTTGGCTATCAGCAAGTGAGGGCCAGTGAGAGGTGCAGATTGTGTGCCGTGATAGATGAGGTAAGGGAATGAGGGAGAATACACAGTAAACTCTTGTTCAGAGCGAACACTGTCTTTAACTACTATTACATGTTCTGTAACATTATATGGTATGCATTCACCCTGACTGATACCAGCTCATAAATAAAGCTTTAAGGGGACACAACTGAAATGACACTCTGGAGGTGATATCTGAAGGCTGGGCCAAACTGAAGAACAAGCTCCTTTTTGATTTGTCGATGCATATCAGTGCTGATGGCTTTGCAACCCTTATTGATTTCATAACATCACCATCGTGGAAGCTCCCATCTCTTTACCCATCATGCAAGGAGATGACGGAGGCCAGGATCATCCTGATGTTAGACTTCCCATGGGGGTGATTAGGTCCCTCGACTAGTCCAGCCAACATCATATCGTGATTCTTTCATTGTGTGAGAAGACTTCTGTCGTAGCAACCCAGAATGAAAGAGACCATTTTTTTTTCTCCCCTCGTCGGGCCATCTGACAATCCAATCTACCAGGCCAGCAGTAACATAATATCCTTCTTCTGATAGGGGCTCTCTCCCACTCTCTTCCCCTCACTTGCTTTTCTGTGTGCCTCTTTTCTTCTGTGTCTTTTTCTCCTTGTTGTTGTGGCAGGGATCTGCAGAGAGGGGCGAAGGTTGGCAGGGCAGGTGTCTGATTTTCATTAGAATTGCAAATAGGAGTGAGTGGATGCCCGATCAGATAAGAAGGAGAGGCGAGAACAATGGGGGAGAGGAGAGGGGAGAGAAGAGGAGACGGGCAGAGAGGAGAGGACGGTGTTTGGGTCTGACTGTGCTGCCTTTGATCCCTGTGGGGTTACAGCCGAGGCTCATCTAACTCCCCACCACACCCGGGGGACAGGAGTCCTTCCCTCACTTTTCCTTCCTCCTTCCCTCCATCCATCCACTGGAGTCCCATAGGTCGGAGCCACGGGAGGAAGGGTCGATGACAAACATGGTTAGAAAAGATCGAATCAATCTTCCAAATCTTACCGGGTAAATCAAATATTCATAATTACATGTTCAGTGATTCTATATCTTCATCTCACTAATATTTCACACCTCGTCACGGCTCCTTCCGGCATGTCTCAATCTTGCACATACGGCATAATTAATTGGTGAATATCATACTTCATTACACTAGCTGTTAGCAGTTTAACAAATTAAAGTGAATGGTTTTAACAAATATGAGCCACTGGATAAGTAATGCACAACTGCATGTGCATTTCAGTCACACACCCACCCACACACCCACACACACATGAACAGACCAAGACCAGCTGTGCCCTAAAGCTGTCAAACCCAACAGCTGGACTTTACAATTCTCCCCTCTCAGTGAAATATCACACCACATTTCTGGCACCAAAATCCAAATTAACAAAAAGGATTTGCACAGCATGTCTAAATACTGAGTTCTGGAGGAACAAGCAGTTGTCAGGGTTGCGTGAAAATCACTACTTTTGGAGAAAATTTCATCTGATCCATGAAAACTCCATGATAAGGCTGTTTTTAATCTTTTTTTGTGTGTAACAGTCTTTCCTTTGACGTTGACACACCTTGCAATCCTCATTGTCAGCTATCTACACACTCAGTGAGGGTGAAGTGTTGAAAATCATCAATTCCTCTGGGCTTGTTGCCGTGGTGAAGGCTTGCAGCGACAAGGTTGGCTGGGTGTGTTTGTGAAAGGACAGGACAGGCCGGAACGAAGGAACAGCTATGTCAATACCGCCAAAATGGGTAAAACAAACATTTCTGGGTGAAGTATCGTTTCAGTTATTTTTTTTCCCTGAATAGTTTTCCCTCTGTAAAGTTCCCCCTAGTATGCAGACGATGTAGCCAGACAAAACTATTTCCCTGCAAATATTTCAGTATTTTTCCTCTGCATGTTTCCTACAAAAACTGTAAATTAGACATCTTCTTTTTGCTTGCTATGCATCAACAGCGGTTGTTGTGACAGACAGGGATATGAAGGAAGGAAGAGGCTTGGCAAGTAACTCGTCTCCTATCCGTGCAGAGCCTTGTGAGGCAATGCTGGCCTGCGTGGGCGAGCTGGCCCTGTGTTAAACTCTGCTCTGTCCTGGATCAAGTTTACAGTTCTGCTTGGTTTAATAAAGCGGATTCCCCCCGCAGATGAACACGGCTCTGGAGCACCTGGCCTTGCCCCGCTCCCAGCGGGCCCTGTGTTCTCACGACACTGTGCCGCTCTGCAGCACCTGTTAGTCGGACCTCAGGCAGCAGATGTTCCAGCTACATTCCAATCTGAAAAAGCATGACTATTGATTTGGAGGAAATCCCTGCCAGAATCCATCACGTTGTTTGCTTTGAATTGTGAAAGTTCTCTGTTCCAATTTGTCCTGCTCTTAAATGGCGGGAAGTGGGCATGTTTTTTGCGAGGCGTTGGAGGCTGGTTCCTCTTTGTTGTAAGATGTGAGGAGGCAGACGGACAGGTTAACACAGACACCCATGAAGATGTGCATTCAAACACACACCCTCTCCTTAGCTCTGCTCTATAATCTGTCTCTGTCTGTTTCATACAAATCAACAATTTACTGCCATCTGATATCTGTCTTGGGACATAAATCATACTCTCTTGTCTTTAACGATCACAATACAGGCATTTACTATGAAAAGGTGGTGTTTTCCTGCCACTGCCCTGACACAAAATAGGCACAGCGTAGCCCAGGAGATATGGATCGCGGAGCTTGTTTGCTGATGGATAGGAGTGTCCAAACGAAGCAGATCCGACAGCCTAACAAGCGGCTGACTTATGGAGCAAATCGTTTGTACAGCTCATGGTTATCTCGTCACATGCGGACGTACCTGACAGAAAGAGAGAGGGAGAGGGGAGGCGAGTGAAACACAAGGGGAGTGAGTGACAGAATGAGTGAAAAGAGTAAAGAGGGCATGTGACAGAGCTGCTGACAAAGTCGGCCATGAGGTGGGAAAGTGAGTGAGTGGCAGTAACAACCTGAAGAAATGAGAGAGTAGGGAGAAAGAAGAGGGCAAAAAGGAGGGGAAAGCTTGATAGTTGTGAAAGATGGAAAAAGTGGGAGGCCCTCATCACCACACACACACACACACACACACACACACACCACCCCCTGCCCTTAACTCCCTCTCCTTACCATTATTACCAATGGCCAAAACAGGCAAAGAAGAGCCTGTGCAGCTGCAAGCTCTAAAGTACTAACAGACAATTACTGGCTCTGGTTGCCTTGGCAATATGTTGCTTTCTTCTAAGCCATGCTACTTAACAAAGTGTTCAATAATGTGAACAAAGGCAAGGAAAGGCCAAACAATAGACCTTTGGCCATTGCCTTTCTCTCGCCCCCTTTTCCCCAAAATGATGCATTCTCCCTCAATGACTTCAAACGTCCCAGTTACAAAAACATTATTGAATGTTCTGTGCGCTCAGACCCGGGGATTCTGGGGTGCAAGGCCTCCTTTGCAGGGGCCGAGGACTCCTCAAGCTCCTTCTCTTGTTATTGTGCTGCTTTTTTTTATTAATGGGCATGAGAAGGCTCTGGCATGAGTGTGTGACATGTCCCGTGGACCGACGCACTGTGTGTGTGTGTGTGTGTGTGGATGTTTGTGGGCAGTGTGTGTGTGTCCTCTGCATACAGACCCCATCTGTTTGGTGGCCGGACACAGTCTGGGAAAGTGTGTGCAGGCGAAGAATTCACACACAGCACAAAGGTCCAATTATGAGCCCCCACTCAGAGAAGGAGAAGGGGGGGTAGATGAGGGGATAATAGGGGCTTGTCCATCTCAGAAGGGGGTATGATGGTTTCCTTGCCTCTCACCTCGCCCTCCTCTCTCCTCCCTGCCCCACCACAAACAAATATGTGTCAACAAGAGCCGAGCATGGAGGAAATTCCTTTGGAGAAAAACAGGCCTGGTGTTTAAGCATTTTATGCAGTTGTTAGAAAAGAGGCACCTTTTCAGTTAGAAAACAAGGCTGTGTAAGCAATTACATTAAGCTGTAAAATACAGAAAACACAAGTAGATCTTCCGCAAATAGCTGTTATCTCTCATGTATGTGCAGTGAAAGTGCTTTCACGCTTAAGTCCTTACCATAGACTGTCTCCAGTCTCGTCTGTTGTGAGTTTAATCTCTGGAGTGTTGGGCCTCTGGCGTCTATACTGCTTCACCTCCAGTCTGTCTTTACTGTAATATAACTGATTAGATTAGCCTGTATTGGAAGAAAGTGATAGTAGCTCTGCTAGCGTCACCTTTCGAGCCCCAACGGTGGCTCAACTGGTGCCAGCTCAACTTTGATTCCTTATCTCCAGCCTCAGCCACACACTTTTGGCAAATTGCTGTTTGATTCAAGATCGTGACGTGCCTGTTTTATCTCGACAAAATGTCAGACGACTCCACGCTGTACTCTGACACACAACACGGCCCCGCGGTGGTTATGAGTCTAGACAGTCTTTGATCTTACGTGTCTTGTTTGAAGCAGTCAGGACAATGTGTGAAGTCCCCTTGACGTGCTATCAGTGGAGAGCTGTGTGCACGGGTACAAACCTCAACACTTGTGGCTTGGCTCTAGGCTGGGACAAAGTAAACAGCCAGAGGAACATGACCAAGTTAAGAATTACGAGGGCTGAGCTGTGGATAATTCACAATGTCAAAGGCACTGTTAAAGTGTACCTACCTTCTGTTTACTGAGTCGGAGAATGAAATAATTCCACACTGGGTCTATTAATCGTTTACAACCTCAATACATTTTTTGCAGTCAACAGGTACTGTAAATTCTCTGAGAAGGGATTAGTCCACAGAGCACATTACACCAAATAAACACACCTTTTTAAATAAAGATCAGGTTAGGATGCCTCCCAAATGGGAAGGCGTTTTGCCTTGTGTATTATCACTTTAATAAAATTGATGCTACAAGGGAATTTAACATAAAATCACATTTTATACTGGTTAGACAGAGTTTTTTAGGAAATACACTTACTTGCTTACTTGCCAAGAGTTAGATGAGAAGATCAGCATAAATCTTCTCATCCTGTTTACCCCTACCCCTTGTTTTTAATTACCACCTTGCCCCTCTGAACAGAGTTACAAAGTGTAGCGGTTGAAGACTTTTCCTATGACAAGGGACAGCCTTTAAAGACCCTGATATGTCATAGGTATGCTGGCGTTTACATAAGCAGACATGATAAGTGTTTGCAGACATTGCAAATATGGCATCTTCTTCACTGTGATTTGTCTTACATGGGCTACTGGGAGCCTTTTGCGATTGTCTGTGACAGTTAGTTCCCAACTTAAGTTTCACGTTATCAAGCGATAAACCAAGTAATTGAAAAAAAAAATAAAGCTGCTTCATTACCAGCCAACCAGCCGTGCTCTGTAGGCTAATGTTAGCAACCTGTGCTCCTACGCTGCCAGCCTGCACTGATAAAAGAGGAGCTGTAACAAGTGCAACAACTTCACTACTGGACTTCGCTTAAATTTCAGGCTCCAATACATTCTCACTCCCAGCTCATCACATATCACCACTTGGTCTGGACTTTTACGTCTACATATTACACGCAAGGTATCCTGAGTGTGTCTATTGTTGACGTTCTGGCAGGCTGTGTCAGTTTATGTCTGTTACATGCAGTCTCACTTTTTAAAATACTCTTCAGTTTTCACAGAAAATGTACAGTTTCTGCTCGTTAGATGCATACAGTTTTTTTTTTCAAACTCAACATACAGCGTTTGTAAAACACCTCGTATTCACATTTATTTCATTGTGCAACAAACACACATGGTTAAGTTTAGAAAAAACATCATGGTTTGTCCGTGGTATTCTTGGACCCATCCACCACACCTCCCAGCAACCCTAGTGACTTTCCAGGCCCTTACAGTATAACATGGACGTCTGATGGTGTTTTAAAACTGATACTGTCAGGGTGGTGTCATTAAAAGATGCCACCCAACAGCATATCATACTGCCATGAAATATCCCTTTTTTTAGTCTGTGTCTGACATGGAAATCAATGACCAAGCAGTGTTATTTGACACCTTCGGAATGAGAACGAGCTGTAATATGGCATCAAATGGGGGAATGCGACATGAAAATATGTGAAAATGTGGGGCTGTTATGCACAAATCAAAAATAGCAGTTTAACATTAGCTAGCTAGCTGGTGAAACATTGACATACTGCATTTTTTTTGGTCATATTTGCTGTAAAGAAAAGGACCTTAATACATGGAAATTACATTAATCTAGGATATCATAATGTTTAATCCTTTATTCACAAAGAAAACACATTTGTGGGTGTCTTTTGGTGTTTGTGCAGCCATCTTGCTGATGAATTCTCATAACACTTTTGTTTTAAGGGTGCCTCTTATAAACTTAAGTTTGGAGGGCCATGCAACCCTAACACTTCGCCCTAACCCTCCATCCCAACAAGAATTGAGACACCTTACTCCTTGACGTGAATGTGCAAAACGGAGGGATAAGGGCTAAGTGGAGGGAGCGAAGGGTGTAATGGTATAAGCAAGGAAGTCAATAATAAATACAATAACAATAATGTCATTATGATATCATTATATTTCCCAAATTGTCAAACTATTAATTTAAAGGTGATTATATTTTAAGTGTTTCAGTTTTATTTTAAAGTGTGGGTACTAAGGCAAGTAAGACAAGTATTGTATTTATATACACTCATTTTTCAATGAGTGAATTTCTCCTTGAATAAAAAAATGTATAGATCATTTTTAAAATGCATTAAATGTGTTTTAGTCTGCAGAAGGATGTCACATAGTGCATTGATTGATTGGTTCATTTTGTCTCAGGAAGAACTGCATTCAATATGTTATTGCAGTGTGTCTCGTTCTTTGTTGCACTTGTGAACGTAGAAATTTGCATTCATGCATTATATGCCATGCGTGACGTGACACGAAGGAGCATGTGTGAATGCGAGGGCGTATGTGTGCATGCGCACATGTGTAAGGAATGGAACGAACAAACACACGGTTGTGTCAATACAGAATGAATGTGTGTGTGTGTGAGTGTGTGTGTGTGTGTGTGTGTGTGTGTGTGTGTGTGTGTGTGTGCGCGCGCATCTGACACTCAAGCATCAGCAGCTGGTGAACTGCTCTCACACACCAGGTGCGACTTGTAGCTCTAGGCGCTGTGTCAGCACATAGCGTGGCAATATGACACTCTAAAGCACAAACACACACATTCACACAAACATTTACCATATGTACACACACAGCATATGTGCACGCAGATATACACACACACATGAATACAGAAGACATGGTGCACGCAAAATGCAGCAGGTTTAAATATGAAAGGCATAAATCACTGATTGTATCACAGCATTGGTTTTGATCTGATAGGCTGACGGCCCGGGGAGCTTTGTAGATTGAGAGAAAGCGAGAGAGAGCTTCTTGTCATGTAGTCCCTGCAGTGTTCATGACTGATGTGATCGGGACACACAAGTGGTAAAGGCAGGCAATAAAAGGCATTTGGTTGCCATCTGTCTCTGTGGCCTCAGTGTCAAACAGTTGGCTGTCAGGCTCATGCCATAGACACACAACCAGGATAACCATTAGTCCATAAACAGGCGCCCTTCTATAGACAAATGGTTAGGGATTTCTATGGTCATGTCTGTGGTGAGATAATGGCCATAAAGCCATGACATACAGCTGTTCACGTGAAATACAGGCTAAGTGGAACTGGAATCAAGAAAAAAATGCTTTTAAGGAGGGTTTGTTTATGTGTCAAAGAATAACTGGGTGACTTACTGAGGATCATCTAGGATAATGTGAGGTGGCTTACTTTTTCAGCACGAGGACAAGTCATGTGGAGACTTGTCCCTCATCAGAAATGACACTAATATTCCTTTTAAGGCTGTTTGTCAGATTGTTACTTGCTTATCATAATTTGTACTATGTTATTAACAATCCTGCAACAGCCCTTGAGCAGGGTTTCCCACAGTGGGGCCTGCAGGCCAGAGTTGGCCCGGCATGAGCTTTGATTTGACCCACCAGATGTTTAAGATGTTTCTTGTGAAAAAATAAATCAATAAATAAAAATAAAATGAAATAAAATAAAAATTCAATATATATTACTGTTTGCTTCTGTGAGGTAAAAATGCTCCTCAGATATGAGTGAGGTAAGGAAAAAATGGAGACAAAGAGACAGTGGCACATGTGCAAAAGGCATTTCAGTCAAGGGAACTTGGGATCCACCATTTGGCCCACCATTACATTTCAGTTTTTGCCCTCCAAGGGAAAAAGTTTGGGCACCCTTGTCCTAAAGGAACGTTCAATTTTGCATTTCTATTTAGTAGGGCTGGACAATACATCGATATTATATCAATATAAGACTATGAGACTTTCTAGGTTTACTTTTCTGAACTTACCACACTGTTCTAGCTCTTCTGTTATTTGTCTTTATCCACTGGGCGGCTGTGACTCAGAGCAGGTTGTCCACTAATCAGAACATCAGCGGTTCAATCCCCGGCTCCTCTGGTATCCTTGAGTAAGCTACTAAACCCCAAACTGCTCCCTATAGCTGTTCCATCAGTGTGATACTTAAATAGGTTTGAAATTTTACGATCAACATGGGCAATAATACCTGCCCAGATAGAGGTGCAATAATTTTCCTTTGTATATTTACCTTTCCTTAGTGATATATTCTGTATTTTGCATATGGTTTTCTTATCTTCAGAGATTCTGAAAATGCAGCAAAACTTGACAAACTGTAAATTTCATGACTGCACTGTGAAATATACAGGTCTTATTGTGCCATGACCCCACATGGTGACCCTTGCAGCTGTTTCTTGCTCACCTTGATATTCGGATATATACCGTCTTTGGTCTGGTGATCAGTTTATTTGTTTCATGGCTTTACACATAAAGTTTTTCTGCCTTTTCACCCTCCTAAATCTAAGACACTTCATGTTGTTGTGTCCACAGGTGGAGTAAAGCACACTATTTAGATTTATGAAAGGTGTATATGTGTCTACTGTGTCCTTTACCTCTATTTGACCGCCCATCGTGCGCGCCTGGACAAGGCATCAGCTTCTTCCAAATACTGGTTAACAGTAAGTACTTTATTGAAGCTTGATAATCTGCAGAATTAATCTTTTTCTTATGAGGAAAACAGAGTGGGCGATAGGAGCAGCGCTGACAGACACGCTGAGGACACAGAAACCGCCAGCTCCCACATCTATCCCTCTCAACAGCAGACTTCCCAATCGTCTCCGGCTTCACATAAGCCAGTCTTTGGGATTTAGAGGTTATTACTTTGTGTTCCTGTCTTTGTCTGAGGGGTCATCTTTCTGAGTTGAGGTGAGATCGGGGTGAACACAAGAGAAACGCAGTGTAACTGTGCAATGCAGTATTGATGTTAAACACACAATCCTGTATGCACGTGGACTCTGATGGGAATAATCTTCGATGACAAACGTGGGAGTGTGGAGTTACCTAATGTTTGTCAGTGAGAGGAGAAATGGTAAAGTAGCTTGTGAGGAGACCCCCCAGCCCCCCCCCCCCCCCCCCCCCCCCCCCCCGCGCTCCGTCACCCCTTGCAGCGTCCCTGATTGTGAGGCCTGTAGTGTTTGAGCACTGAAGGTCATGGGTGACACCTGTTTCCCGTCTCATCTCCCAACATGAAGTTGAGTCGCTGGGAGGGGTGGGGGGTCTTAACCCCCACCACAGCACAGCACAAAACCTCCTGTGTTCGTTTCCTGCCTCGGGCAAGAAAAAAAAATCACTGAAAAGGGGATGAAACGGCCAAGTTTGTATATCAGGGTGGGAAATTAATTTCCGAGGTGAAGGGAAAGGCATGCATGCCTTTGAAGAAAAAAAGGAGTCGCTGTGCTTTAAAGCCTTGTTTGAACAACAGACTCAAACTGCAGGCCAGGCTCAAACTTGAATACTTGAGCCAAACAATTATGCCACTTCTGTCATACTTACAAGACAGATCTGTGGTTTGAATAACTGCAGCTCACTGTATTCATGACTCCACGGGCCTACATGCAAATATTGGAGAGAGTTTGCCCCCTAGTGGAGGAAGATAGCACCTCAAAGTCTGACAAGTGAACTGAGCCAGAATGTCTGCAAAATCAGACAGTATAATAATCACTTGTGCAATGTAAAATCTATTTAATATGACCTGCATTTCCTCAGATAATCTCAAAACGGTCACAACAAGCAATGTTTGCCAAAGGCTGTCTGGTTTTATTGGACATCTCAGGTTGGGAGAGTCGTACCTGTTTGTGCAGTGCTGCTGGATGACAGAGAGCCATCTGTTTTCTGTTGTCATGGTCAGGATCAGGCCCTTGTCTTTTACCATATGTTGCTTTAAAAAAAAAAAAGAAGAAAAGTATAAGCTCAGACATATCCACAGATTCGTACAGTACATACAGATGGAGTCCAACACCTTTAAAACAGACTTGTGTTGGGGCTCTGCAAAAGCAGAAAATCATCTGCTCCCAGTCTCTTTATTAGCCCCCTGCTTCCCAGTTGACTTCTCTGCAGCTGAGGCGTGAAACTGCTCCATGTTTAGGCCTGGCCTGGCCTAAGCCTCCATACACACCACTGTGCTTGCAGCTGTATCCTGACTCAAGGTACAGCCCCAGCTGGTTCTCCTCTCCTAACCCTCCTCCTCTTCCTCCTCTTCCACTTTTTCCTCTTCTCCCCATTTCGTCTTCGCCCCTCCCTCCGTCCACATGCCAAACCACTTATATTCCAGTTTAATAGCCTCTATCTCACATGCCCTCTCTGCCGCCAAACGATTATATGGTTTTCAGAATGTATCCATATGTATGCCATGCTTACTGAGAGAGGTTTGACCAACACTTGCAGTGAATTGCAAAGTATTGCTTATTACCTCGGCCAAGGAGGTTATGTTTTCAGTTTGGTTTGTTTGTTTGTCAGCAGGATTACAGAAAAACTACTGGCCTGATTTTCATGAAACTTGGTGGAAGGGTGTAACACGGGCCAAGGAAGAACCCATTAAAGTTTGGAGCAGATACAAATCACTTTTTTGCCTCTTACCTGTAGTGCTGTGAGTGCAGTGTTGGAGGCATTGCAGTGTTGTAGTGATGTCTGCCTTCTCTCCAGTATAGTGGAACTTGATGGTACTCGGCTTGTGGTGCTCAAAGCGTCAAAAAAATACATAGGAAAATCTCAGCAGCAATGTCTCTTTCCAGAAATCATGACCCGGTTACTCAAGATAATCCACAGACCTTGTTGTGAGCAGGTTCATGTAGGAACTACTGTCTTTCTAATGAACTACACATATCACCATGTAACACATTCTCACCTCATCACATATCCACATTTGGTCATGTACCCTCTATGTCCAGATACGACATGAACGGTACCCTTGATGCGTTGGTTGTTGACGTTCTGGGATGCCGTGTCAAGTTCTGCCTGTTACATGATTGTCTTCTTTAAAAAACACACTCCCGTTTTCACACTACCTCATTAAAATAATGTAAATTGATGTTTTTTTTCCCCTCCAACATCTAACGCGCGTGATTAGGTTTACGCAACAAAAGCATGTGGCTAGGTTTAGGGAAATAAACAGGATTTGGTTTTATAATCTTACGGGAGACAAACACCGCTCTCCCAGGTGAAAGTCGATGTTTGTTGGACCCATCCACCATCACCATTAAACTATGAGAGCATTAAAGGATGGGTTTTTTCATCAGTGTCTGACACTGCCCAAGTGACGGATTTTGACATCTTTGGAGTGAGACTGGGTTGCACCATGCAGAGAGAAGTGTGCATACTGCTAGCTCCTCTAGCACAACTGAGCTAGCTAACATTACAGCTAAGTTAAGAATGACGCCATTAATGTCTACATCTCGTTCTGTCAGAAGCACGAGCCTCTCATCCGTGAGTAGATGCACACTTCCTTCTGTGCAGTGATATATTTGGTGGGTGTAGTTTGGTAGAAAGAAAATAGTTCCTACATGAAAATGCTCGCAACAAGGTCTGTGAATTATCTTGTCATGACTTCTAGAAAGAGGCATTGCTGTTGATTTTTTTCAAATATAAGTTTTTGCCGCTCTGAGCACCACAAGCTGAGTGCCATTTAGTTCCATTATATTCAAGAGAAGGCAGACATCTTTACGATCGATATCTCCAACACTCGGCAAATCACACCAAAACAGTATAGACTGAAAAACTGCACTATGGGTAAGATGAAAAATATGTATTTTTGATTTTGGGTTGAACTGTCCCTTTAACACCATTTTGAGATCTGAGAGCATGTTACATATATAACTGCCCATACAGAGTGTGGACAAGCAACACTGTTAATCAGTATGAATATTCACAACTCTCTGAAACTTAACAGCACTTTCTGGTCATAACTAATTAAAATCCAGTTTTGGGGGAACAGACAGCAGATGGCATCAGTGTGCCGGACCTCTCCGTGTGTTTTCAGATGAGCTCTGACCAGTTGATGCTTTGCTCAGATTATTCAGAGGAGGACATTAGATGCTGAATGTATAACTAATACTGACCTCTGTCTGCCCCCTGGTGGATTCACACCTAATCGCTAACCATAATAATATGATAATTAGCATGAGACAAGTGAGTCAGAGCAGTGTCAGCGAGAAAATAATATTTTGCGGCTGACACTGCACTCTCACGTCAAAGCAGTAGGGTACCTGTATCTCACAGTGCACGCTGCAGAGAAGCAAACGGTGTCGTCAAGGGAAGGGAGTCACACAATTCATATTCTAACTCACACATTAACAACACTAATCAAAAATCATCACTATACGAGCACTGTAACCCCATTCTTCTAATCTTGTCATGGTGATGTCAGCTTCTTCACTTCTCCACCCACTGTATCCAGGTGTTGTCATGGGAACGTGGGAGCTGACAGCTGTTTGGGTCTGGTGGAATTATTCAGCCAATCTGGCAACCCCCGCCTCCTGGACAGATGGAGAGGTTGGCAAGGTAGTGATCACATTTAGCAACGTCATACATCAATCTGGATTTGCTAGCAGCCAAACTTATTCCATCATTCCCCCACCCCTCTATAAAAAAGCAGGAATGACAGGGTTTTTTTATATGTACATATTAATTTCTAGAGAACAGGGAGCTTAGAAGTGATGAATGAATGAGGGAGGGATTTAGTTGAAGGCCAATGACAGAACACAGATGGACAGGTTAACTGTTTTTGCCTCCTTCGGGTTCAAAAAGTAGCTATCATAGATGTATTTTAACATAGATACATGAATTCTAAAGTCTACAGCCATGCTACTGGCTCTGTGAGGCTGTAATATTTTTATTTATTTATTCAGTTTAAATGTCTTCATTGCACTTTCCATGACAAAGTAAAAATACAATGAACACCAGAATTTTTCCCCCCATCACGCCCACCCCCAAGCCCCTTCTCAACCTCTGGCTCTTAACTTTAAAGGTAATCTCTGCAGTATTTTTTGATTACTGTTTGTTAGCAGTATTGCCAGCAAAGTGAAAGCCAGCCACTTTATTCAGCTCGCTATATTTGCGCTTTATTGGTGCTGTGTCCGCAACTTTTGTAGCTTCCTCTTGAATGTCTTCTGCTCACTGTCTGGCATCTGGTCGCTAACTTTTTATGAAGTCCTGACCTCACCTGTGTACTGCGCCCAGGAACATCCTGAACACAGCAAAATGAGGAGAAAATAAGAAAATACAGGCAGAGGGCAGAGTCTCTGCAGGTAAATACACCGCCACAAACTTCATAAGTGATGATTGAGAGATATTACTTTTGTACGAGTCTACATTGGGGGTTTTTTTTGCGTGTTTTTTCATAAAAATCCTGCACATTATACCTTAAAAAAAGTTAAGCGTTAACAGACTGACAAACACCATGGTCCCATGGTGTAATGGTTAGCACTCTGGACTTTGAATCCAGCAATCTGAGTTCAAATCTCGGTGGGACCTCAACCTCTTGCCGAGGTTCCCTTGAGCAAGGCAACGAGCCCCCCCAAACCCCCAGTGGCACCCGACCAAGGCAGCCCCCTCACTCTGACATCCCCCAGGCGGCAGTAGCTCAGTCCATAGGGACTTGGGTTGGGTAGAGGGTTGCCTTTTCAAGTCCCCGTCCGGACCAAATATAGAGCGTGGACTGGTAGCTGAAGAGGTGTCAGTTCACCTCCTGGGCACTGCCGAGGTGCCCTTGAGCAAGGCACTGAACCCCCCCCAACCGCTCGGGGCGCCTGACCAAGGCAGCTCCCTCACTCTGACATCTCTCCACTTAGTGCATGTATAAGTCCTGTTTGTGCATGTGTGTGTTTGGACCTGTGTGTGTTTGACAACTAGAGTGAAAAAATTGAATTTCCCCTCAGGGATTAATAAAGTAGATGAAAAAAAAAACATACAAAAAAAGAGGAAAAAAGGAGGGAAAGGGCAACCAACAGAGTTCAATATAAATATCCAGAAACAAGCAGGAAATACAATAAATATGAGCTTGAGATGAATAAGAACGAAAAACAGAAGGTTATCTCATAGCTGACATATTTTTAAGACACAATATAAACAATACAGTTTTATGTAAGAGAGGAGAACTTACCAGGTCTCAAAGAAATGAACAAGGTTCAGAAATGTTTTCACTGTCATTCTTGAGTATCTTATTTTCTCTAGAGATACAAACACTCATCAGGTCTTTCATCCATTGAATAAACAAGGAGGAATTCTGTTGTTTCCAGTTCTGAAGATTGAGATGCCAAGGTAGTAGTGTTGAGAAGGCAAAAGCACTACATAGTTTAGGAAGGTAGTGAGGAAAGTCTGTAATGCTGACATGCTGATGTTCAAGTAGTGTAACAATTACCTTTTCTTAGTTTGGTAACTTTTGCTAATAGCACTAAGCACAAAATACCAGAGGGTGGAAAACGTTGCTGGGGAGAGGGATGTCTGGGGTGCTTTACATATATAATAGGATAGGATAAGCGGATGAAAATGGATGAATAGATGGATGGACAAAATACCAGAGGTGTGGACTTGAGTCGGACTTGAGTCACAAATTTAATGACTTTAGACTTGACAAAACTTGAAAAGACTTGCCACTTGATTTGGACTTTAACACCAATGACTCATGACATCACTTGGACTTGAGCCTTGACTTGAAGACATAAAAATAGTTGATACCTTCCCCCAAGCCCAAAAATTAAACTATGTATATTCAAAAAAGTGTACCACGAATCAAGTCATTTGCCTTCACTGCCTGAGTCAACTAATGTTGACGATATTCATTCCCAGCTTGGGACTTGTCGATCTTGACTTGGGACTTAAGTGCAAAGACTTGAGACTTACTTGTGACTTGCAAAACAGTGACTCGTTCCCACCTCTGCAAAGTACATCTGAGGCTGATGAAAATGCCATCGATTTTGCAGGTATTTGGTCATAAACCAACATATTGGACGAATTAGTTTTCACCTGATGATAGCGCTTAATGAAAAGTCAGGGACTCACCATAGTAATTACAGTTTATCCCGAGGCAGACATTAATATCTGCTCCACATTTCTTGACAATCCATCCAAAGGTTGTTGAGATAACCCTCTTGAAACCACAAATGTCACCCTCAAGGTGGTGCTAGAGGAAAAGTCAAGGGATCACCAGAGTCATTGGTTATTGTCTCTGGGAACTATGAACGTCTGTATGAAACTGCGTGCCAATCCATCGAGCTGATGTTGAGAATAACTTTAAGTCAGGCGCTGATTCAAATGAGATCTGTCTCATTTTTTTCGGTATATACTGCATGTCATGTAGCCTCAAAAAGAGGCTGCACAGGAAGTTCTCTGGAAAAGTCTTCCACCATGCTGTTAGTGGATTACTTCAAAGCAGAAGCAGCACTCTCTAAATTTGGCTCATCAGTGGAACTTATCGATTTGGCCGCCAAAGACCTCGTTTGTCTCCCGTTGGTGAGGTCTCAGATGACGGAGCGCTTGCATTTTACCCCCTGCGAGTGGCAGCCAACCTTAGACAGAGAGACTGAGTATTAATCAGGGCCTCGCTCTCTCCTCCGCCGCCGCCCCTCCTCTCGCCTTCACCTCTCTGGATGCTCCCACAGAATGGGCATCTGTGGCCAACACTGGAAATGAGCCTTGAAAGTGTAATTAATGAGTGCAATGGTGAGATAATTAGAGAGAACAAAATTATTGATCAGGCCAGCAAAACTCCTGAGTCTTGAAAACATCTGACCTGAAAAGTCTTACCTCATACTGGTGTCAGGAAATATGGGGGGTGAGGTAATGCAATACAACGGGCCATATTTGGGCTTTTTCCATCACTCCGGGGAGATTATTAGGACTCATAACGAAGAATGTCTCCAAGTGAGAAAGGTTCTCGATCTCTGACCTGATGTGATTTATCAGGAGTGGATGTGTGTCTTTGGTGGAATGATTGCTGGCTTTTACTGAAGGATTATTACGTTATTGCAGCGAGAAAATGCCGAAGGTTATATAGGAAGTGTTTGTGGTGCCTGTGGAGCTCAGTAATAAGTCATAATATAAGTGCTTGATACATTTTGCCATGAGTGTAATAGTACAGTGTGCAGTAGGATTAAATCATTAAGCAGTTTGTCTAAAATACTTGCGGGGTGTTACTAATGAAGAAGAATGAAACAGTATATCTGTATGACATATTTAACGGAATACTTCAACTGCAACGTGACCATTTGTATATCAATTACTCACCACGAAGATATGGCTGTTTAATGCAATGGGAAAGGTTTCAATCGGCATTCATACCCAGGTCAAATAACTCTGCAGCACAGGTATTTATCGCCTCAGACTCAGTCAACATTGTTTGGAACACAACGCTGGGTGAACGTGCTAATTTTAGCTCCTTTAGCAGTGAGATGCAATGACACGCTGGCCCAAATTACTGTCTGTCTTTGTCCAAGCCGTGCTTAATCATCAATCCACATTAATCTGCACCGACTTTGAAAGAGAGACCGTAAAGTTTTCATAGGCCTCCGTGCTCCTCTCTACTGTTTCCTTGTTCTACAGCCTGTCCATGACGTCGAACGTGACACACCAAAAACACTCATACACACAGAAAAGCTTGTCTGCTGCAGAGACGTATACTCAGCTCTGATCTACTGGCGATAGGAAAGGAGTCTATAACCTATCTAATATCAGCAGGTTTACATGAACCTGAATACGCACCCTAATTTTGGTGCAGTATAATCAAAGTCTCATTTGTCCAGTTGGTGTTCCAAACACATGCATTTTTGTCAGAGCGTTAAGATTTAAAACATGTATACTGTATACTGCCAGATATTAATATATACTTTCAACATATTGTACCACAGTAGCCAGAACTATAACTATAATATTATTACTTTCATTAATGTTGTTGTAAGCTACTGTCATTACCGTCTGTCCTGCATCTCTCTCTCTCTCTCTCTCTCTCTCTCTCTGTCTCTCTCTCTCTGTCTCTCTTTCTGTCTCATTGTGTCATACGGATTACTGTTAATTTATTATGCTGATCTGTTCTGTACAACATCTATTGCACGTCTGTCCGTCCTGGAAGAGGGATCCCTCCTCAGTTGCTCTTCCTGAGGTTTCTACCGTTTTTTCCCCTGTTAAAGGGATTTTTGTGGGAGTTTTTCCTTATCCGCTGTGAGGGTCCAAAGGACAGAGGGATGTTGTATGCTGTAAAGCCCTGTGAGGCAAATTGTGATACTGGCCTTTATGAATAAAATTGATTGATTGATTGATCAGCCCAGGCATGCTCATGGCGCACTATTTGTAGGTGGCAGTGTTTAATATTGTAATGTTTTAGCACAAATGCATGTGTTTGGGTGGTACTGATCATGCAACTAGATAAAACTTGATGATGAAACTTGGATTATAATGCATGAGCTGTGTGAGGGTTTGTAAATGGATGTTTAGACAAAGAAAGAAAAATGTTTTCTTCATTAATTTAACATAACACACAGCCATTTTGTGGGTTAACTATTTCTTCTATAGTGTAATCTCCGAGGGCCTCATCTTCCATCCATTATCTGACTGCTTATCCCCTTGAGGGTCTCAGGGGGGCTGGAGCCTATCCCAGCTGACATTGGGTGAGAGGCAGGGTACACCCTGGACAGGTTGCCAGACCATTGCAGGGCTGACACACAGAGACAGACAACCATTCACGCCTACGGACAATTTAGAGTCACCAATTAACCTGCATGTCTTTGGACTGTGGGAGGAAGCCGGAGTACCCGGAGAAAACTCACACTGACACAGGGAGAACATGGAAACTCCACACAGAAGGGCTCCCCCACCCGGGATCAAACCAGGAACCCTCTTGCTGTGAGGTGACAGTGCTAACCACCACACCACCATGCCGCCATCTTACATCTAACAGATAGTTATAGTTGGTATAAACGGTGTATGTTTGCTGTAATTTCATTTGCATCCAGACTCTTGTGTTCGGCCATTGTAGAGTGAAGTACTGTGATTCTGGTGCTGCTTCTAAACTCTACACTAATGAGAAAATTGGCTTGCATAACATCAGAGAGTTTTTGGTCATAATGGCATTGTTCAAAGGACAATTCATCCTATTGATTTTGGTGATCCCCTGACTTTTCCTCTAAAGCCACCATGGGGTTGACATTTATGGTTTTGAGTGAAATGTCTCAACAGTAACTGGATGGGTTGAAATTTGGTACAGATATTAATTCCCCCTCAGGATGAATTGTAAATGCTTTCATCAAGTGCCATCCTGTCCAAAGTTGACAGTGAGGAACAAATAAGGAGTGCTGCACTGGGTTAAGGCACTGTGTAGCTAATTGTGAAAAGTCAGGTGCTTTTCAAGGATAGGGCAAACAGGCACGTTAAGAGTCCACAGCACAGGCAGGAAGTCCAAAAATGCATCCAAGGCACTCTGACTGTAGTTAGAATCCTTTATTGACACATGGATAAACCACTGCGTTTCAACTAGAGAGTCTTCATCAGTCATCTCTTAAGTCGAAACCCGTTGGTTTATCCATGTATCAATAGAGGATCTTAACTACAGTCAGAGTGCCTGAGATGCATTTCTGGACTTCCTTTCCTGTACCATGGAGTTAAACACTGAGTGAGCTGGCCAGTCTTTGTTTTGTTTGTTTATCTTAATTTGTCCAGTATTTTGGTTTTGACCAAATAAATGCAAAACGAATGACCTCAGCTCAGCCCCAGCTGTGTTCAGTAGCCCAATTTGTGAATGTTGGCACGCTAACACACTAAACTAAGATGGTGAACATGCTAAACATCATCATGTTAGCTTTGTCATGTAGCCATGTTAGTATGCTGAGTTTAGCGTTAAGCTCACTGACTGTATAAAGATGGATGACGGTCTCCACCAGGCCCCCAGGAACGCTGCTCAGCCTTGCTTCCAATTTTTCCCAGTGGCCACTCGTGGTATTGCAGCGAAAAAAATGCTCTGCGGCCCAGAAAGGATTTCCCCCATAGGCCACCATTATAAAAGAGACGTCTGTAAAACTGTTGACAGGGCAACAAGTTGTCATGAAAACAGTTTTAAGCACATTAATATTTCAGTGTGTTTTCTTTAAAGCCGCTACAAGGAACTTTTAACTGGATATGCAAAAGTCTCTCGTTTCTGCTGATGTCTGTGCGTGACCTACAACAGCAAATGAGACCATTGGTGTGAAGATAAGCTATTTCTATATAGTGTATATCCATACCTTTAGGAAACTGTCTCTGGGTCCACCCCAGGTCGCTTTCTGGACGAAATGATTTATGGCACTCAGACGGCACACGTCATTTTACCTAGCTGCTTACATTTATAGTGACTCTTATAAATAGTCGCTATTCCTCCTCCTCAACCCGACATCCGCGGGGAGTTAAAATAGCAGCAATCATCGGGTAAAAGTTCTGTGAAAGCACTGGACTCACCAACAGTCTGCCATGTCTCAGTCACACAGAGAAAACCCAATCCTCGGGAAGTCAGCGGCGGGGCTGGAACACCTCATCCGGGCCGACGACAGGTACCAGCCAGGCGTCGACGAGGTCCAGCAAGTGCCGAGAAATAAAGAGGCGAGGCACTGCTCCATACTCAGTCCAAGAAGCCGTGGAAGTGCTCACCAATCAGGCCTTCAGTCTTACCAGCCGACCGCTGCATTTACCCCTGCGGCGGTGGCGCTTACGCTGGAGAGGTGGAGCTGGGGCGTGGCAGAGGTGAGCTGGGATCCCCGATAGGAGCGGGGGCAAAGTTTTCCCGTCTTGTTGTTTCATTCATCCCCAAAACAAACACATGCGTGAGCCAGGTAAGCGTCTTTATGACAATATGCGCTAGAGCTCATGGGAAATGTAGGCTTCATTCCGGCAAAACACTACCGCTTTTGTCCACAGGGTCGCCAAAATCAACTCAAAATGAAAGTTCCTTGTAGGGGCTTTAAATTGTAGTATTGTACTATATCTTTTCAGCAACCTTAATCAATTTATATCACTAAATGTAATGTACTCACTCACGTTTGTTTTGGCGTTAAAGATATGTGACCTGGCAGATATAATGTTAATTACAAGCCTTAAATTTCACCTCTTCTCCTAAATTATTTATTAATTAATCTCAGATCATCACTCTAAAAATCACTCTTTAGGTGTAAACGGGGCTGAACTCTACCCTGTTACAGTAAGTTACCATAAATTAAAATGTGCAACCTCAGATATGAAAATATGAATGCTGTTAATTGCCAGAATATATTCATGTATCAGGAAAGTGTGCATACTAAGTAGTTTGGCTCATAGCCTGTACTTTCATAGGCTTTAAATGCAGGTTAAGCTGTCTCACAGCACGCTTACTTAAAAGACCTATTTGAGATTTTTATTGGACTAAGTGGGCTGTGATATCTCATTGGTTTATGATCACACAGACATGTGTAAATGACTGCTGGAATTTTACAGGAAGGACTGGGAGAGCCTGTAACACAGTAATGACACACACTTCAGGGGTGTACGTCCAATTTGTCAGAGAGTAACTGTCATAAATTAACCAAACAAACCACTGTCTTCACTGTATTTCAAAACCTTTTGCAATATATCACGACTGCACTTTGGTGGGACCAAAAGTGTAACTGAAATATTGATTACAGGACAGAGGAAAGATGATGATATTGCCTGAAATGAGATCAAATGATTGTCTGACATGGTGGTGCAGACCTGTTTAATAGTGTGCGTGTGTGTGTGTAAGAGTGAGCAAGACAGGCAGAAAGTATGTACGTGTAAATGTGTGTGCTCGCCTCTCGCCGTCCTCTCCTTTCCTTCCTTCCCTCCCCTCACCTGTCCTGTGCAGGTAATGAGGCTGCAAGCTGATGGCCAGATGAGAGATGGACAGTGGGAGTGACAGGTTTATTTTTGGTCTCCTATAACAGCACCGAGCATGAAAAATGACGTGCCAGTTTGAATAATTAAACAGCTTCAGAGCTCCACTGATCCACCTGTCCGCTGATCAATAGACACCGTTCAGATGGAGCGTGCCATATGCTCTAAAGTGGCCCGCACCATCATAAACTGAAGAGAGGATGTCCATTTGATTTCTGGCATGGAGCTGCTTGGCAGTTACAGAATACTTTACGGACAGTTTAACAAATTGGGGGCATCAAATGAGGAGATTTTTCTTTCAGCAAGAGGCCTGTTATAGTATCATCATGTTCAACCAGCAGGGGTTATGAATGTCTTGCTCTAAACGCAATATCATATCTAATAATAATTCCATAATGCCCTTCCTTCCCTGTTCACTCATGGGCTAATACCTAATGAATACTCTTACTGTCACTGCTCTGTTCTCAGGGCTCAATTTTCTATTCTATTTCTGTGTATTGAACATCAAATGCTGTGCAGGGCCCTTGTGTGGGATTAGAGGGCTTGTTCCTTCCTAATAGGCCCTTGACCTTCGCAGCTCCCTGACAGGGCTCTGGCATTAGCCCTTTGCTGTTGCGTCCGCTGCCCGGGCTCCCATGATGCAAATTTCATGTCACAACATCAAACGGTGTGCTGATCAAAGGTCAGCCCTCCTTTGTGTAGGTGTTTGATATCAAAATTTCTATTTCATCTCCAGCTGTCAAGGGCTGTTAGAGCTGAAGAGCAAAGGATGGAGGGAGGAAGAGGAGAGCAGGAGAGGCAGTCTGATTAAAATATCTATTCTGCAGATTTATAGCGCAGCAGAAATGATGGTGAGTTGCGCGCAGCAGTGTAATCAAATGCTACATCTGAAATAGCCATAGTCTGTACTCTTTTTCTGGGGAGTTTCTCTGCTTTGATTGTGTTTCTGTTTCCTCATGCATTCCTCATAAGCCCTTGAAGATTGCGCAGGAAAGGGAAGAAGGAAGTTGGAATCGATGCATCATTCCGATTAATTAGGGGCATGATTCGCCGAGGCGTCTCAGAAATAAACCAATCTGAATGTGGTATTAGGATTCAAGGGAGAACAGTGGGGCTGCGCGGCGTCCAGATCTGTGACATTATGCATGAAATTATGGTTAAGAAAGAAGCCATCTCTCTCAATCATAACGACACACTCCTGTGGCATTCTCTGAGTGTGTGTGTACATGTGGATGGATGCGCTTTATATGTTTGCATATGTGCTAATAAAAAAGAAAGGTCATGCATCACACAAGCTCTGATGTCACCGCCCTCATCCCAGCAACAGAGCAAACACACTGCCACATCAGCCACATGTTTAATCACCCACGCCGCCTTCACTTGTAATCTCTCACACAGACAGACGGGCCACTCAATAAACTACACTCCTCACTAAATTAGCCGGGAGAAATTAAATCACATCCACGCCAGGCACCGGTGGGACTTTTGGGACCTGCAGCAAAGCGGAATTATCATTCGACAATGTGGCAGCATCACCGCATCCCATGCAAATACATTACGTGAGCGCAAGCTTGAGGAATAAATCTCAGGTTGACGGTGGAGAATTCCCATCCAAGGCCATGCTGGCAGCATTATATGCATGAGAGATGTCAGTCAGTAGACCATCAGGATGTCAGTCAGGGCTGAGTGATAGGAGGGAGGGAGCATGTTTGGCCTGCTTCTATTGGATCTAGTTTTTATCTTCTTTTTGCCCCTTGAAAAGCATTTTTGGGGGGATTATCTATCTTTTTTAACTTGTGTGGTTCTCACAGTCTACATGTGTTCCCATTGACTGTATTTGAAATTTAATCTTTAATGCTACTGCAGCAATGTGCAGACAAACAACACACCACACCCATGCTATAAGCAGCATTAGAATCATGATGTGTTTCATGACTATCTGACGACATGAAAAACATCTGACTCCAGCAACTTCCTGTCAGTGTTTGCACCTGCATTTCTGTTTCTCAATGATAGATGGCAATGTTGCTCTTCCAAAGAAAACCACTCGGCTACCCTTCCCGGTTTGGGCATTATCAAATAGCTGCTTCTTTGCAACATTTTTGTTCAGTAATTGTTCAATTTGAACCCATCAGAACGCACTTTTGGCAAATATAGTGTCACAGGGAAACACAAATGAAGGAAACACTTGAAGTTATGAGGGTAGGGAACATGTATTATGAGGATGTAGGGCTTCAAGATTAGTTTAAAAAAAGGGATCCAATAACTCTCTGTTGCCACTTTAACTCCAAATATGTTTTAATTTGATACTTGAGCAGTCGCATATAAAACAAAGACAACATATTTTTTTTTATATGTGCATAAAATGTGATGTTGCCTTTAGGGCTCTTTCACAAAATGTTTTTTCTTGTATGTTTGCTTAACAATTTGCAACTTTTTCTGTCTGTGAAACATTTGATTTTTGTGATTTTTCTTCCCGCAACCACCTCTACCCATAATCTGCACTAAATATGAAATATTTATACAACATTTAACCACATCTATGCATGAATCCCTGCCTATTCAGCTCACTAATAAGTGGTTGTGATACAGCGTCGACTAGAAGCCAAGCTTCTGCTCACCTGGGAGAGTGACTCAAATTTAGACTCATGGAATTTTCTCTGTGTAATCCATAATGCTCCATAGAAATACAAATTAAGGAATGACAAAAGTGTGTGTGTGGGGGGGTGCCTCCTTAAAAAGGTTGCCACATAGAAGATGAATCAGTGGCTGCAGAGATAGATTAGTTGCATGGGGGGTAATTACTCTCCCCCTGATACAAATGAAGGCGCAGGGGTTATCTCCCAGCTCATGAATAGGCTTTGTTTATAATGGAGAGGATCCTCATAACCAGTAGGAGCTACATTAATTGCCCGACAAACCTAACCCTCACCATGTTCATGCAAAGGCATGGGGAGCAGAAAAGGGGGATTATTCCCTTTCTTTTATTTCTTTCTGGGCTTTTTTTTCTGGCCTTGCCACCTGTGGAGATATGAGGGAGAGAGGGAGAGAGGGAGAAAGAAGAAGGTGGAACAGAATTTAAATGAAGCTGGGAAAGTTGGGAGAGTGAGAAACGATAGGCAGAGCAAATGGGAGATACGGGCTGACAGGAACATAATCAGCGGCAAAATGAAACAAAAAACAAGCGAGAAGAGGGCAGGTGAAGGGATAGATGAGCCAAGACGGAGAGAAGCGGAGAGAAAGAGAGACGTCGCTTCCAGAGGCTGTTCAAAATCCTCCTTCTCCACAACCCCACCAACGCTCATCCCTGATGTGGAGGGGAGAGAGGTGGGGGGGCTTCTTCTGGGGTTGAACATCTAATTATAGAGCTCTTACACACACACATCCACTCACTGGTGGAGTTGTGTCAGCGTGACAGGTAATATGTCCCTTAGAAACTATAGTATGCTTCTCAACCAGCTGAAAAACTAAAGCTGTCTGAAGTAAGTGAGATTTAATGGAAAACATCTCACTCCGGCTGCAGTGATTGCACTGTAAGAAAATCTTTGCTTCCCTTCATCGTCCCCCAAAAAATCCCCATAATAGGACAAATGAGGCATGAGTGTAGCTCACTATCAGCCCCAACGACCAAGGGCAAGCCAGGCCAGAGGTAATAAACTCTGACATTTCCAGTCTTACTGTGGCAGACAGTGTCTGGCTGCACTCAACCCCACCACTCCTTGGTCTGTGCTCTATCCCGACACCTCAGGTCAGTAACTTTGACTCGCTAACCACCCTCATTAGTATTCTAGAAAGCTCCGTGGCAGCCATCCAGTTTCTGTGTGGGGGAAAACAAAGGCTGGTGGTGTAGTTGTACTGTAGGTTTCTGCTTCTTCCAAATTGCTGTGATATGACTGCGGTGGAGCTGAGAATGGAGGGAGAGGGCTGAGGAGAATGGGGAATTGTTTCTGAAATACAAGTTTTGGTCTCTACAGGAAAATCCTGTAGAAAAGTACATCAAAATGTTGCAACGTTTGTGTTTACATTGAAAGGTTATGGTTTAGGCCTATGCCTCAGAGGGTGGAATGCAACTGAGAAAGTTTACTCAAACACTGGAAGAGCTTGTAGGTTACACTGACGTCTCCATGTTTATTTAAGAGCTTTGCACCAAAATTTGCATGTATATGCACGTTTTAATAAATCCGAGTAAACCTAATAGAAACTAGGCAATTGACTACTTTCCTTTGGCAGTAGACAAGGATGCCTTCCTGTTTGTTTGTTTTTTAGTTGTTTTTTTTTGTGGTGTGTCATGTCACGTTCGAGGTCACAATCACATTGGAAAACATTATTAGCAAACAGTGCTATTGGAAGAAGTTTGCCTCAAGGGCTTTCTGCCAGAAAGGTAATGCTTGGTTAAGGTTAGGAAAAAAAAAAGTTGTGGTTAAAGCTCAAAATGAATAGATTTCTGCCTGAAAGGGCAGGCAAACTTCTCCACATGCGGTGGACACGCTAATTTTCGTCACTTTCTGGCACATCGCTAACTTGTGCCACTCCCTGTCATTTCAGCCACAAATTCCATCTGTCTCCATCCAAACAGCGCTTAAACAGCATTCCAAATTTCAATCAGGAGAGACATAAGAATGAAGTAAAGATAGTATTTAATAAGGAATATGAGTGTACAGATTAAGATTTAACAGAAGTCTTTGGTGCTTGGACACCAGAGGGAGATATTCTGTGATCGAAGGACATCTGAGCGGCATCAAGAGAAATGCCCCATGGAATCCAGACACTGGTGGTGGTGGCTGACTCTGAGGCTGCTGACTGCTGAGCCGGATGGGGCTGATGAATCCGTAAAGACTGGGTGGTGATGGGGAAATGGAGGGTGCACACGATGGCAGCAAAAAAGAACTACAGCAGGGAAAGAACCATATTTAAAATGAGGAGCAGTAAAATGATAGACTGACAGAGAAGGTGTGTTGCTGTGCTATTGGCTGATTGTGAATCAGGTGATGACTCAATTGACAGCCACAGACAATGTCACCTTGAGATAATAAGTGAGCATATATGCAAGGAGTGAATGGCAGGGTGAGAAAGAAAACTTACAGCCTAAGCATGATAAGTGTTGTTTTCCTGACTGAACAACACATTTTCACTCTGACCTCATCACATTTTGACATGCTTGGTTATGGACTTTCCATGTCCACATACGACGTGCAAAGTACCCTGGGTGCGTTGGTTGTTGACGTTCTGGGACAATGTGTCATGTTCTCTTCTTTCAAGATACACCTCTGTTTTCACAGGAAATTTAACATTTACATACAGTCTCTAAATGCACTACGTCGGTACAACAACATGAATTTATGTTGTTTTTTCCTTCAACAACAAACATGTGGTTAGGTTTAGGAAAAAAGAACAAAGTCAGTGTTTGTTGGACCCGTCCGACACCCCTCCCACCTGGCCCACTCAGATTTTCGCTGCCTCAACTTTCATCCTTGTCCCGCCGTGTTTCCCCCTGATGCCACTGGACGTCGTTCAGCTACCAAGGCGACTGGCTGCGTGTCATGCTGACGTTAAAGGATGCCTTTTTCGTTGGTTTCTGACGCCGCAAGTCACTGCCCAAGTGCCAGATTTCAACATCTTTGGAGTGAGACTGGGCTCAACCAAACTTTCGCTAGAGCTTCATTAGTCAACTTTGCCAGAGAGACAAAATAAGTAACAGGGTGGTTACTTGTTTTTTAAAATATCTAACTACACATGGGAGAAGTTTGCCTAAAAGGGCTTTCTGCTAGAACATCATTTATGGCAGAAATCTACTCATTTGAACTCAAAACAGGATTTTTTTTTCTAACTTGACCAAAGAAATACCTTTGTCTTCCTGGGTGTCATGTTTCCATCACCTCAGATCAGAGCCGACGCTGATAAAATACCCATAATTACTGCAGAGTCATGGGACAATGTTTAGCGCCCATGTTTTGATGCCTTTGGAGTAAGACCAGTCTGCACAAACAGACACATACACACATGCACAATAAAGGCAGTAAGTCAATTCAATGACATTTGGCAAAATGAATGAATCAAAAACAACACAGACACAAAACAGAATGATCAGTTTTTAGGGACATGTCATGACAGATGCCAAAAAAACAAACCCTGCTTCCAATTACTTGACAGTGTGGAGTTTTTATAAACCTGAATAAAAGAAATCTAATGAAAACAAATCACTGAGAGGACTGTGTCTTGATGTGATTTATTCATTAACATTTTGCCGTAACATTTGTTTTGATGGCGCAGTTTAAAAATACAACCATTAGCTCTAATGCATTGCTTTCATATTGTACATCAAATGCAGCCAGGAGGAGAAATTAATGAATGTGTTTCCAGAAAATATACAGTCTATGGTCATTACTGCGATTCATCTTTAGCATAAATCCTACATGCGTTCCTTTTAAATACGTCCTAAAAATACTGTCGGCTAACATCAGCAGGCTTATTTATCAAACAAATAGCTTTTGGATAAATCTCCTGGTTAAACAACCTTGCCCCTGCAGTTTAAGCTGCGCTGCTATGCCATGCCCACTAATTCAGTGACTTGGCCTGCGGTCATGGGATTAAAAGAGATAAGCACTGGTGAATATTCCACTGCTTCTGGAATGGAGAGCTCCCATTTATCACCCAGTGAGACCAGTGAATAATACATGGGCTTGTCCAGTCCACGCACAGTAAAGCAAGGGCACTTGTAGTAAAAAAGTATCGCCCTTGTCTAACCAGTTAGGCCTCCCTGAGGCTGATTCCGACAGGTCTATTTGGAACAGTCTTGTTTGACCTCTCCCTATGTCTTCCCTTGGAGCCATACGTGCAGCCAATCAATCACTTGATAATACACACACCTCCCTGTTCATTTCTATACATGTGCACACACACCGCTACTTTTTTCTGTCTCTTGCTTTCCTTGGACGACCACATTAAGGCTTTACTGTATCTGTTTCCTATCAAATGTGAACTCTGTGGCCTTGAAACATGAAACAGTAGTGTCTGGAATGCATGTAAGCCAATATCAATAAAGCCCCACATCACTCTGCTCTGGCATGCATGGTCTTCCTCAGTGGCGCGGCATTGATCACACTAGAATGACTCTGATTGCTGTACACTCCTCAGCGAGGAGAAGGGATTCATGAATCCAAATGTTTCAGCAGGTGTCGGCAGGTAACATCGCACCCAGCTGAGGTCTTTTTCCGCATGGGCTGAATGGACATATAAGCACAGGTCTGAGACGGAGAATTCGCTGATCTTCAAATGGGAAGGGGAGATACGGAGGGCTGAAAGCCCCCAACCATGGGGGATACACAACAGCACGCCCACCATGAGGGATCTGGTTTCATATTGTGTGGAAAACCTTCCCATAGACTGGTGCGGCAGCTATGGGTGAGATGATTAAGTGCTAAAGTTGCATTTTCTCCTCTGAGCAGGCAGCCCTGAGGCCAGAGAGGCTGCATGATTGCCTCTGTGTGCTACATTACATTGACATGATGGAGAATACTCTCCTGGGGCCTGAAATAATGTAAAAGGAAAGTGGGAGAGAGGAAAAAAAGCCCGTCCCAGCCTTTTCTGCAGGGACCTCAGAATTCTCTGCGTGCAATCGGATTTGCTGATAGATCTCCCCGCGCCACCGCCTCTATATTGATGACAGGCAGAGCATTCACACACGGGTGCATGGCAGCACACACCAGGGGAGTCCTCTAATCCGATTCTGCTATTAGAGCCCCAGACCTCCCCGCTGGGTGTCTTGAGCCCCCCGGCCACTCTGGCTCACCCTGACACAGAGAGAGCTCAACCATGCTGTGGACGCAAAGGTCTGTGAAGAAGACCACAGGAGGACGATTTAGAAGGAGGAAAAAAAAGAGGCTTGTCAAATTGGACAAAATGTGTAGAGTGCGTGTGTTTTTTCTCCCTTAACTAATTAGCGGGAGGCTAAAAAAAGCCAAAATTTATAAAACCAAATCCATCAGCCGGACAAGTGGAACAAATGAGTCGACCTCACAGTGGGAGGCAGCACAGCCTTATTTGTTTGCTTTTACAACTTGAAGGGCAGACGATGCACGGTCACCCAGCAGCAGCTCACTGAAATTGTCCCCAAAGTTAGGGCCAGTGTGAAGCCCGCTTCCTACTAGTCACTGTGTCTTTTGGCAGACAGATCAAAACACATGAGCTTTGATCCAGTGTTATCAGTGCTGTTACATTTCCAGCACAGTTTCAACACAAGAAAAGAGAACATTTCCTTTATGGGCTCATCTCTGCTAACCCACGAGTTTGCCTTCCATCTGATAGCTCTGGAAGCATGAATGGTTATTATCACCACATAATAGGACCTCCCACTATGATTGCAACAGACCGGATAATACTCAGGCAGCTTCCAAAAGACTGATATTTGTACAATCTTATCTTTCCTAAAATGAACTCAATCTAGAAGAATTCTTGGCAGTGTCTCGGCTGGAGTATTAAATTGTAAATATAAATGTCTGTCTCAGACCTTTCTATTAGGCTGCTTGGTGCAAATGAGGTTTGATGCAATTTAAACTAAATTTTGCCAGGCTATTTAAAGGAATAGTTTGACATTTTCGGAAATAAGCTTGTTCATTTTCATGCCAAGAGTAAAATGAAAAGATTGATACCAGTGTCATATCCTTTGCTTATGAAGCTATAGAGAGCATTAAGTTAGCTCAGTGTCAGAACAATGATTGGAAACAAAGAAACAATTACAGCTAGCCAGCGGCCTGTCCAGAGTTAAAAATATACCTAGATGCAACTTTTAACTTCACAGACTGAAATATGACATTTCGCTTTTCTAGGAGGTAACTGGATGTGGGGGACTTCAGAAAGTAACTGTTCATGGCCAAGAAAAAGTCCAGCATTTAAAATGGTGTATTGTTGTTTTTTTAGTACCAATTAAATTAGGGAAAAAAAGTTTATTGTGTATCAGTTACTCACCCTATGTTACATTAAGTTTGTGAAGAAAAATACATTCCTTGCATGTGTCCAGTGAACAACGAATCCAAACACTGAGAAAATTCTTGATGAATTGAAGTCGTAGTCAGAGGCAAGCACATTTGACCACAGCAAATCTATATCAAAACATCTGTTTACAAACTCTCAGACAACTCGTGCAGTATAATCTAAAGTTTTTTTATATGACATACATTTTTAGTAATGAGTGGATCTTCAAGCGTTTACATATATTAATTTTTGGCAGGTTATATGAACTGCATATATTCTGATCCTCACTTGAAGAAAAAGCATCGCGGAGCGTCGTTCCTGTGGGTGTTGGCAACACTAAACCGCTGAGCTTACCTGAGAAGGACTAAATGCACAAACCGCTATTATTAAATATCCAATGGAGAGAGACTCTCACTGACAGCAGACTTCCCTCTGTGTCACCGATAATGAGGAAATACAGTGAGTGCTGGAGGGAGCAGTGAGATGATTGATTGGCAACAAAAGGCCTTCAACAAAACCAACAAAACCAGAAAAAACACTTCCAAATCTGGAGGTATGCAGCTAAACAGATATCATTAGCAAACAACTTTGTCAGCAGTTTGAGTTGCCAAGGGGGGGATTGTGTGAAAGGGGGCTTTTGGGGAGGCACAGACCATCTGCTCATCAGGCCCTTTAGGTGGGGTTAGCGAGAAAGAAAGTCAGAGGAAAAGAACAAGAAATTGACTTTTTAAACATGGAGAAGGACCTCCAGGTCTGTATTTACAGCAGCCTCCCATAGTGCTCCTATTTGTCTCCTCCTGCGTGGCGGGGTGGGGGAGCCCGTGGCTCTTCACATCATCGGCAGGCATTCTTATACAGGCCTCCGGAAGCATATAATAACCCATTACCTCCATCTCTGACAAAAACACACATTTAAACCACAATTACACCCCCTGCCTCCTCTTCCTCATGCATCCCATCTTGTCTCCTCTTCTTCGTCTGTTCTGCAATTCAAACGTTGCCAACCTGGGACTCCACCATTTAACCCCCTGCACTGTCTCTCTCTCTCATCTTCCCAAGAGATTACAGGAGACAGGCTCACGACAAAGGATGGGCCTTATGGAGAAAATGAGAACACTAAGTACAAATGTGACTCTTTCTTTGTGTATATACATATTATACAGAGCACAAATACTCATAAATATAATTAAATACCAGCATTTAGATGTATCACATATTTCAACAGTTACAAATATACACATTTACTTTATTTAAAACCTAAAAAGGACGGCTATACTCGAAAAAACAGCAGTTGAGGTAAGCAGCAAAAGACCTACATATTCTCTGGAGACACCTCTTCTAATTTCATTGGTTACAGCCATTCTTGCAGTTTTTCAGGCTTAACCAGCATCGTATTGCGAATGCACACCATAATAATAAATCCCTCGTTCAGAGTGTTGTGACCAGAAAATTCTGTGCAAGATGGGGATAGAGTAAAAAGTGCAGATAACAGGTGATCAGTTTCAATGTATCTAAAGGGACATCTGTGGAGGGGTAAACAGAAAACCAGAGCTATCATCAAATAACAGTGAATCCAGGAAACCTTTTTCTCTCATTCAACAGTAGGTAGGCCCAATTTCACAGGCCGCACTGTGGCTGAATGGGAAGAAATTGGAAAAAAAAGTGAAATCGATTGCGTGGATTGCGGTTGTACTTTTATTTGTCTCCCCTTCTGTCATCTTACAGTGTTATGCAGTGTTACAGAGTGCATTTCCAGCACAACACCGATAATGACAGTGACAATGGCAGCAAAGGCAGTACCTTCAGGTTTGCAACAATCTCTTTCTGCATGCAGCAAATAGGAAGGCATGTAGGCCTCATGTTGGCTGCTAGTGTTGGCTCTCACTACATGCTTATACATATTTTTGCTGAATTTATCGTATTTAAACATCTTCAGTTTATAGAAAACATGAAAAACATCTTAAAAACATCAGCAAAGTCACACAATTTTAACGGATAATGCTTATGATAATCAGTGTTGGGAAAGATACTGAAAAGTAAAACATTGCAAGCTACCAATTGCTTCAAACTGGAAAAAGTTAAACACAACAACCCAGAATGGTGGAGCCCTTCTGTGCAGAGTTTGCATGTTCTCCCCGTGTCAGTGTGGGTTTTCTCCGGGTACTCCGGCTTCCTCCCACAGTCCAAAGAAATGCAGGTTAATTGGTGACTCTAAATTGTCTGTAGGTGTGAATGTGAGTGTGAATGGTTGTCTGTCTCTATGTGTCAGCCCTGTGATAGTCTGGCGACCTGTCCAGGGTGTACCCTGCCTCTCACCCAGTGTCAGCTGGGGTAGGAATACGGACGGAAAACGGAATAAGTGGTTACAGAAAATCAGTGAATAAATTAAAATAAAAAACATTCCTTTTCTCTTATTACCATTGTTTATAGTTTCAGTCCTTAACTACACAAAAAATGTCAAAAAAGTAATTAAACTACTTGACTCACTATGCAAATATGAATGTAGTTAAACAACCAACAAGCTACTGCAAACTGTTCACTTAAAGTTCACTACTCCCCAACACTGATATAATGGTGTCTTGGGTGCTGCTGGCAGTATTCTACTGTGCCACAGCTGTAACAAAGTTACCAGAACCTCCAGGGCAGTGAGCACAGTCAGTAGCTGAACAGAGACACATTTTGTATTATTGGCTGTGAACTGAAACTGACTGGATTTAAAATGAATTTGGAAAAAAAAAACAGTGTGTGAACTGCCAACTTTTTGCTTTAAGGGTGTTTTGAGGTTTCAAGTTCATATTGTGTAACAGTATATAGGACATTTTTGGATAGTACAGCCAGTGATGTAGTTGAAGTTGATGAGGTGGTGCACTACTATGTATGGGCAGGTTACTGAGGAGGAAGTGGATATACTCGCTTATATATTCCAGTGGCTTTTTGGCTGATAGGTGGGTATCACATAAACAGCCAGAAAAAGAGGTGTGGATACCCTGTATACCTGCGTATACCCTCCACTGAACCTCTAAGTACAACAACATAAAAGGACCCCTTTCCAATAGTTTTTTTTTCATCCTCAAATCAAAAGTCAGTCAGTATTTTAACCTTATTGTCACTGTTTCATTTCAAATCCAGTATGTGCTGAGCACAGATCCAACTTAATATACCTAAACACTTATGAACTGTGCTGTTTTATAAAGAATATTTGCAGATAACACCTTTAAATTAGGCGATAGTCTGAAAGTAGCTGATGTGGCAGTTAAAATTCAGTCACTGAAAGACATTGAAGTGGCAGTTAAAATGGAAGTGATGAAAGAAGTTCAACTCCTGGTTTAAGTCTAAGCACTGAATGAAGCTGAAGTGTAAGTGCTGAGTGAAGTTGAAGTGAGGGCACTGAAAGGAGCTGAAGTTGACAATGTGTAAATGATAAATGCAGCTAGAAATGCCAGTTGAAGTGGAAGCAATGGTTAAGTGTAGGATATATGCAGGTATACAAGGTATGTCAACCTCTTTTTCTGGCCGCTTACACTATACCCACCTATCAGCCAAAAAGTCATTGGAATATATGGGAGAGTACACCCACTTCCTCATTGGTAAACTACCCATTTACCTGGTAGTACACCCACCTCATCAACTACCACTGGGCCTACACCACTGAGTGGAAATCCTGAAAGAAATCCCTTCCATTTCAAGTGTATGAACTGAAAGATGATGTCAGCTGAAGTGGTGGCTGACGTGTAATCACCAGAACAGTTGGAGGAAATTGTGTGCAAACAGTGGCAGCTGCAGGAGTCACAAGAGCGGAAGAAGTTGTTTCTGTGCAATTTAGTGAAGGCATTAGACCTGAAAGGATTTGAAGTGTTGTTTGAAGTTAAAGCACTAAAAAGGATTGAGGTATCAGCTGAAGTGTAATCAGTGTAAGCAAATAAACTCTCAGTTAAGGAACAAGCACTGATAGCAGTGGAGCTCTGGGCTGCCAGCAGGTAAAGAGAACGAAGGCAGCAGGTTAATGTTTTGGATGTTTGTGATGCCAAACAATAATGTCATCAGACAGGCTTGTGTAATTATTCTTACAAATCCATGAATAAATGAATCCAAATTAAGAGCAACAGACATTAAATAACAGCACATTTTAAAACGTAAAAATTACATGCTAATCAGTTCAATAAACAGCAATTAGTGTATTTCTCTTGACAGCATGAGGCTGCAGGTGCCTCCACGTGCTGTAAATGTCAGAAGAGCCACTTGAGCCAAGCGCCTGACTCGACTTTGATAGAGAGCTCAAATTGCAATGAATTATCAGCTGCCATCGCCACAAAGGGCATTGCCTCATTATTGTTGACAGTTTGTGTGAATAGCCTGAAATATGCAATCAACATAATAATAGAGAAATTAAATGAAACATTCGAGTTTGACCTAATTGGTGGATTAAAATGCATGTTTCTCATAGCAACTGTTAATAATTAATCTCAAATTTCCCATTTGGATAGAGAGATTTAATAACACTTGATTATTTCTGTTAAAAAGAGTAATTCATATACTGTACATCTACTTAAGTGTGTAATGCTATGGTGTATTGTTGACCTGTTGATCACAATATGTAATATGGTATGGCATGAAATTGACTTACATTATGACTAAAAGTTGGCCTAAGACTCACTTCCTATCTGGATATTTCATTACCACATTGTAAAGTCACAAAACACGCCCACTGTAAGTATCATGGTGGTGGTCTGAAAGTACGTAACTGTGATTTGTGTGGGCTGAATATTTGTCAGTACTGTTTTGTTATCTGCCGACATCAAGACTTAGTATTCAATCACAAACAAAGAAAAAGAAAATGGCATTTAAAGGTCCAGTGTCCAGCAGGTCCTCGTCCATGGAGTCCATCGCTTTGTGCCACCATGTTTCTACAGTACTCCAAAACAGACAAACCAAACACTGGCTTTACATAAGGCCATTCACGTTTTCACGTTGGCCACCATAGTTAGCAGCCCCTCCACGATGAGCAGTGTCAGAAAAACAGTGATTTTTTTTTTTTTTTTTTTTTTTACATGAAACTGCTTTATTCAGTGTTTTTACTGGTTTGGTAAGTTTGTTTTGGAGAGGGAGAGACTTCTGCAGATAAATGGGCTCCCAGTAAAATCCTCCTGAATGTCTGGATCTCAAGTTATCAGAGAAAAAAGATGTAAATCACCGGGTCCATTTGTTTTGGAGGAGAACTTGGATATTTTGGCTTCTGGTAAAAATCTCCTTAACATCTGGAAAAAAAAGAGGTGGGCACACATTAAGTTATCAGAGAAAAAAGGTGAGCACACATAGCAGGAGCTGGGCAGAAACAGCGTTAAAGAAACACTAATTTGTAACATAAAACTGCTTTATTCAGTGTTATTACCAGTTTTAACCACCTGGGGTCTCATTTATAAACATTGCGTATGAACAAAACGAGGTCTGAAAGAGGTGTACACCATTTCCCATGCAAAAGTTATCATCTATAAAAACAGACTTGATGGGAGAAACTTCAACCCATGCTTGTGATGGGAAATTGGTGACGCAGATGGTGAGCTGGAAGGATGATTGAATGAGTATTTTTTTGGCGCATGCCATTTTTGGCTTTTATCTGTACGTACATTTTTAGTATGAATCCTACGCACTGGCTTATAAATGAGACCCCAGGTCTGTTTGTTTTAGAGAGGAGAAGACCTCTTTTGACACCACTAAAACTCCATAAATCTTAAAACAGAAATCCTGGATGTCCTGATTAAAGAAGCTCCTCCTTGCTGTATCTCAACATAGCATACATGAAGTGTACATGTAAGATACGGATTAACTCTAATATAAATGCTAAATAGCGTAAGTGTCGGGAGAGTGAAGCAAATACGTCAGCCACAGTGGGCACCATTTTAAAGGTGGGAATAATCAGTTAAATAAGCCTATAATGTAACCTATGATGTATGTAACAGTCAGTTCTGATACAGACACAACAGAAATTGATGTAAAATAAATGATAAAGAAAAACTCAGAGAAGAAGTAGTCTGAGGGCATTTCCCATCCTCTGTCCCTGCTACTCGAAAATCCACCTGCCTCACCAAGGTAAGCGTAAGGATGCCAGGCTGAATAAACCCACCTAAACACAATTTATTCGATTTTTAAAAATATGAAATACAGTAATGTTTACTAAGCCTTTGAAGGTAACATAATCCTGTGTGATCTGAAAGTCATGGCCAGCAATATGATGAGAGGTGTAATAAGAGAAGTTTTATAAATTGAACAAAAATATGAAAACATGCAGGGGATATAACAAGTTTGCCAAAATTTAAACTTCATTTCAGTTTCTAGTTTTATTGCCTTTGGGTACACCATGAAAAGCTACTTAATCGGGCGTTTACCACTCTCATATTGGTTTACAAAATAAACAAGGCTAAGCTCTTCTGAAAATGTGGACACCTTGGAAACATGCTTGTAAAGCTATCCTTGAAAAACACCACCATTCATTCTGTAAGAAATTTAATTCATTGACCTCTGGGGTGGATATTGAACTCTGAACCACAGTGGCGACAATGTGCTTTTGCCAACTGTGCTAAACAAACACACTATGCTAACAAAGAGTTGTCGGTAGCAATCCCTGAAGCCATAAAGCAGCGTGAAAGCCAAAGAAAGGTTAGAATAAACAGAGTTATGTAACCTGTTTTTCATTACAAAGACGATATACCCAGGTGTGATTCTGATTTGACATCCCAACACACTGTGGAAAATAACACAAAATGGCAAGCTAACTATAGATACTAGTCTTTGGGTTTTATTTCAGGCATACTTGTACACAGATACTTAATGTATGAGATTACTTTTCAGATACGTATAGGTAAACAGATTTATGTCCCATCATGCCAGCTTAATCCAGAGCCTCTCAACTCACAAGGGATCCACGTCTTGGACTCACAACACACAGGCCAAAACAGAAAGCATGCATGCATGGGTTTTGACAACTACATTGCTTGAATGAATAATTACAACATGTGGGCTGAAAACAAGAATTGAGGAGAAGATGTGATGTATTTCTTATATGAATACAGAGGCTGTACATGTCCATTTAAAGGGGGACACCACCTAAATTACGTGTCATCTGGAACATCTTTCACCATTCATTGTCAGTGGAGCAGCTCCAGACGTGACATCAGAAATTTGAGATTAAGCACTCTAGTTTTTGTACACGGGAGAGTCTTTCATGTTTACTCATATTTTGGGACTGTCTTAGACCATAGGAATAACATGCAGGACTACGACTATGGAAATAGTTCCCCTTTAAGGTTCTTGTTGACCTTTAAAACCTAAGCAAGATCATATACATTGCATGGTAGTGGTGCCACAATTCACAACTCGATTATGGTCTTTGGGAATAGAATTGGAGTCCTCTATGATGCATGTCATTTGCAAACAAAGAGATGTTTATTAGAAGTATTGCTTATATAATGTTATTTATCACAGGTGATTTAAAGATGTGGTAATCTAATTAGTCCTCATTGCTCCTTTTACTGAGGCTTCTATTGTGTGTTGTCTTTTCTGTAAATGTCTTTTCCTGTGTCCTATCTGGGTGTGATTTAATGCATCTTTTTTTAAAAAAAACCCAACCCAAACCATGTGATCCAAAGACATTGCTGCCTTTTGCATGCAAGAATTAGAATTTGGACACTTTCAAAAACTTGTAGACAGGTGAGTATGAGGAAATTGTCCATAGGTGGAAAAAAAAATGATTCTGTACTCCTGTCCTATCACTTGCAATTAACTTTATTAAGTACACAGTGTTTGGGTCCTTAGACGTTCATCAGGTTAGATAAAAGAATAAAGCACATTTTTAAGTTTAAGTTAAGTTTATTCACTTTATTAATCCCCTGAGGGGAAATTCAATGTTTTCACTCTTGCTTGTCAATTACACACAGGTCTGAAAGACACACACATGCACAAACAGGACCTATACATGCATACATTCTAAACATATATAGGTAATGCCTGCTCAGGTGAGGCCAATCAGAGACCATGAGCTGTCATCATAATCAGTCTCACAGTCTGTGTGTATCTAGCCTGAGGCACCACCCACCATCAGTTGTGATAACAATGGGCAACAACTGCATCAATATACACATTGAATAATATCATCTAAAAACATTCTATGCAGAAACATGTCTAACATGTCATCATTAAAGTCAGGCTAATGGTAAATATTGGCCACCCTACATGCACACGTCCAAATGGGAGGCAGACGGTCACAGCACAAAGACCAAACAGCCATAACTAAGAATATAGTGGTTCACTCCGAGCAGACTGGATGCAACTTTTAAGTTGTGGCAGCAGCGAGGGATCAACATTTATTTGGACCTCTTTGAAAAAAACTTGAAGGATCAATATGGAATAATCAACCAGGACCTCTTTAGATATTTGCAGTTAAGATACCATACAGAAAGAATAATTAACAAAGATGATCTGGGAAAATCTACATCTGGAGCAGGGCTGTAAAGAATCTTTATTGCTGCATACAGAGTAGACCTAGGTGCAGGGACTGTTTCCAAATTATATAAAGGCCTTCAGGAATTAGGTGGGACCAGTACATCTTACATAAAAGAAAGATAGGAAAACGAAGGAAACTTTGTACTATCACTAGAGGAGTGGGAAAATTTAAATGACATGCAATGGAAATCAACTAACTCTTTGTCATGGAGAGAGTTTAATTGGAAAAACAGGGTCAGATATTTTTTAACACCTGCACTCAAGCACCCTGGGGGAGGCAGACAACATGCTGGAGAGGCTGTGGGACAGACAGAGCAAATCACTTCCATGTGTTTTGGGAATGCACTGTGATTCATCAATATTGGATTGAAATTAGAGACAGTATGATAAATGTATTAAGATGTGACATTGATTTTTGTTTTCAAGTTATGTATTTGGGTAAAAAGTCACACCAACTTTTAGGTTTCTCAAAATTATATATGTTCAACATAATGCTGGTCGCCAGTAAAAAAGCGATCACAAATAAATGGCTAAATCAAAGAGCACCCACACTAGTAGACTGGTTCAATGTGATGCATGAAATTTACGTCATGGAAAAACGAACATTCGCTCCAAGACTCAAGATGGACCAATTTGAAAAATGCTGGAAAGGATGGATTGATTTCATTAGCCCACATAGATCAGACTTCAGGTTATAATGGAACATCATTTGTAATGTAACCCCCATGTTTTTTCTATGCTACACGCCCCCCTTTTATTTATTTATTTTACTTTACCTCTATTTTTAATTCTTTTACTTTCTTTTTCTGTTTGTCCAATTTGTACTGTTTCAATTGTTAAAAAAGTGTACAAAGTATAACACTCTGTATATGTTGACTTTAAACACAATAAAAAGATAATAAAAAAATAAAAAAAAGAATATAGTGGAAATACCATAGTAAAATATTTCTTAGAAAAAAATTATACATAGATATCGGAAAAATATTGATATAGAAAAAACACTGAATCTCACAATACGGACAAGTTAACATTATGCAGACAAAGACATTCTCAACAAGCTCTAATGGGCTAAATACACATGACTGTGGGACTGATAACGATGACAGCTCATGGTAGACTGGCATTTGGACTTTTTCACCAACTGCATTTATAATTCATAGTTATCTATTGGGGCAATAATTCAAATGCCGTAATATTCTGTGTAATTATTTAACTGAGCAATATTTTTCACCTCTTGAATGTATATATAAATTTGACATACAATACACATAATGCTACATATTTCTTACGTTAACTCTAATTCTATCTATTGTTGTTTTATTCTACTGATATACAAATTGTAGTTCAATTTTCACACATAGAGCCTCAGCACAGTGATTATATATATTTTATTTTAATATTTTAATTGTTTTATCTTAAGCACTAGTGTTGAACACTGTAGCATAATACACATTTTATTTTTATGCACATTTAATTTGTATTTTATTTTATTGCTTTATATTTACTACTCTTATTTCATACTCTTATTCTTACTACTTATAATTCTCTATTCTTTACATCACAGCAACTGTAACTAATCATAATTTGCCCTCAGAGCTCAATAAAGTATTTCTGATTTTGATTCTGATTGGCCTCAGTTGAGGAGGTGATATAAATTTTGTAAATATATGTTTTGAAATGTTCTTTGTTCTTTTACTTAACCTGATGAAGGTCTAAGAAACAAAATGTTGTGTGCACAATAAAGTTTATAGGACGTTTATAGCAAGTTACAGGACAGTGTGAGGGAATTATCTTTTCTTATTTTCCTTTTGCATGCAAAAAAAGTGGACAATAAACATCTTCTATTCTATTCCATTCAAACAACTAATTAACTAATAAGATATTATTCTTTGCACAAAAAAGATTACTGTCAATAAGCCTTCTATTACAAGAATCTGTTGCTTGAATGCATACTTCTTTTTTAAAGTGCAAATGGGTTATTTCTGTCCCAGAGGTCAATGACCTCACTATATAACAAAATTCTTACAGAAAGACTGTGTGATTTTAGTTTGTTGCTCACTTTATCGTTTTTAACTCATACTCTGATGTTTTGATTTACATTTTCTCCTGTAACATAAGGACAATGCAAAGAAAATGGATTCGTCTTGCATAGTAAGAGCTGCTACATGTTTATGATAGCAACCAGCTGGACACTGCTTCACTCAGACTGCTCCTCTGCTTTGTGCTGTACTCTGTATCCACCTGTTTAGATGGGCTGCTTTGACTTTCTTTGCCTGATCATATTCAGTGTAGCCTGTAATTCCGTTGCTGTGTATAATTTGCTCATAGGGCTATCAACTTTTTTTTCCTTTTTCAGATGAAAGCAACGTGATTGGCTGAGCGATCCGTGATCCTCTTGTGATTGGTTGATCCTTGTTTCCGGGGCCCCGCTGTGCCCTCACTGACGTTTCTCGGTCTGCCCCGAGATAGACTGGAGAGAATGGCTGCCAGTGGAGGTTAGCAAAAATCTTCATTGTTTTGTGTGGTAATCAGACCTAAATAACGCCTTTTAAAGTTATTATTCGTGTGTTTAAATGTTCGTGGAGTGCAGTCTTACAGAGTAGTAGAAAGAGCCGTGACATGTTGCAGTGTCGTTAAAAGGGGTCAGGCTCTAAACGACTCCTCAAAAGTGTTGGTTATCGTTAGCCTCGCTATGCGGCTAATGTTAGCTGTCGGGCTAACTTTCGGCCGGTTAGCTTGCTACAGCTGATTGTGTAAACACTTGTTTATGACACGAGATAAAGACTAGGCAAGTGGTGGTTTTATTAACTGCTATCACTAGTAGTGTACTGGATATTGCGACAAATACTGTTTTGTTTCTCTAATATTGAAACGTGGGGAGCGTTTGAGTTTTTATCGCCCTTTATATCTTGCAATGTTGTGTCAAAGAAAGCTTGCTAACATTAGCTTAGTGCTTAGCTGCCTGCTAAAAGTTAAGCTTGCTTGTCAACTAGCTAACGTAACCGCGAGCTTTGCTTTTTCGTGGTTACTAAACAGTCAGACGAACCATTGTAAACTATTAAATTATTTGTGTTCGTCCAGCTGCCTTAAAGTCCAGTTAGCCACCCACACAGTTAACTGCAGGGACCGGGCAATGATATATGTTAGCGAGCTAGCTACCACCTGGCGAGTGTAGTTTTCTATTCACTCATCGCGAGCCTTTGTCCTGTCAAGTACTTAGCGTCGTAAAACACGAGGTATTTGTTGAAAAAGTTTTTGTTTCTAAGCAGTTGAGGATATAAGACGATAGTGAAACACCACAGGAGGCACGATGATGGGCTGACACTTGTGTAACTTGCCATTATATGTTTGATAAGGAACATGTTTACTTTGCAGACACTAGTAAAGGGGAACTGAATCTAGGAGTCCATAGGCCCATATGTTATCTGTGAGTTGAGTCGGTCAGTGAGAATATGATCAACTTTGGGCCAGAGTTAGAGCCAATCAGATGTAGAAAAAACAGTAAAGGAGAGGATACATTTTTGTAGTTCCATAGTTATTAATATAGTTGGGCCAAATATGCTCCTGGCACATGCACACTCTTAATCATAATACCTAAATGAGCAATGATTTTGAGACCAGAATATTTATTGTACCTTTCTCTGTTAAAAAAACACACTATCTCGGTAACCCTTGCAGTATTAATTTACAAAAAAAACTGTCGGACAAACATATATAGCATTTTGGTTTTTATTTTGGCATGGCGTAGCTTTCAGTATTTCAAATAGTCACCTGTGCATCATCTTAGACGCTGCTGTTTGTCTCATCTTGTATTCTGTTAAAATCTATAAAGCAGTGCAGGTGTTGCAGTGCATCAATCTATATTTATTTTTCTTTTTTCATTAGACTGCACAACTATATAAAAGTGACTGAATCAAGGGTCTGAAAATATTAACAGGAATCACTGTTTACCTGTTAGAATTTTAGGACCCTCTCTAATAACCTCTTTTTTTATAGGTATCTGATCAAGTCTCTCAGTGTTTTGTGTGACGTCCCCCTCCTTTCTAAAGCTGCTGTCATGGTGATGTTTTTCTCTCTCTTTGTACTGTGTTGCACAGAGGTAGGGAAGCTGTTACAAGTACAAAATGGGACACCGCCGAGCAACAACTACAACGGGGTAGATGCTGTTCATGCCTGTAACATCCTTCAGCAGCTCAAAGCCTTGTACGATGAAGCACAGCTCACAGACATCGTCGTAGAAGTGGACCACGGCAAGACTTTCTCGTGTCACAGAAATGTCCTTGCAGCAATCAGCCCGTATTTTAGGTGGGATATGTTGGATGTGTATAATTGATTGTGTGTTCCAAGTTAAGTGCCTGTAAAACATTACTTGTCTCTCAAGTCAGCTTCACCAAGATCAAATTTTCTTGTCAAGTTTTAATATATTTGAATCATAATACAGTCGTCATGTGAGAATTGATTAGAATTGTGTTTTCTCCACTGTCACCCGCAGGTCCATGTTCACCAGTGGCCTTACAGAGAGCAGCCAGCGCGAGGTCAGAATTGTTGGGGTGGAATCTGAGTCCATGCACCTCGTCCTAGACTATGCCTACACATCCAGGGTCACGCTCTCGGAGTCAAATGTCCAGGCCCTGTTCACTGCAGCCAGCATTTTTCAGATTCCTGCCCTGCAGGACCAGTGTGCTCAGTTCATGATCAGCAGACTTGACCCCCAGAACTGTATCGGGGTCTTCATGTTTGCTGATGCCTATGGACATCAGGAGCTGAGGGAACGCTCACAGGACTACATCCGCAAGAAGGTCAGTTTAACATGAGCACAGGATTTGTTTAATAGTTATTTGTGTTGTGATTTAATTATGTGATGATAAGATTTAATACTTAACATTCAGTTTCTTTCAAAGACTTTACTTTGTTCTGGTCTCGGTGCTCTCTTTGTGACCAGTGTGTTTGGCTGCTAAAAACTGAAACATTTTATGTCTTTGTGGTAGTTCTTATGTGTATCATGGGAGCAAGAGTTCCTCCAGATGACCAAGGACCAGTTGGTGAGCATTTTGAACAATGATGACCTCAACGTAGAGAAAGAAGAGCATGTGTATGAGAGCATTGTGCGCTGGCTGGAGCATGATCTGTCTGGCCGTGAGGCCCACCTAGCTGAGGTTTTTTCCCAATGCATCCGTCTGCCCTTGCTGGATGAGGCCTTCCTCAGTCGGATACCTGCCCCCTTCGCTTGTGCCCTATCCCTGTCTAAGGACCCTGCTGAGGCCAAAGCCCGGCTCACTGGCACCAATGGTTGCCCACAGCGCCTGGGTATGACTGCTTCTGAGATGGTCATCTGCTTTGACGCCGCTCACAAACACTCAGGGAAGAAGCAGACGGTGCCTTGCCTGGACACGGCCACAGGAAGGGTGTTCAAGCTCTGCAAACCACCCAACGATCTCCGGGAGGTCGGTATCTTGGTGTCCTCCGAGAATGACATCTACATTGCTGGAGGTTACAGACCAAGCAACAGTGAAGTGTCCATAGACCATCGAGCAGAGAGTGACTTCTGGCAGTACGAACACGCAGGTAACCGGTGGCTTCCGCGTGCACCTCTACTAAGAGCGAGGATAGGCTGCAGGCTTGTGCACTGCTGTGGGAAGCTTTATGCACTGGGAGGCCGAGTATATGAAGGTGATGGGCGTAACGCATTAAAGTCAGTAGAGTGCTATGATGCCAGGGACAACTGTTGGACAGCAGTCAGTCCTATGCCAGTGGCCATGGAGTTTCACAGCGCAGTGGAGTACAGGGACCGCATCTATGTCCTTCAAGGTGGGTTAATGCTGCTAATGTGAAACTATAGTATACAATATACGGTAGACTAAAAATAATTGTGATAATGTCATATTTCTCATTAATTCAGAATATTCTGAAATTACATAAGGTATTTGACATTTCTATAACAAATATATTGCACAATATGTTTAAGCAGTTGACCGCAGCTCTAAATGTCATTTCTTTTGTTTTCTGCAGGTGAATATTTCTTCTGCTTCGATCCTCGGAAGGACTATTGGAGTCATCTTGCCCCGATGAGTGTCCCTCGGAGTCAGGGTCTGGCTGCCTTGCATAAGAACTGCATCTACTACATTGCAGGCATCTGTAGGAACCACCAGCGCACCTTCACCGTGGAGGTCTACGACATCGAGAAGAACACGTGGAGCCGTAAGAGAGATCTGCCCTTCGACCAAGCCACAAGCCCGTATATAAAGGCCATGCTGCTGCAAGGCAAGCTGCACCTGTTTGTACGAGCCACACAGGTCATGGTGGAGGAGCACGTGTTTCGCACCAGCCGTAAGAACTCCCTTTACCAGTACGACGACGAGGCAGACGTATGGACCAAAGTCTATGAGACACCTGACCGCCTCTGGGATTTGGGTCGCCATTTTGAATGTGTGGTGGCCAAACTTTACCCACAATGTCTACAGAAAGTGCTTTGAGGTAGCTGGTTTTGTGAACCCAATCAATGAGGCAGAGGGAGTAGTGTGGTCCTGCCTGCCTTGTGCCTGGTGTTACCTTGGGTTTGCACCACAAGGACCATCTTTGGTTTAGTCTTAAGTCGTTCAAACTTTGGTTTAACATGATCAAAATGGGGGTGCTTTTAAAGATTGCAGTATTTTTTTTCCAGACAGCACCAACTACCCACACTGATGCTTGTTTAACAAAACAGTACAATGAATCATAAGTGCAATTATCCTATTTTTTGCTTGTTGTTGAGACATGTTGTTCTATTTTTGTTTTAGATACATATAGGTAAGGATTTTTACAAATGATAAGCATGCGAATGGGGGTATTGGCAAGATAAAAGTGCCCTCTGGAGTTATGGATGCTACGTGTCAGCGTAAAGTTAGAATCTATATATATATATAAATAACTATATAAACTATATATTCATACGGGTAAGATGAGTACCATAGCTCATTAGTAGGTTGCTGGCTCTGAGGTTTATGTGTGTGTGTTGTTGTTGTTTTGTTTTTTTTTCTATTCTGTTCTCAAGTCTCTTGTTTTATAGATGAGTTTTAATTTGAAGTGTGCTTGTGATTTACATTACTTTAGTGTTTTTGAAGCTTGTATGATATTTTTAAGGCCCCCTCTTCCTTCACGTGCGTCAGTGTGTCAAACAATACACTATGTGTGGCTTCCGAGCTATTTTTAAGTTTTGTTTGAGATTCCAGTTGCATGGGGGGCTCATACCTCCCACTTTTTTTGAGTTGGCATCCATTTTGTGTCACATGCGGAAGACAACTTAAGTGAAATGTTAGAATACTCACTCTCCACATTGGAGAAATAAGGACGGAGTCAAATTTGTGGCAACACTAAGTGGAACGTTCAGACCAACTAACAGGCTTACCTCAGAAACTTCAGATGTGTTTGATTAGGAGTAAAGGGACATTTCAGGCCATAGTGTTGATTAAGCAACTGTGTGAAAAGCTCAGTAAAGCATTGAGCTCTGTTGAGGTTGTTTTTCGACATCGGATTCTAATCATTTGGAAAAAAGGTTGGAAGAGCCTTCCTCTTAAATGCCAAAAAAAAAGCATTTGAGGTCTTGTTATAGTTGATCTGGACATTGAAAAGAATCTTGTGGTAGCAATAAGTCATGGAACTGTGATTAGGCTATATTCCGTTATATTACCTTAGTAAAAGTGCATTAATTGTTTTGTGCTTGTCTCTGCTCGTGAAAATCGCAGTAGTTTCAATGATTGTGTGGCTGTCGCATGGGTGCAGGCTTGAAGTGATGCGTAATTTAGTGCAGATCATTTGGGATGCCAATGTGCCTGTGGCTTGATAAAGGGGCATCGGAATCAAAAACTCTTCCTCGTGATGAAGAATATCTGAAAAAGTCTTACTCAGCGTTGCACTGAATCACTCTCCACTTCAGCAGTCCTTAACTGCAAACTTTACGAAGCACCCTCGCCGAACAAGCAGACTTTTATGAACATGTGAGGGTTGCTTGGGTTGTGTGCTAACTCATCAAACAGCCATGAATCTGTCTTACACGCCATCACACAGAGGACACAAATTGTTGGTGCTGCTTTTTCTTTTTTTTTTTCTTTCTTTCTTTTTTTTTTGACAATCTTGTATAGAAGAATTAATACCACCACTGAGTGGCGTTCCCTGTGAAAGTGTGACATTTTCAGTGCCGTCAGTTTCCTCATGCAGGTTCCTGTGTCATCTTTGCACTACACATTTCTCTTGTATTTTATCTTAACAAAGAATACCCCTCTATTAAAAAAAAGGTTTTAGTAACCACATAGCAATCATCTAAGAGATTTACATGGAAATTCATACCAGAAGAGTCACGCTCAGTAAGGACTTGAGGATATGATGCAACTTCTCTAAGAGAAGATCCACTGTTGACTGACTTGGAGCTGATTTGTAATTGACCTGGCTTGAACAATGCCCTCAAAACAGCCCTCATCGAGTGTGAGAGGTTCGAGCTTCATCCACATGTCTACAGACGGCCATTTGAGAACCAGGAACGGAGAACTCTCAGGATTTCTACTGATACACAGTACTGTATTTAAATGTTTTTGTTATGTGTAATATACTGTACTATAGGTTTGCTGTACTTGCACAGTTTTTTAAACGTATCTTCAGTTTCTTTTATAACTTGAAAAAAAATAGATGTGATTTTCTTTTTGTTGTCTCCAGTGGCTGTTTTTTTTCTTTATGTAATTACCTATTTAGTTATGGTAGAGTAATCCTGCTCTGTTGAGAAAAAAAATGATTACCCGCACGAGTGCTACATTTTGATTTTCTTTTTTCTTCCCCTCAGTAGTACAGTGGTATTTCTTTGTAACATCTCACCGAAACTAAGCATTACAGATCAAGTAACTACATTGTTACGTCACATTTCATACACCAGTCATGTAATACAACAAGCTAAAAAAAAAAAATCTGCTCTCTGTGTTCAAGAGTTGGTGGCCTTGGGCTGCGATGACTAAGCTCATTCTGGTTATTTACATGCATCATCTATGGGTGCTATTCCATCGTGTTCATGCTTTTCTTTCGCTGGGTTGTCTGTTTTGGGTTTTGGGTTATAGTGGTGGTTGAGCTCAACTGTGAAATTCACATTGCACATAATTTGAAAATAAAACTATTAAAAGTAAAATGTCTTCATTTATTCTACACTGTTAACATGTATGCTTTTTTTTTTTAACACAGTCACAGGTAGACATGTATTCGGTGAAAACAAACCAGCTGTGAACTGACAACAGCTGTGTGGGATGGTGTGACAGAGGGTGTTTTCACACTTGGTCCTTTTCAGCCCTCTAAACTGGTGACACAGATGGAAGTCTGCACCTCATTTATCGTCCACAGAAAGAGGCTGCACGCTGACATTTTCAGAACAAAATAGAACAGGCTGTAGTGAGTCTCTATTGAAAAACAGAGGGTTTGTGCATTTAGTCCTTATCAGGCAAGCTCAGGGGTTTAGTGTTGCCGTAGTCCATGGGAGTGAGCCAAAATTAATATAAACACTTGAAGATCTATTCATTACTAAAAGTGTATGTCTTATAAAAACTAAAGTAATGGTCAAAGTTGTCATATGGAATATTTAAGGTGTGTTGACTGATCATGTCATCAGCATTGAGTAACATTACAAATTAATGTTCCACCTTAAAAGTCGCCGGTGGTCGGCCCAGTGGATTAATTTTTTTCCTCCGACTCCGGCTGCTGCAAGAGGCAGCAAAACATCCTTTGAGTTTATAGTTATAGTTTACTGATATATGTAAAACTCTCCAGGGTATAAACAGTGGTTACATGAGCCTCAAAACCAGCCACAGCTCAGCCCTGAGCAGAGTGACCGTCTGTATCGATCAATCAACAGACTGCAGTGTTCACAGCTCCACCTTTTAGTACCAGATCTGTGTGCTAGGTACCCCAACAGAGGGGAGTCCAAAAATGGTAACAGTACAGAATGGTTCCATTGGTACCATCCACAACTTTTCACAGTGGAAACAGAAAAAAAGCATACCGAACTGAACTGAACCGTACCATACTGCTTGGTGGAAACGGGGCTTAAATAAACTCAGAGTGGTGACTCAGCATTGTTTGCGCATATGTGAACACTCCAAGAGAAGTCAGATCTCTTACTGAGTTTGGTTTGCTTCAAGTATGTGGTGCGGTACACTTAACCTGTGCCTCCTGGTTCGCTTTGCTCTTGGCTGTTGTATTGAGCTGTCTGGATCACATGCTATTGCACTGGGACGCCAGAAAAAAACAATGAAACCATGTAGGCCTGTAATGCTTGCAAGGATGCAGGATGAGTAGTTTGGTCCATGGAAGATGCACGTCTCCAAATGTGGAATGTAGAATACATCAAACAATCTACAGCACACAGAAACACTATGGTTTCCCTCCAATTTTAAGTTCATCTGTGGGGCTTCATAATCATTCCGCAGAGCCACGGCAAAGTAAAAACAAAACTACATCAGTATATACAGTACAGGCCAAAAGTTTGGACACACCTTCTCATTCAATGCGTTTTCTTTATTTTCATGACTATTTACATTGTAGATTCTCACTGAAGGCATCAAAACTATGAATGAACACATGTGGAGTTATGTACTTAACAAAAAAAGGTGAAATAACTGAAAACATGTTGTATATTCTAGTTTCTTCAAAATAGCCACCCTTTGCTCTGATTACTGCTTTGCACACTCTTGGCATTCTCTCCATGAGCTTCAAGAGGTAGTCACCTGAAATGGTTTTCCAACAGTCTTGAAGGAGTTCCCAGAGGTGTTTAGCACTTGTTGGCCCCTTTGCCTTCACTCTGCGGTCCAGCTCACCCCAAACCATCTGGATTGGGTTCAGGTCCGGTGACTGTGGAGGCCAGGTCATCTGCCGCAGCACTCCATCACTCTCCTTCTTGGTCAAATAGCCCTTACACAGCCTGGAGGTGTGTTTGGGGTCATTGTCCTGTTGAAAAATAAATGATCGTCCAACTAAACGCAAACCGGATGGGATGGCATGTCGCTGCAGGATGCTGTGGTAGCCATGCTGGTTCAGTGTGCCTTCAATTTTGAATAAATCCCCAACAGTGTCACCAGCAAAACACCCCCACACCATCACACCTCCTCCTCCATGCTTCACAGTGGGAACCAGGCATGTGGAATCCATCCGTTCACCTTTTCTGCGTCTCACAAAGACACGGCGGTTGGAACCAAAGATCTCAAATTTGGACTCATCAGACCAAAGCACAGATTTCCACTGGTCTAATGTCCATTCCTTGTGTTTCTTGGCCCAAACAAATCTCTTCTGCTTGTTGCCTCTCCTTAGCAGTGGTTTCCTAGCAGCTATTTGACCATGAAGGCCTGATTGGCGCAGTCTCCTCTTAACAGTTGTTCTAGAGATGGGTCTGCTGCTAGAACTCTGTGTGGCATTCATCTGGTCTCTGATCTGAGCTGCTGTTAACTTGCGATTTCTGAGGCTGGTGACTCGGATGAACTTATCCTCAGAAGCAGAGGTGACTCTTGGTCTTCCTTTCCTGGGTCGGTCCTCATGTGTGCCAGTTTCGTTGTAGCGCTTGATGGTTTTTGCGACTCCACTTGGGGACACATTTAAAGTTGTCGCAATTTTCCGGACTGACTGACCTTCATTTCTTAAAGTAATGATGGCCACTCGTTTTTCTTTAGTTAGCTGATTGGTTCTTGCCATAATATGAATTTTAACAGTTGTCCAATAGGGCTGTCGGCTGTGTATTAACCTGACTTCTGCACAACACAACTGATGGTCCCAACCCCATTGATAAAGCAAGAAATTCCACTAATTAACCCTGATAAGGCACACCTGTGAAGTGGAAACCATTTCAGGTGACTACCTCTTGAAGCTCATGGAGAGAATGCCAAGAGTGTGCAAAGCAGTAATCAGAGCAAAGGGTGGCTATTTTGAAGAAACTAGAATATAAAACATGTTTTCAGTTATTTCACCTTTTTTTGTTAAGTACATAACTCCACATGTGTTCATTCATAGTTTTGATGCCTTCAGTGAGGATCTACAATGTAAATAGTAATGAAAATAAAGAAAACGCATTGAATGAGAAGGTGTGTCCAAACTTTTGGCCTGTACTGTATATAGGCTATAGTGTAACCAGAAAGAGAACTGAGTCATCTTTCATATGAACTAACATTGTGAACACAAAACTGGGTCCCTTTTCCTTTGGTCCGCCTTTTGGTGCACTTTAAGAGGCCTGAGCTCAGTTTGCCCGTAAAGGACAGAGAGTGGGAGCGGCCCTGTTGCTACTGAAACTAGTCAAAACTGCAAGGAAACCCCAAGGCCATCTGTGTGAGTGTGACACGTGATCACACGTCAAACAAAGCAGCTGGCTCAAACTTTGATCAGTCTCTGTAGAGAGAGACAACCGGGCTGCGGAGGCGCTCGGTGAGAGGTAAAGTATACTCTGACTTTATGTGATGTGTCCACGCTTATCTGTCTTCAATGCAATGAAACGTAAAGGTTTATACAGCAGTGATGTTGCGTCATTGATTTCCGTGGTTGCCCACGTGTAGAGTGTCTCCTCCCGGCACACTGAGGGAGGAGGAGGAGGAATAAACGACGAGTTGTTCTTTGATTGAAAACGTTAACTTTTCTGTCTGACTTGGACGCATGTAACAGCTGTGGACTAGTTTGGGACAAAGCCGGTGAGGATACAGTCAAACAGAGGTAACTTTACGCGTCTGTCGCTGGAGTTATTTGTGGCAGTGTAACTTGTGAATGGAGACATATTTAGGAAGTGATGCTAAAGTTTCCCGCCTGGCTCACTACTTCACCAGTAACCGAAACTTCACTTGTTTTTACCGCGTTTATAAAACATATGCTCCACTTATATCAGCATTGTGAATCTACGCATAACTACATTTATCTGTAGTTATCTTCATCTCATCATATTGAAGTTATTGCTGGGTCAGTTACAGTCTTCTCCTGTGTTTACAACCGTAACTACTCTCTGTAACGTTAAACAAACCTTTCTCAACCTCACTTTAATTTACCTGTTTGGTAGCATTATTGTGTCATTGTGTTAAAATACCTACTAGTTAATTTGGAAGTGATACATTCAGACCTTTATTTGAAGATTTGGCACCTCATTTATTGGCACAAGTTCAGAGAAAGTACAGTTGGAACAGTCACTTCTGGATTTAGATATGACTGTCTATGGCTGTGGTTTTCATTTTTATATGCCCAAGGCACACCAAAGGGCACGCCAAAATTAAAGGTTTCTATACTAATATCAAATAACAATTGACAACCAAGTATTCCTCATGAAATATTTATTCAAGGATTCATTTTAAACTTTTAAAAATTACATTAAAGCACCAATGACTCATCCGTTTATAAGGGAAATAGTGTAAGATAATGTGATGTGTCACACACGAAGAATTCCCCTCGCAACCAGCGACAAATAAGTTCCTGTGAAGGTTTTTTTTAAATTTAGTTAAATTAAATTAAATTTTTTTAGGTAGAGTTTGCCTCTTCATTTGGAAATGGGTGCGTACAACATACTGATACAGCCAATTAAAAATTCATTCATAACTTTTTGTATAGGCCCAGTTAAATGATAATGTGTGGCTGTCACAAAATCCCACAGCACACCTGGATTTGCATCACGGCACACCATTTGAGAACCACTGGTCTATGGTACATAATTTAGCTTTTTTAAAGATGCAGTTGGTAACTTTTGTGAAATTATTTACTGTTAATATCACTGTATTTTGAAAGAAGTACATGAGACAGATAATTTGTGGGGGGAAAAAATTTCCTGCTCCTGTTCCCATTGCTTGTAATGGCATTCATACTCATGGAAAACAACCAGTCAGAGCCGAGGAGTCTCTTACACAGCTGTCAGTCACGTCAGTCACTCTTCCTGTGCATCAAACTTCCAAACTAAGCAGCACTGATCAAATATGTATTAGAATTCAGTCACTACATTGCATGTTTACTGCCTCAAGTGTTTTCAGAAACATATATTAGTGTACAGTTTAGCAGCAAAACAAGAAAGTACCGAGCATCACCCCCCAGCTGGACCAACTTTCTCATTTTACAGCTAAACTGTACACTAAAATATGTTGCTGAAAAACATTTGAGGCCAGAAATAGACCATGCATTAACAAAATCTTGATTCATATTTGATCAGTGCCGCCTAGTTTGACAGTTTGACCATAGTTCACGAGAAGTGATTGACATGACTGACAGCTGTGTTAGAGAGGTCTCGGCTCTGATTGGATGTTTTTGTTCATGTGTGGTAATGTCATTAGAAGAGCTATAAGGCGTCGACAGAGGATTTTTTTCCTACAGATTATCTATGTCATTTAGTGCTGTGTGAGTATGTTGACACTTTAAGCAAATATAGCAGTTATTTTTTGTAAAAGTTACAGCTGCAGCTGTAATATGCAAAAATAAGTCAACTCTGTTTTTAAGTTAGAACATGTATTTTGTTGTTTTGATGATACAATGTCGTGTGTTTTTCCACTCTCTCAACAGGAACATGTCCCGTCCAGCAGATGAGTTGGGCTACAAACCACTGGACGGCGGTTGGGGCTGGGTGGTGGTCTTTGGGGCCCACATTTCCATTGGATTTGCATACTCCACATCCAAAGTCCTCTCCATTTTCTTCAATGACATCCAGGAGGATTTAGGGGCCAGCTACAGTGAAATTGCATGGATATCCTCTATCATGCTAGCTGTCATGTATGCAGGCGGTGAGTTGATTGATCTGTATTTGTTACATTGGGCCGCCCATATGGAAAAATAATCACTATTATCTGTAGGGTTCCTTGTGACCTTATTAGCACCAAATCTTTCAGTCCTAGGCAGTGTCCTCATTTAGGATCCTACTGGCCTGAGGATAGAAGCTCTTCCTGAGCCTCTCAGTGCTGGCCCAGTGTGTCTGCTGCCTTCTTCGTGACCTTAACAAGGAGAAAAGGCTGTTGTTTGGGATCCTTAATGACTGTCTTTGCCTTCGTCATGTAGCACCTGGTGTAAATATCCTTTAGGCAGATTAGAGCAGCACCTATAATATGTTAAGCTGAACAAACCTCTCTTTGCAGTCCTGTTTGGTCCAGTTTTTGTATCAGGCAGTGATGTTCCCTGTCAGATCGCTCTGTGTATCAGGAGTTAGCGCTGAAATGACATCTGTATAAAAGGGACAGTCGGTAGGATGGAACCGTGGAGATGACATTTTGATGATGTGTTATGTGTTAGCTCCACTGCTGGGACATTTAAAACGCAACTGATAGCAGTTAGCAGCCAACTCAAAGAAGAACAGTGGCCAAAAATGTACGCAAATTGGGAAAACAATGAGGTCTGTGAGGTCCTTACCCTCCAAGCAGAGGGCGAGATCAACCACCATATAACAGGGGTCCTAAATTATTGTTATTGTCATGTTAATGCCATTGTTATTGTTTATAAAGCACTGCCAGTGCAAATGTTATTTGTCACACTAGAGGCCGATGCTGTTGTGTAACATCACATAATGGGGCAGCATGATGCCACAGTTGTTTGGTTCTGTATAAACATGCAAAGGCATTATTAGGTACCATGTTGTGGCCCTTTAGTGCGATCTCTGTGTGAATAGAGCTTCAGTGTTAAGGATGGAGGTGGAAGGTGTGCTCGTCTGGCCTCACCACCTGGGATCTGCCTGTCAGGAAGTCACGGATCCACATAAACACAGTGAGGTGTTTAATCCCTGCTCCGTGAGCTTGGAGACGAGCCTGGAGGAAACTGGCGATAAATGCTGAACTGAAAGCAGTATCAGCAATCTCACATAACTCCCTTTCTCATCCAGATGGGATAGGGTGGTGTGGAGGATGTGTACTATGGCGTCTTCCATTGTTGATCAATGCAGTCAGGGTACGTAATAGAAAATAATGCTGTTGTCTTTTTTGTGATTATATTAAAGGTTGATACTGCACATCTATACGGAGAGTTGTTCTCTTAGTAGAGTTTATGCAGTTTGTGAAAATGTGATGACTTTTAGTTCAGTGAGAGAAAAGATGAAAAACATTACCAAAAAGTAATATGAATGTAGACGACATATACGTGCAAGTTATATTTATTTAAAAACTGCAACCAAGACGTGTACTGAGGGGCACATTACAAAACACAGTTATCTCTGGTGGACAAACTATGTAATTGTGCCTGTGTTTTTAAGCTACCCCAAACATATCTTTGGCATTGCTTTACTGCAATTTCTTGTCACTTGTCGGCATACATATATGCTTATATATGCACCTGTGATCTGCTAATATCAGCAGATACAGTTTATGCTATATCAGTAAACCACCTGGGTACCATAAATGTAATAATTTCAAATCCAGAGTTGCAGCTGTGCAGATGTATGGAATTTAGTTTGAGTGTGTCATAAACCTTCAAGCCATCACAGGTTCTGTAGCCAACACCTCTGAATCAATACCTTTTACATAACGAAAGAAAGCCTTTATATTGGTCTGCAAATAATAACCTGCAGGTTGACCGGGCTGAGATATTTTTTTCTTCTGGTGTTTTTGTATAGTATTGTGTTGTGTTCCCTTAGGGCTCTTATACGACGAGTTCACCTCCAAGAACTAGCACTGATAATGGTCCGCTGATCAAACACCCCTGAAATCATCTCACATCTTCTCTTGAAAGTTGCACTTGAACACACCACAAAGATTAAAGCTAATGGCCAGCTGACCGCAGACATTCTTCTTTACAAAGAGCACAACTGTTGTGCTGTAGGGTCATTTGGGCCAGATAGATAATTGATAAACTGACTTCACATGAGTCACTGCACACACAGAAATAGTGTTAAGCAGCTTAATAAGAGGAATGATGTTAGCATGTGTTACTCATGTGACTTATATTTAACTGTTTACACTGAAAACGTTTACACTGAGTCATTTACGAGTAGTTCTCCTTTTCCTTTTCAACATTCAGGTTCAACATATACAGTAGGTTCAAGCAGAATGTATGTAAGTACTTTGATGTGAAAGGGTCTAAGATTTGCCGACATGGCTTGATGCCAGAAGAAGCTCTCCCTTTCATACAGTTACACCACTACTGACTGCTCACTGTGAGCAACTACACTCAGGCCAGTAGTGGCACTGTCACAGTTGTCAGTATCCAGGAACTACTTATTGCAAAATGGTTCTCAAGTTTTTTGGCTTTTGACCCTTCTTAGCCAAGCACTGCCTGTTAGTACTCATAGGCTTTCATCACAGTCTGAAAATTTCTATGAGCTGTCAGTAGTTAAGCCAAACAGTTGTTTGATAGTTTCTTATCAAGAGCTGAAACTCTTAACTGTCTTCATAAGACAAAATGTAAGGTTTTAGAAAGGTCATTCATAATATTGGGTAGTAGACATGTTTTCTTTTGTCTTTGTCTCCTTTCAAATCCTGTGAATGATCTTGTCAATCAATCAATCAATCAATAAATTTTATTTATAAAGCCCAATATCACAAATCACAATTTGCCTCACAGGGCTTTACAGCATACAACATCCCTCTGTCCTTTGGACCCTCACAGCGGATAAGGACAAACCCCCCCCCCCAAAAAAAACCCTTCAACAGGGGAAAAAAAATGGTAGAAACCTCAGGAAGAGCAACTGAGGAGGGATCCCTCTTCCAGGGACAGACATGCAATAGATGTCGTACAGAACAGATCAGCATAGTAAATTAACAGTAATCCGTATGTGTGAGAGAGAGAGAGAGAGAGAGAGAGAGAGAGAGAGAGAGAGAGAGAGAGAGAGAGAGAGAGAGAGAGAGAGAGAGAGAGAGAGAGAGAGAGAGAGAGAGAGAGAGAGAGAGAGAGAGAGAGAGAGAGAGAGAGAGAGAGAGAGAGAGAGAGAGAGAGAGAGAGAGAGAGAACAGTAGCTTACAACCATATTAATGAAAGTAATACTGTTATAGTTATAGTTCTGGCTATTGTGGTACAATATGTTGAAAGTTTATATTAATATCTGGCAGTATACATGTGTGACAATAATCATATATGTATAATAACAGTAGAAGTATGACTAATGACTATTGATGGCAGCAGCAGCAGGAGGCATCTGGCAGGACCACGGCAGCAGCACAACCACACAAGTCACGCTATCCAGGCACCGCTGCGATATGAGTTAATCTGAGAGACAGTGGAGCACAAAGGCTCCGGAGAAGAAGCCGAGTTAGTGACATCCAGAGTGGCCAAGTTAGCAAGATACAGTAATAGGATACGAGAGAGAGAGAGGGTGCCTGGTGTATTATAGGGGGGTCCTCCGGCAGACTAGGCCTAGGTCAGCCTAGCTAGGGGCTGGTACAGGACAAGCCTGAGCCAGCCCTAACTATAAGCTTTATCAAAGAGGAAAGTCTTAAGTCTAGTCTTGGACTTTAGGGACCACGAGTAACCCTGTGTTCTCAGAGCACAGTGTTCTGGTGGGATAATAAGGCACTATGAGCTCTCTAAGATATGACGGAGCTTGACCATTTAGAGCTTTATAAGTTAACAGCAGGATTTTAAATTCAATTCTGGATTTTACAGGGAGCCAGTGCAGAGAAGCTAAAACAGGAGAAATATGATCTTGTTTCTTAGTTCCTGTTAGTACACGTGCTGCTGCATTCTGAATTAGCTGGAGAGTTTTTAAGGACTTACTAGAGCTACCTGATAATAGAGAGTTACAGTAATCCAGCCTTGAGGTAACAAAAGCATGGACCAATTTTTCTGCATCTTTTCGGGTCAGGATAGGCCTAATTTTCGCAATATTACGCAGATGAAAAAATGCAGTCCATGAGGTTTGTTTTAAATGAGAATTAAAAGACAAATCTTGATCAAATGTTACTCAGAGGTTTCTTACAGTAGTGCTAGAGGCCAGAGCAATGCCATCTAGAGAAACTGTGTCATCAGATAAAGAGTCTCTGAGTTGTTTGGGGCCAAGAACAATAACTTCAGTTTTGTCTGAATTTAACATCAGGAAATTGGTGCTCATCCAGGTTTTTATGTCTTTAAGGCAGTTATGGAGTTTAGTTAATTGATTACTTTCTTCTGGCTTCATAGATAAATACAACTGTGTATCATCCGCATAACAATGGAAATTTATAGAGTGATTTCTAATGATGTTACCTAAAGGAAGCATATATAGAGTAAATAGGATTGGTCCGAGCACAGAACCTTGCGGAACTCCAAAACAAACTTAGTACGTAAGGATGATTCATTACGAACGTCAACAAACTGAAAATGATCAGATAAATAAGATTTAAACCAGCTTAGTCCAGAACCTTTTAGGCCAATTAAGTGATCCAATCTCTGCAGTAGAACTTGATGGTCAATAGTGTCAAACCCCGCACTAAGATCTAATAAAACAAGTACAGAGACGAGTCCTTTGTCTGAAGCAATCAGAAGGTCATTTGTAATTTTAACTAGTGCTGTCTCAGTGCTATGATGCACTCTAAATCCTGACTGAAATTCCTCAAATAAATTATTATCATGGAGAAAATCACACAGCTGGTCTGCAACTACTTTCTCAAGGATCTTTGTCAGAAAGGGAAGATTAGATATTGGTCTATAGTTGGCTAACACCTCTGGATCCAGGGTGGGCTTTTTTAGTAGAGGTTTAATCACAGCTACCTTAAAAGACTGTGGTATATAGCCTGTTAATAATGATATATTGATCATATCTAACAAATGAGTGTTAACTAAAGGTAAGATCTCCTTGTGACCTGATAAGGATTGTGACCTCATATGACATACAAAAAAAATGCAGTCTCTTCATTCATTTGGATGGGACTCCTCTGTTGATGCACAGTTTGATGATATCTTGCGAAAACCCACTTACAAGGATTCATATGATATCTAACAAATCAGCGCCCAATTAATGAAGTTATGTACTTCATGTTAAGTTATGAAGGTTAGGTTTAGGTAAGTTAAGTTATGTAGATTAGGTTTACGAAAAGAAACATGTTGATGAAGGAATCACTTGGCTTTCTACAGTTTTGAACAGCAGTCTCCTGGGGGAAAGTCCTGTCTTGTTTGACCCATTCACCATCCCAACCTGCCGCCTTACACAGACTTTCGCTCATTTACCACCTCCTTCTTTACTCCCATCAGTCATTGCAGCCTTCCGATTTCATGGGATATACTCACATTTCTTGCTCATGACTACGTGGGTATAAGAATAATGTTGCATCAATCTTCATAGTAGTGCTGCACGATTAATCTAATCGCAATCACAATGTCAGGCTGTGCGATTACATAACCACATAAAAGGCTGCGATTTGCGATTTAATGTAAGTAAATGTTAACGTGTGCGCCTGTGAACGTGACTACCTCTCCTGTAGTGTGTGGAGTTTGTTGACATTACGCCCACAAGCTATCCTGGTGTGTGCAGCACGTATGGTCATGTGACCACCCGGTGTGCAGCAGTGACCAACATAGATGCTGAAGAAGAGCATGAGCACGACCAAGAACAGGCTGAGTTGGCGCCGAAAAAAAAAAATGCAACTTCTATTACATGGCGATACTTTGGATTCAGGTACGGCGACATTGAACAGAAAGACGTGCTGTATAAAAGTTTAAAAGTTAAAGTCGCCATGTCCCGCGGCAACGCGACCAATCTATATCAGCACTTGGGACAGCACAGAGAAAAGTAGGAAGAATGTATGCGAGAGAAAGCCGAGCCGTGTAACGTTAAAGACAAAGAGACAACTGAAAGACACCAGAGCCTCATAAAACAACATCCAAGCACAGTTATGCAAACATTTGTAAGTGTCACTGGGAAATCACGGACTCCATAATAAACTATATAACAAATGAAAAATTGAGCAATTTTGCTCGGTTTCAGCCCACTTGACATGCTGCTGTGTTGTGCTATGGCGTGCTGGAATTTGTCATTTACGTGACAGCGCCTGAACGCAACACAGGGTCGTTGCGCTGTAGATAGAGTGCCGTGCTGCGCTGCTGTGTGAGCAGCGTGTTTGACTGTGCTCAGTCTGCTGATGGTCATTTACACGCTGTTCATAACAATAACTATGTCGGGTCAGGTCAGTGCCCCCCTAATATAATGTAGGGGAAACACTGAATCAAGCAACAAGACTAATGATACCATTTTTTTTATTATATTGTAATCGCAATCGCAAATCGTGATATTGTCCTCTCAAATCGCAATCGCTCATTTTTCTCAAATCATGCAGCACTATTTCATAGGTACACGTACATACAGTGCATTAGAACTGCCTGGGGTGCCAACCCAGAGGGTTTGGCAAAAGAACTGTACCTGGCTCAACTTTTGCTGAAACTGAATAAATGCAGTGACAGGCGGAAAGGTGCTGTGTCGGCCAGTCAAATACGTATAAACAACATTCCTGGTAGATTACTTTGTAATGGGATTGGCAGTGTTTCTACTGCTTACCTCACACTACCTCATCTTTATTTGTTCATGTTGGTGTCCTCTGTGCTTTTGTTTGTCCTCCAGCTCGTATTGGATCTATGACGACTGGTTGACAGATACCAAATATGCATGAAAACATGGGAAGGTCTGAGTTGTTGGATCAATGGTACAGCCTGCCTCTCATGGGTCACGTCTGAGCCCATTTATTGTTTTAATCACAGAGAAAAATTGGTAGATTAGTAAAATAAATAGTAGCAGTAGACCTTTAATTATCTAACAAAACAAAATGCAAAATACTAAATAGAACATACTATCGATGGTTCAGTGGCTACATTTTTGCAACAATTTCCATAGCAATGTTAGGACAATACAAGCTTTTTGAGATGTGTCGGTAGCCTAACAGAAAAGTTCCACCTGGGCCCATGTCACACAGGATACACATGCCACATCACAGCTTTCACAACTGGCAACAATCTGAGAAATCTACAATGACTTCTCCACAGTGGACTCATTAGATGACACTAAATATGACAAAATAAAAGTCTTGTTGAGGCTTTGTGTGAATATATCAGCAGCAGCTTTCAAGGTTACAGGACAAACGGGTTTGTGACTCACCTGCATTCAACTTAGAGAGGCCTAACTGGTGAAATATTCCCCTCCACTGTGGCTCAGGCACAGGGTTTTATCATATTGTCCTTGGCAAGGCCTCAGCAATGTCACCCAGTGGAGGAGAGAGACAGGGGGAATATATCAGAGGATGGTTCAGCACACTTGGGTCTGACACCGGAGCCCCATGGGAGAGACATGACAGCCTTTTCAGAGAACCTCTGACTCAAGGAGTCCGAATGATGAAGTTGTAATGGAAGTAGAAATGGTGGTGGTGCGGGAGATGCCCTATTGTGACACAGCTACAGTGAGAGAGATGATCTATCTTTGACCCCCGCAGGCACCTGGTTAACTGTATAAACAGCGGGAGGGATATTTTTATTTCATGTACTGTAGTTAAAGTAGTACAGCAGGTACAGTGGAGGACAGTTCTCTCCAGCTCACCGTGAAGCAGGAAAGCAAGATTGGTATTTAGAGTTAATGACACAAGGACACACAGAGACATTTTTAAGTGAATTTTCAGATCTTAGTTGTGAAGGGACATTAGCTCTGTCAGTGAGGGATCTCCCAGCAGCTTGGCAACTTGTCTTTATCTTCCTCTCAACCCTCTCTTTAATGTGAATTAGCTGATGAATTGATTAGCTGAGTTCAAAGTGGAGATGATACATTGAACAATATGATTGTGGTTTGTTTGGTTTTTACGTTAGGCAAGCTATGACACTGCAATCAAACTTGAACATCACCTAGATTAGCTAGAAAACTAGATCTCATTTTACTTTTGTGCCAGTAGGCAGCCATCTTTCAGCAAGCTTATTGGTGTGGTAACAAGAATGGTTGTTTACTACGAGTGCTGAGTACAACACTGTTCTTCAGACTAGTCAAGTGCTGATACAGTCTGAGAGTTTTCTTGAGAAATAAAGATCCTCAAACTCAATTGCCAATGCTTTTGAGCCAATGAGACCAAATATTGTGGTAAGACTTGTCCCCATGGAGTTGAACGACAGCTACGACTAGCCGGCCGCAACAACTCCAAGTTTGCTTGCAGTTCCACATCTTACCTAAAGTAAAAAACACACAAACTGCAGTCAGATGTTTAGTGTGTCATCTCCACTTTTTCTCTAAGCAAATGTGTCAGACATTTCCTGGTCACAACCTCTAAATTGGGAGGGTTTACTGTGTTTCTTTAAACTGTTACAGTAAACTGCATTTCTTTGGGTTTTGGACTGTTGATTACAAAAAAAATTGTACACCAAAATTATTAATTGAGAAAATAATGAGCAGATTAATTAATAATGAAAATTAATAAATGCAGCCCTGTAACTTGGAATTACATCATATTTTAGGGGTGGGGTAAAACATCAATACAGCATAGTATGGCAATATTGTATCAGCACACAGTGCCAAGTATCAATTTTTAAAATATATAAATGACTAATATTACAAATTCAATTAAAGTTTTGGTAGCTTACTAGAGAAATATAATCGATTGCTTTATCAGTCCACTAGATACACTTTGCTACTGCAAAAAACAAAGAGGGAAAAAAAAGGCTGAAGTGAGATGAACAGATTGAAAACTTAATTTTATTAGATAAAACAGATGTTGACAAAGTTTTCCTTTGGGGACATAATTTATAGTTGAAATAAAGTAATAAATATTTTATCGCAATACTCCAAATCACAAAAAAAATCACAATAATACTGTATCATGACTTAAGTATTGTGATATCATATTGTGGATCCTCTGATGATTCCCACCCCTAGTGTATTTGTGAATTAATACCGCTTGGTTGTAGTGGAGCCTGATGACATTCGATTACCAGTGTATAGGCAGTGTGACATGCTGACAAACTTTAGTGTATTAATGCTCTGCAGTAGCATCAACATATAAAAAGGCATGAGGAAAAAGCAAAGCATGCAAAATACATTTAAGATGTTATGTTCTGTTGTTGGTGGTCAAAACTGTGTTTAATGTGGTCTTAAACGTTTCTCTTAGCTCTGAATATGTCCTGCTTTTTATCTGACAAACTGCAGCCTGCTGGCTTGATGCTAAATCCTTAAAAGTCCATGCATTGATTTATATTGATTTGGAAGCGTAAACACTGTGTTGAAACATTTTAAACCAGAACTATGCTTTTATGAGTAATTATATCTACATCTAGAAATTCACGTATAATATAAAGAATATGGTCATGTAAACCCTTCACAGTTGGTTGTAACAATTTTATATATACAAACATATCCACTTTTGAAGAAAATTCAGAACATATTTTTGTTCACACAGATTGGGTTTGAGACAACATACTCTCCCTCTTAGTATAAATCTGTTTCCTCATGCACTGAGAAATTAATCATCAGCCACGGAAAACATGCTCTTGAAGACAGTAGGTGTTTGCCAAACATGTAATCCTCTTACAGCTCGCTGGGCTGTTTTCAATTATCCCCATCCACACAGACACACTTCCCACCACTGCCTTGAAAAGCTGCTGCATGTTAATGTTTTCAATAATCATGACAGCCCATATATTAGTTTGATTGTTGCCCTCCCCATTTTTCTTTATGAATTGAGTAAAATAAATCTATATTCAAACGACTGGTCTGTATAGCAGGAAGAAGAAAGAAGTTTTCATTATGATTTGCTGCAGAAGGACTGTTGGTGCAATGTCACTCTTTTAGGCAAGGTTATGAATGAAGCGAAGACTGACAGCATATAAAAGGCTGTTTAATTGCTGATTGATTACTGAGTGTAGCATTTTACATCATATAGGGAGGCTATAATGAGTCGCCAAGTTGCGTCGCAGTGGATGCAAAAGTGTGGAGGTGTTCCATCATCTGCTGTGATGTCCTTTTGCCCTTGGTTTAGACCTAGAGTCAGAACTGGTGCTGCTGTGTTAACGCTTGATACTACCATTAGGTGAGTTAATTACTAACTGTATATTGTTAGATGTAACAAGCTCATTCTGAACCGCTTTCTCTGTCTCTCTTTGTCTTTGCAGGACCAGTGAGCAGTGTGTTGGTCAAGCGCTTTGGAAGCCGGCCAGTAGTCATACTGGGTGGACTGATGTGTGGGGTCTCTTTGTCAGTTGCTTCTTTTGGGAACTCCATCGTTTACCTCTACCTTTTCATTGGTGTCATTGGAGGTACACTGCTTGGATTTCTTTTTTTACAATATCTTGTTAAACTGCAGCCTGAAAAGCTTTAGCCAGGTTGGTAGATTTTATGACTTGCATAATAGCCTTGAGAATCCATTGACAATTAGTTAATCACTGCCCAAAACTAAGACAAGGTACCCCTGTGTTTGCAACCAAGAGGATGAGCCAACTACTTCCATGATATGGATCCCAGGCGTGTTTACTACTTTGCTTACCATTCCTATCAGCCCTGGTTCAGACCCTCTGTGGTAGCGATAGTGTGCATCTTTTCATATCCTTTCAGAATCTCAGGGTTGCCAGATCTGCTTCCCTTGACTATGCTGCTGTGCTGATTGTCAGGGCCCAGGGCTTCTGCCCCAGCTCCTGGGGTGCAGTTAGAGCACCAACGGGACCAGGACCAGGACGGTAATTAAGATAGAACCATCCCTGATCCCAGAGAGCGTGGTCTTCCGTGGCCCTCTGTACTCTCCCGTAGGCTCCGATCATGATCGTCACATGGGGGCTCCCTGCCACCCTGCGAGGCTCATTACCCTGCCAAGGACTGCTGTGAAGGATTAATAGGCCCAGCAAGTGGCTGGGCCATGTGTGTGCCCAGGGGCATGAGTGTGCCCTGCTCTGCTCCCCTGTGCCCTGGCGCACCTAACATGCAGACGTACGCTACACACATGCATACACAAATACACACACATAGGAAAAAACATAACCATTAAGTTGAAAAACACCCCACACTCAGTGAGAGGCTTTTAGTAAGTACTTATCCTCGCTCCTAGCAGAGATTTTAGATTTAATTGATTGTCTTTGTTTGCAATCCATCTGCACTTTTTTAGGAGGGGCTGTCATTTTGAAATAGGCATGAACAATCCAGGTCAGCTGTATTGTCATTGGACAAGGTTGCAGAAAAGCAGTTGTGGATTCATATACGGCATAGAGGTCAGCATATTTGATGTTTTTTTTGATTGTGTGACAAGAAAGGACATTGAAATAATGAATTGGTCAAGCTGTAGGCTGCATAGAGCAAAACAGTTGTAATCGTGACAGTAGCAATTAAAGATTGTAAAAAACTTTTCAGATGAGCAGTGTAAAGTGATGCGTGAGTGCAGGGATAGGTCATCTCTCTGTAAAGCCCTTCCATGCGGTTTATCTGAGAGTTGTTTGTTACCATAGAAGGTCTGGGTTCAAATCCCAGGTGGCGGTTTGTCTGGCCTGAAAAGTGTGCTGGTGATATCGACCAAAATAACCCAGTACCAAGTCGTATCAAAATGTCTTCAGTCAAAAGATACCTGCATTGGATCCTTTTCTCGCAGGGGGTCTGATCCCGGACCGTCTTGTCTCCCCATCGGCTCAGCAAACTTTCTGTTACAGCTGTCTCTGCCGCTTTACTTTAGGCGAACAGTTGGTTGATCATCTGCTTTGTTAGCACAAGCTAACACAGTAGCAGCAGCTGACATTCAACCCTGAGCTGTTAAAACAGTCCCAACAAACCAGCTCGACTGTAGTTACACCTGTTTGCCATGTGATGCTAACAGTTAGCCCTGTCACTGTGTGCACGGCTGGTCAAACTCTCACAACAGTCCCTGGCAGGGAGCTCTCACTCCAGGAGCGAGTTGGCAGTACAGTGTGCCGAAATTGCACCGAAATGTTTGAAAGTATGGCTTAACAACATGCCACTCCATTTACATTTTAGGTATCTCTCCTGGTATCAGTATCACTTGAAGGGTACTGGTAGTGTAATTTTTTTTTTTTTACAATACCCAGCCCCACTGGTAGGAGATCATGATCTTTTGGATAGGGAACCTGTCTAGAGGGGGTGGATTGCATGTCTTGTCATGCCTCACTGGGACAGATGTCAGAGGAGTAAAGGATTGTGATGAAGCAGCACAAAATAGTAAAACAGGCAGGTGACAGTTAAATAGAGTGTACTCTGGGGGCCCCGATTGGCTGATGGACTTTACACTGTACTGATAATCCACCTACCAGTAAAGACATAGTGATAATGTTGAGAAACAGTTGAGTTTTCCTAAACAAGAGTAAATTAAACCAAATGACACAATCAGTCAGAAGCTAATTCTGTAAATTAGTTTTCACATTTTATTTCTAGCATTTCATCCATTTCACACATTTAATTTGTTTTCAGTAAACCTCCCTGTCCTCCTAATTAAGAAATCATCTACCAAATACACAATAAGATGCCCTTTTTTGATGCCTGATGTTTGATTGACCAAATATTTTCTTAGATTGTGATCATTGAGACCCTCAGAAATCTAATAAGATTAGTAACTTGTCATGTAACCACTACAGTAACGATGATATGATGAATTAATGACACATGCTTTGTTAAGTGTTGTTATTTTTTAACATTACAAAACAATGTGTTTCTGTGTTAAATGTAAATGTAAAAATATTGTAAAATCAAGATTGCCGAAATACACTTTTTCTATGAATCTTAATTTTTATAAATTCTCTGTTTGGGGACACACACACACACACACACACACACAAAAAAACTTTTTTCTTGAGCTTCATCATGGCACCTGTAGCTCTTCATCTTCATGGAAAATAAGGTGCTATTAAATTGAATTTTTTTGGTGGGGGTGGGGGGATTTGAAAAGCAAGGGAGTGAATGTATTACCTAGGCTCTCCAATTTATTTCTACTTAAATGGAGAAATTATTTCTGAAATAATTCCAGCATTCTGTAATGAGATTTTAGCCAGCAGAAGTGAAATGAGATGAAACCTTAATGAGCACCAAGCAGAATCAGTCTTGATTTAATTTAGCATGTACCCTTTGGAGTTTAGGTTCAAGAGGGTTTTCTTACTGAGGATTTTTGAGATGTGACTTCTTCAATCTATCTGCATGCAGGCTGTGGACTCTCCTTAAACCTCAACGCATCTCTCACCATCATCAGCAAGTATTTTCTGGCCAGGCGCCCTATAGCGAACGGAATAGCCATGGCTGGGAGTCCAGTGTTTCTGTGTCTGATGGCCCCGGTCAACCAATTTTTACAGCAACATTACGGTTGGAGAGGAAGTCTTCTTATCCTCGGGGCTTTGATGCTCAATTGTTGTGTTGCTGGGGCCCTGATGAGGCCTGTTAATGCACCTCCTGAGACACCCCCTTGTACACCAGAGAAGAAAGTGGAGGAACAGCCAAACAAACGCAAAACCAAGCTAAAAGAAAGCTGTATGAACAATGCTAAGAAGTTCTTGGATTTGACCTTCTTCAGGGATAGAAGCTTCGTCATTTACCTCATTGGGAATGTGCTGTTCATCTTTGGTGCCTATGCGCCCATTGTGTTTTTGCCAGCATATGCTGTTAGCATAGGCGTGGAGGAGTACTCCGCAGCCTATCTGCTCTCTATTATGGGCTTAGTGGACATGGTTGTTCGGCCTGGCACCGGCCTAATAGCCAACACCACATGGATCAGGTCCAGAATCCAGTACTTCTTTGGCTTTGCCATGGTTTTTAACGGCACATGGCACTTACTGTGCCCACTCATCAAGAGCTACGCCTTCCTGGTGGTCTATGCAGTATTTTTTGGCATTGGTTTCGGCATGGTCTTCGCCATGATATTTGAATGTCTAATGGACCTGATGGGAAATGAACGCTTCCCCAGTGCTGTTGGACTGGTCACCATCATTGAGTGCTTCCCCATGCTACTGGGACCACCTGCTGCAGGTAACTGTACACACTCTCCACAAACTATCCCATTTACACACATGATAGGATCAGTCTGACTCACTGAAAGAAAACAAAGCCTCTCGGAAAAACACTTGTCCGTGTTTGTCTTGATTGTTGAATCTGATCAGCCAGGCACAAGTGTTTACTTTCAGCTCACTCTAGATTGTCGTACACTGATCCTTTGAGCAACTGAAGGACCAAGAGAAAGTGAATAATGCACACATGTTGTATATACAAACACACACTTGAAAAAAAAACTTCACTGCTACAGCAGAAATAAATAGCCAGTTTAGTGCAAGCTCGTTTGTAAATATGGCAACACAGTGAATTACAGCAAAGAGGAATTCTTTCTTTATCCCTCTGAGTGTTTATCTCCGTCTTAGTCATGGGCTGTGCATTGTGTTGCAGTAGAGCTCAGCTGCCTGCTACGGTGTCATTACTGTAAGACAGAGCAGGATTATCACTGAGTAAGTGGGGCTGTTTCAGGATGCACAAAAAAGTAGCAATTGGTCATGGTTGTTTACCACTGTTAAGAAGCTGTAGTCATTGCTCAGGCTTTTATGAAGTCTACTGTAAGCTTTGGCCTCCATACAAATGTTGGAAAATGTGCAACTCAAAGCTTAACAGCTCAGGTTTGCATGCTTCCTTTATATTTACTGATCAATATTGGATATAGGATATTGAAAATTACATATACTGTCTCAAATGTTCCCTCTGTGTGTGTGTGTGTGTGTGTGTGTGTGTGTGTGTGTGTGTTCATGCATGTGATCCAATCAAAGCCAAATTATGTTGGGAGGGCAGACTAATGGTGTGATCACACTGAACGAGAAGTGAATTTTCATGCCAAATACTTGAGTGTTTTTGGACTATTTTCCACTGGTGAATATTCGCACTTAGCAACTGTGCTAACGGTTGTGCTAACTAACTGCTAAGTTATTTTGCAGTAAAGTACACTTGATAGCTGGAATCAAGTGATGTGAACACAGGAACATGGAGGCTCTTGGCTCTGAAACAACATGAACCAAGATGGCAACACTCTTTGTTATCTTTTATACTATCACATTAGTGCATTTCTTCTTACTCCTTTTATTGTTTACTCTCCACAGTAAAAGACCATCTTAAATTACTTATAGCAGTTTCCAAATGAGGAACTAGTTCTATGGCCTCGCTCACTAATCTCTGAGCCCTCTCCCTTTTTTTCTGTCTCTGCACAGTACTGATGTTGAGTGGTAGAGATTTGGGTGCCTACAGATGGTGACATCGTTTGTCCTAACCTTTTCTGATTCTCCGTATCGGGAGGAGAATCTCAACTAGAACTCAAAGCTGATAGACTTTCCTGATACAGCATGGTGCAAATTTCTCATGGAAGTTGAAAATTTTGAACTATGATGGATACACACATTGGTGAATTTAGCATCTTGAGGTCATGGCTGCAATACATGGGACATGAATGCAGCGCAACACATTTGCTGCAGCATGCCCCCAGCAGAGCACGTCCATTATAATCAAGCTGCAACATTGACTCCAGAAGCTGGACATCGGGCATTGCAAGGCTGTTCTCTTCTTTTACGCGGCTGCTTGTTTTGTTTTTTTCTCTGCGCGCAACTCCAATCCATCCAACAGGTAAAAATTAAACCAACTGTGTAAAAAATACAAATACAGTACAATCTGTTAAAAAAAAAAAAAGATGAAATGAATACCTCATTGCACAGAGAAAATGCGAAGCAACAGAGCAGCCTTGTCAGTGTTTTTACATTTCATTAAATAAATCAGTGCATCCTGTTGGTAAAACGATCCAGTTAATTCATTCAGAACCAGTTAATATAGCCTATCTGCTTCCAAACCCTCTATAACCAAAGGCATTATAACTTGGCAAAACTCAGTACGAACACAGTGAAGCTGACAGCAACCACACGGTAAAGAACCACCGCCCTGCTCTGCTTACCTGACGCGTCGAGCCAGTGTCCCATGTTTGGCTGTCATTTGTGTCACCTGCTGCAAATATGCTTTTGTTTGCGGCTTTGCATTGGCTTTGTATATGTGATCCCAGCCATGCAAAAAATTCACTTTGCATTCAGCATGAACACACCATAAGAGGCAAAGCTCTAGCCCTATGCCCCTCTGAAAAAAAAAACCCTATTATGGGAGTATTTCATGTTTTTGACCATGAACCATGGATCTTAAAATGAGTGTGCACTACAGATCACCCTACTTTGATGAGATCATTGGCTGTCACAGACTTCTCTCATTAAATCTTAATCTATATGAATAAGACTTTCATTCATTCATCATTGAGTCACTCCATTTAATACATGTTGTTAGTGTGGATTTACATAATGGGTCAGACTTACTGTACATACTTGAATTGCTCAGCATCAACCTACGAGCTATTTTTACTTACCAGCCCATCAAATACAAAAAAAACATCCTTTTTCAGCTGATGACTTTTATCTCCAGCATTCTTCTGTCTCTGATAGGGCTTTAGATTGAAGTGTTGGGGGGCTGCCTTCATGGTCTAAATAACTGTGTAATCAGAAGGATATTGTTTACTCCCTCTGCTTCCCTGCCATTTTCTAGATTAGTGCACTTTTGAAAAACCCCACTGTAAAACATTCTTCACTTGATTCAGTAAAAACAGAAGCATAGAACCTAATGACTGCCTCTGAAAAAGGAGCCATTGGAGAAAATTGTTTTTGGCGACAATTTGTCATCAACAGAACAAAAGCACTTTGATTTGTGGTTATCAGAGTCTGTTAAGCTGCCAGAGTGGCAGGTAGGAAATCACTTCTTCTAGCATGTAAATGTTTTAATGCTTTCTGCTGAAGTAGCGACTTTGTTGTGAAATAATAAAAATGTTTGCTGCACTGGATACACATTGTGTAACAAACTGCAGAAAAAGTAGAAGTACCACACCCACAGAGTCATCGCATTCTCTAAAGTTAGGAGCCAGATGGCTCTGCAGTTATTGTTTTACAGCCTAAATGATTTTTCACATGTCAAAGTGAAATGTAATCATCAAGCAACAGCACTTTGATTTGTTAATAAAGGTTTGGCACAATAAGTTGATGGTCAAGTTTAGAGCTGTAACGATTAGTTGATTAGTGAATCATCCTAAGAAAAATCATTTTTAAAGTAAAACTGCCAAATATTCCACAGAGTTCCAGCTCCTCAATTGTGAGAATTTGCTGCCTTTCTCTGCTTTATGTCATTGTAAACTGAATACGATTGGACATTTTGTCGGACAAAACAAGACATTTGAAGAATCAGCTTGCGTTCGGGGAAAATGTGATGGACAGTTTCATTTTATAGACTTCAAAAAACCTGTCAGATTGATGTACCCTGAAATAACTGTTAATCCCAGCCTGACTCAAGTTATTCATGTAGCCCAAACTCACAACTATGTCTCAGTGGGCTTCTGTACAACATACTGTAACAACATACTCTTTACACCTTCTATTTGGAAATCACACACACAAAAATGACTTCCAAATTGCGTTAAATTGTGTGGGATTTGGAGCATCAACTGGCAGAAATTATGGAGTGAGCTGTACACTCCAAGGACTTCCAAGGAGTCCACCATGTTGTTCTACAGTAGCCCCAAACAGACAATCCATGCACTGGCTCTATAGGGCCATTTGTGTTTTTGTGTTGGCAACATTTCTGCAACATCACCGCTAGATGGCTCTACATCGTACACACTGGACCTTTAAAGTTGATTGCACTAATCAAGGATTCTTATAAAAATCTGACAATGCCGAGCAGTCAAATGTGTCCTGCAGTAAGATTTAAAGTTTGCTGCAGTCACACTAATTAAGAAATTGACCTTCTAAGTTATACTCCAACATGCTGGAAGATGTCCTTGTTTGCTGTCTTTTAGTATAACTGTTACTATGGTCCATGTGAGTTTTAGCCCATTTTGTCAACCATTACATGAACTACATGCACACAGAGATACTTTCTCAGTCATAATGCTGGTATTGTTAACTGATGTGCCTTTAAAACTGCCAGACATGGAATAAACAAACTATCAAAATGACCAAAGCTTTTATTTAGTGCTCAGCATGTGCACTGATCAATAGGTCAGCTTTCAAGTTCACTGAAAGAGGCCTGTTTAGTGTCCTACATAAACACACTGAGGACGCACAGTACTGTAGCTGCACACGACTCTATCAGCTGTACATATCGGCCAGCTGACAAATGCTTCTTTTGCCTCCAACCTGAGTTTTAATGAGGTGAAAATTTATAGGCCCCCCAGTTTGTCTGGTGCGACCCTGTTCTGAGGCGCTCATTTAATAGTGTAAATAAGTGCCTCCCTGCACGTCTACCATTCTCCTCCAGAGGGCACAATCGTTATGTCTCCCCTAACTAGTGCGCTTGTTACTGCTCCCCCAAACCTCCGGGTCAATCCAATTAGGAGGAAGTGAGGTAAGTGGGTGTAATTAGCCTTTTGCTGTGGGTGTTTAATGACGCTCAGTTCAAACTCTCATTGAAGTCCTGTACCTGGGCCATAATTAAGCTGTGAATACATTAAAAAAGAAAGAGGTGACTATGCCAGATGGACTTAATTACCGCTCAGCCAATCAAGGGCTGTCGTAATGAGGGTGATGGTCATTGTCGTACGCGCACCAGATGAGTGCTATCAATCAGATGATACAGAACTGCATCGAGATCCAAATACAAAGTGACCCCTCCTAGTGTAGTAAGGAAGTACATGCAGTACATGCACACACACAAATGTTAGCATCACTGTTGTAAAGATGATAATGGTGCACTTAAAGGGACCTGCCAAGGACAATGCTCTTTTGATAAGATACTGTAATTTGCTTTGCAATGAATTCGCCTCTCTGTTAAGCAAAGTGGTGGACTCAAGTCAAATAAGTTGGACTCGAGTCAGGCTGTAGTCGCAAATTTGATCATTTTAGACTTGACAAAATTGAAAAAGACTTGCAACTTGTCTTGGACTTTAACACCAATGACTCTTGACTTCATTTTGACTTGAGCCTTTTGACTTGAGGGTACCTGATACCTTCCCCTAAGCCCACAGGCTTAAAAGTATGTCATTTAAAAAGTGTGCCACAATTGATTCATTTCCATAATCAACAAATATTTATGTTAATCTTCTTATTTCCTTTAGACCAGTGGACCCCAACTTGTCCAGCCACAGTGTCCAGATTTCCCCCTTAGTCATTACCGAAAATGTAGAAGAAGATATAAATACAAGAGAGGACAGACACGGACAATTCATTATGTCGTGGTACTAGTTAATAGTGCTATACGCTTTAAAAGTGCACTGTCAGCATTACTTTTTTAATTAAATTCAGGGGCACTTGTCTTATCAAACTTGTTTTAATAAAACAACAAAGCATTTGTTTTTGTTTTTTAAATGTAAATTTAACATTTTATTTCTCTGTTGTTAAAATGACATTACATTTGGTAAAGAGTGCATTACGACTTGTTTAAGACTCTCCTGAACTCAAAGTTTAGGACTTGAGACTTGACCTGGGACTTTAGTTCAAAGACTTACTTGTGACTTGCCAAACAGTGACTTGGTCCCAATGTTGCTGTGAAATATTGGAATCTGCCAGTCATTAAAGGTTGGAGTAAAATATAAACTGGGTCGTCAGAAACACTCCTGAGCTTGGTGATAATGTGATAATGAGCTAATGGTCAAACCATTTTTACAAAGTATGTATTTTTTGTTACTGGATGATGCTAAGGAAAAGAGAACAAACAAATGACTTCCCTTTACTCAGTTTGTTAAAGGTTTGTTTGGTGTCTGTAAGGGCCACTGAGAAAACATATTCCTTCTGACAGTGATTCAGATATTGTATTTCTTCCAAAAATGTTGTACCTATTGAATCACTCTTCCACTGCATCAGTAAGGCTCTAAAGTGGTATAAAGGAGGGATAGTAATATAGTGAGATGGACAGATAGACAGACCGTCATACATGCTGAGACAGAGAAAGAGCAACTCTTGCCCATCGATCCGTGTCTGGAGGCGGGGGGGGGGGTCGGTGTGTGGCTAAAACCTGGAGGCTTAAATCTGATCTAAACTACATTTGTCACTTTTCTGCAGACTTGGGCTCGATATTTATGGCTCTGAGAATGGCCCTCTCTTCTGATTCGTTTTGGTAGCAGCCGTCCAAATTGCCTTCCCAGAGATGCAGGGAGAGCCAGGAAGGGTGTAATGGCCCTCTGTCATTTCCGACATGGCTCTTCTCAAATTGGCCCGCTCTCAGTCTCACTCCCTCACGCGCACACACAGAAGCCAAATCTGAGTTTGGTCTTGCTCTTCACCTTCAAACTTGTAAAGTGGTCGAATAAAGATAGTATTCAGTGACATAGATTGTGTTTTGCTTGTCATGGTGTACAACATTTCCAAGTGTGTTTTTGTTTAGACATAGGGTGGCATAAAATGGGTACAACTGACACTCACTTTGTTTGAAATATAATTTCTTTGCACCCTTTCGCCTTTCTCCACACAGGCTTACTGGTGGACATCTTTGGTGACTACAAGTACCTTTTCTTCATGTGTGGCGCAGTGATCACAACTGGCGGACTCTTTCTCTTTTTCATGAACATCTTCAACTCCCACTTGATGGAAAAAGAGAAGGTGGCAAAGGACGGAGAGCCGAACCAAAAAACCAAAGAGAACCAGGACCAGAACCAGGTGAGTGTCTCAGAGATGAAACAGATCCCTGAGGCAGCAATTGGACGAACTGAGCCAGAAGTTAAAGCGAACGGAGTCTAGAAAGATCCATGCCTGAGGAATGTGAATTAAATGAAACTTCAGTAAGGTGCTGTTAAATCACTACAGGAGAAGCAGCTGCACCTGGGTGACACAATGAAAGGAGCGCCAGTCACATCTCAAATGGTGGAAACAATGTAGAAAGTATGATGGAAATAGGGCATTTGTTTGTTTCATGGATTCATTTGAGGAAGGTTACAGCCTCCTTAAGTTTAAATGACAGATAAGTCCCATGCTCTATGTGTGCCATGCCATGACTTAATCACAAAGTCTGTTTCCATTTCACTTTGTCGCATTTTGTTTCGATACACCAACTTTCTCCCCCTAAACCAAATGTAAAAACCTTCATTCTGTTGAACAAAAATCATATATGATTAACTGTTTAAGTCAAATTTACCAAGCAACAAAACCAACAGCTTAAAGTCATGCTAGGGGCTCCATACGGCTGTATTTGGGCCTGGCAGTGCTTTAAGCTAAATGTCAGCATGCTAACATTTACACAATGAAGATGCTATAAACATGCTAATGCTCAGCAGGTATAATGTTTACCATGCTTCCCGTCTTTGGTGTAGTGTGTTTTCATGCTAACATTAGCTAATTAGGACTAAATGCAAAGTACTGCCAAGACTTATGGCTATGCCATTAGTTTTACAAGTATTTTTTCAGCAAATACATTTTTAAATTTCTGATTATGGTGTTCACCAAAGTTATACAATTTCTCCTGATGTCTGTACTAAATTTCATGGCGATCAATTCAGTAATTGGATTGATTGCCAATCCAACCAAAAATGTCAACTGCATGGTGATACTACTGAGGAAAAGTCAGACAATCACCAGACAGTGGGATTTATTATTGGGGCACCCTGACTGTTTTAGCCAAATTTTGAACCAATTCTTTTAGTAGATGTAAAGATAAGTTAAATTTTACTGTGAATGTACAGAATTCACAAGTCACTGTGTGCTGAAATTCATACCGCCTCAATATATGAGAGCAAATATTTGCAGTAACTTAACTTTTTTCTCTCACGTGATCATGAACAAACACTGTGACTACTCATCGCACAGTCATCTGTATATGAAGATTTTCATTGTTCTTATTGTAATGTGCGTAACCTCGGGAGATTTTTTCACCTGCAGTGTTTACATCATAAAACTGTCAATTTGTTTTACACATCAAATACTGTATAATTATTCTGGAACCACTTAGTCCTGTTTTTTTTTTTGTTTTTTTTACTTGCAACAGCTGTAGACCAAAATGCCTCTGGATGCAATTGGATAGACCTCAAACCATTCAGCAACAGAATGTGATGTAGGGCTAACGTAAACACACGATGGTGGTGTAGCATCAATACGGCTGCAAATGTGCCAATAAAAACAAAACAGTGCTCCTCTTGTCCAAGCAAGGTTTATGGTTGCTGTCGTGTCCCCGGCATAAGGGTGTGCGAGCCAAAAATGAGATAATCACATATTTTGCTGTAAGCCCAAAGGCCCTGCAAGCTGTCAGTCATGTATAAACGGCTGTGATTGGTCTGAAGTGGGCCAGGTCGGCTGGAAATCTGTTTGGTTTTTTTTTTTCTAGAATGTGAAAGGCATGACTCCTCCTGCTCTCCCTGATTGGCCAGTACTCTTTGCCTTCATTGGTTGCGTTGGTTAGGTTTAGGCATGCAAAGTAGATTGGTAATAGTTAGGGTTAGAATATAAGGGTAAGCCAATCAGACGCAGTGTAAGGCAGAGTAGGGCGGGTCATGCTTTTGCCATCGACCAGATGCATCTGCCAGAGCAAATAAAACAACTGTTTGCAGATGTGTCTCAGTTCAATCGGAAAAAAGTGTGCAACGTCACGGTTTCTGGGTTGAACAACATGTTCGTCATAATGGTGTGAAACTGTGTGTAATGGGCTTTGAGTTACGTCTTCCCTCGTTTGCTTGGTGTGTAGAGGTGTTACCCAATGTGTATATAAACTCTGTCCAATTTAAAAGGCATTGATGCTTGTGTAACACAGTATACACAACAGGGTGTTCAGCGCATCAGTGTTTCTGTTTAGATAAGCTACATTTCGTCAGGGCTGAATGCCCCCTGGTTCCCAGACTAGTAGCTGCCAGCAAAGGACATGGAAGTATTAAAAGTGTAACTGGATGCTTTTACTGAAACAAAACCTTTTACTGAAGTGTGATATTGACTTTTATTATTCTCTAAAGCAAATACTGTCTTTTTAAATTGGTAGTATTTATTTAATTTGAGCTTTTATGCTGAAACACATTATAAACCGTGATGTGTGTTCCACAGTAATGTAATAATTTTATGTTGACATCTAGCAGTGACATTTGTAATTTTGGTGAGAATGGATTTGCATGCACTGTTAATTGATTTGATGCTGTGTGTATTTGTGCATGTGAGTGGATGTGTTTATTGGACTGAGTGGCAAAAATGAAAAATAATCCCACATGTACATATTGTAGGGTTATATTTTAAGGTGATGGCAGCTTTTTGGATTCTGTATTCCAGAGAATTCAATGAAAGATGTAGTTTACTAGTTTGATTATTAAAGCTGCATTTCAACTTCTGACATCTTGTTTGCACTTGTGTTGTACAATGTACCATCGATACACTGCATTCATTTCATAAAATCTTCATTCATTTGACTCTGTGTTTCATTTGTTTTTATTCTGGTAGGGTTTCATCATATATCAGAAATTTGGTTTGCACCAGTAAAGTCACAACTATTTGTTATGTCTTGTCTTTTCAGCAAATGAGGACAACAAATAGTCCAGTCTTTTTTCCTTCATCACTTATTGTAGAGTTTTTGCATTCCAGATCCAAGCACAGAGGTAAATGACACTCAGACACAAGAGAAAAGCCGTCAAATCAAGATCTACCACGCAGCTTCTCAATGTTGGTGGCCGTGTCCAATTTTTCACGACAATTAGAAGACTGGGGAACAAGTTTGGAAATGTCAGCAGCTTAAGGGCGTGAGCACCTAATGAAGCAAGGCCCGGATGTTCCAGGCTAGCGCTCCGAGCTGCATGCAGCCCCACACACATCAGCAAATCAGTGGGCCAATAAATTAGAAATGCACGCGCAAACACACATACACACACATCGGTGCTATCTCCTGTCCCTTTGCTGAGTATTAGGCAAGGTCTTTGGACATGACAAGGTGGAAAGGTACCCCAGAGACGAGGCGATGGGCGCTGTGACCGGAAATCTGTTTATCATTATTATATTTCCTCTCACCTCCTGTTCCCCTCTGGCCTGCTGACCCTCCTCTACAGCCCGCCCCCCCTACAGTGCGTGTTCTCTCTGAACTTCATGACTGTTGTCCTCCATGCTTGATGGTAAAAAAATGACTTCTGGGTCTCCAGAGGGGACCGTTGTTGGTCAGGTGACTAGGTGATGCTGGTTGAAAAATACTGAGGAGCAAAAAAAAGATTCAAGAATTATGAATACTATGCCTTAGGGTAGTTTGATATTCTGCCTTATTGTGTAGTAATTTAATAGCTGCTGCAAGGTTATACGCTCATGCTGTCAACAAGTCACATGAGATTAATATGAGCATCCCCAGCAGAGAAATTCTCCTTCCTTTGGGTGCTCACAGCCCTTGCAGTTTGAGTTTCAGTGCCTTCCTAAAGACACCTCAGTGGGACGAGTGCTGGCATTGCAACAAAATTAAATTTAATTGCAATATAGCTCGAACACACTAAGTGGCATCCATGTCTGCAAATTTAAAAAAAGTGAGTTCATAAATGGGAAGAGAAGCCGTAATCGAGTTTCTTACTCATACTCCCCCTCCCTCAAAATGATCATTTGTATATCAATTACTCACTCCGTGTTATGTGTAATTCATGTGGGAAACTTTATCTTTCTTGCACGCCCCCACTGTAAATGAAGAATCCGAAAATTGAGAATGTTCTTGATGAACTGAAGGCGGAGGGGGGGCGCATTTAACAGCAGCAAAAATATATCAAACTAGAGATCATCTTGTGATAGGATTACTCCAACTGCAATACAGTGATCAGCCACTTAAAATGAATGTGGGCCAGGGGCGTCCCCAACTTAGGCCCTCTTGCATGACCACACCAATCTTTGAACTCAGCTTTCATTGTGCTCTTAGCTACACATCTGTAAACTTCAGTGACTGCATCTTGCACTGTTTTGATGCTGTTGCACTGACAAAATCTGTCCACAGACCAACAAACTGACTCAGCAGCAACAACAGGTTAAAAAGACAAAGATAGTTAGAAGCTAAAGCCGAACTACAGGCTACAGATCACAGTATAAAGGTGAATCACCGCATCACTGCTGATCGCCACAGAAGACAATGAATATAAAGGGAAACTTTGCTGATATTGAACCCGCTATGTGGCATCGCAGTGTGTGCCAGCACCCAGACCTCTGCTGCCGGACAGGCAGGGATCTCCGAGGGAAGTCAAACAACGTTCATCTGCGCACACTGCGATGACACACAGCTGGTTTAATATCAGCAAAGTTTCCCCGCTTCCCTTCACTGGTTCCTGTACAGCAGGGATGGTCTTTCATGTGTAAACATTCAGTAGGCCAAATCTTCAGTAGCTAGCTAGCTAATCCTACACTTTTCAGGATTTGATTTTGGTTTTGGAACAGGGAAGAAACGTATATCTTTTTCCAACCTCCCCAGGTAATGAGTATCATTCATACACGACGTGCCCCAGGCACAACATTTAGCTCCAAATCCACAAAACCAGCCTGAAAATGAAGGAAATCTGAAACGATTGCATTAGAGTCAATGGAGCACAGCTGTGTTGGTGTCGAACTGAACTGAACCAGCCTGATGCTACATTATGATTGGCCAGTCTGCGTCCTGGGGCAGGACAGCGAAAGGTCAATTGGCATCAAACTGGACCACATTTCCCCATGGAAGCAAGAGGCATAGAGTGAAAGCAGGACTGGCCAATTAATGAGCTGGGAGGCAGGATTTCAAGGTAATGCATGAGCGGGAGATACTTGTTTTTTTAAAGTGTTTTAAATAGTAAGATGACAGGGTAAATGAGACTTGGATTATACTGCATGAGTTGTATGAGAGTTCGTAAACAGATATTTGATATAGTTTTGCTGCTGTTGAACACAGACCCCTTAACTTATGACTCTTTGTTCACCATGGAGGCATGTGAGAGGATCAAAGTTTTCTTCACAGATTTCACACGGGCTGAGTAATTGATAGACAAATGATTGTTTTTAGGAGTGAAGTCTTCGTTTACTGAGGATCACAATTAGAACGTGTCACCGTGTGATAACTCTTAATTGACAGCTCTCAGCTAACTGTCAGCTCTTGTTAAACTAATAGCCAACTTGGGAGTGCGTGCTTGTAATTGGGTATCACTCTTCATGAAAAGATCCCGCCTGTGTGCACCAAACATCTCGTGTTCATCAGCATCTGCCTCCGTAAGTGCAGCGAGTGTGGACAAGAGCCTGGCGTCTGGATGTTGATTATCAGCCCTTCTCCTGACCTTTGGATCTGTATGAATCAGATCTCAGTTGTTTACAATAGGTGGCTGACCTGATGAATCTAGAGTGGTCTTACACAAGCGAAGAGTCGGAGACAAGCAGGAAGGAAAGAATGTGCTCCCAGAGGGCTCAAAGAGCACTGGCATCTATCAGCACAAGAAATTGAATGGGATGTTTCAGAGCAGCAGAGATTAGATAGGCCCAGGGTGTTGAGCAAGCACAGGCTACCGATGTAATGCTTCCCTCGCCAGAGTGAGATCAAACTTACAGAACACACACACACACACACACACACTCACTGAGCATCCAACAGTGGCCTTTAGGTTTGAAGTACAGATGTGATGCCTTGTTATTTGCTGAGGGAATACACTGAGGGATAATGCTAGATAACACCGGAGATGTGTTATTTCCACATTTGCCACGTCTTCATTAGAACTTGTACATGTCCGCTGTCGTGCGATTCCCATCGGAGTGTCGGTATTAACATCCAAGCAAAAGTTCATCAAACGGGGCTTAGTATGTTTCATCAAGCGCCATGTGAAATGTCATGTTCCAACGCACAACATGATATTTGTTTTCCACAAATAATACGTTTAATTTACAAGACAGAGTCTAGACTTCAACAACAAAGGTGATTCAGCTGCTCATCACACAGCCTTCATTCATTCTGAACTGTGTATGGCTTATGTTGCTTTGCATGCTTAGTTGTAGCCTCACTCACAGGTTTTCAGGGTAATGTTCTCTTAACACAAACCATTTACAACATCTTTTGTAAATGGTTTGTTTTAAGGCAACAGTTTATGACCATAGCTTAGCAGAAAGACTGGAAACAGAGAGAAACAGTTACCTTGGCTTTGTCCAAAGGTTACAAAATCCTCTTACTGTAAAGCTCATATATCATGTGACAAATAAGCCCTGTTTCCACTGAGCAGTACGGTTCAGTTCAGTTTGGTACGCTTTTATTCTGTTTCCACTGCAAAAAGTTGTGGATGGTACCAATGGAACCGTTACGTACTGTCCCCATTTTTGGTCTCCCCTCTGTTGGGGTACCTAGCACACAGATCTGGTACTAAAACTTGGAGCTGTGAACACTGCAGTCTGTTGATTGGTCAATAGCAGACAGTCACTCTGCTCAGGGCTGAGCTGTGGCTGCTTTTGAGGCTCATGTAACCACTGTTCATACCGTGGAGAGTTATATTAGAAAAGTATATAAAATGAAAAGATAATTTTGCTGCCTCTCGCAGCAGCTGCATGCAGACGGAGAAAAAAATAACTTAATTCACTGGGCCGACTGCCGGCACATTTTAAGGTGGTACGTGAACTTGTAATGAGTTGACGACATGTATCCATCAGCACACCTTAAATTTTAACTTTGACAACTGTGACCATTCCATCAAGTGTATGTCTTGCATGACATACACTTGCAGTAATGAGTGGATCATCAGGTGAACTGCATATATTCTAATCCGCACTTGGAGGGAAAAAAAAGCATCGCAGAGCGTTGTTCCTGTGGGCTCCCACAACACTAAACCCCTGAGCTTGCCTGAGAAGGACTAAATGCACAAAGCCTGCTATTTCAAATATCCCCATTGAGAGATACTCCCACTGCAGCCTGTTCTGTTTTGTTACGAAAATGTGGTGTGCAGCCTCGTTCTGTGGACGATAACCAAGGTGCAGACTTCCATCTTTGTCACCAGTGATGAGGAAATACAGTGAGTGCTGGACGGAGGAGTGAGTGACAACAACCCTGCTCACATTTAAGGGTACTGTTAGTGGTGGAAACGCTAGGGTCTAGGTACATTCCTCCTCTGCAGTGTTGTCAGGTTGGACTGGTGAATGACCAAAAATGTAAGTGTGACAGTATACATTTGAAAAAATAACTTCTCAGTGCTCTCTGGTGGACAAACTACATAATGGGGGCACTATTTCTAAATAACCTAAAACCTACTTTGGCACATCTGTGGTGCAATTTTTTTCTCTGCTGTAGAGTCATATGTGCAGTTGAAGCCTGATTCACAGGTCATCAGTGGAGTATTCCTCCGTCAGCCTCAGATATAAAGGGTTTGTTTTAGGGAACAGCTTTGCACCCCTACAACTCCACCCACTACCCACTCTCCCCCCACTATCTAGTCCTTGTCACAGCGAGAAACACAGTCACTTGTCTGATAGGCAAACAGTGAAAGAGAAGCCTAAAATGTGGAGGAGTTGGTGCAAAATAAAGAATAAAAGGGCGGGAAAAGGGTTAGAGAAAATAAAAGAGGGGGCGTTTACTACTTGGGGAGGTATAGCAAACCCCTTTCCATCCATCATCCCTGTCTCTGTCCCGTCCACTGAGCAGGGGAGGTAATGAAAGTAATTTAACGTACATCTATAATTAATATGCTCTCTTTGGGCGGTGTGGTTGGGCCGAACGGGTGATGGAGTGTGTTTATTATGTGTGTGTGAGGGAGCCGGCATGAAGGGGCACTGGGCCACTGACATGGTAATTCACTAGCCATCACTCCAGCGGTGCCGAGGTCAGATCGGTCCAGCTATATGGGGCACCGCCGGCTCCAGCACTCCCATAGGTACGGATGGAAAGTGGGTTTTTGTTCTTTCTCGTCTCCTCTCTTTTTTCTTTCCTCCTCTCTGAGTCTCCTGAAGAAAGGGGAGAAAGGAGGCACAGCACGTAGCAGCGCCCCGGGCCAATGTTCTCCCTCTATGTGTCCTGCGCTTTCTCTTTTTCTTTCTCTGCCTGACTTTCTTCCTCTTGCCTTCCAGTCCACGACTCTGGTCGGTTAGTAAACTCCCTTTCTCCCTGTCTGTCTGGCTCCACCACTTTCTCTTTATTTCTCCTAATATTCTGTCCTCCTCCAAGAAAACTCGGCGAATGCACTTCAGGAATTCCTTTTTTTCTTCTTCTTTTTTTAAACTCAGACTGCTTTGCACAAACACAGTTCAAACCCGACTGCCCTCAGTGCTGTCTCCTTTTGAAACTCCCTGCTCTTTGAATACCATCCGTTTGAAGAGAATGCCCTCTGCATTTCTTTTACAGTCACTCAAGTGCGCTTGCACACTACCCTGCATTTACACACATACACAAACACAGGCATATTAAGCTTACAATCACACATGCACACATGCACACCGACTTGCAACAAAATGCACATGCATGCGCACACACCTACATCAAATTTTAACAGCATCTTCGGTACAGAGACTGAATTCTCCTCCCCTTTGAACTCACGCTCCCTCATTTCATGTCTCTCTTTCTCTCTCTCAGGCTGCACTTATATGCATGGCCTCACTCCGGCTACTGGCCATTCTCCAGTAAAGGTCTAATTTGGGTTAAACTGCTTACATGCATCTTTTATACCCTACAACTGAGAATTAATGTTGTTGTCTTGAACAGAGCATTTAAAGGGTAGACTCACTCAAATTACAATAACATACTTTCCTAACTCCCCTTGGCAGTATCAAGCCACACAGACGGTTTTGGGGGTTTTTGCCCAGGGACTTGTATTTCTCGCGACAATGTCACCATTACTCTGTAACATGTCATCACCAGGCTTTTTCCTCTGTGGAAAGTAAGATAAGATAAACATTATCAGTGACACACAGGGGAATTCAAGTGTCACAGCAGCAGTACAGGAACAGTTGCATGAGGACACTTAAAAAACACACATTACAATATACATTATATCTATTACATAAAAATAAAGCATGAAAAACTAAAATACATGGTATTTAACACTGTGCACCAATATAAATAGTAATTATAGTTAATGTACTGAGACAGAAAGTAGTCACAAATAAAGGGCAAAGACACAAAAGTTGCACTTAAGAAGAAAAAAATCATACTGTATGCAAAAATTTGCACTTGAGGAACTGGGATTGTGTGGTGGATGAAGTGTCTTGTGTTGCATACAGCAGTGTTAGCATCTTATAGGTCCAGTGTGTAGGATTTAGGGGGATATATTGCCAGAGATGGAATATATAATATAACATTCATAACCAGGTTTTCATTCCTTTATAATCACTTGATGCTAAGAATCATTGTATTTTTGTTGCCTTAGATTAAGACGTGAATATCTAGGCCTACATACAGAATGGGACTTCTTTTATGTAGTTTGCCATGTTGTTTCTACAGTAGCCCAGAATGGACAAACCAAACACTGGCTCTAGATAGGGCCATTCACCTTTTTGTGTCACACCGGAAACTTTCAGTTGGTTGCAAATTGCAACCTCACAGCAAGATGTCACTAAATCTGACACACCAGACCAATAAAATACAGTATTGTTGATAACTGTATAGGTACGTTGGTGCAGTGGTTAGCATTGTCACCTCACAGCAAGAGAGTTCCTGGTTCGAACCCAGATTTGGGGAACCCTTTCGTGTGGAGTTTGCATGTTTTCCTCATGTCAGCGTGGGTTTTCTCCAGGTACTCCAGCTTCCTCCCACAGTCCAAAGACATGCAGGTTAATTGGTGACTGTAAATTGTCCGTAGGTGTGAATGTGAGTGTGAATGGTTGTCTGTCTCTATGTGTCAGCCCTGCGATAGTCTGGTGACCTGTCCAGGGTGAACCCTGCCTCTCACCCAGTGTCAGCTGGGATAGGCTCCAGCCCCCCACCACTCCCAACAGGATAAGCGGTTACGGTAACGATAAAGCAGTCCGATTGTTTACATGCAGGTCTGTGAATTACGAGGAGTTGAACACAGTTTCTGGGAAAACAAACAGCTGTCTGTGACATCTTTAAATATGTTTAAATGCTGTGAGAACCATGATCAATATTCCACTCATCTGCATTTAATTGGGTGGTGGCAGAAATCTCAGACAAGTATCTTTGAAAGAATAAAGTGGATTTTCTGTTTTGAAGTTTTGTTACTGGTATTAACAAGTACTGTCTGTGTAGCCAAAGTCTTTTTAAAGCCTCTGTGCCATAGACTTCCCCTGTTTTCAAAAACGTTAAAAACAGTCAAGTTGATACCACATACATCATTTTGCTGCCAGAAATACCAATGTGTATTAATTATGGCATTAATTAAGAGTCCCTCAAAAATGACACAGTTATTGCTGTTTAACGATGTTGGCTAAAAACTACGATGCCCAGCTGTTTTAGGAAATGCTAAGCCTATTTTTTCTGACCATGCAAGTGTAAAGTACTGCTAGCAAGGCAAATAAATGCCAATCCCAACTTCATAAATGAAATAATACTTTTCTATCTTCACAGCAAACTGATGAACAATAATCTTACAATAATTGTGTTAGTGTAAATTTCTGCTGATTATTAAGGTTTTGCATTGCAGCATGTGGTGACTGAGTGATGAGGATTATGGCCTTTGCACACCAAATCCATATTTTTTGACATGACATGTTGAATATAAATACATTGTGTCAATCATGTTTAAACACTCCAAAACTTTCAAATGTCATCAAATTTTCTTTTGGAACAGGTTCGATTTTCTTTGAGTACTCTTTCCTAGAGAGTACTTTGACCATGAAGCAGTGAGGTAAATGTGGCGTATGTGCTGAACACATACATCTGCAATAAGAGAGGAGCAGAGCAGATGTGGACGGAGGGGCAGCAAGAAAAAGAAGTGTATATATATGGAAACAACGTCCTTGAAATCTTCTGGACAAAGTGAAGACAGTTTGCCCAGAAATGGACAATAGCAATGATGATGCTTACAGGAAAGTGGAACTTACGTAACAGCTGAACAGTAGATCTATTATTTCACCTCCTCCAGAGGAGAGAAGCAAAGGAGAGAATCTGTCTTTGAATTTTGACTCGTCATGCAATTTTTGCAATGAATAGAACAATAAAACTCATCTGACTCAGCGTGCAAGGTTTTTGTATGTAGCGATTTTCATCAGATGACAGATTTAAAAAAAAACAAAAAAACAAAAAAATGCATTATGCAAAGGCCTTTAGACCCAGCGACTCAGGGCCAGTTTACTTTAGTGTCCAGAAAAGTCATTCTCATTCATTTTGCTTTCCTTCCCCTGTCGGCTGTCCTTTCCCCCTTCTCTGTGCTGCATGTGTTTAAGGCTTTGTCAACAGATGTGGCGAGGGTCACTAGGTGTGTGGACTCTGCCAGCCGAGTGCCCACATGTCTCATTTTAATGGGCAGCATATGGAGCCGGTGACTGATGAGTGGGACTCAGCCGGTGACAGGTGCTGAGTCGTCTGTCGCGCTGACCCCCGCCCCACAACGGACCAAATCAGAGGACACTTTCATTCAGCAGGCCTGACCCCCTAACACACACACACACACACACACACACACAGATACAGATCCTCAGTCTGTGTTGCCTTTACATTTATTTGCTACCTTAACGCTTATAGAGAACAATGCTCACACCCACGCTTGCAATTATAGAACGATATGGACAACGTTCAGTCCTTGCTGCACACATTCTTGTTTTCTTGGGTTTTTGTATAGCAGTACAGATTAACCCTGTGCATGCCAGCCAGCATTTGAGAAAATAATATTCAGATTTTTGACTGTGTTCCTTTATATAGGGGTCAAAATCATCCGGAGTTTTGTCCTTGAACAACTTTGAGCAACTTGTTCTTCAGTGCAGCTCTTCTGACTTTATATGTAGAGAAGGGAAACACCCTGCATGGCTAACATAAGTAAAACACATTCAAATCTCAAGCTCACCTCAGGCACATGTCTAGATCGTGTGGAAAAGAAAAACATGGGAAGCCCTTGACACAGAAAGGTCCCAGTTGGGTACAAACCAGAACATGCTGTGCTGCTCATATATATTTTGCAACAGTATACATTTGCAACGTAACATTTCCCCCCCTGGAGCTGTGATTTCTTTGATTCTGTGTACGTTCAGGGGGAAAACCCGACATGAGAAAAGGCTTGGTAAATCTTTGTAGGGTTGTTTATTACTGGGTGAAGTCAGCGCTCCAATCGTGATTGATTTCTCTTCTGATGCTTTTTTCTTTACTTTTTTTCTTTCGTCATCATGTAATAGTCTGATTAGCAGAGAGCTCTCAGTGAGCTGCTGCTTTCACCAGCATAAGACACCTGTTACCAGAGGTGTGGACTCCGGTCACATGACTTGGACTTGAAACTCGAGTCACAAATTTGTGATCCGTGACTTGAGCCTTTTGACTTAAAATTACTTGAGACCTGGGGCATCAGTGGCTTAGTTAATCCAGCCTGTGGCCCCCTGCTGCATGCCCACCCCCACGCCCACCCGCCCTGCTCATCAAAAGCAAAATGCCCCAAAAAATATCTTAAAAAAAAAAAAAAAAAATACTTGAGACTTTACCCCACACCCAAAGATAAAAAGTGTGTTATCTGTGTGTCATGAATCGGTTCATAATCAACTAACATGAATGCTATTTGTTCAGCAGCATGTCGACACTTAATTCCCCAGATCCACCTTGTTTGAACTGATCCGTCAGCATCCTGTCAAGTTACAGGAGAGAACCATGACAAGTTAATGTTAGGTTACACAGCGCCAGTTTGAAACCATGATACACAAGATAATTTTGTTTGTGTATAAAAACTATCAGTAAAACAAAAATAAGTGCAGAATGCAACGCGTGCAGGTCGAAAATTGCAGACAAAGGAACAACAACTAAATTCAATTTTTAAAAAGTATTCTGATCTTTTGTTAATTTCATATATTACTCTGTTGTTAAAATGGCATTATGTTTGGAAAGGAGCACATTATGACTTGTTTAGGACTCGTAACTCAAAGTTTAGGACTTGGGACTTGCACGACAGTGACATGGTGCTTCTCCTGCTTATTACAAGGTTGCTCCAAGGCTTGTGGAAACAGTTTTCGTCTGTGGCAAACCTGTTTCCATATTAGAGATGCATATTTCTACACACTGTGTGTAAGGTAAATGTACTCTCATTATTGAAGCACACTGTTAGAGAATGTACTTTAAGCAGCATAAAAGTTAAGCAGGTAGTCTTTTTGTCTGCTCATGAGATGAAGGAAAGAACTGCAACATGACCATGTGAATGTTATGACATGTGTGTGGGCACATGATGAGCACATTGTTCCTAAAATGGTGAGACGAAATGTTTTTTTCAGAGCTGTCCAAACAAGCCTTGTAAGTCAGTCCCTCCATCCTCTGTGAGCACATTATTTCACGTACAATGTACAGTAATTGGTTTTTCTGAGGTAATGACCTTGCAATCCTTCCTTTCCTCTCCCTTTTCCCCCCTTCCTATGATTCAGAGATGGGAGATGCAGTTTGACGCAGGGCCCAGAAGATGTTGTCGGATTCTATGGCAACCGGCGCCCGCAATAAGGTCGCATAGGAGGTGTTTAATTAGTGGGCCACAGCCGTCCCTGCAGAGGAGCTTTTTATTACCTCAATATGTCATAGAGTGCATCAGCAAGCAGCCTCACAAACACACACATATGCACAGAGGCAGGCATGTACACGCACACACCAGTGCTGCCCAGCGAGAGGATTGCAGAATAGGAAAAAACCCACTGAGTGTTTTGTGTGATAGAAAACGAGACAAAGAGAATGGCAGAATGAGAAAGTGGAAATGAGAAAAGAGAAGGAGGTCAGAGACGGAGTGAGGGTCAGCGAAATATCAGCTAAGAAAGGATCAGCCCTAAAACTGGCAAGAGCAGAAAAAGGACGAACAGAAAGTAGGGGAGAGAAATGCGGCCACCGTGGCGAGGCTCCACACTGCGCTGTCACCCAGTAGAGCATTCATTCTTCTCATTACTGGCTTGCTGAGATTTTTAGGTGTTTAGCCAGCTGATTGCTGGGTCACTTTGGCCAACGGAAATGAGTGGCATCTGTTCAGTCCTGACAGTGCGCGCGCCACTAAGCCAGTTGGATGTATCACTTTACCGTGGGCGTGGGGTGCCAGGGCCATTAACTCATGCCAGCCCTGTGAATGGCTACGCAGCTACATCGTGCATGCCAGTACATCATTAGCCGAGGCAGAGGATGACTGTGAGACAGGAACACACACACACACACACACACAGACGCGCAGAAGGTGTGTAGTTTTGTAAAGGTCTCTGATAGCTGTTTGCTCATGAGCTGGATCTTTTTTTGTGTGTGAAACAAACAGACAGTATGTGGATAGTCAAATGAGACAGAGTGGCAGACAGAAAGTGTGTGTGAGTGTGTGTGTGTGTGTGCATAATCATGTTCTTGTGGATTTGTTACATGTAAGCATTCATGTGAGTCATATATTCAGCATGAAAGTAAAAGGGGGCCTGCACATGCTTTTACATCAGTGTGTCTTCCTTCACTTTTTTGGCACCTCTTGTTCCTGCTCTTTGTTGTCCCTGGCACCCCTACATAGCTGGACATGTTAATGAGCGCGTCTGGGGCCTCGAGGACCCCTGGGGGCAACCCCTCTCTCCTCCCCAACACGCTCCAACTGCTACCAGCGTGAGGTGGCATCTTCGGTGCCCGTCTGAAAATCAACTGAAGCCTTTGGAGGAGAATGGAGTCGTGCCAGGGGGTCCTGAAGGGAAAGATGAATGGTTTTTATGGACGTGGATGAGAGTGAAACCCTGCCTGTCATCTCCTGCGCTGCTCTCTCTGTTTCTCTCGTTTCCGAGTTCACTAAAAGGTGTGCACTGTAGCCACATTATTAACAGGAGCGCGCCGTTACCTCTCCCCCGGTGACCTTTTCCTGTGGCTGTGGCGGCGGGGCGTTAAACTGTGGACTTCATTGTGGGTGGCCCTCATTGGAGCGGGTGATGGATTACATTTTTATAAGAGCAATGTAGAACCTGAGCCAGTAATTGGCACAGTGCTTTGTGTTTTTTTCTTATTATTTCTACTCCTCAGCGTGTTTGATCTATGTTCCCTCTCACTCACATGGCTGGATGATTTAAGAAAGCAATTTTAAAGCCACCGGTGGGGAGTTTAAGTGTGAAACAAACACTGACAAGAAAGGTGCCAGCAGAGGTCAGTGTTGCTCCATTGATGAAGTTAAAGGCCACTTACCTCTCTCTGTCTGCCATCCCTCTTTCATTCCACCGTCTGTTTTCTCTCTTTACTGCCTCATTCTGTTTTCACAGTCTTCCCATTCATCTCACTCCCAGGATCTCGCTTTGTGAGCACTGGGAAAAGTATGTGGTAATCCCAGTGAAGCATACACATCTTCTGTCTCCATTCCTCCCTCAAATACAGCAGATACTTGCTCCCACTGAACAACCATGAGCTGTAATTGCATTTGACTCCACTTAATCTAATGGCTTTACGAACAATGGAACATAAAAGACGTGCTTTAAATGAGGAAATCCAATGAGCAACGTCGGAGAGAAATTAATAGAGTTGCGTGTGAGAGATGCTAACAGGATATTGACACAGATTAAGACGCACACATGAGAGAAAAGAGATTAAAATTCCAGCATCAAAGGATCCCTCCCATCCTATATTGATTGGTGAATGTGTTGTTGTCAACGTTTAGATTTGATTACCGCTGACACGCAGGGCTGAGGCTGAAACACAAGGCTGGTAATGGCCGCGATGCCTCGTGCATATCAAATATAGCACGAATCCTACCGGAGTAATTAATATCGCACTGTGGTTATGAATTTCCTGGCATAAACGGCCAATCGGATTTGCATGGCTTGCACGGCGGTAATTAAGATGAAGCATCAGGGAAAATGTTACATGAATGTTTCGGCTAATTCCCCCCCCCTCTCTGTGTTTTTTTTGCCTCTCTCTGAGGACTTCTCCTTCGGTCACAGTTTTCTTAAATATTTGCGGGGAAAACTAGGTGTTGACATTTTGCCTTTTCATCGCCACGCCGCTCATGAGACACATTGGGGTAATTTCACAGCCGTGCCGGGTAATGGCGAGGAGTAACACGGGCCATGCCGAGTTATTTCTAGCATTACTTATTCCTCATCGGAAAAAAAAGGCCTTCTGGTAGGTTGTCACAAAATGCTTTCCACAGCTCTTGATTTTCACATGTTTCAGCTCCCTTTAGACGGCTTGGAGTGCTGTGTGTCCCTCTAGGGGGATTTGGCCTTTTTTTTTTTTTTTTTTTTAAAACCTCCTCTGTCCCATTTTACACTGGATTGTGTTTCCCGCATGCTATTGGCCCAAACCTCCTGGGCTTTGATGGCGGTTTCTCAAAAATCATCCCATCAAAAAGCTGTCAGTGTAGTTTGGGATCAGTTGGCTGTCATCAGGTGGGGGCAGATATTGACCTTGTGGTAGGTAAGCTACACCACACACTACTATTTTCAGCCCGTCACGGACAGATGTGGTGGTTATTGGGTCATGTTAACGATTGATTTTGGTGCAGTCTTCCTGTCAGAGGGCAGAGCGTAGTGGTGACTTAAACATGATTATGGGCCTTTTAATTCAAATATATTAAAGACAGCGCTTAACAAGGCTTTTTTTTTTTTTTTTTTTTAAAAATTATGATTATCAATAGTAATTCCATTTACTTCAACTATATTGAGATAGAGGCAGTATACCATGTGGAAATCTTAAAACCTAGACACATACATTATGGTGTGCTTTTTCGGAGGGGGGTTAGGGAATATGTTTTTGTGTTTTTAATTGTGTTTTCTACAAGAGATGAGCCAGATGTAGTCAGAGCCAGAAATATTTGGGGAGATTTTTTCCCATTTATGCACTGTTTTGCATAGTTGAGATTTTATAAAGACAGATAGATTAATAAGTAATGATTAAGGGGGATTACTTCTGAGTCTATACATTGTTTTTTTAGGAAAACCCTGCATATTATATCTTTAAAGTAGCTTAGTTGACATTTCAGTGATGGCCCACAGTCTCCTAATTAAACTTGATACTAATTATAAGGGAAATTGAGACAGTGTTCAGATATTACTCTTACAAAAATGAATTAAAATAACCTGTTTGTGTAAGATAGATCGATTTCTTGTAGGGAATAGCATAGATTTGGGGCTTTAGAGGAAAACATTTGGGGCCGGAGCCCCCAGAAGCCACCCATTGCTCTGCCCCTGGTTTGCTACATATTTTGTTTTAGGAGTGGAGTGTGTGCATGTGTGATATTTATTAGTGCCTTTTGTGACAATTTTATGCAGAAATGTCTTGAATCCAAGACAATTTTCCTATTTCTGGAGAAAATAAATGCAAAATTCACCCTTAAATCCTAAACTGTCTACATAGTTAGATACCATCAGAGGTAAGTGGAAAAAAGCCTGTATATGTGTTTTTGTAATTTGGTTGAAAAGACCCTTTAAATGCTGCAAAATTTTTAAAAAAATTCTTTGCAAACCTGTGTTCTGGATAAATTAATACACCTGTGTGTTGGGCACCTCTGAAGAGATCAAGTGCCCCTAATGTCCTGACACCATAATCGTCCCGTATCATCCCCAGCATAATCCTTATTTAAAGCCATATTTAAAAATCACACATGAAATATTATATTCTGGTTGGTGTGTCTGTGTGTGTGTGCGAAAGAGAAAGCATGAATGCATTTCCCATGGTGTGTGTGTGTGTGTGTGTGTGCCCGGCGGTGGGGCGATGCGTCTTTGTCCTTCCTCCTCTCCCCCTGCAGATGAGATGACTGATTCTGGGGTACGGGGGCTCTTCCCTCACTCTGTGTCATTTCCAGGCCAGCACCCTCCAGGGACCCTCCACGACGCTCCCTACCCAGCAGCCCCTGGAGCCCCCCGGGCCTAGGACACACATAACACATTGGCTCTGTCACCACCACAGCTTATTTTAGAGCGGCCTTCTTGGCTGCCGGGAGAACTTTAACTTTATGTAAATCATATTAATAAATTTGCGGGAGTTAGGGGAAGGGGAGGGAGGGAGGGACGTTGCTCTGAGGATTTCAGCACACATGCCAGCGCCAGAAGGTGAGCGGGACAGTGACAGTAAGTCGACAGATGAAGGAAGAGGAGGAGGAGGAGGAGGAGGAGGAGGAGGAGGAGAGATGGCATACAATACGGTCCAGTAAGTACTGTGTTGGTGCTATAGATACAGAGCAAAAGGAGGTCAGGATAAAAATGATTTAGAGTCACCTGCAGGTGGGGATTGTTATGGTCGGTGATTTTACAGGTAAAAAATGAAATTGAAGGCAAGTGGGTAACAGGACAGATCCAATACACTGGCTGTGGAATCTACTCTTTTTTTACTCTTTTTGGAGTAAAAAATATCTAAATAAAAGCTCACATGCCAAAAAAACATTGCGTTAGAATACATAACCAGAGCCAGACTAATTTACAGATCACATCCCCATACCTGTATGTGCGCACATGCATGTCCCTGTTTATCCTTTGATAGGATTGATAGGATTGTTCGGTTGGCCATGAAAAACCAAGACAACACAGTGTTTCTATTTGTTCAATTGAGCCCCTGCTGCTGGCTTCTAATAGGTCTCTCTACTGAGCTCATCTTCTCCATTTCATGTAACACCTGCCTCCCTGTCACAGAGATGAAGAGCACATGAAAGACAGAGAAACCTCTCTCAGTTGAGGGTCAAATTATTGCAGTAATTCCTGATCATCCTGTTCTTTTCCTCTCCCCTGAGTAATGAGGATACGTAAAGAAAAAAGACGAGGAAAAAGCCAGGAAATATGACACTTTGTTATTTCCGTTTTATCATCACAACAATTACACATTCAGTACAGGTCATAGTGTGTCAGTGTGAGATGTCATATGTGATGGAGACAAAACAGCAGATAAAAAGCCAGAGAGATGTGATGATGTGATGTGAGCTGAAACCCTGCATGTTGAGCACAACTCAGGCCGCAGCACAGAGAGTCATTGATCGCCGAGGAGGAGATACTAATGCAATCGATGCAACGCACTGATGAGGGTGTTTGCAGGAAGCGAAGCCCATCATCTTCCTCTCTCACCTCATCTGACACTCACATCAGGGAAGCAGAGTTAAGAGACAGGGAAGGAAAATGCGAATAGAAAAGATGGCTGGATGAGTCACTCTTTGCTCACCTCTGACAGACAGTTAACCTTTATGTACTCTGGCTAATATATGACCAACACGCCTTCTCAGCATGCCGCGTGCTCTCTGACTCTGACAGTGTGTTATGGTACCATTATTCATGGCAGGTGAGCTTCTCTGTTACTTATCTATATGTGATATACATGATGTATAGTTTGTACAACTATTATTGATGGTTTACTGTATTGGAATAAGGTTTGGATATTTTTCTTATTGGTAGCAAATCCAGGAAAACAGGATTTAATATTGCATTTGTTCAGTTTTGGATTTAAAACACCTTTGTACTTTTGAGTTTTTACAGAGTCAGGGCCATCAACTTTATTGCTGGATAGAACATTGATGTTAGATAAATTAAAAAAATGGAAAGACTGAAAAACAAACCAGACCAATGATTACTACAATATCTGTTCAAGTTAAAGTTATGGTTACGTTAAGCCAACTTAAACACTTGGTTATGCTGAGGGACAGATTGTGTGACTACAAAACAAAAAGTCAAACCCACTACCCACCCTTTCACCATCCTGAGCTCCACACTCTTACTTCCCAATTCAATGCATAAAGAGCACACTACCTCATGCTTAGTAAACAGCAAAGGAGTCAGCGCCATTACTTTGTTAACGCAGCACACACAGAAAAATACTCAGCATTTTAAAACATATGTGCAAATGTGTTGGAACATTAAGTCCCTCACTTCACTAATCCTAACCCCACTCCAAGACATATCCAGCCAACCTGGCCCTCGTCCAGCCAATCCCAACCGCTTTTACAAAAAATTATATGGAATTATATTGAAGTGATTCTTACATTTTCCAATTATAAAAATGTGAAACCAATACACAAAAAAAGTTTTAACATTCTAGCAACGTAAGTGTTTATCATACGTCTATGACTTGGTCCCTTCTCCTAAATTGTGGTGAACCTAAATAGCGGTGGGTAGTTAGTGGTGGAGTCTCCCTCACTGGGCTAGTTATTGATTAAGGATCCAAAAAAAGAAAAGTCTCAGAGGAAAACAGAGAACTTAATAGTGAGTGGACAGGTTTCTTTGCTTTATCTGCCAATACTGCACTGTTACAAGTACAAAATAATCATAAAGAGCCCACTGTGGAGTAGCAACTGTGTGCTAAAACATATTAACCCTATGGGCCCTAGGCGTTTTTGGGGTATTTTTACTGCCTTTACTTTTAAGCTCATGTCACAGTCATTATAAAGGCTACATACACGTGCTATATCTTGTTTTTTTTTCAGGTCAATCAGGGCTAACCAGATTTCATTTCATGTCCTCCTATCTGCCTGTATTTTATATTAATTTTTATATCAATGAAAAAAACAAATCTGTGTGACTAAATTCTTACATTTTTACATGTCTTCTTCCAACTTGCTATGGTGAGACACATATTCTACCATATATGAAGAGGGGAGACTCTCTGGAATCTGGCAATATAAGAACCATGATGGTGGGACATTCTGTCACTTCACAGCTGTCCAAAACATGTGGTTTGTGCCAGGCGGACATGATTGCCAGTATTTTTTCATTATTGCAAGAAATTCCATTGACTCATTCACAAGTCAAAAATGTGTTTTATCTGAAAGAAACATGCAATATTTACATCTAAGATCATAGAAAAATAGTCAACCAAGTGCAATGATGTCCTCCAAGATAATATTTGCCACTTTGTTTGCAGTAAACAATGTTTGTTGTTGTTTTTCAGTTTCAGTTATATATTGGGGGGCATTTTGGGCACTGGGGGGACACATGTCCCCCTCAATGTATATGGTGACTACAGCCCTGTCATGCATGCATAATTAGGCTGCAGTTGTTTGGGTGCGCAAAGGTGAAGTGGCTGGTCTTGTCATACAAAGTTTGATGGAGTGTCAACTGGACAATATGGAGATATTTGCATCTTGAAAGCTGGACTACAAATGTGGATAGACAGGGAGAAACACACACAAGCCTAAGACGTGGTAAGATACGATATTCCTCACTATATGAAGTGACTGATAACAAGATCTGTATATGGATTGTAAAGAAATTCGTCAGGTTTTTATTTTGTAGACAATAAATCTGGATTTATAGCATGATGGGATGACAGTACAATGATGTGTGTGGTATCACTGGAAAGCTCTGCTCCTGTGCTTTCATGTGATATGCGTGGCATTTCTGTGTGAGCCTGCATTTGCGAGTAATCCATCCAACAGTAATATGTGTGCACAGCTGTATGAAAGCTCTGTTATTCATCATTTTAGTGTAACTTTATCATTTTTTTCGCTATGAAAACATTGGACTACCGACAAGTGTCGGAAAGCTACAATTCCGCTGTTTCACGTGATATGCGTGGCTTCTTGCTATGATGCACGGTCGCGGAGAAAATCAATAGAGAAGAAGAGGTGTGAATTTGGACGCACAATGCGTCATTCAGGCCCATAGGGTTAATGAATTCTTAGAACTATTAGTAATACTGATAGGCAAATTTAGACCTTGTAGGCTGCCACCTTTATTAAAGCACAAATATGTCTTGCGGCTCCAGACAAATTTAAAAAATCTAAAAAATCATGCCAAAAATGTCTCTTTTGACAGCAAAGGTTGCTGACCCCTGGTGACCCCTGGTTTAGGCAATAAAAGTTTGAGAAAAGAAACATGGTGTGGACGAACCTTAAAATGACTCAGAGTTCACACTGAACTGAACACGTGACTCCAGCGGAAAATCCTGGGTGAAAGTCTGTTTTTTTGTGATCCATCCACCACCCCAATCTGCCTCCTTACAAGCACTCATGACTGCTTCCTTGTTTACTGCTGTCAGCGCATTGGTCAAGTGACCTCAGCCTTTCAAAATGCATGGGTTATGTATGAATTTGGTTGCACTGCTTTTAAAGCTGCACTGCTTTAAAACATACAAAAAAACTGTAAGAACAGCCTGTTAAAAAATAGGGCTTTACACTTTATGCAAAATACATGATAATGTTATTTGTGGTTCATGCACCCTCATGCTGCGGAGACTACAACGAGCATAAACCTAGCTTAAGAGGAGCACGTTGAGGCATTTTCGAAAACAACCAAGATGGCTGCTGCAGCTTAACTGGAACTTCCTGTTAAAGTATTATTTTGAAATTTTGATGGCGAACATGGCAACTCTCACTCACAGACATGTAAGTTCTCTGCTACATCACAGCTCATCTCTCAACACTGTAGTCTGCTTATATTTGTCAGTCGCTCAATACTACATCTCAGTTTCATTGCTCTGATAGGACGTAAGAATATCCAGTTGCACCCACAGGCATTTTGGTATACGGGCGTTGATAACTTCCCTTGGAAACTGGAAATGAAATTTGGTTGGGATTTGGCTTTGGTCATATAGACGTAGTTGGTTTCAGTCTTTTTATAATATTTGTCAACAATAAGAAAGGTAATAAATATTGCAGCTTCACACTTTAAGATTTCCATATATTAAAAAATAGAAAAGGAAATGGATTTTCCATTTTATTTTCAGGCTTAATCTGTCCGTGACTCGCTTCATTACCTCCATGGATAATACTCACTCATTGTATTGCTCCATTGATAGATGCACGCACACACACACACACACACACACACACACACATGCACCTCCAGTGTGTGGCTCTTAATTACAGGCAGCCTTTGGCGGGAGTGACGGCAGGCAGAGTGAGGAGGCAGTGGGGTCTGTGTGCACCCAGAGGGTCACTGTCACACCACTCTCTCAGTTTACTGACGACCACAGACGAATACTGATGGCGTCTTACACACTGGAGGCTTAACACAAGGAGAGAGAGTGAAAACGTGTCTGCCAATGAAATTAATTAACCTCTGTCAGCTTCATAATGCTGTTTAGGTCAGTGGTATTCAAATGACAACAGTCTGGTCTGGATTTGATTTTATGTGACTGTGAATGTGTGTGTGTGTGTGTGTGTGTGTGTGTGCCTTTAAAAACTGTGTGGATAATCTTGTCTGTTCACACACTGTAAATCTGATTTTGTTTACCTAACTCAATAGAGAAGGAGCCATGAACTTCTTCTTTGTTGCTTCTTGGCTTCAACATCCGAGCATGTGTGTGTGTGTGTGTGTGTGTGTGTGTGTGTGTGTGTAATTTGGATCCACTTGTGTTTTGGTTTACCTTTTTTTTTCTCCTAGAACCACAGAGAGAAGAAGTGCCTTCATTCCCTGGCATGTAGCAGAAGCCTCGCAGCCCATGTGTTGATTACAAGGCCCGGCACACGTACATATGTTCCCTGTCTGTCTGGCTCAACAAGAGACGGGCTGGTTACATGCTTTACTAATCATTCCAACAGTACGGGCTCTCCAGGGACACCAGCCAAACTCCATATTTCAGCACGCACTTGTCAACATAATGGTATCAACAGCCTTAGAAATATGATATTATGGGAGAGAAGGACAAACAGTACAGTCTGCTGCCTGCCACCACAAAGACTGAGAGGAAGTGAAGTACTTAAAGCTACAGTTGGTGACTTTTATCATAATTACTTTTGGTAATATTTGCTGAAACTGTCACTACATCCACAAAGTATTATAGCAGACAGATAGTCTGGAAAAAAGACACAAAAAAGGAACATGCCCCTCCTCCTCCTTTTGCCTCCAATGGCATCTGTTAGAATCTACCTCAGCGCACCAGTCAGAGCAGAGGAGTCTCTGACGCAGCTGTCAATCACTGCTCATGAACTGATTCAAACTGTCAAACCAGGCAGCGCTGATCAAATATGAATCAAGATACTGTTACTGCATTGCGTATTTCTCATCTCAGCTGTTTTTTTTAGAAACATACTTTATTGTTTACATGTAAAATGACAAAGTTTATGACCTGTTTTTCATGTTGAAAACAGTCGAGCGAGGCACCAAGCACCACCCAGTGGCCAGACTAACTTTCTCATCTTACAGCTAAACAGTACACTGAATCAGTGGTTCTCAACTGATGGGTTGTGGTCCAGAAGTGGGTCACAGGTCCATTCTGAATGGACCGCAAGTGACTCGCAAACATGTTAAGTTTGTAAAAAACACATTGTATTTTGAAGTACAGTGAATTTCCGGCACAGAGCTTATATTTCGAAGTGCAGTTTCATGCTGGAGAGTGAGAGACGGACAACTACTTCAAATGCTGAATATATTAAACTGTGTGGACCTTGAACTAATGACCAAGGAGAAATCTGGACTAAAATATGTTTCTGAAAACATTTGGAGCGGGAAATAGGCAAAGCAGTAAAGGATCTCTATTCATATCTGATCAGTGCTGCCTAGTTTCACAGTTTGACCGCAGGTCACTAGCAGTGATTGACATGACTGACAGCTGCATTAGAGACTCCTCCGCTCTGATTGGTTGTTTTCATTCATGAGTGGTAAGGCCATTAGAAATATGAGGATCTGTCTCTTGTACTGCTGTGTGGATGTTGCCACAGTCTCAGCAAATATGACAGAACGTTATTTTCATTAAAGTTATTAACTGTAGCTTTAAGTCAGTTTAGCTATGAGTTTGCTTACGTTGTTAATGCCATTATAATGAAAAAAGGCAAACACATGAAGAAAAACAAAAATGTGAAAGGATCAACTAAAAAATGATCACGCTGACTCTGAATTTCACATTTAAGGTCAGTTGCATTTCATTTTTAGCATTGAACTTTTAGTTATGATTCTGTGCGTCTCCTGATATTTTTCTAAGGGATATTGTTTTCGTTTTTAAAAAGTTTATTATTAAAGTGATCATTTCATTACCTTCTTTTTTTCTTGTTTAATGAGGTAAGAGGAGGACAGTAGATGCACAGGTCTAATTGCTGTCTGTTGATTGGAGAGTATATAAATGCATCAGCAGATTTTTTTTTAGCATATTCATTCCCAATACATTCACCTAAAAGATCAACACATGAGCTGATTCTTTTGCTGTTTCTGTCCCCTGATGTTTGGCCTTTTTTCTCTTTCCCTTTCTCCTCTTCTACTTTACCAGTGTTGCTTTGTGCCTCATTACTGTTTTACCCCTTTGTTTCTGTGTGTAATCACTGTGCAAACACACTACTGTAAACATGAGCCGTAATTTACTTCATTAAGACAAATCGCACCGTGAACACAAGAGTTGCTTGGAGACAGAGGAGCTTACGAAAACAATTATTCCCTGATCTTTAATCAAATATATTTGAGAGCATTCAAAATAAAATTCACAGTAGTGTCTACATGAGGGCAGCTTCTTTCTGTACGGCTCAAGCATGCGCACATCCAGTAGTGGATTATTTAAACCTTGGACCGTTTAGGCTTATCTCAGCAAAAGGACAGGGTGATAATGGTGTTAAAGCAGACGCAGATATCGCCTAAGTACATTGACGAGTCTAATATGCTGTAACCCCGTCGGGCTGAGAGTATCGCTCACTCAGAGAGCAACCAGAGCTACATTTCTGTTGCTGGATAGGATTTTGACACTATAGGCCAGATTCTCTAACATATTGCTACTTACATAACAGTCGGAAATGAATATGTTACAAGTGCTGATGTGCAGAAACAGAGCGAGGTTACAGTACGTACTATAAAACTTGTTCTGTGTGTTAAGCTCTCGGTCTCTGTGGCGTAAAACTGGAGGAGCAGAGCGTTCAATCATCTTCACCCTGTCAGCACAAAGACAAAGAGCTGCCTCCGAGCGAGCGGAGCTGGTCATAGGTGAGTCACACACACACACACACACACACACACACACACAGATACAGACACCAACCCATGTGCTGTGACACACACACCCACTCCCTCACACACAGCGAGCCACTAGAGACAAGGTTGGCTAGAGGAGTGGCTGGCTGGAGTGCCCTTGGCTTGATCTTCAGGCCTGGCCACTGTTAATGGAGACAGTGTACACACACACACACACACACACACACACACACATACTTTCATCATGCCCCACCATCCACTAACCTTTGTTGTCCCTCTGACCCCCCACCTCGGGGCCTCTGCTGTCCTGTCACACTGCTGTGAGATCACCCCCAGTCTCCTGCTGTGCTCTCAGGAGGAGGTGATTGGAGTTGGGGGCACATGAGTGTGTATGTGTGTGTGTGTGTGTATTGAGGCAGAGGAAAACAAGCCTGGGAGCATATCATGTCTCTGTGGACCTCAGTAGTGGAAAACCAGCTGATATCTTGTCCACTATCTGTCTATTTTTCCATTTCTCGTTTCATTCTTCCATTTTCTTCATCTGTCCAGTCTCTGTCCAAACATAGAGAGGGAAAAAAACAAAACCATTCCTCTCCTCGGGTGACCCAGTGGCTTGTATGTTTGTTCAGGCTGCATAATTCATAAAGCTGCTGGGCAGGTCATGTGATTACCTGCAACCCCAGAACGACCAGCACGGTGTAGTGAAGGGGAAGAGAGGGGGAGCTGCAGTGGTGTTGGTGTTTGGTCCAGAGGTGAGAAAGGCTGCTGCAACCCACACTCCCTGTGCTCAAAGTCCTGAAATGTTTTCCTCTTGCTCATCCAATCACAAACTGCCGATGGGATTCTCACCTTCCCTCTTCCTGTCTTCAGGGAAATGTTTAAGTGTGACTATTTGCAACAAGCTGTCCAAGTGTTTTTTTTCCTCCCTTTGAGTGTTACAACCAAATACTGTCTCACTCCAACCTTAGACCCCTACACAGATGCACATGTATTACTTGGGCATCACACTTCATAACTTCATAGAACATTGTTTCAATGTTAAGTGCCCTGCAAATTAGTTGAAAGGGTTGTTGCATGCAGGTGTTACTGCCGAGGGGTGCTGCACAGTATAAATGTGTGTGCATGGCTATGTATGTGCACACACCCACGCAATTTCTCTCTGGACTGCATGTGCCAAAATTTCTTATATGTCATTATGAGTGGTGTCGGACCTTCAGTTGTCTCTTTGCTGAACCCACTCAAGTCCCCTGGGCAAATTACTATATGTCCACAGTGGACGACCCTCACAACCAAGTAGGCTAATTTTATGAATCTTAAAAAAAGCAGCTTCAAAAGGCATTTTGAAAGTCTTGGCAACTTTTTGGTCTGTCTCAGCCTGTCCACACTATTTATTAGCTCCCACTACCCTTTTGGTTTATACTTGGCCTACGCTGTTGTGAGCATTTTTACTTGTGCGGTGGTGTGTCTGTGTCATTCTGCAGTTACACCTCCAAAACACTAGTTGGTGGTGGGGTTTCTGTGAAGTGCTGTAAACTTCAGTTGATTCAAAACAAACACATTAAACATGGCTTAATAGAGACAATTTCAAACACAAGTACACAAATTGGCTTCACTTTAACTTGCAGCATTCGCAGACAAAGCATTTGTCTTTTGCTGGACACATTTTATCCAAAAATATAACATGCTAATGTTATTAGCACAAGCCTATGGCATTTTACATTGAATAAATTAACCTAGCAGCTAGTGGACTTTTCTTCTACTCATAGGAAGCCAGGGACAACAGCAACATTCAACAAAGGTAATGTTACAAAATTTGCTCCATTACAACTCACAAGGTTCACTGACTAAACAACTGTCTTAAACTAAACATGTTTTCTATACATATATAACATGCTAACGTTATTAGCACAAGCCTATGGCATTTTAAATTGTATATATTAGCCTAGCGACAAGCGGAGATTTCCTCTGCTCATATGAAGACAGGATAAATCACACACAAGAGTTAAAATGCTGTTTTGTGGATGCTTAATTGTCTTCACAATTTATTGTTTCTTATCTGTGAAATTAACGGCTACGACGTAGGGTATAGCTTAGGCTCTATGTCCGTGCTTTAGGTACGGCGTTGATTCGACGCAGAAGTATAAATCCCGCTTAAATCTCTCCCAAGTTTATATGACCCATGAGCTGACCCTGACCCTCACGATTATTTAAATTTGCACATGTAAACATTTTTATTTTTTTTTAATATATTTTTTTCTGACAGGCACCTTATCATTAGCCTGGAAATCATGACCCAAATCTAGAAAGATTTAAGGTCTGGCCATGAGTAATGCAAATGGCCCAACTCGAGGGGCGGCACCAAGCATGCATTTGTTAATGTCACTGCACGCAATTGGATAACACTACAACCAATCAGAACAACACACAGGGTGACATATCCAGAGCTTAGCTACCAGCGGAGCTAACTGGTAGATTAGACTCTTGCCGCATCCAGTCGGCAAAACAGCAAAAACGTCCTTCTTGCAAAGCAAAGACTCGAGCACTGTCTTCTGTTCCTCTTTTAGAGAAAAAGCCAAGTCTGACTCGTTCATTGTAGCGGCCAAAGCCGTTTCAAACAACTGGTGTTCATCCGTAGCCATCTTCCAATGTTTACTGACTGATTCCGGACTTCGTCGTCACAGCGCTGTCGTCATCTGTTTAGCTCGCCTCTGGCCCGCCTATATCAGATACACCGATGTGATTGGTGCAGCTCGGTTTCATGGGCATAGGTAATGAGCATCATTACTGATTGCCAGAGTGACTCGCTGAGCAAATTCAAATTGTGCTCTCGCGAGAACTCTGGATTTCCAGGGCACCTTATCATATGCTTTATACAGTTTAAAACAACTGTACAGATAGCCCATTAGTTAAAGTAAAATAGCTATTTACAGACTGTGTTGTCAGTAGAGGGTGTTGCAGCACCTACAGTATCCACCTTCCCACACCCATGCATCTGTACATTAAAATATTTTCAGTAGTTTGTTTATTATCCTGTTTTGAAGTTGAGCACTCTGTATCTGTGATTAACTTTACCTGTAATTTCAGGAAGTCATTGTTGTTGTGATCCCAATCATGGAACCCATAACACACAATCTTTAACAATAAAGATAGATAAAAAGCTGTAAAATAATAAGTCAAAATGTTTATTCAGTGCAAGAAATGAATGCCAAATATCAGTCTGATGTGTTGCTTTGTCATCAGCAGATGACGACAACACGTCTTTCACAAGTGCTTCTTGAACAAGGCTGTATTAAAATATCCAAAAATAAAATTTAAGTACCTCGCCTGTTAATGCCAGATTTCTAAATTCTCTTTCTTTCCGCTGCGAACGACACCACTGATTTTATTCAATGTGCAGCCAAAATCTGGGCAGCTGCGCTTCTAAGCCAGGACCACAACGGCGACCAACTGTATTGCAGAGATATGAGTCGAGGCCTTAGGATGCGTCTCCTGAAGGGGTATTTTTTGGGGGGGAAGATTACAGAGTGCTCAGTAAACCCCGCTCAGAGGGAGGCAGTGGGCAGCCCGAGCAGAGGACGGATTAATTGGCGAGAGTCCTCACTGGGTGTCCTCGCCAGTCTTTCCGGCTTTTTAAAGAGCGTTTTTTTTTTCTCACGTCTTGGCAACAGTAGTTTCTTACTTTTCAGTTTTGCAGTGTTTATTCTTCTGATCTCGACTTTTTCCTCACAGTTTTGTTCTCTTGTTATTTCTCTGTTTCCTCCTCTGTGTGATTCCTCAGCTTGAAGACGCCTGACTCTGCTGATCCCCGAGTCTATGTTTCTGTGAGTTTATTGTGCCTGCTGTGAATGTACGGGGAGTCCCATGTGACTGACTCATATTTGAAAAATGTGCTGGCTTGTATTTCTACTCCTGTATGCATAACGCTCCCCTGCATGCATCGACACATGAATGTACAGTAAGCGCTGTGTGCGTATGCAGTGTACAAGTTCACCTCTCTCTACTCCTTCCTTCCATAGAGCAGTAATTCCTGGCCAAAGAGGAGCCTATGCCGAGCCGGGGGACCTGCCCTCTGCACCCTCCTCCTGTTCCTGCTTTGATTTCCAATATGTCCTCCCATCACCACAGATGGCTGCAGAGGAAACATTTCCTCAGCCGGCGGTGCTAGCGAGGCCCTTGGGCCCCCGAGGCTGATAGGGGGCAGAAATTGGAGAATAATGTAATAGAATAGTTGATTGGGCTCTGATGGGCAGGACACTGGGAAGACTGCCATAGTAATGTGTCTGGGCTTGGCTGGAAGGGTGCATTTCTTCACTCCACCCGTTTCCCCCCTCCTCCTCTTTCTCATCTTCGTCTAGCTGCAGGTTGTGATTTAATAATATTTGCTACTCGGTGCTGCAGCCCAGGGGTCCGGGGGCCCGGAAACAGGAACTCTGCGCTTCCTGTGGGCTGCCAGGAAGATGCTAACAATGTGACAAATGTTTGGCCGGGCTGTATGACAATCTGAAGGTGAGTAAGTGGAGGTGACAGCTGAGGAAATAATGGCTTCACCTGGGCCGGATTGGGTTCATAGAAGACATGAGATAATCCATGGGGTTAGGGGAACGTGCACTGACCTCTGATGTTGTAATGTCATGTTTGTCAGTGAAGAAATAGACTCACCTGCTTTATTTCACCTTAAAAGTTGTAAATATGAGAAAATGACTGGTTGTGGTTAGTACTGGCATAGCTGTCAGTGTTAGTCTTCCATACCATAGCCATGTTTTCAGAAAGATATTTTAGAAAATCAGTACTTTGAAACTGTTTGTTACTAGCCAGCTGCCATGTGGTTTAATCAAATCAGACAGCCAAACTCACCTTACTGTACATCACCCACTAGCGAGAGCATTTATTGGTCCGCTGTGGCACACTGGATTCTGATAGCCCTGTGTTCCTCTGTTTTCTCAGGTCAGGGAGCACCAATTTCAAAAGTATTTGCATCTTTCTACTGCATAAACAGCCAAGTTTTTATGAAAAGACCATTGTTCCAATAGTGGAAGACTTCTTAAAGACCATTAAACAGGGTTCTCATCGTAAAATGAGTCAGCTAAAAACATTAAAAAGTCAGCCGGAGACAGTGTTTCAAATAACAGATAGGCCTAGCACTTTAGCTAAATTAACTAGCTAGCTAGTACAGCATGTGAGCAGAGCGTGAGTGGAAGGAGTTTAGATAGAGTGTCTTATCTACTGCTTCATCGTGTTCCAGTGTCCCTTCAGTACTGCTCAAACCACGAGTTTGACACATGTTCAACCCAGAATGCATCTGTGTATTGCACACAAAACTGTTTTCTGTGAAAGATAGTCTGCTGCAAGCTCAGTAATGAGGTCTACAAAATACTTTCAAAAGGAAACTGAAAAGTCATTGGGTGTTCCTGTAACATTAACAGATGATGGTTATCATTAAAGCTAAAAATAAAAGTGCAGCTTTTTTCTTTATTTGGAGTGAGCAATACTGATTTGAGTAGAGTGGGGTGAAATCTTGTTTGACAAAGTGGATAAAATCTGCTGCTGAAAGAAATGAACGCCAAATGAAATCGCAAGAAAAAATGTTGGCATTCAATGTTTCTGCAAATCACAAATATGTTACATTTGTATGTCATTAAGTAGGGGATACATTAAAACTTTACATTTAAACAGCACGGTTAGGTTAAAGCACAGGAAAAACTTTGTTTGCGTATGGTTAAAAAAAAAAAATCATATTTGGCTCAAAATACCTGGTTTGGGGAGCACAACCCCGACAGGAAAAGCAGCAATGTCTCAGTAAAAATACAAATACTTTTTGGTCCACAGTACCGACTCTGTCTACCAAAATACTGGCATTTTGGTGCCTAAAAAGCCACTGGAAACAACGACTTGCTATTTTTTGTTGCTGTTGTTGGTCTCAAACAGTGGTCCGCAGCTTGGCAGGCATCTCATCTAGGTGACACGCCATCCCCTCCAACTACTGATGAAAGTCAGCTCATAAACACATAAACAGAACTATGCCACTTTAGAAATGCTGATGTGATATACATGAAATGGGATTACGGAGCGTATTTGTGGTTTGCAGAAACGTAGAATGTTTTCTTCTGGCAAGTGGGCCGGACTGCCACGGGCTACGATGAGAATCCTGCTTTTGTCTTCCCGTTGTTTCAAAGATTACTGGGAACTTTGAGTGATAAATCTTCCACATTTTCTGAACTGCATAGGCAAGACCAGAATGCTTCACAGTTGTGGCAACTGCTAACAAAGTGAGGGTGGAAAATTATATAATTTGCCTTTGTGAATTGTGCTCTAGACTTACATAGGTCTTTTCTGTGCTGCGTTCATCCTCCAGAGTCAAAGCCAAGGAGACCAGAGGATTCAAAGAAAGAAACTAACTTGTTATAGTAGTTCCAGTTTTGAATAAAAGACAAAAATGCCTCTATATAAAACAGACAAAAAGAAATCCCACACCCACCTGCCATCATCTGCCACCTCTTCCTCTGAGACAGGTGCCCAAAAAGCCATCTATCAGCGGGGACAGGCGCAGCCAATCACGCCTTCTCAAACCAGCCAGACGTTTACCCTCGCTCCCAGGTGGGTGGGCGGTGATTGTCAGGCACAACTTTGCCCACCTGGCAGGCTGCCATGGGACGCAAAGAGGCAGTCTGACAGGAGGGGGGGGTGGAGGGGAATGAGGGATATTTTTGTGAAACAAACAGACGGTTAGGACTGGCACGGAGAAGTGTGGCTGAGCAAACCTGATGACTCATCTGAGATACGCAGTACGACACTCCTAATTCCATTGTTAAGTCACTGTCTTGTCTTCGCTCCTCGCTGAGTTTGGCTTGCGGTGTTTCCCCCCGTAAACACCCCTGCTTTGTAGCTCTGCCATCCTGGGCCACTGTGGTGATTGTCATTATGCTGCCTCAGCAGCGCGGTGCCCCGAAGAGAAGAGCAATCACGCTGGCGGAGGATTTTAAATTTCACATCCGTACTGTGGGAGGGAATGGGACATGGGGGGCCGTGGACAAGGTGCTAATTGAGGAGGTGATACACCACCTGTGCGTGTTCCAAGGCGAGCATTCATCCAAATAGCTGATGTAGGGGCTTCAAAGTAGGCTGTGAAGTGAGGCATTGGCTCACTGCTTTCCTCGCCCGTAAGGATGCTGAGAGAAGCTATTGTGAATGGGACCCCAGATATACTACAAAATCCGTCTTAATTGCACTTGAATGTGGAAAACAGCCAGCTTATTGTTATTTCATGTCTGCGTGGGTGTAATACACCACAGCCTTCCAAAGGTGCAATTGTTTTTCATCGCACAGGCATTTCTGTGTTACATTTTCCACTGTTTGAAAACACAGAGCAGTGCAGGCACTGTAAGCTGCGAGGTGTGCCAGTGGTTGTGGCGCTGGATGGCAGAGGGCCCGATTCAGATGTCCGCCTGGCGATTGGGGCTGTCAGATAGGCTGGTCGGGGGAAATCAGAGCAAAGCTGAAGACTACTCCTCCAGTCATCAATCACCTGCCTGTAGCCGGCGTGCGAGCCAATCCGCCCAGGCCTCAGGCCGCAGGATTCATCAGAGGGGACAAGGCCTGACATCCAGAAAAATGAGCTCAACCCTCCACACGTCAGGACAGATTGGAGCCCAATGTCACCGACTCGCTAAGCATGAAAGCTCGCTGTTCAAAAGGGATAAAAGAGATAGAAAATGTGTATCCATACAGTGTCTTCTTCTAGTTTTCTTCAAATCCTGGCAGTCGGTCCCCTGTGATCGGCCGTCTCGGCATTCCTATAGCAAGTAATAATACTGTACGTGTGTGTGCATGTCTCTCACTCACTCTGCCCTGCCTCACACACACACACACACACACACACATCCAGGTTGAGGAGATGAAGGGGAGAGTCATCAGGCTGAAAATGATTAATGCCCCTTTTTGTCCATCCTGGCATCTGGAGCACATCTGCCCCGCTGGGAGCAGGACAGATATGGTACCCGCTTCAGGGATTAGGCTGCCCTTCGCCCTCTCTCCTGAGGCTGCAGGTAAGGGATCCTTCCCTGCAGCCAGCACCGCCTCCTCCACAAACACCCCCCAGGGAAGCGCAGTCTGGGCACACCTTGGAGCTCAGCACATTAAACGGGGATGATATTTATGATGTGGAAATGGCTGGCTATTTATTCAGCGTACAGAGGCATTGTAGTCCCTCAGACTCCTCTCTCTCTCTGTCTCTCTCCCTCCACTGTCTTTCCCACAAATCTGTCTCCACTGAACTCTTCTTCACTCTTCTCCACCCGATTTAATTCTCCTGTCTTTCTTTTTCCGTCTCTCCATCTGTCAGAATTTTCCTTTTCCCTATTTTGAAATATTCCCTGCACACTTAAAAGTCTGAGGTTAATTTTATTATTGATGCATGGATCGACTCAACAGTGTGAGGGCCCTGAAGTGTACCTGTGGGTCAGATTGTGTCAGCTGGCTGGTTAGATAGACAAACAGGAATTACATTTTTCTATCACATGGACTAGGAGGGTTTCCCACTACACAGATATTAAGATTATTATTTGCAGATATTTTGGTGCTAAAGTAGTAGTCTGCTGACAGAGAAGTCATGGAGCTGAATTCCTCATCAGGTTAGGGCAGATAGATAATTGAAGAGTAGGTGTGTACATCCAGGTGACAAAAAAGCTAACGGGAGCTTTTAGGTAAACACATAAAACCTTTTTACTTGCGGACACTATCCACATTCAATATATTATGTGCTATTAAACTGTGGGGAGACAAGTCATTTTATCCAGAGGTGTGTTCACTGAAATACTTGGAAAATCATGAAATACTTTGTCCCAACTTTATAGACTCAGATATTTTTATTGCTATAATTCTCCTTCAGATCATTCTGAAAAAAACTTCAGATTTTATAGGACTGGGAGGAGCAATTTCCATCTGCCTACACACAGTGGATCAGAAATGTTTTAATCTGTTCAGCACTTAACCATACTTACATAAATTCACTCTTGTTATATTTTTGTCTCTTGCCTGCTGCTTACAGTCTGGCACCTGGTCGCTAACTGTTTATAAAGCCCTGACCTCACCTGAGTGCTGTGGGGGTACACGCCCATAAATGTCTCAAACATCCTTGAAAACCCTGCATAGTATATCTTTAAAGTAGCCTAGATGACATTTCAGTGATGGCCCAAACTCTCCTAATTATTAATAATTTCCTGAAAGGTGCTCCTGTGAAATCTGCTACTAATTATGACGGAAACTGAGACAGCTTCCAGTTATTACTTTTGCAATTAATTAATTAAAATGATCCGCTAGTGTAACCTACCTAGTGTTTTAGTGCAGCAGGTCAAACGAACAGGAAAAAAAACAACAACTCGAAACTCATCTATTGTCAAGCATGTTTTTCAACATTTGTGAAAAAAAAAAATTGATAAAGTTTCCAATAAAAATTAGGCTCAGTAAACATTTACCTGGCTTTACATGGAGTTGTGTTTTTTTTTCATGAATATTCCTCTAGAAATCAACTCCTACTTACAGATGCACTAACTACAACTAACCACACTAACTGAAACACTATTATATTACAGCTACATTGTCTCTGTTTTTTATGTAAGCAGTACCTAATTTTCAGGACACATTATCAAGGCAGAGGTGGATCTGGATGGACACAGGCCCACTCAGACTGAGAGTCAGCCCACCATATCAGATTCATGAAAACTCAGCCACTCAGTCACATAAGAGGAAGATTTTGTGATTCTGATAGAGTGGGCAAGCGAGCTGTCAATCTGTCAGTCAGCGCACTAGAAGAGATATGCAGCAGGTGGAGCTAATTTTCCAGTCATGTGGTGCAGATACCGCTGCAGAAGAAGAGGATGCAGCAAGATAAATTAGCACCAGTCACACCCCAAACAATAAATAATAACATAAAAAGCATGAGGGAAATATGATATTTCTGTTTGTTTTTCAGTAGTATTTGAGGTCTCTTCATCACTTCACACATCTACTATTTTTCATCAGTTTTGTCTCATCTGCGGAGCAATGATGTACCCTTTTCTTCAAATTTCAAACTGTCAACAGAATTATTAAATGAAAACATCAGACTAACACTAATAAAGACCAGATGAAACACTGAGAAACAAAAAGAAAAGTATTACCATGGTAGAAACAGTTGATCAGCCGTGTGAGTTACATCCTTAATGTTGGAATCTTGCTGACGTCAGCACTAAGAGTACGAAAATTCATTAGAAATCTAAGTTTAAAAGAACCCAGGCCCATCCATTAGCCATGTTCTGGATCTGCAACTGATTTATGGACTCTTATAATAAAGTGTTAACGACATTTTTTCCAGTGTGCTCTGGGCAAATGCGTCACATAAATCTAGATCGATTTTCTGTATTTTACATGTGCTATTGTTTGGAATAAAGTCTCCATTTCCACTGTGATTACAAGAAACAGCGCTTTGAAAATAAAACATATAGGCTATTCATAAAAATTGAAGAAAAACAAAAACATAATGCCTAGCTGTCCAGCTTAAGGTGACCATAAACAATTCACTGTTGTCCAGGAAGTTTAAGTCCCCATATGATGGAGTTTCAGTGATCATAGTTCATGTTTTAAACACACCCATGGATGGCTATAAATAGATTAAAAACAGATGCAAATAAATAGAAATACAATGCAAAAGCCAAAGCCCACAGGATGCACAGGATGCTAATGACACATCAATACCGCCAATACCACATCATGGGATCTGTGACCATGTTGGAGAGTATTTTTTAGCCTGCCTGACACACACACACACACACACACACACACACACACACACAGTACCCAGGCGGCTAAGAGAAAAAAGAAAAGCCGAGGGGGGGAGTGTGTGAGAGTATGACAGTGGATCAATAGTTGTGTTTGTGGCGGTGCTCCCACAGGAGTGGAGCAGTATATGAAAAGCCGCTGCTGATGGCTGAAGGTCCTCTCAGAACATTCCCTGTGTGTTTAGCCCAGAGCCAAGGTTAAACCCGGCACAAAGACGCCACAAAACCTCAGCCTGCCTCCCCGGGGCTACATACACTCACACAGGCAAGGGCCCACAGGAGCCCTTTCTTCTTTCCGTGTGTGTGTGTGACACTGTGTGTGCCTTGTGGCAACAAAACGGTGAATCCTCAAATATAGTGACACAGCCACAGACCTGCACAGAAGCCCCCGCTTAACTCTTTCATTTATTTTACATTATCATTAGCATGTTTTATCACAGTAACCGGCTGTAATCGAATTAAAGATGATATTGGGATAGACTTCTCGCACTGAACACATTATTCAAGGATCAGATGACAGTTATGTTAACACGTTTCCACACAGGGTTAATAATGGTGTTGTAAATAAAGTAATGAATTTCATTGAAGGCATACTGTAATTGTGAGCCAAAGCAGAGTTAACCTCGGTGATTTATCCAGACTTAATTTCCATCTTAACACCTCTTTATTGCTTTTACTAGCATTAAACAGCCCCTCTGAGAGAGAGGCAATAACTGCGGGGCCATAACACTGCTAAATCATGCATTTAAAGCAGTATAATGTGTATGTGGAAGTTTCACTACACCCAGGGTGACTAGAAACTACACAGGCTCAGACAAATAAATGTAATGTTGCTTTTCTCCGGTTGAAGTTAGATGTAAGAGGGAGAAAAAAGTCGTTCTCCCGGGGCTCATTTCCCCCCAAAATTGTATCTTATTCTCCAGATTCTCCCCGGGCAAAGCATTCGTGTTGTTGTTGATTACAGAGATGGAGAAAAATAGGAAGCTTGTCATGCTCTCTGCAGTAATGATAGGATACTCTGTCAAGCAGCTCTCAAGGTGTCGACATTCCTTCACTTCAGCCATCCTCCTTGCGTACAGGCCGTAACTAGCTGCGATGTGCCTCGACAGGCCGTCATCACCACAGAGGACTGATGGAATACTAATTAGCGTGCCACCACTTGAATTATTCATGCATCTTAATTAGGGGAGAGATTTCCCATTAGGCTTTTAGATGTGGCTTAAGAGTTTGGCTCCTATTTTGTGTGAGAGTCAGTGTGTGTGTGTGTGTTTGTGTGTGTAAACAGCACACAAGCATAGGGCTGCTACGTGCGCTGTATGCATACCTGTGCACATTCCCCTTCCTCAAATATACGGCAGAAGTGTTTGCAGAGCGCCAAATTGCAATGCAACTTTTTCCATTTTAAAGTACATGAATAATAAATAACAGCTGCTTCTCTGCAAGGCTGCGCAGAAAACATACACGTCCTGCTGCCCTGCTATAGGGTTCACTAATTAACTAATGTGCTACAGCTAAGACAGCAGTCAGTAGCTACCAGTGCATAATATCCCTCGCCGTCCCTGTGCTTCTCTTTTATGCTGAGGTACAGAGCGCTAGCTGGCTCGAGCCAAAGCCACATCCATCTGCTGCAGTTTAGCAGGGAAATTAGGCACTCAATGTAGCATATTTGTTTAAGTAATTGGAAAGTAATTAATAACCTGAAAATATAATAATGTGCTCGGCAGCAGCAGCAGCTCTTCTTCTGCGAGCCATTCAGTGGAGATGTAGCGGCTACTGCCAAGTGTGTGTGTATGTGTGTGTGTGTTGTCAGTATATTACAGTGCAGCTGCTTTATGCATATCTGGGAGTGAGATAAATAGGAATGACACTAGAAAGGGGAGAGGGGGGAGAAATCAAATGTTGATTCATAGGTGAGGCACCGACGAGGTGCTGTACATGACATCACTCGGCAGGGTGTTCATTGGCCGCCCCGTTTGGCTGTAGACACTGCGGCACTGGCTCCCATAACCACACAGCGAAGACGGCGGCGAAATAGGAGCCCAAGGATTAGGTCGACATTAAACCAGGCCTCTAATTACGCTGTTCGGAGATTGTTTTTTTATAAATATTTGATGAAATGTCATCTGCGGCTCTGAGGTGCTGGGAGGGGTGTATGTGAAGAGGGCTGGTGGAGTCTCAGTTTTCACACTTACACTTATACACATACATGAAGGCAACCTCTCTGCTCCCTTTACACATTCTTGCTCTCAAATGCTTATAGATTTCTTTTTTAATAAGTTCACTACACCAGTGCAGACTGACAGCAACAGCAGGTTCAGGAGTTTCTGTTTCTCCCTGTAATAAAGTAGAAAGAGGTGAGACTGTTCATCTCCACTACACTTGTTTCCCCCAGATCTGAGAAACTGCATCCACAATCTTCACCACACATGTCATACAACTAGTGTGGGTTTTAATTTGTGCCACATTCTGCCAGAACGTAACCCTGAACTATTCAGACTGGGACTGACAGCTCATGGGAACTGGCTTTTCCTTTGAGGATATCAAAAATATCATGTAATATAAATTGCTTACATGGGCTTAGCAGATTTGAGCCAACAGAAATGAAGTATTTTGGCGTAGTATATGGCAAGACGTTTTAACATTTCGGGCTCTAGTTTCCCGGCGCGGCGCAGGGTGGTGAACCCCGCGCAGAGCTAGTTTCGAGCAGCGCAACCAGAGGCGTGCTCAGTTTGGTAGTTTGGCAGACCGAGGTGCGCTGAGATGGGCGTTGTGGCGCAGCAGGGGGAGGTGTCAACAGATCCAGCTTGCCGCAGTGACAGTTTAGTGCCTAAAGGCTTCGCCGAAGGTGCGCTAAAAGCTTGCCAGCTGAAACCAGGTCTACTGTCAGCGCAGGCGGAGCGCAGCCAGTGTAAGCCGAAGTTTGGCTGACCAGCGGACAGTGCGCACACGTCACCAAAACCTCAGAGGCAGGTTTCCAGAATGTCAGGCACATTAACGATGCAATAAATACCCACAAAACACTATTCAATGCAACTATCTGCAATCAGCACATAAATGTATCTCTATACCAACTGTCCCGTCACATCTGATGTCAGATCAAAGGGGATTGGCACCGTTTGGCACGTTTGGCACGCATAATGGAAACCCAACCTGATCTGATTAGCACAACTGCAAACTAATGAGATCACATCCCTCTCAGCCAACCACAAACAGCCACAGCATCAGATAGGGAGTATATATTCAGCATCTGTCATCTTAGAAAAGTCAAAAGAAAAGAAACAGAGTGAGACTGCGAGAGAGAAAGAGAGAGAGCGCGCGCGCACGAGAGAAACGCATCATTGATTTACAATTGTGGTGACCTCCTCCCAGGCTACCTTTGCATCATCAGCCCGTGGAGGTCTGCTCACAGTTCCGTATATTCGGACACTGCGAGCTTGGACCTCCCCAGGGGCGGACTGGCCATCTGGAGGTTCTGGAGAATCACAGAACGGCCGGTCTCCAGGACGGCCGGCGGCCACCACGCAGTCATCACCGTTTTTTCTTTTTTTTTTTCTTTTTCCTTTTTGTCCCTGATAATCTAGTGTTCCACGTCCAGTCCGCTAGGTGGCAGCCTTTAAATTGGATGCCAGCCAGCCAATAGATATCTATAGCCGCCAATCAAATTGAAGAAGAAGGAAGCGTATACGTCATGCAAATCGAGCAGCCGTGTGCAGCAGGTGCAGATGGGAAAGGCATTACAGCCTCTTTACATTATGATTTATCATAACTCATACCATGTCTTGTTGTGTGTTTCAGGCAGTCACCTGCATTGTATTGTTCAGCAGAGAGACATCTGGAGTGTGTTGTTTATTTCTCAGTGAGTATTCTACACTATGCTCTTAACACAACATCTAGTCAACATCGGTGCTATTGCTATAATTTGGAAGGTATAGTATCATGTGTTAAGATTTAAGTATTTTGACACCCATGTATGGGGCTGATGAGTTTCCGTGTACCAGTTGTTGTGGGCTGGGCCGAGTCAAAGTCCAGGGCTGTTTTTTAGTCCCAGTCCGCTCCTGGACCTCCCGGACCAAAACATCAGTTTCCTCCTGGGAGAAGTTTGGCCGTCTGACGCTGCTGCTCTCTTCTGCCATGGTGAATTGAGTAAACTCTCATTACGCCTTCGTGCGCTGTATTTAAGGGCGGGAAGAGGGGCTCATTTGATTGGTGTGATGTGTGTAAAACCCACTCCACGCCTTCTCTCCTCCCTCTTTCCGACTTGTGCAGGTAGGAGGGACGGAGGTGGGAAAGAGGAGTAGCTGCGCCAGCATACACGGTGTGCCAAACTTGCAAAATCCGCCTGGCCACACCCAGTTGGCGAAGCGCAGGTGTGCTGCGCCTCCGCCTCGCCCGGTCTGTGAAACTAGAGGCCTTAATAGCTAGACTGGATATTCATTACTGATATCTGCAACATAATTTTGCCTAGTCAAAACTCTAATTTAAGATATCTGTAATTCAGTTTTGACTAGTAAGATTCAAACTACTTTTGCCATTCATGTGTATGGGGTTTCTCATTATAGATATCTCCAATGTAGTTGCAGATATCTGCAAATCTTATTGCTGATATCTGCAACTGAACTGTGGATATCTGTAATTCCAGTTTAAGATATCTACAATTTAATTTTGACTAGTCATAATTCAAGTTCAAGATATCTTTAATTATCAATTGAAGATATCTACACGGTCCTTTCTAGATATCTTGAATTAAGTTTCAGATAGTCAGAATGAAGTTGTAGATATCTTGAACTTGAATTATGACTAGTCAAAATTAAATTGTATCACAAATTGAAGGTGGATAGATGATTATTTATTAGCATAGATAACGCCCCCTAAACAAGACTCTGGCAGATGCCGACAAAAAAAGGCTGTATGAAGAAGAGGATCTTCAGCAGAAGTGAAATCGATGACTAAGTTGAGGCTCCAGAGTATCGTATAAATCTAAAAGCACTGCTTTTGGCAATCTGAAATGGCTTAGCATCCATTCATCTGTCTCGTCAAATAGATCTCTGTGATCTCTAAAAATGTGTTCTCTGTGGAGGGCCAGGACAGCCAACACATCTCAGAACAGTATGGCAGCCATTCAGAAGCTGAACACATACCATATCGTCATAATTGGGATCAATGGACCAATAGTAACTATTTAGCCCATAAATGAAATGATCCAAGTATTAATTACTCAAAAACATATATTATAAATAAGATTATGCAGCATGACATTAATGCCTGATGTTTTTAATGTACCTCAAACATAAACTTTTTTTTCCTTGCATTAGACAACAATTTGTGGACTGTGAAAACGAGATACATCTCTCTTATCTAGGTGAGAGTGCTCTCGACCACTCATAAAATCTTCTCTTACCTAAAAAGAGAGCAAAAAAAATGGTGAATGCCAGGAATCAATGGGTACTGACAAAACACGAACAAATCATGGATACTAGCAAAAACAAGAGGACATTTATTGGTTTATCTCTTCCTTAATGAGGCCCAAACTTCTTTGTCAACAACGTACTCGTAAGACTTAATTTTTTCATTCACCACAGCAAGTTCATGTGGGCTGAGCACTTGCAAGTTCATGCTACAGTGAATAAATAACTGCATGACCTGCAGCTATAAGCAGGTGGTATGGTAAGGCTTGATTGTCACATCAGATGTGACAATAATCTGCTTGTATAACAGGTGTGCGAAATATTGTATAGTTTATGATAAGCTCCTTATTTTGCTTTACAGACGGTGTTTTAACACTGTAGTTTCCACCTTACCTGCTCTTCCTGAGACCCTCTCATTTATAAATAAAGAACTGCACACAACCTGTTCTTAGATCACTTGATAAATCTACATAAACACAACATCTTTTAGGTAGATGCTCTACTTTCTGTCTCCCTGTTTGTCTGACACACACACATACACACACACACACACACACACACCTACCTCCCTGAGTGGTCGCCGGAGCAGCTGCTGCACAGAGCTCTTTGGGATCGTTGCCTACATGATCGAACTCCACTACGGAGTTTGCCGGGTGTCCTTGAAAGTGTGCGTCAAGGACTATGGATCCAGGTGGAAGAAGACAGGAGGGATCTCCCAGCTTGCTGCCGTCACTTTGTAGCTCCACTAAGACAGCAAATTGACAGCTGTTTCACTGCTTGACAGAGCCGTTTTCAAATTCCTATTTTTCTAGTCTGTTGAACGACAGTGAAACAGCTCATGAAGAACAGTGGGTGAGGCAGACATGTTGATCCAAAGATCTGACAGGTAAATAAAGGTCTTTTTGCTCTGTGTCTGGATGTCTACTACATCACTTAATATGGGCCTCGGTGTGAATTTCAGCAGACTGTTGCCTTTTGACTGCATCATACATCCCGTATGTCCTTTAAACAAGAGTTTTACTTTTCATCTGATGTCTACTGGTTTCCAGCTCATAATTTGAATAGTGTAATGCTTTGGTAGCAATGCTACTGAGCATAGCAACTGATAATTCTTTGCAGTCCCTTTACATGTACCCATAAGTCTTCTGAAACACAATCATTGTGAGGAGGAGGATGACTTTTTGACCAAGACGTGCAACTTTAACCTCCCACTCTTAGTATGATGTCCTGAATGCAGCAATTAAGTGCAGATGTAGGACCCTTTTACAGGCTTTCTACTGTTAAAAACATTAAGTCAGTTAAAGTTATTAGGTTGGTTGGAGATGGAGTTTTCAACCAACGCTTTGAGCAAACCTCAGTTTAATTGGTCTATTGGGGCTTCAGAGTTACGAGCCAGCTAAAAAAAACCTTAGTGTTGGAGTCTGGCTTTGAAAAGAGACACGCTTCACTTTCAGTTCAGTTTGAAAGTTAAGGTTTCAGTGAAAATGCATGTGTTTGGGAAGTACTGAGCATATGACTGGGTAAACTAGACTTGGATTATACTGCTTGAGTTGTGTGAAAGTTTGTAAATGAATGTTTCGAAATAGATTTGTTGCTATCGTTAAATGTGGTCCCCAATCAATCAATATGTTTGCCATTTTCTGTGGAGGCATGTGAGAAAAACATTTTCTGGATTCAAGGTACCACGGCATGACTTCAGGCCTTTACACACTGAGTCCAAAACTTTTGTCCGTCATTGAAATTTCTGAACAGGGTCAATTTTCTGTGTTTTTTCTATCCGTCAGAGCCTTTAGAGACATTTGACCAAGAGTGGTGGCAGGACACAGCTGCAACAAGACAGAGGACTGGGGAGCACAGAATCATCTCATATCTCAGATAGTTCACATTCAACAGGTCAGATAGTAATATTCAGGTGGCTGATGATGACGAGGAGGAGGATGAGGACTGCACACAGAATGTGGGGACAGAGAGGGAGGACAGCTCCGCCCCTTCATGCAGCTGTGGTGCCAAATGCAAGACAAGGAGGGAGTGGTGACAGTTAGATAGGTAACTCCAGTGGAGAGAGGCATGGGAGGAAATGTGTCTTTTAATTTTTTCACACATTGCAAATTTTTTGCAATGAATAGAACAACAAAATGCATCGGAATCAGTGTGCAAGGTTTTTGTGCATAATGATTTTTTTTGGATGAACGCATCCGAAAAAAATTGACCTACACCTAGCTAGCTATAGTACACAAAATCTGCGAGTGACAATGCTAATTTCAGCTAGAAAAAGTGTTCTGTTTACTTCTGTGTAAAACCAATGACCTGTTGTTTCAAATACTACTAAGAATTAAGAATGTTTGAATTATATGTAGCCGCTGTTACCACTGTAAATTGTAAAGTGTCAGTTACTGAGATCTGGAAACGTAGCTACATCACTACTAGGACAAACGACAGGGCTAGAAACACAAGCTGTGTGATGATCGTAACCCCAAGGTTAGCCAAACTTATCTGGAAGAGAAAACTAAGACAAGCTGTAAAATCACTTATGAACATCAGAGTTTACACACTGTGTTCAACATCATAAATGACAGATTATTATAAATTTAGGTTTTACCAGTAAAAAAGCACAGTGGTTAGCATTGTTGACTCACAGCTAAGGATAGTCCAATACATCGGCCGGCCGATATATTGGGCCGATATTTGAGTTTTTTACTTGTATCGGCATCGGCCGATACGTGCGTGGGTTCGCGGATTTATTTTTCCCTGGCACTTTTTTTCATTTGAAAGTATGTGGTTAAGTTGAACAAAGCTGTTGAATCCTACTGTGTACAGTAGTTGTTGTTTTATTTATGCTTCAGCTTAAATATTTGTTTATTTTTTAAAGACATTACTGGAAGATTTAAGAGCACTGAACTCTTTTTTTTATTTGAATGTATAATAATAATATTCTATCCATTCTACCTCAACTTTCCATCTTGTTTTAGTATTTTTTACTGTTCAATAAATGTTTCTTATTTTAAACTTGAGACCTGTAATATTTGTTATCATTGTGTCATTTTTTTAATGTAAATTGAGGGAGCAAAAGCAGTATCGGCCCCAAATATCGGCTCAAGAAAATCGGCAGTCCATAATCGGTCATCGGCTAAGGGTGATGGAAAAAAATCGGTATCGGCATTGGCCCTAAAAAATCCATATTGGTCTATCCCTACTCACAGCAAAAGGGTTCCTGGCTCGAAACTGGTGGTGGGGGGGTTTGAACCTAAGGGTGGGGGTGCCTTTCCGTGTGGAGTTTGCATGTTCTCCCTGTGTCAGCGTGGGTTTTCTCCAGGTACTCCAGCTTCCTCCCACAGTCCAAAGACATGCAGGTTAACTGGTGACTCTAAATTGTCTGTAGGTGTGAATGTGAGTGTGAATGGTTGTCTGTCTCTGTGTCAGCCCTGTGATAGTCTGGGGACATGTCCAGGGTGTACCCCGCCTCTCGCCCAATGTCAGCTGGGATAGGCTCCAGCCCCAACGACCCCTAACACGATAAGCAGTTATGGTAAATGAATGAATGAATGTAAAAAATGTATTTAGATCATTTCTGACCACTTACTTCTCACTTTGTCGGACTTTGTTGTGGCAATGTTGCTTCTACAATACTCTCAGCGTTCAGCAATTACTTTGTTGACTACAATGTTATCTGACGTGTTCATCTAAACAGAGTAAACAGAACACATGCACACATATTCCTCTCTAATATGAATCCCTTTAAAAATGTCCACCAGCCACTGTGCAGGCCTCCGGGTGCCATCTGATTCAGTGTGAAATACTAATCCTCCTCATCAATCCAGATAGGATCATCGATGGCTGCAGACCAGATAAATATGTATACTTTATCATGATACCCTGAGGCTGCTGCAGAGCCTCCACCTGATATCAGCAAGAGCAGGGAACAGAAGTCTCAGGAATAGGGAGCAGGGTTAGACAGAGAAATATGTGTGTGTGTGCGTGTGTGTGTGTGGATGGATGAGTTTGTGTTTATCCGACCTTGATGGCAGCTTTGTTGGTTATTGTACTTCCACATACGCAAACACACTTGAGCAACACTTGTCTAAAGATGGAGAAATGAGCCTGTCCAAACACACACAGTCTGCAGATACAAAAAGAAAATATATATCCATGTTGCTGTGCCACATGACCTTGTCGGCTTACCAGAGCTCATTACAGAGGAAAGCAGTGGAATAGGTGGCAATGAAACGCAGACATGACCCTCAGATTGTTGGAGGCAACAAAGTGCTCAGCCATCAGAAGTGGCGGAGGGGGGTGTACTGTAAGAATGAGCAAACGGAGCTGTCCACAAACTCAGATGTGAACTTTAGTAGTTTGCATAATTTAAGGTTAATGAGGAAACAACGGCAGATAAAATCTCCCTGGTTTTATCCTGGCTGCCTTCGCTCTACCGGGGCGCTTTTCATTAAAAAGGCATCAGAAGCGGCGCTTTAATGACCTGTGAATTCATCAAAGTTTCAACTCATTTCATATTACATCACGCACACAGAAGCGAGAGCGTATTTCCTTTTCAAAGAGATGCCCGGTCTTGTTTAGCCTCGGTGGATCAATGAAGCAGGAAGTAACTTCCCTGCCCCTTTCCAACTCATATTCTAATGTTGCCATCTACGAATGCCCACGTACTGTAGGATTACATACAAATTAATACAGATAGGTTTCCACTGATGTGTCAATGGCAGAACATAAATATAAAAGCTCTTAAGTGCCTTTGAAACAGAATGCCAGGTAGTCATTAACACAGCTTTAAAGCACCTTATCACATGCACAAATGATGCAGAGTGTCCAGTGCAGCATGATAAACATCATATTAATATATTAATATATGTATATGGGGTGCCGTTTGTAAAGTGTCTCACGCTGAAAATAACATCAACATTTTGCCACATTTAGCTTCAAACAATGTTTAAAAAAGTATTGTGAATTTTTTAACGTCACCTTTTACTACATTTAGAGCAATATTTGTTAACTTAGAAATATATTAAATAGTTAAATCTAAATATTAAATGTGGCACCTAAATATTAAATGTTAAATCTAAATATTAAATCTAAATCTAAATGCTAAATCTAAATCTAAATCTAAATATTAAATCTAAATCTAAATGCTAAATCTAAATCTAAATATTAAATCTAAATATAAATCTAAATGTTAAATCTATAACATTAAATCTAAATCTAAATCTAAATGTTAAATCTAAATGCTAAATATAAATATAAATCTAAATGTTAAATCTAAATGCTAAATATAAATATAAATATAAATGTTAAATCTAAATATTAAATCTAAATCTAAATCTAAATGTTAAATCTAAATGTTAAATGTTAAATCTAAATGTTCTGGGTGAAACTAAATATTTAGCTAATATGCAAATTCACACTGCCGGTCACCGGAAGTACCAAAATAAAAGCTCGAGATGGTCAGACTGTGTTTATAGAATCAAATAACGAATTAAAACCAACTTATTGGGGGAAATGAACACTTCAACATACATTAGCGTGATAATAACTACCTAAAATAACAGGAAACATGTTTGGAGAAATTTTATTTGACTTGTACTTTGAGTTGTTAGTGTCCCTTCGGAGGGACTAACAACCTAAGCTAAGCTAACAACCGTTAGCTCTTAGCACCATTAGCAGTGTCTGTAATGACTCATTAACTCTTAAACGGTCTGTGAAAAAAATATTTTTTCAAGTAGATGTCTTAGTTACAACATGATTGAGCTAGCAAAGCAGTTTTGTGTTGCAATGTGTGGTATTTATTCAGTTTTGGGAAATCACAATGTCTAGAAAGCATCAGTGGCTGCAGTAGCAGCAAAGCTAACATCAGGACGTCATCTGTTAAAAGCCTCCCGTTGTCGGATACGACATGAAACTACTCCAGTTAGCTCAATCATGTTGTAACTAAGACATCTGCTGGAATCTTTTTTTTTTTTTTTTTCACGGACCGTTTAGAGTTAATGAGTCATTACAGACACCGCTAATGGGGCTAACAGCTAACGGTTAGCCCCGCTAATCTACGATAACCATGTTATTAATTTCAGAATGTGATAGTAATGTTTGTTCAATCATTGTGTTTATAGACTTTACAAACACCAGATTAGTCTAAACAGTGATATGGTGACGTGAAAAATGTGAGATATTCATATATATATGTAGCTAAACTCCGCTGGTTTTCTACCTGGAAGTATTTGTAAACAACAAGGTGATTCCCTCCGAAGGGACACTAACAACTCAAAGTACACATCAAATAAAATTTCTCCAAACACGTTTCTTGTTATTTTAGATAGTTATTATCACGCTAATGTATGTTCAAGTGTCCATTTCCCCCGATAAGTTGGTTTTAATTCGTTATTTGATTCTATAAACACAGTCTGACCATCTCAAGCTTTTATTTTGGTACTTCCGGTGACCGGCAGTGTGAATTTGCATATTAGCTAAATATTTAGTTTCACCCAGAACATTTAGATTTAACATTTAACATTTAGATTTATATTTAACATTTATATTTATATTTAATATTTAGATTTAACATTTATATTTATATTTAGCATTTAGATTTAATATTTAGATTTAGATTTAGCATTTAGATTTAACATTTAGATTTAGATTTAGATTTAACATTTAGGTGCCACATTTAATATTTAGATTTAACTATTTAATATATTTCTAAGTTAACAAATATTGCTGTAAATGTGGTAAAAGGTGATGTTAAAAAATTCACAACACTTTTTTAAACATTGTTTGAAGCTAAATGTTGCAAAATGTTGACGTTATTTTCAGCGTGAGCCACTTTACAAACGGCACCCCATACATATATGTATAAATGTTGTGTCAAAATCACACAAAACTTTGACTCTTAATGGGTGTCTCAGAGGCAGAGACAGCCTTTGGCCCTCTCTGTCTCAGTTATTCCTACGGAGGTAATTGGACACAGGGACACAATGTTCTCCTCCCCAACAGCCACGTCTCCTCTGTGCACCCCCCTCCACCCGCCCCCGTGTGCCTAATCACACCTCCATTTGCATGGAGAGCCCCGAAAATCAGCCTCAATAACGCGGCGCTGCTTTGAAAGATGAGTTTTTAATCTGCGGGAGGAGATGAGTTTCTGACCCACACCTGTTTGTTTCCATAGTTTCTTTTTCCTGTCGTACAAAAGTGACCTGCGGGTAAATTTGCAGAGGCAGGATAGCTGCTCGGCTCCCTAAGTACTGTCATTGTGCATTCATTAATATCCCCATATCTGACATGGCGGGGAAAATGGTTCTTGGCGAAAAAGGGTACTTGTCGTGGTGGGTGAGACTCCCTAACAGGCAATCAGATGGGCTGACAGCGAGTGTCAGCCGGCGTGGTGTGTGTGTGTCAGTGGGTGTATGTGTGTGTGCAGGCAAAGGGAGAGCTGCAGCCTTTGGGAGAGGTGTGGGTATTTATTCTTCTCCCATTGCCCTCTATTGACCCATGTAATGGAGAATTTTACAAGGGGAAGTGTTTGAAATATCCTTTGGATATAGGTAATGTGTTCATCTGTGACAGCGTGCCCCTGTTTTCATTCCCATACTATCTGCTGCCCTCTTTCTCACGCACACCTGTGCAGCCTGTGCATGTATAACACAACACTGCAGTGTGTGATGTGGTTAAATAGACTTATTGTGGGTTTTATTTGAGACTCTGATCATACTGTACTCCAGTAAGTGTAGCGGTACAACAAACGCAGAGCACTGTGTCTAAATCAGTGTGATGTTGCGTCAGACTTTGAACTGGATGTTCACAGCTATGAATAGACCTTGTTAGGGAAATATGCTGTGGATACATTCAGTTTTGCTGCTGGTCGAGTTTGTAGGGGGGAAGTAATTAGAACTGATCTGCAGTGTAGCCCACACGGTCTGCTGCTGCTGTGAAGTTTGGAAAGTGAACCCAAAATGCAGGGGTGTAGGGTTTTATTTCAACAGTGATGGGGATACATTTTGAATGTATTTATTTATTTATTATGCACCTATTTATGGTGGAAATGTCTTTATTTATTTGAAGGAATAATAAGTAGTAATATCAGGCAAATAAACTCATAATTTAATGAGAATAAAGTCATATCCAGGGATGAGTAAGTACACCATGAACTGTATTTGCATCTATTTAACCAACTAAATCATCTGTATCCATACCTGTATTCTGAATGGGCGCAGTTTAAAGTGACAGTGGGTGGGACCATGGCTCATTGATAAATCAAGAGGGCCCACTTCAGATTAATTTCCTTTATCTGTGTCACGTCAATTTCGCCATTTCCTCACCCCTTTATCAGACTAGCAGCAGTCCTGAGTCTGTTTTTTTTAATAGGAAAAGTGAACATTAGTACAGATTATGACCAATTACTTTGCACCACAGTCACCAAAGTAAATACTGGACCCAGTTTTAACAAGCCACATATCCTCTAAACATTCTGACAATAAAATGGCATTTTCAGAATGACTATTAAGGGGGAAATTAACTTTGTTTGAGACCTGTCTCAGTCTCAGCAACCCAGTCTTGTGAGGTCTGGGAACACAGAATCTCTTCTCTCTGTGGTGCTGAACCGTCGGTCCGGTTTCACTGCAGTGTTGCCAACATTACTTTACAACTGGATAAAGAAAAATTAAAATAGAATTTTATGTGAAACCATGAATCAAGGCTTTAAACTGAAATAAAACTTGTGTTTCTTTGCTTAATTATACTATCATCATTATTATTCAACTGTTTCTGTAGGGGAAAAAGAAGGACCTGCACTTGTATAGTGCCTTTCTCGTCTTCCGACCACTCAAAGAGCTTTTTACACTGAGTCACATTCACCTATTCACACACACACACACAATACAAACACAAACTCATACACTAATGGCTGAGGGTACTGTACAATGTGCCACCTGCTACTCAGTCTATAATACACTCACACACCGATGGAACAGCCACGAGAGCAATCTGGGGTTCGGTATCTTTCTCAAGGATACTTCAGCATGCAGATTGGAGCAGCTGGGGATCAAAGTACTGATCTTCTGATTAGTGGACGATCTGCTCTACCTTCTGAGCCACAGCTGCCCCAAAGAGAACGCTATTAGACTAATATGATCTTATACTGGGCTGATATCAGATATTAATCTAGCAGACAAAAACAAGCAGCAAAATAAGGAGCAATCGTTAATTTGTACACTGTGAATCATATTGCATTGTTTTGAATCTGGCCAACTTATTTGTAAGTTTTTAGAAATGTGATGGTTTGCTAGGTGATAGTGGAGTTAGTTTACCTCATGGAAACATCTTTCCAAAACACTCCATAACATTGTAACTGTAGTGAAAATAAAACAAAATAAATAATAATAATACACCTAACGCAAGGGTGCAGATGTGGACAGAAAACTTGAACTAAGAAAACTTGCTAATATATAGCCTATGTATGTAGCCATCTTATGGAGTCTAAAGGACACAGCAGTATATTTAAGGAAAAGGTGAATGACGCAGCCTCTGTATTATTCAGCACTTTAAAATTAAGCTGCATCCTGCATTGAATATTTTCAGATTTCTGGCATTAGCAACCCAGCAAAGTTGCTGGGGCCTAATCCCTCACTTGCTTTCCACCAGTGAACACTGTTAAAGTGGGATTTATACTTGTGCGTCAGCTCAATACAGAGCCTACTGTAGCCTACACACGTGGCCTACAACAATGTGAGCATTTCTACTTGTGCAGTGATGTGTCTGCGTCACTCTGCAGTTACTCCGAAACACTCGGCAATGAGGTTCCTGTGAAGCACTGTAAAGTTTAGTTGATTCAAAACACACATTAAACACACATTAAACATGGCTTATTAGAGACAATTTCAAACAAGTACACAAGTCAGCTTCACTATAACTCGCAGCATTCACAGACAAAGCACTTTTTTTTTTTGCTGGACACATTTTCCCCACAAATACAACATGCTAATGTTATAAGCACAAGCCTATGGAATTTTACATTATATAAATTCGCCTAGCGTTGAGCAGAGATTCCCTCTGCTCATGTAAAACCAGGAACAACAGCAACTGTTACAAAGGTAACGGCACACAGTTTGGCTCCATTACAACTCACAAGTCTCACAGACAAAACAACTGTCTTATACTACACTTGTTTTCTAAACAAATATAACATGCTAATGTTATTAGCACAAGGCTATGACATTTTACATTGTATAAATTAGCCTAGCCTAGCGAGATTTCCTGTACTCACATGAAGCAATGATAAATCACACACAAGACTAAAATGCTATTTTTGTGGAGGCCTTACTGTCGTCACAATTTATTGTTTCTTATCTGTGAAATTAAAGTAAATAAAAGCTTCGTTTCCACTGAGGGAAATGGTTTCAGCTTACATAAATAGACAGGAAGTCTGCGTCACTGCTACATGTAGTTACATTTCTGGGGAGGTGCGCATCAGGTTACGGCGTAGGGTACGGTGTAAGCTCTACATCAATGCAGAGCCTCGTCGTCAGCGTCGATTCAACACATAAGTATAAACCCTGCTTTAAAGGATAGTGCACCCAAAAATGAAAATTCAGCCCATATGCCTCAGGTGAAGTTTTAGAGTCCTCACATCCCTTGCGGAGATCCCAGGGGAGAGTGAGTAGCAACACAACTCCACCTAATGCAGGCTGGGCGCCCCAAATTAAAACGTCCAAAAACACATAATTGAAACCACAAAGTATCTCCATACTGCTCGTCCATAGTGATCCAAGTGTGCTGAAGCCCCGACATAAAAAGTTGTTTGGAAAAACGTCATTTAAACTCTGTTTTTAGCCTCATTGTAGCCTGTAGCTCTGACTGCCTCTCTGTGTACACTAAGCTCACGCGTGCGCGCGTGAGACCAGTGATAGCACGTGAACACACATGAAGGCAGTGCCCATGTCTCATGGTCTCGCGTAAGCGCGCACATGTGAGCGCGGTGTACACAGAGGCAGTCAGAGCTACAGGCTACAATGAGGCTAAAAACAGAGAGTTTAAATGACATTTTTCCAAACAACTTTTTATGTCAGGGCTTCAGCACACTACGGACGAGCAGTATGGAGATATTTTGTGGTTTCAATTATGTGTTTTTTGGACGTTTTAATCTGGGGCGCCCAGCCTGCATTAGGTGGAGTTGTGCTGCCACCCACTCTCCCCTCGGATCTCTGCAAGGGATGTGAGGACTCTAAAACTTCACCTGAGCCTCCCTCGGCATATGGGTGAGTAGATAATGGCGGAATTTTCATTTTTGGGTGCACTATTCCTTTAAGGCAGTGTGGTAATAGTACTGTTCACCTGGTGAAGGATTTTCTGTTCTGAGAGCCCATTAATTGTGATGAGCCAAGTTTGTGCACTTAATAAGCCAACCTACATTAACACTGTGTTGACCAGCTACTATCAAAGTGCCCATTAATAAGGTGTTTAATCCCCACCATGGCTTCTCAGCAGTCAACAGGGGCGGACGGGAGGCTATGCTCACTAATGAATGTGTGCTACAATGTAAACACACTGAATCTGTGTGCTCAGCAAAACCACAGAACAAAGGTAAGACAAAGTTTACAATTAGTCATCGTGCTGTCTAACGCATTCAGCTCATGCAAATCGCTGCCATATGATTTAAATGTTCCAGGCCAAGATGCGTTAAGCAACCCTGAATACAAACAAACCTTGAAGCATATTTCACTACACAAACAGCTCATCACGTCTTCCCACAGAGAATAAACAGAACACACACACATACACACACAGATAGAAATATGCACAGATTTGAAGTTCAGGTGGATTTTGACACACATCCACACGGTACACAAGTAAAAATAAACACAAACACACCTACTCTGATTACCCACAGCTCCTGCATCAAAAAAGATCCCCAACAAGGCAGATCTTAGCGCGCATGCTAAACTTCATCACCTTGTTTACTGTGTCTGTTTATAGCTGGATGTGTGAGAGTGCTTCAGCGCAGCAGCAGCTTTCATCTTGCCATTACTGCTCCGTTTTACATTGTTCCCAAAATCACAGGTGACAGGCCACTTTTCCCGGGCGCTCGGCGCAAACCCTCCTCCTCGGTGCGCGCTGTGGGCAGAGGTATTTGATGGAGATAGCACCCGACACACACAGGTTTCATATATTCGGCCCGAGTATGAGATGGCAGAGGGAGAAAAGAAGGCAGTGAAAGGCTACCATTAGCGCCATTAACTGTCAAAGTCACCTTCACCCCGAGGCACAGCCCTTTCTGAACCCACAAAACAAACACACACACATCTGCGTGCTGTAACTAGCATGATTCGGGTAGTCACTGGATCAAATCGTGATGGAGTGACTGTATGTTATTGTAAAATAAGACAGACATAGGAGAAGCAAACATCTCGCAAACAACAAAAATGTCTCCCTGCATTTCTGCACTGTGTTGTCACCACTGTGCTGTGCCGCCTGCCCCTCAGGATTGCGTCTCACCTTTATTTTTACTCAGCAGACGGCGTTAAAGCGCGGCATTGTGGGACAATGGAGTGTCTAAGCGTGTCAGCCGAACACCTGCCGAGCGCTCCACCAGGATAGCTTGGGAGCCTAATTATCAAGCAATTTGAAACAGCATTCTGTTGCCTCTGCCTCTGTTTTAATTAGGGGGCGTTGGCTTCCAGAGGTCACACCAAATGAGCTTTTAAGTACTGTCATTCCAGGAGAAGATTTCTTTCCATACTGAAGGCAGCTCTCCTGATGCTACTTCGTAGACGACAGGATTGTGGGCAGCTCGCCAAAAACAACAATGTAGCCGGAAGAAAGTAAATCGTGCGAATGGAAGTAATATTTCAAGTGTGAAGGACGTATTTACTCACTTTCCCTTTTTTCATTTCTGTTGCTTCTATGAGTTCACTCAAAGGGTAGACAAAAATTACGAAAACAAAAATTATGGATGGATAAAGGGGAAAAAAGGTACAGAGGAAGGTGACCTGAAAGTATGAAAGGACAGGAGTAGAAAAGGGTGGTAATAGGCAAGCAAGGAAGGTTGTATGACAGCAAGAGATTAAAACTACACGAAGGCACAGCAGAGTGGAGTAAGGATGTGACAGAGATAGAAATGAGAGGAAGGAAGAGACGAAGAAAGGAGGCATGATGGCAGGATGAACAGAATTAAGATGAACGAATAAATGGATGTCTGAATGGCAGGTAGAAAGGGCAGAGGCATGCTGGGAAGAAAGGGAAGGCTGAAAAAGAAGCCTGGTGGAGAGATGGGATGGACAGAGGCGGGATGCGAAATAAGACACTGTACGTCTGAAAAGACAAAGTGCTGGCTGTGTTCAGCTTTGCTTCTCTCTTTCTATTGTCTCTCCTGGCTGTTTTCTTTCTGCTCACTCCAAGGAGAGTTAAGAAGTGCTGAGGTAACTGAGAAAATGAGGCATGCAGGCAGGAAGGAACGATGGAAAGGATGAGAAAAATTGCAGAAAACCTATTAGCTGTCAAAATGTTTCATCAAAACCTCTCAGTGGCACTACAGCAAAAAATCAGGGGATCGCCAAAGTCCTTATGATGCTTGGTCATTTCAATACACCACATTTCCTAGGCCACTTAGTTTGTGAGGTATCTCTTGACTCGTGTTTCCTTTTCTGGTCATCCACAGTACTCACGTGAAGCAGGGAAAAATTAAACAAGGTTTATTGAGAATACAAAAATAGGGAAACACGACAGGCCAAGTCCTTTCAAAATTACATCTCGTACGCTCCACTACTGACTCAATGTTCTATCTTTTTATACAGTACAGGCCAAAAGTTTGGACACACCTTCTCATTTAATGCGTTTTCTTTATTTTCATGACTATTTACATTGTAGATTCTCACTGAAGGCATCAAAACTATGAATGAACACGTGGAGTTATGTACTTAACAAAAAAAGGTGAAATAACTGAAAACATGTTTTATATTCTAGTTTCTTCAAAATAGCCACCCTTTGCTCTGATTACTGCTTCGCACACTCTTGGCATTCTCTCGATGAGCTTCAAGAGGTAGTTACCTGAAATGGTTTTCCAACAGTCTTGAAGGAGTTCCCAGAGGTGTTTAGCACTTGTTGGCCCCTTTGCCTTCACTCTGCGGTCCAGCTCACCCCAAACCATCTCGATTGCGTTCAGGTCCGGTGACTGTGGAGGCCAGGTCATCTGCCGCAGCACTCCATCACTCTCCTTCTTGGTCAAATAGCCCTTACACAGCCTGGAGGTGTGTTTGGGGTCATTGTCCTGTTGAAAAATAAATGATCGTCCAACTAAACGCAAACCGGATGGGATGGCATGTCGCTGCAGGATGCTGTGGTAGCCATGCTGGTTCAGTGTGCCTTCAATTTTGAATAAATCCCCAACAGTGTCACCAGCAAAACACCCCCACACCATCACACCTCCTCCTCCATGCTTCACAGTGGGAACCAGGCATGTGGAATCCATCCGTTCACCTTTTCTGCGTCTCACAAAGACACGGCAGTTGGAAACAAAGATCTCAAATTTGGACTCATCAGACCAAAGCACAGATTTCCACTGGTCTAATGTCCATTCCTTGTGTTTCTTGGCCCAAACAAATCTCTTCTGCTTGTTGCCTCTCCTTAGCAGTGGTTTCCTAGCAGCTATTTGACCATGAAGGCCTGATTGGCGCAGTCTCCTCTTAACAGTTGTTCTAGAGATGGGTCTGCTGCTAGAACTCTGTGTGGCATTCATCTGGTCTCTGATCTGAGCTGCTGTTAACTTGCGATTTCTGAGGCTGGTGACTCGGATGAACTTATCCTCAGAAGCAGAGGTGACTCTTGGTCTTCCTTTCCTGGGTCGGTCCTCATGTGTGCCAGTTTCGTTGTAGCGCTTGATGGTTTTTGCGACTCCACTTGGGGACACATTTAAAGTTTTTGCAATTTTCCGGACTGACTGACCTTCATTTCTTAAAGTAATGATGGCCACTGGTTTTTCTTTAGTTAGCTGATTGGTTCTTGCCATAATATGAATTTTAACAGTTGTCCAATAGGGCTGTCGGCTGTGTATTAACCTGACTTCTGCACAACACAACTGATGGTCCCAACCCCATTGATAAAGCAAGAAATTCCACTAATTAACCCTGATAAGGCACACCTGTGAAGTGGAAACCATTTCAGGTGACTACCTCTTGAAGCTCATGGAGAGAATGCCAAGAGTGTGCAAAGCAGTAATCAGAGCAAAGGGTGGCTATTTTGAAGAAACTAGAATATAAAACATGTTTTCAGTTATTTCACCTTTTTTTGTTAAGTACATAACTCCACATGTGTTCATTCATAGTTTTGATGCCTTCAGTGAGAATCTACAATGTAAATAGTCATGAAAATAAAGAAAACGCATTGAATGAGAAGGTGTATCCAAACTTTTGGCCTGTACTGTATATTCTCATGTATTACCTGTTATTATACTTTAACAGTGTATAACACGGCCAAAAACTTATTACGATCCAAACCAACACAAACTTCATGTCGTCTTTTACACACACATTATCCACAATCCTTTTGTCATGCGCACTGAACAACACATTCTCACTCTGACCTCGTCATGTATTAACGTTTTGGTCATGGACTTTCCACGTCCACATATGACGTGCAAGGTACCCTGGGTGCGTTGCTTGTTGATGTTCCGGGACACTGTGTCAAGTTCTGCCTGTTATGTGCGTTGTCTTCTTTCAAAATACCATTTTGACAGGAAATTTACAGTTTACATACAGTCTCTTTCAAAATAAACACACTACGCCGGTACAATGCCACGAATTGACGTTTTTTTCTGTCAACAACAAACACACGTGGTTGGATTTACACGACAAAACCACGTGGATAGGTTGAGGAAAAAAGAACAGGGTTTGACTTTAGAATCTTACGGGACGCGAACACCGCTCTCTCGGGTTAAAATCGATGTTTGTTGGACCCATCCACCACCGCTCCCGTCTGGCTGTCTCACTCGGACATTCCCCGCTTTAACTTTCAACTTCTTCCTGCCATGTTTCCCTCTGATGCCTCCAGGCGCTGTTAAACTATAATCAACCGTGTATCACGCCGACGTTAAAGGACAGCTTTTTCGTTGGTTTCTGACACCACAAGTCACTGCCCAAGCACCGGATTTCACCAACTTCGGAGTGAGACCAGGCTCCACTAAACTGCCTTACGGCACCATACCGGGCGTAAATAACTTGTGCCCGTATTTTAGCACATAAATAAAGTAAATATAAACATAACCTTAGCAGTGCACTACTATACACTATTCAAAGTGTACAGAAACTGTTGTGCGAACTTAAATACTATCATAACCTATATGATGTAACAGACATTTTTACTAAATATAAATACATGCTAAAGTGGCTCTTACAGATGCATCCTCTGGGGATCATGAATGTCTGTAAACAATTTCATGGCGCCCCTTCTGAAGTTGTTGAGATATTTTAGTCTGGACCAAAGTGGTTGACTGACCGACAAAGTGACCAACATTGCCATCTCTAGAGCTGCACAACACTAGCACTAATTACTGGATGTCTTAATGATGTGCAGAGACATAACAGAGAAGATGAATGGTGGAAGAAAAGATAAAAGATGTAAGGAAGGGACAAATGATGAAGAGATGGGATCAGTGGAAGCAGGATGGGGTTTAGGAAAAGGACAGAAATAATGGCTGAAGTTAAAAAAAAGAGGGATAGATGGGTAAGATGATGACTAATGTAAGATGTAAGAAAGGAAAGAGGAGAGGAAAAAGATGGATGGATCACACAAGGACAAAAAAGGGGAACAAATTAAGGTTTGATTGATGGAAGGAATGCAAAGCATGATGGGAAGGCTAACAGCTAGGGATAGCAGCCGTACTGGAAACATCTTCAAAATTCTTGTGGACCAAACTTGTGTCTTCAAACTTTGCACTTGAAACTAAAGGAGACCCTCAGTTTTTATTGATTGCGAGAGAAGCGCGGAGACAGTCCAGAAAACAAGACATTGTCATGGAAAAGGAAGATTCAGGAGGTATGTTGCTTATTGCAACTTTTTAAATCTGCCTCCTCTTCGCTCAATTTCTCGAGACAGCCAAGGTAATTTAAATCGATTCCAAGTCCTTCAATTACAGACACACTGACAACAGTTTGGAGAGAGGGAAATGGATTTTTCTGCTCATCTACGAGCCAAGGCCAAATCTGAGGACCTCAACGGCAGCACGCCGCCGACAGCCTCGACTCCTCCTTCACTCTTGACGTTTTTACTCTCTCCCACACTGTGTTGCTTCTCTGCCATAAAACCTGTCAGCAACTATTTTTTATGATTTCAGGCTGGTGCTAAGACAATAAGGGCTGCGGAGAGGTGAGGCCGGACCTGCTCTCTCATTTTATATTTCTGTGAATAAGAAGAGGAAAACAAACAAACAAGCAAACCATGTTTGGATGATCCCATGGGGGAGACAATGTTGGTCGTCTTTACACAAAGCTCTCAAGAACTTACACATAAACACGTTCACACTGCACACAGAGATGGTAACATCAATATGCTGACACACACATACAGGACAGAATCGACCACACGCGCACACAACACACACACGCCCCTTATCTGTTCCCTGCCTGGTCGACAGATGCACAGGCAGAAAATTGTAAATATTGAGCAACCCCTTGTCCCTGAGAGATGAAGTACAATAGCCGGAGGCAATTCATAGCGCTATTGCTTTATTATGAACTAATACGTTCATAGTTGTTGCTTCCAAATGACTCAATAAATATCCAATACTTCCTGAGAGATGGCCTTGACCCTGTTGTCTGAAAGAATGCTTTTCACGAGCACCGGCTCTCCCAACTCGCTTAAACACTGACGGCAGCTTCATAAAGTGGCAATTACCGTTTTGACATCAATACAGAAGCACATAAAAAAAAAACTGCTGCGTTTTGAGGAAGCAAAACGGACAATTACAGAAGACAAATAAAGTGAGCCACCAACTGTGAAAAAATAAAACTCCCCGGGCATAATAATTTAGCTTAATTAAAGGAGCTGCCCGCCCCAAAGGGTCGTTTAAAACAACACCCTCTTTTCTCTCACCTCCAGAGGTATTAGTCGAGTTAAAAGCAGCTGGCTACATGATAGAAGTCTTCAGGCTGACCTCCAAAGCTTCTTTCCCCCCTCATCTATATTTATATGAAGGAGCGGCACTAATTTTGCCAAGTAAATCAGTGTGCACATTTCGTCGTGACCTCCAGCTTGACACTGACTTAAACAATATCAGGGCCCGAGAAGCCCGCTTTAACAAGCCTTAAATTCCTCCGTCCAATCCATCAGCAGGGATATTTCTGACACACGGAGGGAAGAGCATGAAATAAGGCAATTATTGAACCCTTCAGCCCATTTCTACGGCTTGGCTGGCTGGCACGGTGCAGCGCAGAGCCACAGACCTCTGGATTTATGTCTTGAGATGACTCTCGGTGATAGGGACGCTTAAAATTAATAAATGACAAATAAATTAGCCACAATTTCACTTGATAGCTCCTCTACTTAGTGTCAAGGTTGGCCGTTCACACACAGCATGTCATTTCCAACTCTATGGAAAACAAAGATGTGGAGCAACTGCTGCAATTACCACTGGGCCTGCATCTGGATGGAGTCCTCTTGACTTTGCCTAATATAAAAACAAGTTTGTGTTTTAGAGGCGAGCTCCAGTTTGAGACAGACACTCAGTTTTCTCTGAGTGTTCCTGTCAGAGAAACGCTCAGAGAAAACCTCCTGATGCATACAGGAGGAGGAGGGAAAGAAGAACAAAAAAAAGCTTTGTGTGTGTGTGTGTGTGTGTGTGTGTGTGTGTGTGTGTGTGTCTTTCATGGAGGTGGCAGTCGATCCTGTGTGTCTGGGCGTCCTCTCAGATTGCCTGACAGATAATCCATCACACAGTCAGTGTGTCTGACAGGAATAGGTCTCAGTCAACTCTCTGTCTCTCTGTTGTGCTCACACAGGGCCTATGAAGGACAGCCGCTCCTCTCAAGTCTCTCTTGGGACGAGGTACACTTGAGTTTCATTAGAGGACTGAAGGTGTGTGAATTGAGGAGTTAAAGTGTGTGTGTGTGTGTGTGTGTGTGTGTGTGTGTGTACAAATTCACAAAAGAAAAGAAAGGCAGAACAAGAAATAGTGTAAAATACAGTACAGGCCAAAAGTTTGGACACACCTTCTCATTCAATGCGTTTTCTTTATTTTCATGACTATTTACATTGTAGATTCTCACTGAAGGCATCAAAACTATGAATGAACACATGTGGAGTTATGTACTTAACAAAAAAAGGTGAAATAACTGAAAACATGTTTTATATTCTAGTTTCTTCAAAATAGCCACCCTTTGCTCTGATTACTGCTTTGCACACTCTTGGCATTCTCTCCATGAGCTTCAAGAGGTAGTCACCTGAAATGGTTTTCCAACAGTCTTGAAGGAGTTCCCAGAGGTGTTTAGCACTTGTTGGCCCCTTTGCCTTCACTCTGCGGTCCAGCTCACCCCAAACCATCTCGATTGGGTTCAGGTCCGGTGACTGTGGAGGCCAGGTCATCTGCCGCAGCACTCCATCACTCTCCTTCTTGGTCAAATAGCCCTTACACAGCCTGGAGGTGTGTTTGGGGTCATTGTCCTGTTGAAAAATAAATGATCGTCCAACTAAAAGCAAACCGGATGGGATGGCATGTCGCTGCAGGATGCTGTGGTAGCCATGCTGGTTCAGTGTGCCTTCAATTTTGAATAAATCCCCAACAGTGTCACCAGCAAAACACCCCCACACCATCACACCTCCTCCTCCATGCTTCACAGTGGGAACCAGGCATGTGGAATCCATCCGTTCACCTTTTCTGCGTCTCACAAAGACACGGCGGTTGGAAACAAAGATCTCAAATTTGGACTCATCAGACCAAAGCACAGATTTCCACTGGTCTAATGTCCATTCCTTGTGTTTCTTGGCCCAAACAAATCTCTTCTACTTGTTGCCTCTCCTTAGCAGTGGTTTCCTAGCAGCTATTTGACCATGAAGGCCTGATTGGCGCAGTCTCCTCTTAACAGTTGTTCTAGAGATGGGTCTGCTGCTAGAACTCTGTGTGGCATTCATCTGGTCTCTGATCTGAGCTGCTGTTAACTTGCCATTTCTGAGGCTGGTGACTCGGATGAACTTATCCCCAGAAGCAGAGGTGACTCTTGGTCTTCCTTTCCTGGGTTGGTCCTCATGTGTGCCAGTTTCGTTGTAGCGCTTGATGGTTTTTGCGACTCCACTTGGGGACACATTTAAAGTTTTTGACCTTCATTTCTTAAAGTAATGATGGCCACTGGTTTTTCTTTAGTTAGCTGATTGGTTCTTGCCATAATATGAATTTTAACAGTTGTCCAATAGGGCTGTCGGCTGTGTATTAACCTGACTTCTGCACAACACAACTGATGGTCCCAACCCCATTGATAAAGCAAGAAATTCCACTAATTAACCCTGATAAGGCACACCTGTGAAGTGGAAACCATTTCAGGTGACTACCTCTTGAAGCTCATGGAGAGAATGCCAAGAGTGTGCAAAGCAGTAATCAGAGCAAAGGGTGGCTATTTTGAAGAAACTAGAATATAAAACATGTTTTCAGTTATTTCACCTTTTTTTGTTAAGTACATAACTCCACATGTGTTCATTCATAGTTTTGATGCCTTCAGTGAGAATCTACAATGTAAATAGTCATGAAAATAAAGAAAACGCATTGAATGAGAAGGTGTGTCCAAACTTTTGGCCTGTACTGTACGTGTAACATGTTGTATGGCTTATTTTTGCACAGTGGCTCTCAACCAGGAGTCCAGGGACCCTCAGAAAAATGGGGAATAGTTTATTTTCACTTAAAGATAAAAGAAAAAACGACTGGCCGACTCACTCAGTGTCTAAGTCCATGGTGCAGGCAGGCAGTCCAAAATACATCTGAAGCACTCTGACTTTTATAAAATCCTTGATTGATACATGGATAAACCAACCTGTTTTGACTAGAGAGTCTTCATCAGGGCACCCTGATGTCGCCAGTCGTTGTCTTTTATCTTTATGTGTCCATCTGCCCAATCCTTGAAGAGCACCTGACTTTTTACAGTTAACAACACAGTGCCTTAACCCAGTGCAGCAGCAAAACTCCTTTTTTCCTCATTATCAATTTATTTTCATGATGTAATTCACTATAGAGGTGTGTAAAAAGTCAGATAATAGTGAAAGATGCCCTGTGTGATTTCCCAGAGCCCAACGTGATGTCTTCAAACGTTTTTTTTTATCCGACCAATAGAACACAAATTCTTAACTACTCAGTTTATCATCACGTGTGACAAGAAAAACATCAAATTCTCACATTTTAGAGGCATGAAACCAGCAAATGTTTGACTGCTTTTGCTTAGAAAACTACTAAAATGATTATTCCATTATCAGAATAGATGCCAATTACTAGTACTAGTTAATTGACTAATTGTTGCAGAATTCTGGTCCTAACCATATCTAATTAAGGCGACACTTAACTTTTTGGAAATTTTAACGCTTTTCTTTGTTTAGGTTAAAGTGCTATTAATAAGCTGATGGCACAATGAAATGTAAGTGAATACCACCAGAAATAAAACTCATAATTGTACCATTCTCATATGGTTCTAAGAAAACTCTGGTTCTAAGTTTTCTCCTGTCCTGTCTGTCTTCCCCATGTGGAGGCCTCCGACTGATGTAACCGCTCGCGTAACAGATGTAACGGGGGGGGGGGATGGCCTTTGGAGGGAGGTAGAGTTGTGGATCTTCAAATTTATTTCTAAGTGCTGTGTGAAATGCAGGAAAGGTAAGAGTAGCTTTAACCACAGTCTGTTCAGATGGAGCTCCCTGAAACAAGATTCTATCAAATGGGGGTCGCTGACCTAATGTGTATCAATTCAGGGGTCCTTGACACGAAAAAGGTTGAAAGCTACTGTTGTTGCACTTGCACTGTTTTTTTGAGTTCAGCAGATTAATTATTCAATGCAGTGGAGACAATTTATATAAAAAAAGAAAGATTAAAGTATTCGATTGAAATTTGTATCACTTCATCTTTCTATTATCTTTGATTAAAAACTATTTAAGCCAGCAGCGACTACGGATGTGTTGTCACAAGTTACAAGGCTGCTTAATACACATTAAAATATTTGAAATATTCATCTTTCTTTTCTCATTTAAAAAAAAAAATCTTGATACTGTTAAGAATAATTCCACTTTGCAGATCAACAGCCGATCATTTATTCATGAGAGTTTTTGCAATGATGTCTAACGTTAAGCTCGAGAGTGTGTTATCTTCGTTCAACACTTTCAGCGTCTGAGTTGCTTTTATTCCACCGTGGCACAAAATAAAGACAAGTGACTAATTTAATAATGGATTCTTCATTTGAGAAACTGTCAAGCAAAAATGCCAAACATCAGATGGTTACAGCTGATTTGCTTCTTTGTCTTGTAACACTCATACCATGAAAATCTGTTCAAACAATTTTATTTTTTTAGCGACAACACCAAACTTGCTGTAGCAATTAATTACTGTAAACTTTGGAGAAAAGCATCTGGCATCTATCAGGATTCTGGAGTGTTTGATGAGCGTAAAAGAGGTCTGAAGAGCTCACCTTGGACTCTGGAAAAACTGACTGACATATTTTACTGTTTTCAGATGTTTCATAGACTGAATGATTAATGCAGAAAACAAATGGCAGCTACTAGATAATGAAAATCATAAGCTGCAGCCTTAGAGACGAGTTTAACCATGGACTGTTAAATTTTCTTTCTGGTTCCAACCTCAACCTATCCTTCTTTTATAAACTCAATTATGGAGCTGATCTGGATCTTACCGTAGTTTGAAACTAAACATATTGGACATATTGACCTTCAGATAAAACATATAGCAGGTTCATCTAAAGCATAAACTTTAAGCAGTAGCAGTGTTGGCAACGAGAAGTTGAATTATTTGGAATAAGCTCCTACTCAAGGCTGGACTGTGTGTTTCTCTCCTCAGGTAGTTAATGGTGTGAGCTCAAAGGCTCACAACTGTAAAAACTGCTGTGTGTCTGCTTCCTCCACTGATGTTACATTTATTCTGCTAATTTGCAGAACAGGAGTAGGATTAGCAGAGTTTTGATTTCCATATTTTGTAACTTTCCATCCTCTTCTGCCCCCCCACCCCCAAATATAAAGTGAACAAACAAACGAGACAGCAGTCTTGAAATATTTGTTTTAATCTCCTGAATTATATATACAGCTTTGACACTGTACTCAAGATCTCCTGTCAATATACATTCATGATTATAAAAAAAAATGTAAATACAATTGCTGCACGTTTTTGATTTTCTCAGCACCTCTGTATGAAACTACTTGTACAGAAAGAGTTGGCAGGATAGTTTATAAAACCCTGTGGCCTTCACGAAACAGGCACAGATTCAAGCAGTTAACACACTGTTTGCCATAGAGCGCTTAACAATTAAGACATGATGTACAAAATTTCACAGCATGGGTACTTCATTCACCTCATTAAATACATATACTGTACGTCATTGGATGGATTAATGGATTAATTGCTGACAATGAAGTCACTGTTTTGGTGAAGTGCCACTGAATGATTTCACAAGAACAAGCTGTTTTCAGTCATATTGTACCTTTAAAAATACCCTTGGCTGAGAACGGAGGTGAAAATTTCTTTTAAATAATATTGCATACATATGCCACATTATGCAGAGTGAAAGCTGTGTCTGTTACCTCTGAAAAATGGAATGCGAAAAGCGTCATGTCTCCATTCCATCTAATCTGTGAGACTTTATGATATTTCAAGACAAGATTGTGCCGACAAGCCTGAGAGTTACAGACTTATCCTAATTACTATGCATTTATTTCATTTTCTTTTAAAAATTAAAAGCTGCTTATTTTTCCCACACAGGTGAGGTGAGTGTAAAATTTAAATTCTGTGAGGTGTTAAGGTGACACAGCACCTAGAAAGCTGCGATACAGACGCTGGGAAGCTAGTGTTGAAACAAAAAAGCAAAGGCCTGTGAGTGCAAAGACGTGAAGTCCTGGAGGTCTGCATGTGTAAGAAAAGGCTGACGGTGATGATCTGAGACTGCATGAATGTTGGCGGACAGAGTATGGTGAGGTTACTCTGAGGCTTTTCTATTTCTTGATGGCGGCCACCGCTTTCTTGGCGGCGTCATCCAGGTCATCTGCTGCTGTGATGGGCAGGCCGCTCTCGCTCAGGATCCTCTTGGCCTCGTGGACGTTGGTGCCTTGAAGACACAGGAAAACACTGTCACAACCAGGCGACAACAAATATGACAGAAACTGGCTTAACAAGGTTGAACCTGATGTGCCATCTGCACCGATGTAAAAACCACACTGTGTGAAAGACAAAGAGTTCCTTTGGAGGAATCAATGCACATGATGACAGATGGATGGAGTTATGGGTGAATGGTGGCAGCTTTGTCTGTGATCAATGTCAGTGAGTCTTGCAATTTGTGCGTGTGCGTGCTCCCCTGGTTGCAGTGAGGTCAGGGGTAGCAGGTGTCGGGTGATATGATGGCGTCCATGCCCTGGTAGACCCCCAACCAACCAGAGACAGAGAGAGAGAGAGAGAGAGACAGATACATCCTGAGATGTTCTCCAAAGCCCTGAGGCTCTACACGCTGAACTGGCTGCCTCCCAGTGCTGCACATTGTGCAGCCAAACACAAGCCTGACAAGCCTGTCACAACACGGGGCAGGGGGCGCCGCAGTGGACGGAAGGACACAGAGAGAGAGAGAGAGAGAGGACGGATGGTGGAGAGAGGGAGTAAATGAAAGAGAGGGAGAGAGCAAAAGGTCAAATGATGCAGAATTGCCCACGCTGCTAAAACAACAAAAGCCAGCTGTTTATGTGGCATTTACTGATTTCACACATGAAGACATGATGGCACAGAAAAGGTCATTTACAGAATCTGTCTGATCTCGTATCATCAATTCTCTACTCTGTCTGCTATCAGATTTTTTTTTTTTACAATTTATTTTTGTTCCTATTTTATTTATTTTTTTACTATTTCTTACTTTAAGTCTATTTATCTCTAATTACTTTTGTCTTTATGCTCCTGCAACACCTAAATGTGCCAGAAGTGACCTGGCTAACTGAGTAATCCTGCTGGGTGCACCCTCCTACCTGCACACCAGTTTCTGAAGGCAGGAGTCTGACTGAAGGACATTATTACTAGGGATGAGTGAGTACACCATTATCTGTATCTGTCTGTATCTGTTCAACCAACTAAATTATCTGTATCTGTATCAGCAGGGGAACAATCCAGGCACTCAGAAAAAATACCGAAAAATGAGCAACGAAATATTAAAAAGCCTTTTTTGTAGTGGCTAAATCATTAAAAGAGCCGACATGTTTCGACCACAGCAGGTCTTTCAAGACATACAACACACCTATATAGTGGCAGGAACCAATCAGAGGCCATCACATAACCCATATAATGGCATAACAGGTAAAACAAATAGACAATAATAACAAAATAACAAGTTAATGCAAAGTGACATGAGATAAGATACGCAGACAAAATAAATATAAATACATACACACTTATTTGAACACAAAGGCTGTGAGAAAAGTGGTGAAGCTTGTAGAGAACAATGACAAATCACAAAAACATGTGAAGTCTGTATCCTCACTGAGACCAGGACACTTTAAAGCATCTAGCTGATGGAGCTAAAAAGCTTCCCTTTGATTCAGTTTCCATTTTCTGTCACCCCTGACCAAAGGTTAAAGTCTTGCCTCTATGTTAAAAAAGGAATCATTAGCATTATGAACTTGACTGAAATGTCTAGCCATGCGGTAGTCGTGATTTTTTGTTCTAATGGCATATCTATGCTCAGCTATGTGATCCCTCAGGGATCTTTTTGTACGCCTATATAGAAGAAGCCGTCCACACACGGACAAGTCGGACAGTAAATAACAAAAGTGGTATTGCAATCAGTAAAATCATTTTGTTCATAAGTTCTGTTTGTGTTAACATTTACAAAATGTTTAGTTTGCATAACGTTGTCATGGTGAGGCCAATGTATACATTTAAGTTCCAAAAGGTTAAGCTAACCAAGTGCTTTTTTTCTCTGCTGGAAGTTTATGCCAGAAGTGGGTGGAGTTTAAATACAAAGTGGGTTGGACCTAATCAGAAGTTGTTATTTTAAGCCTGAAATTTATATGGATTGATCAGAAGTCGCGATATTTATTATCTATGAGAACGGTACTTATAGAATAGGGGTGGGCGATATATATCGTTAATGATAATATCGTCATTGTTGTTTTAACGATGTGCAAATTTACGTTATTGAGTATGCAAATGACTTCACAAAAACAACTGAAAACACACGTTGACACACACCGCAGTACGCCTACGTGGTTACATGATCTCTCACTGGCACCTTCCTGGCAGGTCAGCCTGCTGCTAAACAAACATTAGCGAGACAACATAGCAACACCGCCCACGGATGCTCCAGCAGCTTCGGAAGACGTGGGTCAACTGTAGTGATAGGTCCCAGCCTGTCAGGCTAAAGTTAGCAGTACTGGAAGACCGTCTACGGAGCTACTTAGCCTAGCCACAGTTAGCTCAACGAAGCGGCAACATGGCACAGTTTCAAGTCTCCCCACCGGAAAAGTTCACCTTCAAGGCTGAAAACTGGCCTAAATGGATTAAACGCTTCGACAGATTCCGCATTGCTTCTGGATTGGAGGGCCAAGCAGAAGGGAATCGCAGGATTGTGATCTTTGAGAGAGCAAAGTTTAATCAGCAGCATCAAGAAACGGGCGAGACAGCCGACAGTTTCATTACGGCGCTGCACTGCCTGGCGGAGCACTGTGGTTACGGGGCTCTACATGATGAGATGATGAGGGACAGGCTTGTGGTGAGTCTGCGGGACAAACGCCTCTCTGAACAGTTGCAAATGGACCCGGAATTGACGCTACAAAAGGCCGTCACCAGAGTCTAACAGAGTGAGCAGGTAAAAAAGCAGCAAGAAATGTTAAGAACATTTTTCCATTAATATCATCCATGAGAAATAATTAATGAGCTATAACTCAGGCTGTTAAAAACACATATTTAAAAGAATATTGTCTAATTATCGTTATCTTCAAAATCTCCCAAAATATCGAGATATTATTTTTTGTCCATATTGCACACCCCTATTATAGAACAGCCTCAGAATTGATCTTCAGATCATTTTTTATCACAAGAGTAATACGTTAAACAAAACGCAGTACAGGTAATGACACATTTTACTTGTGATGAGACTCCTACTTGTAAAAAATAAATTATCTGTACCAGATACTCATTTCATTCGAGTATTTGGCTCAACCCTAATTATTACATTACAAAACCATAGCGGATATATTTTGCACTTAACCATGAATAGTGGGGTTTTTAATTTTTTGGTTTATGACCAGTGAATAAGTGGGAACCTTTTGTAATCAAATAATTTAGGTGGCATTTTATGCAGGCATGCGACTTTTTTGTATCATACGTTGTTATAATTTCGTATCACATGCACACCATTGTCAATTTGATCTTTTTTTTTCTCTTGGTAGCTTTAGTTAACAAAACGAGAGCTATGCTTTCAAAGTAGTTGAAGACCCCAACACTGGGGTCATAATAATAATACTTATAATACATTTTATTTATAGAGCACCTTTCAAGGTACTCAAAGACGCTTTACATTGGTTAAAAACAATCACAAAATAGACTACAATAAAATACACCCAACATCATTCACACGTTAAAAGCCGTTTTGAAAAGATGTGTTTTGAGTAGTGATTTAAACTGGGACAGATCAGTGTAGTCTTAAAAGTGTTTGGGGAGAGTGTTCCAGAGGGAGGGGACAGCTATGGACAAGGCCCTGTCACCCCATATACTCAACCACTGAGACAACTCAAAATGCATTGTGTAATCTGTTTACTTCGTGGTGCTAGAGGTATAATCCAAACCACTTTTCACATTAAAACCACACCATTTAAAAACTACAATCTAATTAGCTCTTCGTTTACATATTGATAAATGTTATGCCTTACATGTATAACTGCAACAATTAGTTGATAAAGAGAAAATTCTCATGTGAGTGTTTGTCTTCTATGACAGTCAACTCAATCTCTTTAGATCATCTGTCGGACAAAACATTTGACATTTTATTGACCAAATGATGAGTAGAGAAAATAATCTGCAGATTAACAGATAATGAAAACAATCATCAGTGGCAGCCTTACATACATGTGCAGTATTAACTGTATGTGTGTGATTGAAAGCATCTGTTGTGACAACAGTTGCCATGTATGTATCGGCGTCTTTCTGCATTCACTCTGGCTCAGCCTGTGATGTGGAGCTGTGCGTGTGAGTGTGTGTTTGTGTGTGTGCATGCTCAGACACTTACAGGTTGACCTTAGCTCTCCTGGCTGGCGTGTAATTAAGACTGCATGATATGTGAATTCTCCGGAGGCCCGGCCACCCTGATCAATAGAGCTTTCATGAGGAATTCTATTACCAGCGCCACTTAACGCCTAATATTTCATCTCTTTTGTCCAGCCAGATAATAAGTCATTCCAAACACATTTTTTTTTGCAGGCTCACACTCCAAACAATCAATTCTGCAATGTAATTAATTAGAATAAGAGCAGGAAGAGACCTTGCTCTGGCACATAAACAGGGGATTGGGTGTCTCAACTCATTTTCTCATCAAATACTGTGGCATGGAATATTCTTGCGCTCGTGTGTCCACAGACGCATCTATAGTCTCGATGCTGTCGCTCATAATGAGGGGGGCAGTACTGTATGCTTTAACCCCGTGAACTTCATTGGGATTGACGGATCCATATTATCATACTGGCAGGCTTATCTGTCAGATGATTAAAACAAAGTTGCAGCACAGAAAAGTTGAAACAACGGTGAATAAAACTCGGGAGGAAGCAGCCATATGTGCCCAGAGCAAATACATAATGCAGGAGATATTCTAAAAGACAAATATGCCTATGGAAAGTGTATATAGCACTGAAATAAAGTAAACAACACATGCATTTCTGCTATTTTTTGATCCCATTAATATTCATGAGAGGCAATAGTGTGTACGGCGTTGTTAAGACATTGCATCTGTGCTACCTGTGTTATCCACGTAACGTGTGAGGGGGATCACACATTTATGGGAGTGAGAAAAAGAGACATGGATTTATGTGGGTCTTCTGCATGTGTGTGTGTGCGTTTGTGTGTGTGTGTGTGTGTGTGTGTGAGAGAGAGTGACTGCAGTTCCACTGTGAGCAGTAGGGAGCACTGATAGCTCACAGCAGCAGAGGCAAGGACAGAGCCTGGCTGGATACAGCACCACTAGGTGTGTGCGAGTGTGTGTGTGCGTGTGTAGAGTATGCTTAGTATATGAATGTGTGTGTTCACCTGCAGCCACTAGGTGCTGCCAGAGACCTACTCACAGCCTGGACCCAGACACATACAGGATAATGCATTCACGCCACAAGACTTCAATTTTCAAATGACACTCTGTGAGATTAACTGTAAAAAATGACCTTAGAAGGGGCAAAAAAGATTTTTACTGTCCCAGAGTAGAACATGAGCACAATACACACTATCTCCAAGGTTTTATGAGGGTTTTCATCACCACTGATGGCTGTTAATTACAAGAGATTTCTGGCTTTTAAAAGTCACCTGCTATTCTGAACTTTGTCTCAAACAAGCACCTATTTGAAATTAAATTAAATCCTAATCTACACCAGCAACACTTCCCCACAGCTGTCCAAACTGCTGGACGATGGATTAGCTGACTAGCCTTATAGTGCAGCTCAGCTATGAGTCTTTAAACTGTTCAACACTGAGCAGCGCTACGCATTCTGCAATGTGATATACTGCCACTTAACAACACATTTCTGTTGGATCTTGGCACTAATGAGCAAGCTTACTTGTGACTATTGTGAAAATGTCACATTAATGTGTGAGTCAATTACAGGACACCATATCTCAACAAGATAATAAGGCTTCGGGCTGTGCCAAAGGCTGGCGCCGGAGAAGTTCTGTCGATGCTGCAGTTCCTTAAATTTATGACTAATTCTGTCTCAACAAGCAGAGTTTAGCGAAGCTAAGAACTGATGAGAGGAGAGGGCTCAGCAATAGTCTCAAAACCTACAGAGCAGCTCTGCACTCCTGACAGCTCCTTATATACCATGGAGAAGACAAAGATGTGTTCTTGTGTAAGGTAAAGATAAGAGCAGAAATGATGTGAAGCTTGATAACTGATCTAAATCGGTTTCTGGGGTTTTAAAGTTAGCTTGATACATTTGCTCTGAGCTTCATTTTCAATGAAGAGAGACTGTGCAACTTTTTGTAGAAGAAACAATCTTCCCTTTAGAAATAATTAGTTGAATTCCTAAGTAATAAAACACACCCCACGAGTTAGTACACTGCAGAGTTTATGTTGCAACAGCCTTTAGCTCTGCCTATACATATACAGATCGTCTTTAAAAAGAGGTATCTGCCTTCATGTTTTGGCCTCTCGTTTGAGGTCACTTTAGGTACTTTTTAAAACGCTTTCTGACTTGCAGATTTTTTAAAACTTCAGTTACTTTGTATTCATGTGGATATAACAAACTGAACATTTGCATATGCCTTTCGTGTAATGAGCATATACCAAAAACCGTAACAACCACGGTGGACTACCAGTTTGTCTTTTGTGAGCACTGCTTGGACTAATGACAACTTAACTGTTAAACTTAGTATTGCTGCACCACTTCACGTATGAATGGAGGCATCTGCGGTGCCCAAAGCGAATTTGTCCACCTCAGCGTCTGTGGATAAAGTCCGTCAGAAACAATGGCTTTGAATCAGGACTGAGGTGGAACCAGCAGATAGTAAGACGATTTTGAGAGAAGGACTGCTGTTGAAGAGGGAAAGGAAAACTCCCACATGTCCAGACATCGCTTGTATCTGTGAGTGAGCTCCTTCATTCGTATATTAAAGAGGAATCAATGACAATGAAATCTCTAGTTGGTGTTAAGTAACGTTACCCTGTACACTCTGCTACCTTTGCAATAAGGGCAGACTGTGGAAGACACCTAATGCCAGAATTCGTTTTAGTGTCAACGGAAATATTTAGTAAAACAAAGGTCTTGCTGACAGATTATATCTCTATGTGTAGACGGGGAGTTACTTGGGCTGGTATGACTAGCAGTGGCTGCTGTTAGCAAACGTAAGCTAAATATTGCCATGTTGATTAGCCAATTTGCAGATTCTGACTCTTCTCTGCTTGTGCTACGCTTTCTTTAAGCATTTACCAAAGGCCATTTTCACAGCAGTCATTGCGACTTGTCATAGCAGGAAAAGCACGGCGTTGCTTGTAACTAACAATAGCTGTGTTTTATACCCAGTAAGCCATGACAGTGTAAAAGCGAGCCAGCATGCACAATAATTGCGCCAGCATTAATCGTATTACTTAAACCTTTGCTTTTCCTGCTGTGATGTGTCCAAAGTCTTCATTGAAAACGACCTATTATCTTGTCACTATTGGCCACGCTGGTCGGTGCTCAGAGAAAGTTCTACAGCTGTGATTTAAAGATGTGTGCAGCAGCGTTTTTCCTTTGTTTTCTAACAAGTCCTAAAGAAAACACTTTTGAAAAACCAATACTGTAAACTTTTTAATTAGCTTTATGTTTATGTCAGTGTCACAACAAATGTGTTTTTGGATCATTTAAATTAGCTTAATATGAACTGTGTTTTTTAGGATTTTGTTTAAAAGTTACTTTGTAAAGATAGTTTGAAGCAGATAAAGGATAATCGTCATGTATCTGATCTCTGCAGGACCACTGTATCCGGTATTACACCAAAGAGAGCTGTTGATGCAACTGGATCAAAGGGCACCTGAAGTGCCCCTGATAACGTTTCAAAATATTAAACCAATAGTTACACAGAGATGGGCACGATCAAATCATATGAATCTACGATGCAGGAGCAGGGTTAATATCAGGATATATTTGAGAAAGTCTGAGTTTTGCCCAGTTGGAGTATCACTGAATATAAAAGAACAAAGACGCGATATCTTTTTATGTCATTCATGTCACAGGAAGCATGACAGGAAATACCAGTGGCTTGTTGTCCTGCCCCAGTTACCTTGAATAACTGTTGTAAAAACATTTGCTTTCATCACTGAATGTCATCACACTTGTTCTGACTTTGATTGTTAATCCTCATAATAATCAGTACCAAACAGTGAGTGTTTTCCCTTCACAGCTAAAAATGGATGAGGCCTGCTCCTCCCTCCTCCGTCCTGTGTGTCAAACATCAAATGCTTCTCATTTGAACGCAGAGCGAGATACTCCTGAACGGCACAGACGCTTTGCCTTTGATGTGCTCGCAAGCCACTGATTAAAGTTTTTATGTTTCTTATGTTGTCTAGACTCTTGTTTCAGAGAGACACACGCACTATAGCTAAGTATTTTAGATTTAAAGAGCATCTCTGACATTGACAGTCTATAAAATCCATCGTGTCGTTCAGGTTTTCATCCGTGTTGACTCTCATAAAGAACCTCGTTGTATTAACAAATAACATCACTGCACTCAGTATTGTGTGCAGCATTCATTCTCGGGATCTGTTAAATTTCTGTCAGGTGCTTGTTGAATGCAGAATATATGAAAGAAAGAGAATGAAACATTTGGTCAATATTTACAACTAAACATTAACACAGTAAATTTATAAATTTAAATGGCTAAAAAAATCAGCGTCAAAAACAGCCAGTGTGTGCATATTTATATACAGCTTTATTTGTATGTCCATGCGTATCTGTTGTGTATGTATAGCTGCAGCAGATGGCTATTTAAGCTATAATGACACTGTCAGGACTGAAAGGGCCATCTCAACCATACTATTGGGCCTCGCGTCTCTTTTTAATTAAATGGGAGAAAAATGGCCAGATCTCCTTTTAGGGAGAAAACAGCCTCCACTGTGTGACAGACAGTTGGGGAACGGCTCGGTAAATCAATAGGCCAGGGAACAGAGTTAAGCGAATGCAGTCACCTTTTTTTTTTTTCACTGGACCCTGAGGGCTATTCAAGGGGAATTTTTCCATAGTGGCAGACAGCATCCTCACAGAGCAATATGTCCATGTTCACACTGTGGCCAAAGGGGGCAGTACAGTACTTCCTTATGTATCTCTTCCTATCAGTACCTTAAATATGTTTATGTACAAGTGTGTCTATATCATGCTGAATCTGTTGCATACATTTGCAATGTATGAATATAAGTGCCAATACTGTAGGCGACAAACTGGCTGTGCTTTAGTTTGACTCCATCAGCCCACATTTCAAGCAACCCTATCAGCTAATTCAAGCCTTTCAGCATCTAGACAACATGACCCTTCTCCTCCACATATGGGAATACATAACTCTCCACCAATGTAATCAACCCAGGCCTTTTAAAAGAGCCTTCCCAATTAAAAGTGTGCCAGTTAATCCATTCTGATCCTGTTGAAGAGCACTGGGCTGTTCTCACTGCCCTGCGGTCAGCCTAGCAAGCTGAGCTGATTGATTCTGCACCAATCTTCTCCACAAGACTGCGGCCCAGGATGTAATGACCCACAGCTAAAGCTTGGATTAGGCCCGGGCCAGGAAAGAACGTGGTTGGACCAACCGCCAACAGTGACCTTCTGGACTCAGCCTGTTTGTGAGTCAGGTTGAATTACATGGCCTGGTATGAGAAATGTGTTGTGACTAATTAAGGGTCTGTCGTCATTGCCAATCCAGTCGCTTCTGTGGCGACACATTTCATCAGAGTCCTTGCTCTTCAGCCACATGGTTAATCAGGTACATGCAGGAACACACTGGATATGAATTACTCATATGCAAATTTTACATCTTCACTATTTGAACTGGCACCGTGTGGTTTGTGTTGACTTTGTGTGCTCCTCCCATCAAACAAGCATGGACATATGCATGCTTTCCTTCAGTAACCCAGTGTTTCTCATACACTTATTTATCTAATCTTATTTTATTGTAGAGATACCTGTAACACTTGTTCAACCCCTCCTTGCCTCACTCTTTCTCTCTGTCTTTGATTATTGAGATAAGAGGTAACTAGCCACTCTATGGTCCCTCCCCCTCGCCTGCTGCCGCTGACCCAGGAGGAGAGGGTGCAGCAGCTCAGGAGACGAACCTTTGGCTAGGGGCTGTAGTGGCTCAGTTTCAGCCAGTGCAGGTCTAACCTGTGTAACAGCAGCAACAGAAAGTTTGCTGATCCAGAGCTGTCCGATTCCCCGGAGCTGGGATTTGTGCTGGCTGGATTCAGACTGCTGCTGCCACTGACTGGAGATCTGTCTCCAGAGCTGCTGCCCACTCTCCTCTCAGTGAGGTGGTCCGTAGCTGCAGGCTGTGAGGCGGAAGACGCACTGTGATTCGAGATTCTCACCAACATTAGCTATGTAAACATGAACCTGAAGCTGCAGCTGTGAGCCATTAGCTCCAGTTAGTGGAAGGCTAACCTATTAGCAACATTTTCTCTCCATTTTTGAAATGCTTCACTGATACTGACCCGTGTTGGCTCTCTTTTTAATAAGTCTGCCTCCCTTTTATGGGTTGCTTTGCAGTGTAGGCAGTTGTTGCCAGTTCTGGAATAGAAACTATGCAGGATTGTCCGTCACTGAATCAGGCTTTCACCATCTGAATGGATGTGCAAGCGAAACAGCCATTAGGAATGCCCTCTCTCTGAAATGACCTGTGTCCAGTCACTCAAGCATGCCACAGATGTTAAAAATATGCTAAAACAAAAACTGTCTGTTTGTAACTGTTTAGCTTAGTTATGTAGGCCTATCTTAAAACGTACCAGCGGTACCTGCAGACAGTGGATCACATCAGCAGCACATGGAGGAGGACAGAACTGATACTGACTGATGTCTGTGTTCTTCATTTGTTACTTACTTACTTGCATTATTGACTTTATATAGTGACTTTCCTGTTGTAAACAAGACTGTTGCTGCCATAGACTGTTTTCCATCATGGCATGAGGTGAGGTTGTGTGTGTGGGACAGAGAGGAGAAAGGGAGATATTGCTAGAGAAAGATAGAGTGTCTTACTGCTCCTTGTTTTGCTTTTGTGCATTGATGGCTCTTTTTATTCTGTTTCGGCAATTTGAGATGTGCCTGGGTCTGATATGTGACCAAATATATATAATGTTTTTTATTTTAATTGTGAAATGATAAACATTGCTTTTCTTTTTACTGAATTATTTGCATTTGTTAAAAATTTGTCATTACAAAAAGCTTAAAAAAAGTGTTCAATAGGCTGCTCGCTGCTGGAGATGTCTGGCCCATTGACATTTCCTGGTTTTAAAATCTGGCCCCATTGAATTTGTAATGGAATAGCCCTGACATACAGGATATATAATATGACAACTGAACTTCCCACACTCTATTGTGCTCTGCACAGCCACGTCTATACTGCACTGTAGTGCCGCGGTGCACAGTTGGGTTCTAGAAACAGCTTACGCGCCCTGACCTACAAACCATATTAGCAGAGTGTGTGAGGACATACAGTATGAAGTGTTGAGGGCTAACACACACACACACACACACACACACACACACACTGCTCTCTGCTCTGGACATACCACTCAGCAGGATCTTGACAATTAAGCTAACCACCAACTGGCTCCATGCCTCCGGGAGCCACCGCTGCCATCACACACACACACACACACACACACACCCCAACACACACAGCTGAGCAGGTTTCATTAGCATATACAGGTGAAAGGTGAGGCAATCAGTGCCATCTCTACTGTTATTCTGGCTGGCGCTAATGACGGGTGTGGCAAAATGTGACACTCATGAGAAATACACTGCTGTTCTAACTGGGACTCTGGGCCACAATGAAGATGGATAGGCCCCAGAGAGTACAGCAGCAATAATACAGTGGCTCCAAAGTTTAATACAAGGTGGGGAAAAGGTGATTCAAATACTGCTGCACTTCTGCTGTTTACCATTTACACTAAAGTGATAACAAATACATTTGTCAGCTCAGAACTGTAAATAAATTCATTAAAATTTAATATAACTGGCTTTATTAACAGTGGCCATATGAGTTTTGGTTATGAGGTCAGGAAGATCACAGTGATAACAAGAACTACAGGAAATGATCCATTTAAAAAAAATGTAGTTAGTGATTGGCTGAACCACAGTCTGTCTGCATGATGCCTCCGCTGGTGTCAGAGATGCTGGTTACCTCTGCCTCAAGGTGTTGGTCATGTGAGGGCAAACAGCTCATCAAGATGAGTGACAGGTGCTGGAGGTGTGAACTTGGTTTGAAATCGTAGCCTAAAGGCCAGTGTCATGATCCAGTATCATCAAATCCTCATTAGGGTCATGTGCTTTTATCCAGGCTACATGGAGATCATTGGTCCACGTTTCTGAGAGGGCTGATGGACATTGTGTTTGAGGTGAGTGTTAGTGGGGACCAGCTTGCTAAGACAGATAGGCTAAACCGAGATTTCTTTGTGTGTGTATGTGTGTGTGTGTCTGTGTGCATTCCTACCTTCAAGCCTGACCACCAGCGGCACCTTGAGCTCCAGCTCCCGACAGGCCTTGGTGATGCCGTTGGCGATGATGGCACAGTTGACGATCCCACCAAAGATGTTGACCAGGATGGCCTCAACCTGTGAAAGAAGAGAATGAATGAAGAATTAAATCTAGTGGTGCATTTTTCCCACAGACCGCCATCATTACATAAACATCTGTAAAACTGTTGACAGGATACCTCTAAGTGCAAACAAGGTTAATTATGACTCTTTCTATTGAGAATTTTTGAATTATATAGGGTTTTTTTTTATTTATAAAACTTTCCTCAAGTTGAGAAAACATATTTAAAACTCTGTGATGTCATCACAATGTAAAATCTATAAGCCCAGTGGGAACTCCTACACTACTGCACATATTTGGTGGGCTGCATACGTAAAGTGGGACCCTAGAAACTTTTTTGGCTTATGCGCCAGGCGAGCAACTCCATTGGAATGAATAGGCGCCATCCTGGGGTCTCTGTGTCTACTTATTATAATACATGTATGGAGCAGACACACCTGTGAACAACAGGAAAGTAGCATCATGCAAAAGATGTACATCTGTAGTGTCCAACATATCACGGCTCTGGCTGTGACTTACTCCATCTCCACTCCAGTCTTCAATTATCTCATCACCACGCAGTATAATAATCCAAGGGCATCATTTACTCATCTGCAGATTGTTTCGCCAGATTCAGTGCTATCAGCTTCTCAGCCGCTCAGTGTCTTTGTACTAGAGTTTTTTCCTGATGTGTTTTTTGAGCTGATTATTGATGATTATTTCCTATGCCTAGGATCTCCAGCGTCTGCTTCCATGCCGACTCGCCACCGCCACCTCCATCTGCACCACAACTGCCGACCAGCCAGCCCTTCCACTCATCTGCCAGCTTTCCACAGCCCCAGCCGGTCCCAGTTCCTCGCCTGCCTCTGCCATCTCCAGCTTCCCACATTTCCCCACCTACCCTTCCAAATACATCCCCCATCATCATCCACCCATCTGTTTTGTGTCTGCTTTTGGGTCCTAAGAACACCAAGCCTTAACACAACATTTATTATGATGGGTTAACAAAGGAATTGGTCCAAAATTAAGCACAAACCAAGGACAAATCCTCTGCACAGTTCTTAAAGTGACACTCATATATGGTCAGCGCAGCTGGAAAAACGCTTTTTCACATCAGTGGAAAACTAATTGTTTCAAAATCTACTCGGGAAAACTTTAAGTAGAGAGAGAGAGACCCCACCCCCAACGTTGTGAACAGTAGGTCATGCACCCAGAGGCTCTGCACCCCAAGGCTATACAACACTGTCACACTGGAGGCAGAATAAAGTAATGTATTGTAGAAGTTAAGAGGGCAGCAGCAGGTAAAAGAGGCAACACTGGGGCTGAACAATAAAGCAATATTTCAATGGGAAGTGGTGACATGACAAACAAAAGAAGCTAAACACCTGGCTAGTTTTCAAACCATCTAATGTGGCTGAGCAACGCATCACATTCAGCTCTTCAAACTGTGTGGTAAAAAAATGTGACTGGCTAGTTAAAGAATAAAACATAATCAAGTACACACGCAGCAGTCAGCAGATCCAGTAGTCAGTGCCCATCCTGCTTGTGACTCCATTCAAATTCAGTAGCTGTCATCCACAAATGTTAAGATGTCCTTTCCTCTCACGGTTCCACATTTCCCTGACAGCTATCAGAAACAAACCTTTGAGTTTTGAACACGCAAAGTTGTGCAAAACAATCTCCCTGTCTGTACTATGTTCACTTAAGCTGTCTTGCAGTTTCTTTGCAACTTTCTTACAAAATAAGCATGAAACTGATATCACTAAGTAGTGAAGCAAGGCAGCTTGTGTGTGTGTGTGTGTGTGTGTGTGTGTGTGTGTGCGCGTGTGTGTGTTTGTGTGTGTGTGTGCGCGCGATTACACTAACAATCTAGCACTTGGTAATTACCCTGGCTAGCTCAGTGGAAAAGTAGACTGAGAGCACACAGGATTAATCCTCCATGTTTGTTTATAATCACTGCTAATCTGTTAGCGCCGATTTGGATGAGCAGCTTGTGGGTGCGTGTGTGAGGGTGTGTGTGTGTGTGTGTGTGTGCCTGTTGTGAATGTGTATGTTTTTAGTGTGGGGTAATGATGTTTATAGGGAGAGGAGATCAAGGACTTGGATAGCTATCAGAGCGACAGCCACAGCATTGTCCTCTACGTGCTATCCAAATGAGCATCTCCTTATAAACAGCGGAGAATGACACGAGACCAGGAGAGGACTCCAAAACAAACGGAGATGTGGGGAGCGGCATAAAGACTCAGGCGTCATCCAAAGAAATGGGGCAAGCTGTTAGGTCAACACAGAGAACTGTTTCATGCTGATTAAGTGTATTGCGCAGGGATGTGACCAGTAAAAAAACAAGGAGGAAAAGCAGGAAAACATTAGCGCCAAACTGCAAATGAGTAGACTCAGATGTTCAAATTGAAAAAAAAAAAAAATCATAACCTCCAGATTGCTCATATTATAATACGTGATGAGCAATAATAACATATTTAAAGAAAAAAAACAGGTAGAGGAAGAGAACCACAGTCCATTTCTCATATAGCAGACACATCAGATTGTATTTTTCCTCATGTACGATGGCCACTTATGGTAGGGTGTTTTAAAGTTATTATCCTTTTTTTTTTTTTTTTAGCTTTTGTTGAAATCAATTTAAACTCTGCGAGAGTCATTTCATAAGTGAGTTAACATCGTCACTATGGTTACTTGCTCTTAGATATATTTAGGGTCATAACTAAAACCCTGGAACACAATGAAGTGAGCTATTATTATATTGTTTTGATAATATGAGTCATTATTTGGGTGATGCAATCTCTTTTGCAAAAAAAGAGTACATTCTGTATTAGTGCATAACTGTGTCTAGCGTATTTTAGCCCTGTTTATGTGTCCTTCGAGTGATTTAACATTACACTTTCACCAAGATGGGGAAATAACAAGAGATGGATTGATAAACAATGGTCAAATTAAATGCGGCAGAGGCTGAGATATATATGATATATATTATCAAATTGCGCTGTGGCCAAGTGCAACATCCAAATTGCAGGAGCTGCATTTTTTTTGATAGGTAAGAATTTTAAGGTAAAATGTGTCCAAAAAACTACCATTATAAATTAAGCATTGTGGTGCTACAGATATACCTCGGCCTACAAATAATAGGTGCTGGAATTTCTAACTTCGATGCAGTACCTTGAAAAATATTGATATTCGATACCATTTTCAATACCACAGGAAAAAACATTGACATTGACAACTTCTTTCCGCCAACTTGCTGAAGGAGAGAAGAGAGAGCCAGAAAGCAGTATTGCTAGTGTTGATATTTCAGAAATAAGTATTGAAACCCTTTTAAATATTCAGAATCAACATACACTCACAAAGCACTTTATTAGGCACACCTGTTCAATGCAAATAGCTAATCAGTCAATTATGTGGTAGCAACTCAATGTATTTAGGCATGTAGACATGGTCAAGACGAACGTGGCGTGGTTGTTGGTGCCAGATTGGCTGGTCTGAGTATTTCAGGAACTGATGATCTACTGGGATTTTCACACACACACAACCATCTCTAGGGTTTACAGAGGATGGTCTGAAGAAGAGGAAATAGCGGCAGTTCTCTGGGTGAAAATGCCTTGTTGATGCCAGAGGTCAGGGGTGAATGGCCAGACTGGTTCAAGATGATAGGAAGGCAACAGTAACTCAAAATAACCTCTCGTTACAACCAAGGTCTGCAGAAGACTCTCTGAACCAACAACACGTCAAACCTTGAAGCAGATGGGCTACAGCAGCAGAAGACCACACCGGGTGCCACTCCTGTCAGCTAACAACAGGAAACTGAGGCTACAGTTCACACAGGCTCACCAAAATGCCTGGTCTGATGAGTCTGGATTTTTGCTGCCACATTCAGATGGTAGGGTCAGAATTTGAAAGCATGGATTCATCCAGCCTTGTATCAACGGTTCAGGCTGCTGGTGTTGGTGTAATGGTGTGGGGGATATTTTCTAGGCACACTTTGGGCCCCTTAGTACCAACTGAGCATGGTTTAAACTCCACAGCCTACCTGAGTATTGTTGCTGACCGTGTCCATCCCTTTATGACCACAGTGTACCCATCTTCTGATGGCTACTTCCAGCAGGATAACGCACCACGTCACAAAGCTCAGATCATCTCACACTAGTGTCTTGAACATGACAATGAGTTCACTGTACTCCAATGGCCTCCACAGTCACCAGATCTCAATCCAACAGAGCACCTGTGGGATGTGATGGAACGAGAGATTCACATCATGGATGTTTAGCCGACAAATCTGCAGCAACTGTGTGATGCTATCATGTCAATATGGACCAAAATCTCTGAGGAATGTTTCCAGCACATTGTTGAATCTATGCCACCGAGAATAAAGGCTGGTCTGAAGGCAGAAGATGGTTCCTACCCGGTACTAGCAAGGTGTACATAATAAAGTGGCTGGTGAGTGTATATTGATAAATCAATATTGATATCGATATTATATATTTATCATTGATTTTTTATTTTTTTAGAGAAAACAAAATGCAAAAATTTCAATTTTCACTAACTCATGCCTCATATTGCAGCTGAAATATCTGTCAACGTATCACAATATGTTTTTCTTGTTTGCATATTGTTCAGCCCTATTTTCAGTCCCAAGTATGTGTCAAGCTCAAAAAAAATACTGGATCCTACATTTCCCACAAAACAACAAAATAATGCTCCTTGCCTGGTAAATGCTTCCACCCTTCAAACACTACATCCTGATTTTGTAACATGGGCTCCCTGTTAAAAATTTGAGGTCAATCTTAGAAAACCCGCATAGCATCAAGAGGGTTTTCTTAGCCTTTAGAAAGCTTCAGAACAAGCCACTGATGACATTATGCAACTGTTTCCTCGGGATGTGCAGCACTCCTCGTGACAAGTAAACTCATCTTCATGCGTAAAATTGGTGGAGTGCCCTTTTAATGTACAGTGGCTATCATCTATCATGTGGAAAGGACAAGTCAAGCCTCAAGGTGTCCATATTGTTCATTTCTTTCTCATACCACACCACTGAGGGGGATCTGCTTCCATAGTTCATATTCACCACACTTTAACCCGCACGTGTTGACTGGCAAACTCAGCAGGTATGAATGTGGGTGATCATAGCTTCCAGGTGCACAGCCAGATGTACTTGTACAGTTCTACAGACGAGTCAAAAAAAAAAAAGCTACATTCACATAGTTTTGAGGGAAAACTACAGTTTTAGTGATATACCCTGTCTCAGTGGCCGGTGTGAATGTATATATGTGTGAAGAGTGGCAGACAGAAAGATTTCAGCAGCAGGAGAGAAGCAGGAAGAAGAAAAAAGGTGTGAAGTGATACTGGATCGTTGGTTCTCAAACCTCAGCCGTGTATCAAACAGTTCTTCTGACAGCCTGTTAAGTGTGCTCTGCAGTTCACAGAGTGGAGGTGTGTATGCGTGTCTATACTCTGCTGCCTTAGGGCAGATGTGTGTGTGTGTGTGTGTGTGTGTGTGTGTGTGTGTGTGTGTGTGTGTGTGTGTGCTCCACTGTCCTGTCCAAGTGTGGCCCACAGCAGGGACACAAGGTCAACACTGCCACTGCCGCGATAAATTTGTACACGGCCAATTTAAAAAAATAAAGGAGACGTGAATATTATTGACCAAATCCCTGGGCTTGAGTCTGTGTGTGTGTGTGTGTGTGTGTGTGTGTACTGTACATCTGTCAGCCTGAGCACCAATGATCTGCAATACATTTTAACTGCTCTACATGTAAGTAAAAAACAAAAATCCCCTTAGGATAACATACTCAAAGTATTGGGGGTAAAGAGATTGTAGTTGTATTATTAGCATATGCGCAATGCATTACCAATGGAATGTACTGTATCTAATATGACATGACTCCTCATGTTAGATGGTACACACTGAGCCACAGCAACATGGGAAACCACTTTATGACAGCATTGTGTTAATGTAATGGTAACTATACAGCGCAGGGTTTTGGTTGGGTAAGACTTAATTTACTGTATCACAGGGTTTGATTCAGGGTCTCATGCACACATGGCACACACACACACACACACACACACACACACACACTTTATCTGGCCCCCACTGGGGGGCAGCAGAGATTTAGATGCCTTTTCGCAGCCTCACCAGAGAAGACTCTATTCTCGCCCTATTTGCAGCCCATTTTTCAACTCTGTCTCTATTGGGAAGAACCATTTTTCTTCCATTCATGCGTCTCCTATTGACACCCATGTATATTAATGATACATAAGACATGATTTATGTCGCTTGGCAAAGAAGTAAACCATGTTTATAGAAATATGGATGTGGTGAGGACTGAGTTGCACTTTGCTCAAAGTTTGTTGTTTTTTCCTTCTTCTTATAATTTCTCAGATTTAGGTTTACAAGCAGGTTGTACAGTCGAGGGGACATTATTTTCCCCGTGCAAAATGACAACTGAAAAAATAAGCAGACATTTGATGTAAAAGTTCCACCACTTCAAGCAAAGACTGCCGATCCAGAGCTAGAACACCACATGCAACCACCTCGCTGTGGTTGAAAGTGAGATAATGTGGTTAAATACTGTGTGCCCCGAGGAAACACAGCCTTAAATTGAAAATACGCAGAGACACTGGAGGTAAAAGAGCAGAAAAGGCAAAACTGTGTGCATCTTATTCATCTCTCTAATCATGTGCTCTCCGAGGACAGCTCATTCTACAACGCAATAAATACTTTGGTCAAGCATATTGGCCCTTTTGTGGTAGACTGCACAGTGCACATTAATGCTTCTTCTAAGCAGGAAACTGGTGTGCACAGGGTTAAATTGCCTCAATGATGAGCTGGCTGAAAGAGTGGGAGCCAGATTTAGGGTCAGTCTCTTTGGTTTGATGCCCTCTCCAATCAAAAGTCTAACAGTGCTCAGCTCCATTCAGCTCACAGCGGCTCAGAAATCTAGCCTTAAAGCTACAGTAGGTAACTTTTATAAAAAAAAAAATAAAAAAAAACTTTTTGTCATATTTGCTGGAACTTTTACAGTTTCAGCTAATACACCCTGACAGTAGTACATGAGACAGATTGTCCATGACAAGAATCAGGTAACTCTGGCTCATCCCAGTGCTCTTAACAGCATTTGCAGGAATCCACAGCCAGAAGGAGTCTCTGAAGCATGTCAATTATTGCTCATTATTATTATTGCCCCCCCTCCCCTGAGCATGCTCTCACCCAGTCAAGCTCAATGTCTGACTTCAGGAGAAGCTCAGCAAACACAATGGCTGAGTAACAACCACCACCATCCCTCCTTTGCCAACAGCAGCAAACGCACCCAAGACAAGTAAACAGAAGAAGAACGATAATGAAAAGCAAGCTAAAAAGCTATACACCTTGGAAAAGCTGCACCAGTGTTTTCTCCTGTGTAATCTCGGGCTTGGTTTAACTCTTTCTTTTGTACGTATTGTTGGCACTGCAGCCTGTGCAGGAGCAGTGATTGACACTGTATTAGAGACTCCTCCTGGCTCTGACTGGTTGTTTTCGTTCAGGTACAGTAGGCTCTAAATGCCATTAGGAGCACTAGGAGGAGCCAGAGGAACACGATTTTCCTCACAGATTATCTGCCTCATGTACTGCTGTCAGGATATAGTGACAGTTTCAGCAAATATGACAGAAAGTTATTTTTCATAAGAAGTTACCTGCTATAGCTTTAAGGTATGAAGCAGCATTGCACACTCCACTCCATCTAAAAATCTCCAACATCACACTCTGTAGCATTTTACCCCCTGTCACAGGAGCGAGTACTGCCTCTTTCCTTAAAGGCATTCATTTCAGGTGAGCTAACTTGGCAGCAGGGTGGATTTCTTTCATCAGAGCTCAGCATACGGCATCGGGTATAATGTGCCAGCTCGCTCTTTTTAGAGGATCTTTGTGTGTTCTTTCAGGCAGTGTTACGGCATGAGCTGGTGCCTTCTACCTGGGTGCCGGTGAAATGATTCAAATTTTACAAAATAGGATCATTGCTGCCGGCATTCCAAACCCCTGCCAAGGCTTTTTTGCGTCAAAGTCAAAAAAGGGCCTTCACAGGAGAAACAGGCTTTTCTGCCTGCTATTATACGCCCCACTAAGTGCGTTCAGGACAAGTAAGAAATGTAACCCAGACAATTTGACATGCTCACGTGGCCCTGTATTGTACTCCTTCTGTGTGTGTATTTTCATGTGTGTGCCTTGGATGCATGTTTGACAAAATATGTGTATTGTTAATGTGGATACAGGCATGTCTACCTCTAAAACCATCAATTTTTATGCCAATGATCATCTGTATGGACTGAAATATAAAGACAACGCTGGAGAGTAACATCTCACATTCAGAAAGTCTTCATATTCCTTCCATAGACCGATAAATAGCAAGCAAACATGATGTACTTCTCTCCTCCAAGTTTCAACCCAGGGGGAATAAAAGCATCGTGTTCCCTCTCGTTCTGCACGGCTACTTGTCACGATTTGCGCGTGCTCTGCTGAATTATCACTCAAATACACATTTTCATGCCCATACCCCTGTTAAGCGCTGCTAATCTCTCTGCAGGAAAGAAAGAAAAGGGAAAGCATCTTGTTTCCTTTGTTACTAGCAAGCAGATAGGAGTAGAAAAAGGCAGGGCTGGAGATGGGTGTGTGTCTCTCTGTGGCCTATTAAGGGCAATTGTTCTGTCTTATCTACTGGAGACAGCCTGTACTGTCGCCGCCTCCTCTGGCAGGCCTTGTTTATTTGTTTTCGATCTGCTGGGAGCCCCGCGCTCAGCCCTGGGGCCACAGGTTAACATGCACCGCTTCCAAATCAAGGCAGGGCCTGCTGGCTCTAATCACACATCTTGGAAGGACGGGACGGCTGTTGGTGTGAAACGATTATTTTGTTTCTGTCCTAGTTTGAAGTGAGATAGGGCTAAACTGACTTACAATATGTTGTTTAGCATTTCTTAGCATATCTTTTGTTAGGACTTGATGTCACAGCATCCATCTGTCATGCTGCATCTGAACCACAAAGTACTGAGCTGCCCACCATTTACTTTAGATGATGGGACAGCCGAAAGGGACGTGAGAACTAGATCCATCTGGACCTATGACAAACTGATGGATGTACTGAATACACAACATTTTCTCCCACACAAAGCAAAAATGTGGCGATATTAAATCATCACTGCCGAGCATTGCTGATATGTGTTTGAATATAGATGACAAAAATGAAAAAAATAAATCCTTGTCTACACAAATAAGCAATACCCTGCCTTGTAACAGGAGATAAAGGGAAGCACTGTCACAACACAGCATTCAGACTTTAGACACAGCCAACAGTTTCTTAGAATCATCTAATTCCTTGAAATTACTCTCGCTGTGTAATTGTGCTTCATGTCACAGCAGAAAGATAAGGCTGCATGGATGAAAGCAAGAGCAAGATTTCATGTGTTCTTTGTCATATGTGTAGGGAGCATCAAATGAGCAACACAACCCATGTCAAAAAAAGATGTTCATATAGCAATCTTTTATGCTACGTTTACTACTTTGAGCATCAATTCTGTCAAACTGGGGAGCTATTTCGCCTGTGCATATCTATTCTTAGAGAGGATACAGAACAAGAAAGAGAGAATGACACAAAGACAGACTGAGGGAAAAGAGGGTCTTGAAGTCAGAGAGTGAGGCGAAGTGAAACAGATGGAAGAAGAGAGATGGAGAAGAAAAGAGACGGAGAGAGGTGATGGGAAGTGGTGCGGTCCCTGGCTTCTATTGAAGGCTAGGATTGGCCCTGGCAAGGAAGGATAAGAGGGAAATAATTATCCGGCCTGCTGAAGCATGACAGCCCCTTCTTGGGACTGCAGAGAGACAGACTGAGCATTATGTCAAAGATTGGCCATGTCACTAGCGGAGACACCTCTTGACAGACAGTAGCATCTGAAGTTTCACTTGACGGTTAAAAAAAAAAAAAAAAGCACACTGCAACAGGCAGCCAGATACCTGCCTGATCGATGCCAGGCGGAGACAAGGTTTCATCTGGGGGACATATAGATGTAATCACTGAACTCAGCCTATCATATACATTACCTGATGTTAGATTCTGTTCGTGTATCATTGACATCCCCAAGCCTGTGGACTGATTTCATGTTATGAAAGGACAGAAATATATACATCCACAGAATCTACTGAACTTACTGTGAGGAAGTTATCCCAATGCCATTCTCAGAAAACAAACGGTGAAAAGTGATTCCTTTTTTAAACCATGACCAAAATCAAGCTACTCTTCGGTCCATATGTCCTGAAAGGGGAGCAGTCTCATTTTATTGCCTGAACCCTACTCTGCATCGATATGTCTCGCTCACATTCATTCACATCACAGAGTCTTTTCACATCTGCCCTGGCCAAGAAGAGTACTTTATGAGCCACCCCCTGCCACCTCCAGGCCCCTCTGACTCCATTTTTCTCTACAGGCCACAGAATAGAATCCAATCAAGGCAGGGATGGCTTTGCTTCCAGCCAAAACGAGGTTTGACTGAAAGTATGGGTGGGTGTGGAAAGTGGAGGAGGAAAATGAGGAAAGGTAAGATCTGGCAGAACCCATGCGACCAGAGAATGGATCCTGATGGCTATTACAGCCTTAAGGTTTGCCATTGCTTGTGAGGGAGCAGCGGGGTCATGGGCCATGACAGCTGCCTTGCGGCTGTGTGTAATCAACCATTCTGCTCCTATCGTCTGACATAGAAATACATCAGTATTTTTTTGCTTTGTTTTTCAGTCAATCAGTTATAGCACTGTGGGGTTCTGTACAAGTCAAGTGTATTTATATAGCCCAAGATCACAGGCTCATGAAAGCTACAGTTCGTCACATTTACAGACAAGTCCAAGATGTCAGGTGGGTTGGGGGGGAGTCATGTGATGGGGCAGTTTGTTGGAGTTAGGGAGCGACCAGATATGTAATCACATCAAAGCTAAATCTCGAGCTGCAAATTAAAAAAACAAAAACACAAACTTGCTTTAGGGGGTGAACACACCATTACAATTTTTGGGCCACTAATATTTATGATTTGGGTGTAATGACTGATCAAATGGGATGAGCTCCATTCCAGTCTGGGCCAGTTGGTGTTGACAGTCGGTAGATAAAATAACACAACATGTGGTGTTTAATGATTGTAATCGTTTGCCTTCTGATCCAATCACTGCCAGACATTCCCATTAAGATTATCTAAAACATGTTTGACAGGTGTGAGCAGCACAAATAATACTAATTAAACAAAAAAAAACTGTCTAAAATGGTGAGCAAACATAAAAGCAGTGCAGTATGTCACGACTGAGAGTATTACTATATAATTCCTTCCTGGTTTTACCTAAACTTACTTTTTCACTTTTGATTGTTTTCTTTGAAAACACAGTATAGATGAAAAAAGGGAAGCTGTTTTTTGATGGATCTCCATTTTTGCCGCAGTGATGCAACAACTGATGTTCTCGTGGAATTTGGGGGTTGCCTTGTGACAAGTATTAATCATTGTCTACTGGCAGTTCAAGTTTGTTTGTCACTATATTTATTCAGTTGATCAATATGTCCTTCTTCCTGACTGTCAAGGAGAAAGAAAATCTGTGAATGCTGGTGGAAACAAGTTATGTGTTAGGTAACTTATCTTTATAGGACTCAAAAACCTTAAGGATTGTTGCCAGTTTCTGTGTGGAGCGCATTGCAACACTGACTGATGACAGATGTCTGCAGATGTCTTTCTGCATTCGTCTGTGACAGACAGCTCGTTATTTTAGATTTGGATTTACACAATTCCAGGGTATTATTATGGTAGAAAACTGAAGGGGCAAACATACTTTTCTGTCTAATTCCAAAAGTGCTCCAGCAGATTGATATGTGCAGGCTTGAAAACCCCACATATGGCCTTTGCCCATAGGCCCTGCACCACATTTTCTAGGTAGCCATGGCTTGCCAGTCCATGGAGATGTGGATTTTGACCACAGGATCAGAGCCAAACCATGACAGTCCCCTTTTGTAACAACACAACGTCTTGATACACTCATTGGCTCAATGTGTGAAGGTGGCAGGAGAGAAAGCACCATTGCTTTGATTAAGATTGCTGTACCATTGTAGCTCCTGCCAGCCTTACACCACAGAACTTTTCAACCGATTTCACTGTGGCAGACAAATGTTTTATGTCGGTGTTAAATCATGAGAGTTTTACCTCAGTTGGTATGTGCTCCTGAGATCTTAATCGTTTGGTGTAAGGTGGTCATAAATCTCAGTCCGAGCTGTCTTAAGTCAGTCTTCTTCTTGTCTTGACGTTCCAACAAAATCAAACATGTTTAATATTATTAAAGGTTTAATATTACTGTAAGTTTTTAGTCTTGGCTCAAGCTTTTGAACACTGTCAGCAACCAATAGCTGCATTCTCTCCAGTGTCAAACAAGAAGCAGCAAACCAGGTAGACAATAAACATGCAAGGGACTCCAGGGAAGCCCTACATTTTTGGACTACTCTTAGATCTCTTGGACTGTGGAAAAGGAAGAGAAACTGTTGGAGTTGTGGAGAGAACAAGAGTTGGTGTTTTATTTGGTGTGTATCTGATCCACCAACCTGCACTTATTTCTAGTCAGAAATCTTCAATTTTTGAAATGGTTTACACCTTTATCTTGGGTGTCTGGAAGTAGATTTTTCAGACACATAAAGAATTGTTAAAATGTCATATTTCTGAAAGGGACTTTGGTGTAATATTTTCAAACAGGAGCAGGATGGGAAAAAATCAAGTTTTTGCAAACAGTGACCCTGAAAGATCCCCAGTCTTTGCAAAACCTTACAGTGTATGAGTTAAAATAGGTGAGTTAGATGTGAGCGGGTGTCAGGCTTTAGTCGTTTAAAAGTATTTTAAGTCTTGTAGTGTATGGTAGGCATAATGATGGTGGTTTTGTTCCAAGTCAACTTCCCTGTACTTATTTGTATTTAACAGGTAGCACCCTCACTGTTAGCTAGCGGTACCACAGAAACAGCCACAAGAAATTCAGAGGCATTAACCACCCCACTGCGGAAAAAAAAGCAACAACAAAAAACAAAACCTAACAAAAACAGTATGTGTGATCCAGCTCCAACACATTATCAAGGTAAATAACACCTTTTACTGTTACTTCCTGCCATGTGTAAAAATCACGCTGTGAACACATCACAAGCTCCGATTGTGGTTGCTCGCTGCAGGCATGGATCGGCATGGAATTTCCGAACTGTTTTGAAAAATGCCAATAGTTCAGAGAAATCAAGTAAGTTTGACTTTGACTGTCGAAGCAATTTGTGCTTTGTAACATGGATCATTATGTTCCTGGATGTATTTGAGGTTTACAGTGGCCATGAATGGATGCATAACGTCAGTGTTTGCTGTTGTGTTAAAGTGTACACTGCTGACAACGAGCACGACGCTTTGCTGAATTCATACTGTTTAACCTGCCATCATCATGTCAACAAACCAGGATGTATCCAGGTGGCATTTCCACTCTCATGTGCCTTGTTCTTAGAGATTATTAATAAATGCCGTCATGGTGTTCTCGTTCAATATTCTCACTGAGTTCATACATCGCTTGCAGCTGCTCTCAGATTTGTGATGTACAGTTCATTTGTGTGGAGTTTTTGGTATGTATCACATAGCATAAAATGCCACATTGAAGTGAGAGTCAAGCAACTAATAGGACATGACATGACAAGGAGTTCAAAAACAGCGCAATCTCCATGAACACATTTCCAAAAACATACTGTGCAAACATCCAGTCATCACTGACATTATCATGATTCACATATAAAAAAAACAAGCTTTCATCTTGACACAGTTTGAATTTGAGACCAACCATTTGTTGCCTCGGGGCAAACTGAATATGTCTGTGAAGATGCATTTGGTAATGTAGTTCATCTTGCTTCTGCTGCTGCTTTATAATTTCAATTCAGGCATTTTATCTGTAATACTTTGGTCAAATAGAGTGGTCAAAGTTATATATATATATATATATATATATATATATTTATATGTATATTTATATATATCAAAAACTATCTGAAAGTAACTAAGTGATGGTATTGCCCTTCCTCTTGCAAGTATGATAGGTCATTAACCAGTGTAGGACCTAATATCTACTGCTCCATCCAGCTTGCAGAGGGACAGGATTTGAATAGCACAGACTGGTAGAATATATGAAAATCAGAGATGAAGTCCTCTAAATGTGTACTGTGTAAGGTAATTCACTATAAAATGTTGTGCCGAGCTTAAGTTACTCCCATCAGACTTTCCGAAATTGAGGACAATTACACAAACCAACGCTGGCATGCGTGTGGGAGCAGGCGTTCTTTCATTTCCTTTGATTCTATATGTACCTCACTTCCTCCCCTTTCTTAATGTGTCCTTGGTTTGACTGTTTGTTATATATTTTCCTGTACGTACAAAAATAAAATCTTAATAGTGATGCTTTGAATGTGCTACTTGCTGCTCTTGTCAACGTTCTTTTCTGTCACCAGCTAATAACTCCTACCAATTGGGAGAGCCGGGAGTGAATTCCCAAAGCACCTTAGGGGTAATTCTGAAGAAATAAACACAGCTGTACATAATACACAAACAGTGTTTCACTCTGTTACCAAACTGGCTCATTAAAAGGTGGGCTGTAAAACGGTACAGCAGTAAAAACGTACCATCAAATGAAACCTTAATATCAAATCAAGTTTAGTTTATTGTCATAGACATTAAAAAGTACAACATACATTTGAATGGGTCTGCCCTAGCTCTCTTAGCACTTAAAACTATATATAGTAACTACAAGACGTGGCAGTCAATGAAATAAAAAAGAAATTCTATGGAAACTGTTGTATTCTTTAAGGCACTACCATGACTTCTAATCACATTTAGTTTCACTGGTAGATAATAATGTATTTACATCTCCACTAGATCAAAACTGTCCTTTATTGTCTTATCATTAAAGGGCCAATGTGAAGGACTGAAAGGCATCTATTAGCAGAAACTGAATATAATATCCATAACTGTGTTTTCATGAGTGTGTAACCTGAAACTAAGGGTGCTTTCAGACCTAGAGTTTTTGCGCTTTGGTCCGAATCAGGGACTAATTTTGTTACAAAGTTGCATAATTGCCTAGAGTTGGTTCATGTTCTCACGGCAGCGTTTACAAGTGGACCAGATAAAATGCCTTGTGTGAGAAAGTTGCTTTTGATTGGTCAGAATTTCCATGTGGGTAAAATCCAGGAAGTAAACAAAATATTGAAGAAGTGTACACTTGCAAGATAAGTGTGACACTTTCTAATGTCACAATGGAGGGACGACTACGCAGGTTGATTTTAGCGCTGTCATGGTGGACAATATCGCTGTCATTGTTCATTTTAGTCAAACCATACAGTTTGAAAACAAGGCGCGGCTCCAACTAGAAAACAATGTTTTGATGCATTGGATGTGCTGAATGTGCATATTAAGGCAGTACAGGAGGAGGCGCACATTAATAATCCTCCAGGGCTGTAACATGCTCATGTTTAACCCAAACAATGTGTCATGTGACTGCACTTGGTTCAGATCGAGGTCGGAACACGTTCTCACCACAGACAAACTGTACCAGAGTTCGTTCGTAGCCGGACCGAGGCCACCTCTTCAAGAAGGTCTCAGTCCAGTTGTTTTGGTGCGATTGCTGTGTTCACACCTGCCCAAACGAACCACAATTAGGGGGCAAACAAACTTGAGTTGAATTGAACCGAACCAAACAGGGCAGGTGTGAAAGAACCGTAAGAATTGTTGTGTTTTCGTTACCTTAGAATGAGCTGTTTATATCTATGTACGGAGCAGGTTCTCTTACGTCATGTTGGTCCACAGTAGCCCAGAATGGATAAAACCAAACACTGGCTCTAGATAGGACCATTTCTGTTTTGGTGTTGGCCACCATAGTTCTCCTACATGCTTGGCACCCCAAAGAGATTTCAGTTGGTTGCAATCTGCACCTTCACTGCCAGATGCCAATAAATCCTACACACTAGACCGACAATGGACACTTTAAGAAAGTTAAATCAACTGTGGACCAAAATATGGATTATACTGTTCATTCAATTTATTTCAGTACTTTTTTAGTTCTGGATAATATCTACAGCCCTACTTGTTATGCCCCCATAATCCCCACCAATCAGAGGTTAGTGCAGCTTGCATGTAGCCTGAGAGGTGATAAAAAAAAAGTCCACAGTGCTCCTACAGCTTATTGCTGTGAGCGTTTGGTAATGAGTGAAGGCGACACAGATGAAAGCATCAGGTCCCATGGGTTACCACTTGATAACAGTGATAAAAAGAAAGGACTGGTGAGGATCAGTTACCCGTGTTGGCTAATTAAGCAATAACCGCATTGTCTGATGAATTCCAGCACCAGCCCATAACAACTACTCTGTCCTCACATCTCATGCATGACGCAGAGTGAGGAGGGGAGATGCCGACCACTGCGGTGAGCGGCAGGATTGTCAGATGTCAGTGAGGGATGTAGAGCTCGTCTCCTGCTGCTCACCTCAGGGTATTCAGATGCCCCTGAACCCATACACAACTTACCGTACACACATGCACACACACAATCCACTTTGCTGTGAATTGGACTCAACAATTGGAGCCAGTGTAGGGCAGGCATATTATTCATCCCCAGAGGGTGTCGTGTCACTGCTGACAGGCAGACATAAATATTCCTCAACCTCTTCACCAAGGGTTAATGGCTGTCCATCAGGCAGCAATGAGACATACAGGGCCTGGTGTAGACACACACACACAGTATGGGCACTTTCATTTGAATAGCAAGGTCACTTATGGAGATGGGGAAAAACCAGGGCGGACAGGAAGCCACATGAGGCAGGTACAAATATTCTGCTTCAGCATGTTTACATGAGCACACATACATAGATGTATACACAAAATGCTACTCACTCACCTGAAATATACATACAAATATACAATCGAGTACACCCACGCACATTTGTGTGGATACGTTTTTTTTGCTAAGTCAGACTGAGGCTTTACCAAAAAAGTTGAGCATGGCTCTGTGTCTTGCTGTGTTTTGCTCTACTCTGCTCAAAGGAAGGATTATTTTATTTAACTGAGGAAATGCATAATAGTTGGGGAATGGCATGCATAATCACCTCGGAGACTGGCTACAACAAACCAGCAGCTGAATATAAAAGAGCCAACATTTCCCGCTTTGTTCCTAATGCTGCACGGCCAATCAAAATTAATTTATTCTAATGTATGCACACAGAAGGTCAATTATCCAAATGATTCCAGTTCAGATTGCACCTGATCTTGGGAGCCAATGAGCCATCGAAAGGGCAGATGGGTGTGCTTTGCAAGGCAAATCGTCGCCCCGGCCTTTTTTTTTTTTGGTCACCTCCTCACTATTTGCATGTCTAAATGTGCAGGCCATCCGCTCACCTTTAGTGAAGTGCATTCCACTAATGGATAAACAACTTAGCATTTAACTTGTATAGGAGGAGTCAGGCCACAGAACAAGGCTCATATACAGTAGGGGTAGCATCGGTTAGCTTCGACAAAAACAGCGATGTAAAGCCAGTCTGACCATTCAAATGGTAATGATGTCCTCGTGAGTCTTTTTAAGGTGAGCACAAAGTCATCACACTGATTGAAAGTTGGAATAAACAAGTCAAATGGGGAGAAATTATACAGATTAAAAGTTATTTTAATTTTTGCTTCAGGTTATCTGGTCTGAAGCCTGACTTCACTGTAATAATATCCCATTAAGACTATTCTCTGTATACTCACAGAGCAGGCATGAAAAAACTATTTAGTCATCTTTGTGAAAGCACTCTAATTGCTCTTTGGCAAGTTGACAGGGAAAGCTATGTGTGTTTACAGAAGTTCTCAAGTTTTTGACTTCACTTCTCTCCTCTCAAAATAAGTGGCAGCGTATCTGCAATTTTCGCAATTAACACCTGTTCCCAGCATATAAAATCGAGACTCTGTTCCTCATACTCTCTCTGTCCCCGCAGGCACCCCTATGGTGATGTGGCGGTGGTAGTGCCTCCTCTGTGCTCTTTGGTTTATTTTATGCGCTTTGCAACATTCGCACACCGTTCTCACCCCCTATGCAAACCTTACACTACTGACACCACACATGAAGGCACCCCATGTCCCTTGATGTTGTTATGTGCATAATTAAGTTACTTTTGCTATATAAATTATTTAATCTAAACTTTCAAATGCTGTGTCTGACTTTGTTGTGGCCCTAAGAGTCAGGTCTTAAAAAGTGCAACAGTTTTCTTAGAATACAAGAAGATACATCACCTTGGGGTCTCTTCCAAGCTTCCAATTAAGCAAAAACAAGCAGATGATAATGATCTGGTGCGAGATTTCACTGTGTGAAATCAGCCACACGTACATACAGCAGCAGTGACATACATTACATATTTTATGACCAACAACAGAGAAAACAAAAACATACTTACTGGGGTAGATATGTGAAAGATTTACCGGGAGAGACATAAGGTTGGATACCGTTCACACCTGTACCCAACAATACCTTCTGTCAGTACTTCACTGTGTTATTTGTATTTTTAGTTTGTTTGTGTTTTTTTTCTTTTCCTTTTCCACATTTCGTTTTGTAAATGCATTGACCAGAAAATGGTTGTCACAAACAAACAAACAAAAAAGAAAGGTGTCTTATCATCCCATGTGTGATGGGCCAAAGGCATGACACCGAAATGAATAAATGAATGAATGTAGACTAATTGTTGAACAACCTGCTGTGAACAAGTGATTCCACTCTTCTGCTCTTTTCTAATCACGCACAGAGTCAAGTCTCTGTTTGTCAGTCTGCTTGCTTGTGTGTGTCTGCTTGTCTTTCTCACTCGCTGTTTTGACACAACTGACAAATATGTGGAATAAGTATGTAATTTAAACGTCACAATCACAAACAGACGTGATACTAGACTATTTGTGAAATAAAATAGAAAAGAAAATAGACCAGATGCTCGAAATATAGCCCTGTTTCCACCAAGCAGTATGGCACGATACAGTTCAGTTCAGTACACTTTCTTTCTGTTTCCACTGTGACAAGTTGTGGATGGTACCAATGAAGCCGTTCCATTCCGTCCCCATTTATGATCACCCCTCTGTTGGGGTACCTAGCACACAGATCTGGTACTAAAAGGTGGAGCTGTGAACACTGCAGTCTGTTGATTGGTCAATAGCAGATGGTCACTCATGTAACCACTGTTTATACCGTGAAGAGTTTTACATATATTAGGAAAAAAATAACTTAATTCACTGGGCTGACTGCTGGCAACTTTTAAGGTGGAACGTTAACTTGGAATGTTAGTCTATACATGAGTTGACAACGTGAATCCATTGGCACACCTTAAATTTCACTGTGACAACTTTGTCCATTCCAGTAGTTTTTACTGTCTCTCTTGGATGACATACACTTTTAGAAATGGGTTCAAAATACACATGTTCATTTTGACCGAATTATGTGAACTGCATATATTCTAATCCTCAGAATATGTTGTTCCTGTGGGCTCGGGCAACACTAAACCCCTGAGCTTGCCTGGGAAGGACTAAATGCACAAACCTGCTATTCTTAATATCACATGGAGAGAGACTCTACCTGCAGCCTGTTCTATTTTGTTCTGAAAATGTTGGCGTGCAACCTCGTTCTGTGGTCCATAAACAAGGTGTAGCCTTCCATGCGTGTTACCGGTGATAAGGAAATAGCCTACAGCAAGTGCTGAACGGAGCAGTAAGTGACAACAACCCTGCCCACATTTAAGGGTACTGTTTGTGGTGGAAACATTTAATGGAAATCGGGTCTAGGTACCATGTCTGAAGGGTTACTTTTGGTTCCAAAGGTACCATACCTAATGTGTTTGGTGGAAACGGGGCTTATTAGCGCTGCAGCAACAGCACTGGGAAGGGGACAGAGTTCTGTTGCCAGCTCCGCTGCTGACCATGTAGCTCTGTGGTCAGCTTCCTGGCTTTGGGGCACTTCTCAGCCCTTTCACCTCCTGTCTGATCTCTGTTAGCGGCCATGGACCTCTGTGGCTAGCTTTCCAGCTTCGGGGTGCTTCGTGGTGCTTTTGCCTCCTGAACCTTGCATTCTTACCCAGACACACTTTGGGTACTGAAATTTGATACCAGCTGATATAACGTGAATCGGTATATGGTAGCACATAATTCAGTCGGTACCCTTAACCTACAGGGTTTGGTGCCCAACCCTAAAGACAGGGTCACGAAACACAAAACAACAGATAAAGGGAGGAAAGGAGGACATAATGTTTACCTCTGCAACTGGATGTTTAGATTGAGAGGCAATTTAGTGCAGGCTGGAATAACCTCAGAAAGCTGTAATTCTGATGAATGAGAGGTTATCCTCATATGGCATTCTCAACCTTTCCTGGCTCCCTCCAAGCCTCTCCACAGAGTGGCTCTGATTTGTTTTTCATTCTCGTCAATAACCAAATCATGACAGTTATTGAAAGGCAATGACTGCTTTTTGGTGCCACTCAGCTGCAGCTAAATTACTCATTTACAAAGATCAAATAGACATATTTCACTCTCCACTCCAAGCTTCTCTCCTTCCCTTGCGTTTACCACATGTGGGTCCTGTGAGGTCAGAGTAAGAGAGTGCTAAATTGCCAGAAACACCCAAACCTGGTCGAAACAGATGGGCACAATCAGAGTTTAATTCTCAAAAAGCCTGACATGGATGTATACACTGACTGGGCATGTTAGCACATTTACCACATATTTTCTTGAAGCAGTGGGAGCTGTTTCACAGAACTGTCTCATGTCTTCAAGTCTCATCAAACGGAGAGGTGGTCTGCTCTCATATGCAAATGTGAAGGATTTTTAGCTGTCTTCCAGGGGAGCGGGGCGACCAATGGTTCCAAGGCTGACATTTGGCCCTGCAGACTTTTGATGGAGCTCTGGAGAACAGAGCGGCATATCAATTAGCCATTAAGGGTTTGCTCAGGTATTAAAGGGATCAGAGAAACCAATAAAAGCCTCTGGAGGAAAAGGAAGAGGCTGAGTAGATTCCAGATCGATGGAGGTCTCATCTAGGGGCTTGCTCCATGTCAGGAGGGGCATATAAGGTGGACAAATAATGAGACCTTTGAACTGCAGGTGCAGGCTGAGGCTTTTATCCTAATTAAAACCTGTCAGTAATTTAGCTCCTCCTGATGTCTTGTGGATGCTGGAGAGCTTTGAGCTGGTAACAATGAACCTTGTATAACCCTTTACGCACCTGGTTAGTTCCAGTCAGAAAAATAATTATCCATCTAATACCAGGTTAAAAAAATTGTCAAAACAAAGCAAAGATAATTATTTATTGAGTCCACCACAAGATGCCTCACCATAACTTCAAAACCCCAGGAGACATGAGGTTTTTCCAGCACTGAACAACTAAAAAAAAGAACATGACATCTATTTGTACAACAAGCGTTCCAGTGAGTCTTCTTATTACAAATGGGTGCCGACGATAGTTCAGACATGTTCCATCAAGCTTATTTACAGCAGATCCTATATAGAGTCATTTTAACTGCTTTTCAGTATCATTGAGTTCAGTTACATCTTCTCTAAACGCCCATCGATGTCTTAATGCCTGTGGTCTATTTTTGTCAGACCTGTGCACATCACTGAAGCTTGGAACAACATGTTTCGACTTGATATATGTTGCAGTAGTTAAGATATAATATATATACATCTGTCCATATTCCTTATGCAGGTAACTATTTAATTGACATTTTTATATTTAACAGAAAAATATAAAGAACTAAAATAGAATGCATCACATCACGAGCCCTTGCATTTTTAATCTACCTGATGAAGGGGGCTTCAACCACTGGTGCTTTTTCTGTGTGCATTCGTTTTCTGCCTCCATCACTAGCAGCCTTGACTTGTTTCTTGTAGTCTGAGGAGACTAAACAAGGCAGCCTGAGGACCGCTACATCTTGCTGCTGCATCTAGTTAGCTCGTTTTTGGCAGTTTTGTCATGAGCCTCAAGGAGACTGTGTTTTTCATTGAGAGAAAATGACTTCTTCTGTCCTGTCATGTTTTTAATGTGCACGCAGCACCAGCCTCAGGTAGCCAGCTGGAAGCAGGCGGGTTACTGCAAGGCAAAGTAAAGATAAAAAAAAACCCACATTAAATTGTTTTTCTATATGTTGTCATGTCTGAAAAAACCCAAATTATACAACAAGTAGTTATGACCAAGCAATCTGATTGGTTAACGAGACATTAAGAATGTGCTCAAATCAGCATAACGGCACACCTGGCTCATCACTAAAAATATTACTCCGCCATTTCCATGGCAACATTGTAACTGCCAGAGCAAATACCAGAAGGCTACAATACTGCTAAAAAATGGATCGTTTTGTTGTTAATTTTGATCTACACAGCGGACTTAGTTTAATGAATGGTTAGAAGAAGATGAGGATGCTGCTGCTGTTGCTTTAGTACATACTGGAAACACATGCTCTATATGTAGTCATGTTTATGGGCTAAAATCTATGGAAAAACTCTACATAATCCTGAAAATATTATATAGCCTAACATGTAGCCTAAATATAAACACACTGGAACATCTAATCAAGTGGACTACTTGATGACTATATTTAAATAATTTAAACAGCATTTGTGTGTGAATGATTCTGTCCAAAGTGGTTTCCACTGTAGTGATACTGATAGTGATACTGTAGTATCACCATTCTCTGTCCTGTTGTAAAGAAGACAGAAAAGCAGCAACCTCCAGGGCTGAAACTATCAAAAACTGCAGTTCTTTGAACGGCCAAATGAGGCTGGCTCCAGAAGCGAGTAAATCTCCATAGAACCCTATGCTAAAATGCCCAAATGTACACCAGATATAAATATGTTTGACATGACAATTGTACAAGGGAAATAATTTTTACATAACTCACCCATTTACTTTTTATTAAGGCTTAAAGTTATGCATAATTAAGGGCGGGCCACTTTGAATGACTGCGGATAGTGTCCTCGGCTTCTCCGTCAGATCCACCCCTCACTCCTTTCACAGCTTCAGCCTGTCGCCCAAATATGGTCACTTCTGGCTCCAATAAAAGATGGCAACATGCGTGTTGCCTAACGGGGTAATGTCACGATAACTATTTCCATTATAGTCTATGAACAGAATCATAAGATGCACTGTGCAATGTTTTACAGATATCATGCAGTAGGCCCTATCAATTGAAATAAATGATCACGATGAATATGAAATATTGGAGTACCTTGAGATATAATATATTCCAGTATATTAGAGTTTAACTGTTTTATGGACTTAATTTATGGACTCATAAACCTGGATCTTGTGGTAAAATTGTTTTGTCAACTACTGGTTTAAAAGTCATGAATGTACTTTTACTCTAAGAAAGATATTGGAAATTTCCCCAAGTTCACTTCCACGGCAGCTGGGCAACTCTATTTGCTTAGGAAAATTGTTTGATATGATTGAAAGCTCCAGAGCAGCAACTACATGAACTGTGTTGTCAACTAGTATTTCCACAAGGTCAAGAATGAACTTTCAATCTCGGTGCTCAAAACTTATTTCCCAAGCCTCCTCAGAAAATCTGCCAAAAAAAGCTGTAAACACTGTAAAAATTTCCACTGGACTCTACGACTGTGCCGCAGCCGTGTCAAAACTGAATTGTGAAATGTGTATGATGGACATTTGGGGTTATTCACTGCTGTGGGGAAGCGTATCGCCGTTCAGTATATAGGCTGCATGTATCCTATGTGTTTTAATATTTTAACTATGACTTTGACTTGCATCCCGAGCAACCACGTCTATACAATCTTCTCAATCCTCCAGCACATACAATAGCACTGAAAGAGTCAACGCAGGGTCAGGAGGGGTCTCCAGTCCCACATCTCATTCGTTCTGCCAACCGCTGTAGTAAAACTCCACTTAATTCATTTTTTTCCAGTCCATAAACTCTACCTCCAGCACCTTTAAAATCACTAGTGTGTTCCCCACTCCTGCCTTCAGTGAACCAGTGAGTGAGGTGCCACACTCGCCTCCAATCCCCACCTCTGCAGATAAACTCTTTCAGTTCCTTAAGAATAAACAGGAACACCCCCATCTTACCACTCTATCAACCCACTGTCCCATATACCAGTCAACCACGGCAGGCTCGGACTAGCCTGTTTGTGTGTGTGCTTGTGTGGGTGCATGTGTGGCGGAGAGCGAATGGAAGTCTTCTCCGGCAAGATGAGCTCCAGTGATTACAGGCTGAGACAGTTTTCTAATTATTCTGTCAAACATCAATCCTGTGGGCTGATGCAGGCCGTCCTGTGGCCTGATGGACAATGTAATCACTGCTAGAACCCCCTCCCATCCCCCCCACTCCTCCACCCATTTTACCGCTCTCTACACCCGTTTCCTCCCTCTCTCCTCACCCTCTGCTCTCTCTCATTTTCGCTTCTTTATCGCTCTTTTCAACACGGGTCTCTCACTCACTCACTCTCTGTCAGTATTCTTCAGCTCGTCTCCTTTCTCTACACACTACTTCAGCCATCCCTGTGCTTGCAACAAGGAAGAAAAAAAAAAACTCTGGATCTAAAGGAAAAAAATAAGAATGAATGTCATAGGGCTGTTAAGAATGATTCAGCCGGGTGTAGGAATAAGGAAACATTCAAACACAGTACAAAAGGCAAATATGGGGGGAAAAAAAAAGGAGGAGATGGAGAGAATTCATGTCAAGCTGCTGCAGTCCACAGACTGAATTTTACAACTATATGGACCACATTCATGAAACCCAAAGAAAACTGTAATGAAAAACACGTTTGTAAAGTCACATGGGAAAGTTCTTAGCTGTTTTCTACTCACTGATTGAAACTAGCTAAGTGGTCGATCAGTTTAATGCTGAAACTATTTTTCCATTTTAATTCTGACTGACAAAAAGAGATGTTCACTGTTGCCTGGTTGATATACTCTCCACAGGCTGGTCTGTGCTATTTAAGGGTGCTTTCAGACCTAGAGTTGTCTTGCTTTGGTCTGAATCAGGAACTAATTTTGTTACAAAGTTGCATAATTGCCTAGAGTTGGTTCGTGTTCTCACGGCAGCATTTACAAGCGGTCCAGATCAAATGCCTTGTGCGAGAAAGCTGCTCTTGATTGGTCAGAATTTCCATGTGGGAAAAATCCAGGAAGTAAACAAAACATTGAAGAAGAGTACACTTGCAAGATAAATGTGACACTTTCTAATGTCACAATGGAGGGACGACTACACAGGTTGATGTTAGCGCTGGTCATGGTGGACAATATTGCTGTCACTGTTCATTTTAGTCAAACCATACAGTTTGAAAACGAGGCGCGGCTCCAACTAGAAAACAATGTTTTGATGCATTGGATGTGCTGAATGTGCATATTAAGGCAGTAAAGGAGGAGGTGCACATTAATAACCCTCCAGGACTTTAACATGCTCATGTTTAATACAAACAATGTGAAATGGGACTGCTGTTGGTTTGGATCGAGGTCGGAACACGTTCTCACCAGTTTGGTTGTAACCGGACTGAGACCACCTCTTCAAGAAGGTCTCAATCTGGTTGTTTTGGTGTGCACCCGAGTGTGATTGCTGTGTTCACACCTGCCCAAACGAACCACACTTGGAGGGCAAACAAACTTGAGTTTGATTGGACCAAACCAAACAAGGCAGGTGTGAAAGCACCCTATAATGGTATTGTTGAGGCCAACCTGCCATTCAGTTGTGAAAAATTAAGGAGTGAAAAATTAAGGAGTGAGCTGTGTCTTTTTAACATTCGCAAAAGACCAACTAAGTTTCCTCGACATAAACAATTAAGATGATTGGTTCAATGATTTTCAGACAGCTAGCTTGCCGTTAGCTCTGGGGTTGTTGAATGAAACACAGATGGTGAACAGAGTTTTAGGACATTTTTCCATTTAAACCTTTAACCATATCATATCATCTTTTTGAGCTTATCACCTTAAAAGATCTGAATCCAGACCATCAGGCTTGAAAACTGTGACACTAATGTTAGCTCACGCAGCTGTAGCTGCCTTATCAGTAACTGATTTCACTCATGTAGAAACGAGGTATGTTTATTTTTGCTTGGTTCAATCTTTTTTCTAAATTGACAGAAACAACAAGCCCCTAATTCAATTTAGATAAAGTAAAACACATTCATTTTGCAATTATGACATTAGTAAGAACCACTGCAATTACATTTTTTTCAAAATTAGTTCAGCTCTGTGTTCAGTAAACAACATGATCAGAAAAGGTCTATCATGTATGTTCAACCAGCAAAAACACTTAAAATACGACCACTCAATGAGTTCTCATAAGGATATTCAAGACAACTCTGACTCACTCTAACACTGCTCTACAATCTACATTAGTACTGTTGTTGGTGGCTATAGGGATTTTATTTATGAAGTTGTGGAGGACAGATTTCAAAGCAATACCTGGTAGAAGTACTATAGTCCGAGAGTTTAATTGCATTTTTCGTGTTTTTCTTTTTTGGCCCGCTATTTGGCATGACTAACCAAATTATCAACTGAGGGACATCTGACTGAGAACAGACATCCTTGAACTCTTTAGTCTCAGCAGAATGTCTAAGTCTCAGTTTTTATAAAAATACCTCACCTTGTGCCACTACATTTGCAGACAAACCCCATCTTGTTGTCTCACTCAGTTTGCAGACCAGGATAATGCCAATATGTTGAAGTGCTGCTGTTTATCAGTTACTTGCTGTTCTCTGTCAAATCTCATATCTCTCCACTCCATTATACATCCCATAAGTACAGGGAATCATTCCCCTGTGGTACTTTTTCAAACACATGGACCTGCCTGGCAACATTCTACAGTTTTGCTGACAGAAGGTAACAAACCAGATGTTTATATTCCTTCAGCTGGAAGATTTCTGTTCTGTCTTAGTTATATCAAACTGTATCAAAAGGGACAGCAAACAGTAGACTCTATGGAATAGTACTGAAGTGAAATCAAAAAGGAAACTTGATCTTCAACCAGGCATCAACCAGGATTCATTAAGAGTCTATTAAGGTGACGGGACTTTTATAGTTTGAGCTTACAAGTCTGCGGTAGCTATTCACCTTTACAAAGAATTTACTGATGATTCAGAGCGCTGATATTGTGTGTTATAGTGCTTAAAATATATCCGAGAGTAAAAGGCTTCCGAGGTTGTTGTCTTGGCAACCAAACCTCTACGTAGCAAGTGTAGTATCACCAATAACCACACAAGTGGCGATGAAAGAGAGGACATAAGATGAAATGATAGGAACATTATGCAAAAAAAGAAAAATTACAGCCAGTATTAGGAAGGTGTGAATTTGTAACTTAGGCCAATATATATTTAAAAAAAAATAAATAAATAAAATAAGGAGAGAAAGATTGAGGGTTTTTTTGGCATAATTTTCTATCTGCAATTTTCTAGTATCAAATGAAACCTGCAAGTTATAATGTTGACAAATTGGGATTTTGCAAATATGTAAAATGTCTCTAAAATAAGACTGACTCTACAAAGTACTCCCGCTGCATATCAATCTTCTCTCTTTACAGTACTTCTCAGTTTTCCCTCTGCAAATCTCTTGTCCATCTGTATCCTCCGCTGGCAGTAGCAGATATTGACTGAGATAACAGTGTAGGAGAGCCGTGTTCTACATTGCCTCTGCTGCTTGGTGAACAAGACAGACTGCTGCAGCAGCAGACAGACACGTCAGCTTGGACAGCGTACCAGGGACTGAACTGGATCATACGATCAGATACCACCTTTTCCCACTGGCTGTCAGTTATCAGGAAGGCAGTGACAATAAGATCTGGATAAGGGAAATGTGAGGTGGTGCACAATGCTAAAGTATTCACTCTAAATCCTTGCTTATCTATAATTTTTTTAATTCACAGACTGTCGTATACAGACAGTTAATATGATATATAATGTGTTTGTTGTCAAAATTCAAGACCACTTTCCTTCTTCTTTCCAAAGCATATGTGTACGCTAATATGTGTCTGTTTCTGTGTACGTGGGTATGCTGAGTTTCTATCCTGACCCAGAGCATAGAAACCAAATGAAAGAGGCGATTTCTTTGGAGATGTGATGAGGTGAACGTTTCATGTGAGCCTCCACATCTTTCCATTACGCTCGATAATAAAGAAGTGTGCGGATCAGACAAGAGGATCGTATCAAATCAGGCCTGGAAAAGCCAATTACACTGACAATAATCTCTCGCTGTACTGCTGCCGGCATGTCTCGCCGTACAAAGCAACAAATACCTGAAACACGACGAGTGGGGAGGAGGGGCACTGAGGAGAGACAGGACATTTAAACAGACAAAGTATATTTGTGAATTCTTGCTGATTAGGCTACACAGTTGAAAGGAGCCAGTGCCTTTGGTATTTGCTTGTTGTCTATATAATATTTAGCAAGATTTTGCTTGTTTAAGTAGGAACATTTTATACCACCATTTTTTAAGAGTGAACAAGATGCTAAAAACATTGGATGAAGCAAAACACTACTGCTGTCCTTGCAAGTGTCACAGTGAGGGTGTGATGGAGGTGGCTAGCAAATAGGAGCTGGTGGAGAGGAGCCTGTGTCTCAACCCATGACCCTGCTTCAAAACCCAGGGGGCTGCAACAAGAGAGAGGGCAGAAGGGCGGCTGGATTTCAGAAGTCAGAAGGTTAATGTGAGTTGTTAGTGGCCTGAGGCCCTGTTGGAACAAATACAAGCTTCGGGAGCTTGGGCACAAGCGCATAATGTACAGACAAGAATAAGCAAAGAACTGGATGCATGCACACAGAGAGGAAGTGGCACAGATTACATATGCTCAGAAAGCAGCTGCAGAGAATCACACACAACATAAAAAGAATTCAAACTAATCTTAAAATGACCCATCTATCCTTAGAGTACATAGCACCAATGCTTGCTTTAATCTCTTTACTCAAGAAATGGTGACCTCATGCAATATTTACATAAATTTAACAGTTTTAGACTCCAGGTTTTAGTAAAATAAGGGGGTTATTTACAGCCCTCTAATGAAAGTGTGAGGGCTTATAACTGGCTTAATACAATGTGTTTTTCTGTAGGGCTGGGACAATATGCTCCCAACACATTCTCACGCCAACCTCGTCACATATCAACGTTTGGTCATGGACTTTCCACGTGTAGATACGACGTGCAAGGTACCCTGGGTGTTCCCCCGGGTGAAAGTCGGTGTTTGTTGGACCCATCCACCACCCCTCCTGCCCACCCCACTTGGACTTTCACCACCTTAACTTCTGTTCTTGTCCTACCGCGTTTCCCTCTGATGGCAGCGTATCAAGCCAACGTTAAAGGACAGCTTCTATCGACTGTGTCTGATACTGCAAGTCACTGCCCAAGTGCCAGACTTTGATGACTCTGGAGTGAGATCTGGTTGTATCCTCATCTCCTGATTTAATATGTTCACAATACTTGGGTAACGACATGGTGAGTATTGGGATTTGATATTACAATTTACTGAGATTTTCATTGACATTTTTAACACTAGACCATGGGAAAAAGTTGGATCACACACTACTAGAGACTGTATATCATGTGGCATATTTCCAAAAACAATGCATATCACATATCACGTCAGTCAGTTTTTCAAGTACGACTAAACTGCTGCATTTAGCTTTAGCCGCTTATCAAGCAAGTGCAGTGTTTCCCATATACTGATTTATTTGTGGAGGCTGCCACAATATCATAATTGACCGTCACATATGAATTTTGTAGTTTTTATTTTATTTTTTTTAATAGGTAAAATCGAGCTAGGTCTAACCAGTGTAACTACAGCAACAGAAAGTTTGCTGATCTGGTGGGGAGTTTGCGCTGGATGAGTGTGAGTTGCTACATCTGGTTAGGGTCCGTGGTCTTGGACCATCCTATTTTTTCTGCTTTCTTGCTTCGGCTTTTCATTTCTTGAAACTGATTAAAATATGTTACTTGTACATTACCACGGTAACAGCAGCAAGATCTTTCCACCCCTGCAAATCAATTAAAAAAATCAAACAAACAAACACAAAGAAAATGAGAAGACTTGAGTAAATCGATTTTTTCACAGCACCATATTCCAGTTAAAACAATTATATTATTTGTTTGGGTACGGTTACAGTAAGGAAATGTCTGTGCTGTATGTAGTAAGATAATTCCAAGGTCTGAGAACATTGTGCGGAATATTTGGGATTTATCAATGTTAGCCTGTTAGTATGATAGCAGCATTTAGCATACAACTGGTTTTACACATCAAGGTTTGTTTACTTGTCTATTCAGTGCAATTCAGTGTGAGAACAGCTGTATACTGTCTTCTGTGGCTCCGGGGAAGATTTCCAAAACTCCAAAAATAACCCTGCCCAATAAAAGATGCAATTGAGTTGCATTATCAGAATTGTGGGATACAGGGCTTTTGGAGTGGCACCCATGCTGGGGACCAAAAGGAAGGATATGTCGGCCTGTGATGCTTTGATTTTGATGATTCTTTTTTGTGAGCCACCAGACTTTGTGGAAGTACAATCCTAAATTTGCTGGAGCACCCCTTTACAAGGAAGTCAGCAGGAAAATCAGCTCTTTTTAAGCATCCTATCAACCCTGAAAACGGCTAACTAATGCCAAAGTATATCTGAGCTCTGGTTTAATACTATAATGCTCTGTTGTGTAATGCCATAAAATTCACAGTCTTAACAGAAACTTAGAATATGTGAGCAGAAGAAGTAAAAACTTCATGACAGGTTGTTAATTTCAGAGTGTATTCAACTAAGTATCTGCTAATATATGTTGGTATTACTGCATCGTGACTCACACTGCAGTCGATGATGCGAGGTGCACTATGACCCCTTCCAGTCAACGAGGGAAGGAAAAGCACATTTCAAGGCTTTGGTGTGTTGTTAAATCATTGTCTTTCATTTTGACTCTGCAAATTGATTTACAACAACATCCAACAGCTATCACTGTAATTAACCCGCGTTTCAATGACACAGGCTTAACCTTGACAAGCAACTTTAAAAATATCACCCGCATTAATAGCCAGAGAGGACAGGAAAAGGGCATAGTGTTTGTGGTGTCAGTACATGGCTCAGAGAGCACAAATGATCTCATCAACTTTGTGTTTGAGTGGCCTCACATAATCTCCCAGCATGTGCACACATAAGCGCCAGGGGAGCATGAAATGAGGGAGGTCTAACAGTCACACTTCTGCCGCAGTGTCTCACAGCACTGGACATGGCTGCCTGTGATGGTGATACTCCCTCAAGTCTTGGAACACGGACAGATGGAGAGATGGAGAACTGGAATGGTGGCAAAAGGGTGGTGTGGTGACAGCAGATGGTTCAGATGGAAGGAATCTCCATTTATAATACGGAGAAGAGTAGAAAAGCAGTTTGTAAGGATAACACTGGCTAGCAACAGCATGCCACATTTAGTATGAGGCATTATTGCGGGTTACTGATCCATGACTGTATTGAAACCATGTGTGAAGTGTAAACACAGCAGAACCACTGCTCTCGTGGTATGATATTTATAGCTGGGGAGAATCGTGGGTTAGTGATACTGCCAAGAACAATGGTGCAAGTTAATTTAATTTATTCTCTGGATGTCTCTTGGTTAGCGTTGGGATGTGAAATACATGCAAATGGATGCAATGACCATTATGCAGTATTCTGCCATGAATCTGCCTAGCTGCAGCAAGTAAAAAAGTTAAGAGAGTAGAGCTGCATGAAACCCAGAGAGCTAATCACTACTGTAATCACTGGGATTTCTGAAACTGTGCAACTGAGGCCACATTTCTATTTTCTCTACCATCAGGTTAAGAGGAGAAAACATCAAGCAGCTCTTATAGAGGCACATGAGAATAAATGAAGCCCTTCTTTGCTATGCCCTTCCGCTGAGTGCTCAACTTCACAAGGTCGCTCAATCACATGCGGCTCCCCTCCCTGTGGCATCCAAAGGCCCTATCTGATCGCTGGCTGGCTCCCCCTGGCCCCATGGTGTGAACCAGGTGCTGCGATGACAAATCGCTCCTGGCAGCAATAAGAGAACAGAGAGAGCAGAGCTCAATTAGCTCGAGCTCCAATCCCAGATCCTCTATTGATTTCCCACGGATGAGGAATGGCAGACAGGAGAAAGCTCAATCAGACATGCCCATGGGACCTGTCTGTGTGTGCGCGTCTGTGCGTGTGTGTTTGAGAATCAACAGGGGACGAATTGGTGCCAAGACAAGGTGCTAGGAGGAGGTGCATACATTAGCAATGCATAGCCTTTATGCATACATGATGGTTAAGTAATAGTGTTGTCTACTGATCATGACATGAGCCTTTAAAAGCATGCTGGGCTGTCCTAACCCAGATCAAATGGAGATGGAGACATTGGTTCCCTGAAGGGCAAATCAATCTGACAAGTCATCAGCTCCATGGTGCATCTCTGGACAATTCCTTCACTTCCTCAAATTAACCTTCACAAGAGGAATGAGGGGGGCGGAGAACGTATGGAGTCTGACAACCACATTTGTCCTTTGCTTATTATGGCTTGAACCTGCCTCCTTAGGTGCAACGTGTACATTTTTGCCCAAATTCATAACGTGTGCATAGATTTGTTACTTGGTCCATGACAGTGTGTGGATGGGTTAGGACGATGTATTATAAGAGTTTGGGTTCAAGAGTTTAGGCAGTGGGAACTATGTGTATACACGTCAGCTGGAGAGGGCAGCGGTGTATGCGTGAAAGATAGTGAGCAAGTGCTGTTGTCCCTTCAACTGTGATTGCCCTGTCTCACCAGACAACTATTCAAGCTAGATGTTTGTAACTCTTTCACAGCCCAAAGGGACCCATGAAACTGGAAATATAAATGGATTAAAATGCAAACCACTAATTGTGTCTCGGGTTCATCTCATACACATGCGTGACTCTGCGGCAGAATTATTCTTACTCGCCCACTTGTGCGCTCTGTGTGTCTCTTGCATGCTTCTCTCGCTCTCTATCTGTAACTTCTTGATCCCCTATTAGAAATACCTGTTCACCGAGCCAGCTGGTGTCCAACCCACGCTCATCCCTGGTCAGGAGCAGCGTTGCCCTGACCCATTTAAATCAGCTGAAACACTGGTTTTTTAAAGGGTAATCAATCTCCCTGAAGACAGTGAACTTGCCTATTGCATATTATTATTTTAATATATTATACAATATGTTAAAGGCTAAAATAACCAACTGCCTGTCAATATAATAACTGTTATAATGTAATAATTTAGGCTTATTTGCATACCTGTGTGTTACTGAAATATACGTACAGCGTATCATAGCAACCTTTTCTAAATAGCACCACATAAACACCTGTTGCATTAGTTACTGCCTTACAAGGTATTCTGTTTTTAAGAAATCACTTCAAATGTCTTTGCAGCACTTATGCAGCTATTTTGAATGGCAAGTGCACTTGTAGGTTGATTTGATTCAATTTTCCACTTTGTTCAACTTAAATTCTGTGGGATTGAGCTCTGAAGACTAAGAAAGCCACGGTAAGTCAGTTTGAGCTGTCCTTCACATTCACTCTTCACAAAAAGATATTTTCACTGCTGTTGAGGTTAGGATTGGGTTATTTAAAAAAGTTATGATACCAGTACCAATACCAGTACAATTGAAGTGACACCGATATCAACAGAGTACTTCATTTGATTTATTGATTTATTGGATAGGACAGTGTAGGCATGAGGGGCGGATGGGGGCGGTGGCATGCAGCAGGGGGCTGCAGGCTGGAATCAAGCTTGTGGCTGCTGCAGCAAGGACATTGCCTTTATACGTCGGACGCCTGCTCTACCCACTGAGCCACCAGGCGCCCCAAGTACTTCATTTGATACCTTTTTTTTTGCTACTTCATTTGATTCCCACCATGTGAATGGCCACAAGATGCCACGTACATGTGGTTTTACCGGACTTTTGAATGTTTCGGTGCTACCTCAATAACAACATGCTCAACTTTACAAAACCACAGGCTGTATAAAGTGAAGCTGCTGCAGGTGCCGATAAGTCACACGTTGCATCAAATCAAAGAACGCCTGCTGTGATTGCTAGTTATTTTTTTCTTGATCTGGCTACAAAAGGATTAAATACGGCTTTTGTTTGCCTGAAAAAGTGCCCAAAATACTTGGTACTGGGTTATTTTAAATACATATGGAGTACCAATACCCAGCCCTAGCTGAGGTGTGTGTTTTGGGGTGTTATCTCGCTAAGGAACTAAAATGTTCAGTGGGCCAAAATCTTAAAGGCATGGCACACTTATGTAGCCTGGAAATCCAGACTCAAATCTAGAAAGATTTTGAGTCTGGCCCTCACCGATACACCCTTCATACCCAAGGGGTGGCACTAACTGAGGCATTTCAAATGCAGCTGCACGCAATTGGATAGCACGATAGCCAATCAGAGCAAAAAACAAGGTGACGTATTCATTGCACTAAGCCCCATTTGTTTGCCGAACAGTGGGGCTAACTGATATATTATGCTTTTGCCGTATCCCGTCGGCAAAACAGCAAAAACGTCCTTCCTGGAAACGAAAGCTTCTAGGGCAGTCTTCTGTTCCTCTCTCAAGGAAAAAGATAAGTGTAGTTGGCTTAGCGTTTCTCCCAAAGCTAAATTGAATGGACATAGTCCTTCGGCAGCTGCCATCTTGGCTGTTTACTTTTAGACTCTCACGGTACAGCGCTGTCCTCATCATGTTACGCCCGCCTCTGTCAGATAGACTGATCTGATTGGTCAGATTGGCGATTCAGCCGGCTCTGCTCATCGGGGCCAGATCCCTGTGCAGTGCAAATTCAAATTTGCTAGGGGCGGGGCATCTGGATTTCCAGGTTAACACTTATGAGATACGGTGAAAAACAGTAGTGCACACAGCTCCAAAATCTTGAATAATATATGGGTTGCACAGGTATGATGAATATCAAAAAACAAACAAAACACCAGCACTTACAGATAAACAGACAGAAAATGCATTAAATAAGTAAATTTATCTGAGTGAGTGCTGGTGTCCTGTTTGTTTTTGGATCCATGCTTATGAAATATGCCTTAATAGCCTTGTTTTCAGACAGCCATTACCCTGGCTAAGATCATAAACTCTCTCACAAATCACACAGAATGTTGATTGACTCGTGGCAGCAAAGAACGCTCAAGTGTGTCTCCAAGAGTCCCAAGTAAACACTGGATGACATTATTACATAGAGAAAGTCAAGAGAAATTAATTAATTGATTTAGAGTTCATATGCAATGCTGTACTAATTACACCTAACTGAGCTGACAACCAATAATGTGGAAAGTAAAAGACTAGAGAGCAGGGCAATTAAATTAAAGCGAGCGTGAGGGAACATCTTTATATATACAGTACTGCATGTTCTTTACAAAGTAATAACAAATATCAGATAACATCTATGGTATGATTCCACCACATTACAATCACAGCACAGACATGCAGAGGCGAAGACACAAGGCCACAGCAACGCCTACATTCGTTCTAACATGAAACAGAAGTTTGTCAACTCCAATTTTACATTTATACAAAAAAAATAAACATGCTGGATATGCAACATGTGTCACAACACAGTTTGTTGATATTTTTCTTCACTTGCTGTTATTTGAATGCCTTTACAGCAGTTTAAATAAATAAAGGTTAAAATTATCTTTAGGGACTGCGTCAGCCTCTCTACCAATCAACACTTCAACACGACAGAAATGCACCTGCTGTCATTTCAAATTGCAATCATTTAGTTTTGCAGCCTCTATAGGCTTGTTAACACAATGTATGGGAGAGGAGGAGAAATGTGGTAAACTGAAACATAATGCGTCTAAATCTAAATCGGCTGTTCGTCAACAGCTGTCATTTAGGAAAATTACACAGAGACTGCAGTCGACGCTGAACTCAGTTTTATCAAAGTTGAGCTGAGAAATGTGCAAGAGCTGTGGATCTGATATGTCCATGTGATACATGGGTTTCTGAGTTCACAGAGCGAAAGCCCGTCTCATCAGGCAAGTCCACCCACTCTGCGTCGGTCTACAGATGTATGCTTCACTGAGGCTGCATGACGGAGTTTTGAACTTTTGCTCTATATCTTGGGGACTTTGAATGGACAGCCTTGAAATACACACACGCACACATACACACACGCACAAGCTATATGCTCAACCCCCACACATTAATACATAAAGCCGAGAGTGTGTCCACGCGTATGTCCGCACAGACCAATTACATTGCATCTGGCTCATGATGAATACATTTCAAGGACTAACACAGTGTCAGCGCACTCTGGGTTTAGACAATAGCTTCCCACATTGTTGCAGTGGTTCCAAATGTACTAGAGCAAAAAAAGGGTCCCATGGTGGACAAAAACCCCAACCCTATATCTGTCACTAACGCAGGCTTTTAATGCACTGTAAGCAAATCTGCAGAAAACCATTACATGAGGTGGAGCCTTGCTCTTATAATGGCACACCAATACAATGACCCACACAGCATATAACTCAAAAAAAAGAAAAAGGAATTCATCATCTGGAGAGCCACTTCTCCCTTAAAGCACACAAACCCACTAACCCCCAATGCTGTCCGCCTGTTACAAGCAATGTTCATTCTTTCTCTGGCCTGGCCTCAATATGGCAGGCCCAGTGTGTTAGCTGGACTAAGTACTTGTCCCTCCATAGCTGCCCCTCTATTTAGTGCTTGTGTAATATTCTGCGCACTGGGAATGAACTCCATTACCATGGTAGCCTGTTTTCTTCTTTCTCTCCTTTTCTCAACGGCTTTGCATTGCTTGTGTTTATAACACAGGGAACCAGCATCTCCCACGGGCCCTCGGCTTCAGGCGGGAAGGTGATTTCTTTCCCTCTAAAATAACCCATCATGGGGGCCCTTGCATCACAGGTGACTCTTGTGATTAAAAGTTGTTGGCGTCCCTGGGGGGCCGCATGTGTGTGCAGATATGTGCGATATGTGTATTGTCGGTGCGACAATACAAGTATGTGTTTGGACCTATTTGCTTTTCTGCACAATGACTGAATGAGCTGTTTTATTTTCATCACAGTCGTGTGCTGTAACACCCAAAGGACACAGCCCTGTATAACAGGGCTCCTTTCCTTCTTTCTCATGCAGTGTGAAGACAGGGTGGTGCACTTTTCATGACACATTTCTGTGGCTCACCTGGCTCGGACAAGAGCAACTGCCTCTCTGTGGCTCCATACATGTTGAAGCACATTAGACATGGATCCAGACATCTCCATATGGGGATGAAAAAGCAGTGCCTGGGCTCCTATGGGATTTAGCCAGCAGGCATGAAACTGAAGGGAGCTCCTCACGTTGACTTTAACAGGATTTAGCTAGATGAAAGGCTACAGAGAGGAAAAGAGCGATACAAAGAAGCAGAGAGACTGAGAGAAAGAGCACGTAGAAATGGAGAGGAGAGGAAGGAACCAAGAGAGGAAATAGTGAGATGACAGAGTGGCAGGAAGACACGCTCGGAGCACCGCTATAAATGTTCGGGTATGTATCACCATGAAAGTAGTGCTCAATAATACCAATACAGACACTTTCATACACAACAGAGGACAGTGTTGGAAAGATAGTACTAGTGGTGTAGAAGGGGAGATGGGTGCTGAAGCTGGCCGGGCTCAGGAGTGTCACTGCAACAAGGAGGAAAGTGGTATATGTGGGACCAAACGTGAGTTAGAGCAGAGTCACTGAGTTGGAAAGGAGGAAAATATTATGTAGTTTTGCTTGAGGGGCAATGGGGGCTGAGGCACTAGGGGGCATGCATAATGGTCCCGCAAACAGGATGTGAAAATGCTGGAATAACTCAGAGGAAAAACTAAAGATTACACACACACACGCACACACACGCACACACGCACAGGTGAGCCTCAGCTTCCAAATTAAGACCACACACACATGCCAGTCGAAGCTGAAAAGTTGTATCATGATCAACAGCTCAATTATGCAACAAAATTAACACATACATGAACACACCTCCATATCTGCGCGGGAGGAACTAATGCTAATGTGCCAATCTGTGCCTCTTTCACCTCAGAGTGGAGCCTCCTCACTTTGCACGCGTGCTTTTGCCTTAAGCAACGCAGCAGCACGGCGAACTACAGCAGCATGCAACAAGCCTGCAGGTGCAAACCGAGAAAACAAACACACAGACGTACACAATAACTTTTACACAGACTCACATACTGTACTGTATGCATGCACACATATTGGGATATCTGACAAGGATAATATTATTAGGGAAAAGGTAAAACAGATTCACAGCTGCCACTTGACTTTTAAAACTCATCTATTTTTATTTGCCTTTTTTTCTTAAAATAATTTGTTCCTCCTCCATCTCATTTTACATTTTGCACTCAGACACACAGAAGCACTGAGCAGGAGGCAGAACACTCACAGCTCACAATGACGGAAATGTGGGCTCTCTGCAAACAATGTCGGAGGAACAAAACGTTATTCTGAGATGGAAAGACTTTATTCTCAAAAACAGTTAACTCAGCGTGGTTGGAATACTGTGGATTCTGTAAAAAAAAAAGAGATTCTGTTCATGGTGAACAGAAACACAAAACTGACAATGACTTCCATTGTCACTACTCTACAACATCGCAAAATAAAGTTGTAGCACCATGACTTCATATTACGTTCAGTTGATCCAAATGTAAGGTACCTGAGTGAATACCAAAAACACAGTTACATTAAAACTACTGTTAGTAACTTTTAAGAAGTTACTAACTCTCCTCCTCTTCCTACTGCTTCCAGTGGTATTTGCTTTCATCGACTGTGGTGCACTGAAAACAACCAATCAGAGCCGAAGAGTGTCTAACCCTTAGTTTCTACTTACAGATGTGACTGGTGTCCTTAGATCCGTAAATATACGGATGATGCGTCTAGTGTACAACGCAAGGAAGTGCATTTCTTTATGAATGGATAGAGACCTGATAGAAACTACCTGTAGCGATGGGGGAGAGGCTAATTTTGTCAGTTTTTCACCATCCAGTAGTTTGGAATACACACTTGGAACATTACCGGGACAAAAACAGGACCAAAATTGCATGCCAACAAATAAATGAAGATGTTGGCCTGTCAGGTATGTAGTAGGTTTTGTGAAATATTTAATTAAAAAGAGGTATTAACACCTGAACAAGTTATAATGACAATCTGAATATATAACTAATGTATAACTATATTTTAACACAATAACATTACTCAGATTCAAAATGTGTTAAAAACTAAATAAACAAGTTCTCTTTAATCGACAAACTCACTTGACATCAACATGCAGCTGAATTGAAGAAAATAGCCTGTTAGCTAGTTAGCAGCCTGTTAGCTAAGCTAACTCTGTCTGTTCCACGTTTTTCTCCTCACTGACTTGGTTAATCCATGTGAAATTTGGCACAGTGGTAAAGGGTCATGGGAGGGTGTGAATGAAGCATTATTACATCAGTTGGCCAAAGGGGGCGCTATAGCAACCGATTGAAATTGCAGACTTTGAATGGGCATATTTCATGCCCCGTATGTGCTAGAGACATGAAACTTTGCACAGAGATGCCTCTCCTCATGAGGAACAAATTTGCCTCAAGAACCTATAACTTCCGGAGATATAGATTGTCCACCATTTTGAATTTTTTGAAAAACACTTAAAATCGATCTCTTCCTAGGAAGTTTGACCGATCTGCGTGAAACTCAGTGAACATAATCTAGGGACCAATATCTAAAGTTCCCTCTTGGCAAAAGTTGGAAAACTTAATAAAACTGAGCTTCTATAAGGCAATGAATATTGCGGTGGGTGTGGCTCATCACATAAAGGTGTATAACATCTCAAGGGTTTCACCGATCACCACGCAACTTAGTAGGCATATGACCACACATAATCTGAGGGGATCCCTCCATTATTGACCCCATCAAACTAAATGGGGGCGCTAGAGAGCTAATTTCTTATCTAGGCCTAACCGCCATATCGATTTTTACTAAACTTGGTAGATATGTAGAACAGGACGCCTCAAGGTGACTGGAGAAATTTAACTCTAATTGGCAACTGGTTGGCGCTATAACAACAGAAAAATGCTTAAAAATGGCTAAAATGCGACCGATCGCTGTGGCTCCCCCTGTGGCCGAATGCTGTTTTTTTTTCTAATTTTTGGTATGACTAAGTCATGGTATGGTATGCTGTACATAATCACGGAAAAACTGTCAGTGTGTCATTCTGTCAGTCAGTCATTCTGTCTGTCTCACGTTTTTTCTACTCACTGATGTGGTCAATCTATGTGAAACTGCACATAGGCATTGAGGATTGGCATAGGTAGAAGGTGACAAAGCTACCAATGGGTATGGATTAGTCAAGTATTAATCAAGATTCTGTTGCTGCATTGCCTATTTCTCACCTCAATTTTATTTTCAGAAACATTTTTAGTGTATTCTTTAGCTATAAACGAACCAACTTTCTCATTTTACAGCTAACAGTACACTGAGATATGTTTCTGAGAACATCTGAGGTGAGAAATAGGCGATGCAGTAGCAACATTCATATTTGATGAGTGCAGCCTAAGTTTGACATTTTGAATGCAGTTCACAAGCCGTGATTGACATGATTCGACAGCTGCGTTAGAGACTCCTCGGCTCTAATTGATTGTTTTTGTTCATGGCCAGTGGAAGCGCTACAAGGCCACAGAGCAGGAAGAGGAATACGATTTTATTCACATTTTATCAGTCTCATTTAGTGCCGTGTAAATAGCTTCAGCAAATATGACGAAAGTTATTTTTTTAATAAACGTTACCGACTACACCTTTAACCACACACAAGCCAGCTTAGGTTCACATGCATTCATAGAGTACATTGTCTCCCCAGCCCCAATCTCCCAAGTGCATTTACCAGCAAGTTGCTATATGTGATTATTAATTGCATGAGTATTTTAGGATTAGATTTAATATGTGTGATGTCACCATATCACAAAATGTGATAATAAAAAACTGTACGTAAGTATATGATTATTCATTAGCAGCAAAGATGGGTGATGCCTCTGAATTATAATGTTAAAGCACTAAAAAACAATCAAAGATTAATTTTACATATTATTTCAATGATGTTACTGTGACACAATTATTTTTTTTTTGCCAGGATAATTAATAATTTGATATAGTGGCGGCTCTTATTCAGACATACACCAACAACAAGGGTGTGTTTTAGAAAAATGTCATCATTTACTCTAGCCCATAAAAATTATAGAAAACTGCCTTAAGCCCTGAGAACAAAATGGATGTCGAATTGGACAAAACATCCATCTGCCACTTTCTTTATGGCACAGGCACAAGGCAATAACGAGGTTATTTGGCTGTTGGTATTTGCTGCCTGCTCCTGCTTCGTGCCTACAGGTGATGTGAGGGAAACCTCAATAAATTTAGCCATTCTGTCAACAGACTGTTCTATACGTGGATATGAAGAAAGTGGAGCTATTTATTTTAGCATGAAAAATAAATATGTCCTCGCTTAAAGAGCCGGGGGCCGAAATTCAAACAAAGCTGAATGCTCTAGTACACCCAGCTGAGCTACATAACATCTCACATACAGTATTTAAAACACACACTGGGCTACACACTGCTTTATGATTCTTTTTTTCTTCCTCCCAATCATTTCATTTTGACTTTTTTTTTTCCTTTATGTTGCTCCGGCTTCACATACAGTATCCCCATTTCATCTGTTTTCTCTTTCCTTTTCTTACAAAGAATAATAATGTTTAAGGTAATGAATGCTGTAAGGGTAGATACTCGAGAAGTGAGCAAACAAGAAAAAAGGAGGCTTTGTCATCTCAGACTCGCGTCTCTGCTATTCAGTGCCAGCAGTACACTCACATCACTTCTACTCCTCTCAGTACAATGAGCCTGAGACATCAAAGCGGAGGACTGAGAGGGAGAGAGCGGGAAAGACGGAGGGAGGGAGACAAAAGCGTAAAAGCGACTGAGGGGAGAAAGAGTGAAAGGGAAGACAGACACCAAAATACCTGTTTTTGTGGAAATGTATGGCGTCATTACAGCCGTATATTTTCTGCTATACTGCCTGCCTGGCCGCTGAATGCACGCCTGCCTTTTCCACAGCATATGAACCATTCTAATCTCCCCAGTCAGAAGTCACAGTATATAGCATATATTCATGTATGCAGCGGAACATTAATGGCCTTCCCTATAGACACTATCAAACTCATTTTATGCAGTACCAGCGGAAATAAGCAGCCACAGAACACATGTTGTCAAAACTATTAGCTGAAAGAACAAGAAATGTTTTTAAAGGTAGAACAATAACAAGTAAACCAGTCCATCCAGGACTTCAAATGCTAAATAAATTACCAACGAGGGTTGCCTATTTGAAGGCCACAAGTGCTGATTGCCTTGATATTTAAGGCAAACAAGCAGAACAATGCTCTCTCCGTAACTTATTGACAGATGAAATCAATAACTGAGACTGGTCTTATTCACCTGTGCTGGGACACGCTTTTTAATTTTAATTTGTGCTCATATTTTTGAGTTTGAGAGAGGTAATTTGTGAAAAAAAGAGCTAAATGCAAATGAGCAGCTCTCTCTCGCACGCGCGCTCTTATTGTGAAATGATTAACATTCCCTCCACAGATCAGAGCAGGTTTCTCAGCTCCCCTGGTTGAAATGCTAATGGTGCTTCCAACCCAGTTTAATGTCAATCCTATTCTACTTTTTTCCCTGTTAGGGAGGAGCTCCCTGTCTCTATTTCCATACACAGCAGCAGGAGGGACAGACAGCAGGCTTACTCCCCCATCTGGATCTAGGGAATCAGCCCAAGACAGAAAGAGAAGGAGGAACAGGAGGAGGGTGGAGGAGGATCCTCTTGTCCATGCGGGAGTTTTTTTTTTTTTTTTTTCCCCCTTGGTAGGAAGGGTGCAACGAATGCAGACTTTAAAACCTGATTTTACTTTTGCAGAATTCCACCTTTTAAAAGGCTTCAATAATAATAGCTGATGGCCCCATACCAGGAGAGAGTGGCAAGTCTTTGTAGTTTTCTCTCTCCCCTATTGATTGCATTTCTTTTTCATCCACCGTATTTATTTTTTTATGTTCCCACCACAGACCACTGGGTAGCATTCACGTGAGTCCAAACAGAATCTACACACAGTGGAAATCTGAGTGAAGCAATGTATCACCTGCTGCGGTGTTAAGGTTGGTGGGTTTTTAACATTCATCTATAAAGGTGTGCAACACCGGTCCGTGCACTGCTGTGCCATAAATATGAGGCAGAACTCTTTAACAAATGCCACCATTTCCACACCCGCACCACTAACACTGAGGCGTATGAAAAATTCTACAACAGAGTATTAGGCTCGCGCGAAATTGAGTTTTCTGGTGGTGTAATATTGACAGAATATCTATTTTAAGAGCAGACTGCATTACAGTCGATTTATCTACATTCACAGCCTCTCCATGGGTTCTGGATGTTTAAATTAAGAAAGCTAGCCTTATTCTGGTGAGATTAGAAAAGCAGACAGACATGTAAAAGTAATTTACAGTGTAGGGGCTGTGAGACATCACCTCTCCGGTAGATATGTAGATTAGTAACATGCAGAGATGGGGATTCAAGTCATATGACTTCAAGATTCAAGAAGTTTATAGTCATATGCACAGTGGAAAACTCAGCAGTTTGCACCGTACAATGACATTCTTAATTGCCAGTCTCCCTTGACACAAGACAATGATAAAATTGGAATTAAAGTTTAAAAACCTAAGTTAAATTGTAAAGAGCACCATGCCTCATGTAAGTCAGTCAGCTCAATGACTTGACTTGAGTCAGACTCATCACAAACAAGAGGACTTAAGAATGACTAACACTAACAAAATATTCAACTTGAATTTGACTTGATATTAGGACAGGTCAGTTTAAGCCAATTTAGCTCTCAATAGCCAGACGCCTATTAACCGGTAAATAACTGGTACATTTTTAAGAAAAAAAAAAGCAAAATAATGTGAAATACAAGAAGTGCTTTCCCATTAGTCCAACGCTCTATTGACTCAGTCAGCTTTGGTGCCGCATTTAAAAGCGCTCTCATTTAGATGTAAGGAAATGTTATTGTTTGTGTTGTAAATGTCGTCTTTTATTCTATTTTCAGCTGGCTTTGCCGACATGCAGGTGGCTAGCTGCGTTAAGATGTGGAAACAAGGCTCTTTGGTCTCTACTCATTTGCTCCACATTCAGCAATTAGCACTGGCAGGACAGCATGGCAACTGGTCACAAATATTCTCTGTGGTTAACCGTTGACATCCCTGCTTGGTATTCATCACTTAAGACTTGACTTTGACTTGAGACAGATGACTCAAAAGGATTTTACTTTTTTATTAAATATTTTTAGTCTAGATATTGAGAAGTTATGTATTGTTTTTGAAACATGATTGGTGTGATGAGCACTAGTGCAATGTGTGCAACCTACTATGATGCAGCAGATCAGCAGAGGCCAACAGCAAGGCAGCTAACATGAAGTTGGCTAATCGTAAAATAACTAGGGCTGCCCCCGACTAAGAATTTTCCTAGTCGACCACTAGTCATCATTTAGGGCTGTTAGTTGACTAGTCGCCCGCATGTTTACGTTAATAATGTAATTATTAAATCATATATTTTGGGCAGGGCAACACAATGGTCTGTCTTTAAACCGATTTAAATTTGGAATCTCGGGTGGATAAGCAGAATTTCATATTTGAGTTGACGTGTCTTGCTTGACTAATCGTGACTCAAATTTCATAAGACTCATCGTGACTTGGTTTGATTTTCACCACAGTGACTTGAAACTTGCTAGTGACTTGCACATGTGGGATCATTCCCATCTCTAGACTGGCTCAATATGACAACTCCCAGGTGTGGAGATATGTTTTATGTGTAAAACTGATTTTTGAAAGCATTTCCTGTCAAGTCAAGTCAGCATGTGTAAATACAGGTTAAAAAAAGGGGGTATCAAATGCTACTCTGCATTACAACCACGCTTTGCCAGAGATGCTAACAGGAGACGCAAACGCAGATCATTCCAGGGATGTGGGAGTGACAGCAACGGGGGAATTAGCGGTGTGATGACTGTCAACACACAATCCGCACCATGGTATCGTTACAGGGCTCATATTGTTTAGTTTGGAATTATTAGCTTTCTGAACATAGAGCTGAATCACTTGTAAAACACCCAAAGCTGCCACTCATCCTGAGCTGCGAGACTTTCAGAGACAAGCTTTGAGTTAAATTTGCATTCTTATTTTTCAGCTGCACTTGAGTCTGTGCTGCGTGTTAATATGCGTGTGTGTACATGTGTGAAGGTGCACATGTGATGACGAGTCTTTCAAAGAAGAGTTTTGCTGTGGAGTACAGGGCTGCGATTTATCATGCCACTACAACTGAAAATGATGGCATATAATCACACAGACTCCCAGACTCTGCTTCCCTCAGTAAAACATGGACATATGCCAAGGTCCCTAGTCTAATGAGCACTGTTGTCTCAGTGACAAAGCGCTAACCAGACAGACAGGGCTGTATGAGTGTGCTATGACAAGATACATGACTGCAAAATCAAAGGCAATTCAACAGGTGGCAAAAGCCTTTTTTTAAGAAGCAACTCTGACTTTTCTTTGAAGTCGTGCTTTAAAATAAGAGACCAATCTGGCTCATGTGCCGAACTGTTAACAATCAGGCTTCACAAGAAAAAAAGACAGAATCACTTGATTGTTCCTACCTTTGGGTCAGCAGTCAGCAGCTTAAAGGCCTCGTACACCTGCCTCTCTTTGACTCCTCCCCCGAGGTCAAGGAAGTTAGCTGGCTTTCCTCCGTGCAGGTCAATGATGTCACACGTGGCCATGGCCAAACCGGCTCCATTCACTGTAAAAAATGTGCTGTCACGTCAGTTCAATTAATAATGTGTACTAAAATATAGAGGATAACTAAATAGTAGACTCAAGTAGGTAATGGTACTGTAACCTTATAATGACCTAATGAATTTATTAAGCGTAATGAAGTTATATCTGACCATTAAGTTCAGGCTAGAGCCCAGAAATTGAAACAAAAGTCCCTGAGAGGAAAGTGTGATGCCAGCAGCCATGAGTTAATTAAAGTACTATTACCGCCGCCGAAGGAAAGATGACATGTACTGTACGAACACCCACAAAGGAATCCAGCAGTAAATTATCTACCAAAGAAGAGCAAACAGCTGAGAAAAAATGTCAAACTTAAAAAGTGAATTGGTTGGAAATCTTCTAATCAGGAATATTCAATGCTTCAAGTCGAGCAACACAGAGAAAACTTGATTAGGACTCGACTCCCGACTTCAGAGAAAGGAGCGTTGATTAAAAGAGGCTCTGCTGCGCTTTTTTGCGGCCGGTGTCATCATTTAGCCAACTGCCGGCGCGGCCACCCTGCTGAGTTGTGCAGGAGCCAAGTGCACAAAAAAAAATGTCTTACCTCATTTGGTTTAGCCAAGCTGAACTTGTGTCCTGGCAAGCTCCCCAACCGAGGTCTCAATAAAAGGGAAATTCACTTTAACAGCTGTCACTTTGGTGGCTTACAGAGCTCTCAAGGAAGCTGCAGGGCCTTAAAAGCTGTTGTTACTTTAAGAGAGGCTGGGAGCTGGGGATGCAGAATGTGTGTGTGTATGTGTGCACGTGTGCATGGGGGGGGTTGGGGGTAGTGCTAACAGACATCTAATGTGTTTATGAGGCTACGGGGTAAGACGAGAGAGCACCTGTTAGTGCTGCTGTACACTGTAAAAGCTTTGATTTATGACAAGAGAGGGGGCCTTTAATGAGAATGCTAACAATCTGGCTCACTGGAGACTTTCTGGGCGGATTATAGCTAATTAGAACGCATTGGTTACGGCAGCATTCCTTCTGGAGTCCACGGAAAGCTGCTTGTAATGTGGACTGGTGGAGAGCCCAGGCTGCCTTTACTTTGACTAAGTTTTAACTGTGTCCGAGTTTTTCACTTATGTGACTTAAGAGACACATTAAAGCCTTATGCCAGGAGGGGTTTGCTTATGGGAGAAATCATTTAATGGTGTGTGTGTGCGTGTGCGCAGGAATGAGTTCCATTTCAGGGTTTTGTTTCCATACCAAAGCAGGCAATATTTCCGTCCAGTCCGATATATTTGAGGTCCCACTTGGCTGCCTCCATCTCTGTGGGGTCGCTCTCAGTCATGTCGTCCATGGCGAACACGGCTTTCTGACGGAACTCGGCGTTGTCGTCGAAGTTGATCTTTGCATCAAAGCAAACCACTGGAGGGATGAGGAGATGACAAAGACAGAGTTAGGAATGAAGACGGCAGCAGAGGAAGCACAAAAGTGAGAAGGAGGGAGGTGGCAGGCGAGGGGAAGAAGGAAGAGAAGGACGACTTCAGATGTAAAAAGCCAGCTAATTATCATTTCTAAAACCTGAAATTAATGAACTGAGGGGTGTCCCCTCGGCCTACTGGTCTTAATTATTTCAAAGGTTGGCTCACGAAGGCTTGTGTTTCTGACACTGCCTCTAAGGGACAGACCATTATAGTAAATGGACATTTCCTTCAGACTTCAAAGAGAGTGCATTTCAAAGAGGCTGCACTCATGAAGCTACCTGGAAAAAATAGCAGCCAATAAATTAGTCAAAGGGCTTTTTGTACACACGGCAACACTTAAATAGTGACTGGAACTTTAAAGGTCTAGTGTGCAAGATTTAGGGGCATCTATTGGCAGACGTTGAATATACATGATTATTTTATTAGTTTCCTTTAGTGTATAATCACCTGAAAATAAGAACTGTGGTGTTTTCATTACCTTAGAATGAGCTGTTTATGTCTACATGCGGAGGGGGTCCTCTTTCACAGAGTCTGCCATGTTGTTTCTACAGTAGCTCACAACGGACAAATCAAGCACCGGCTCTAGATCAGACCATTTGTGTTTACTGTATGTGTTTTTGCGTTTTCATGTCAGCCAATGTAGTTCTACATGCTTGGCACATGGGAGGAGTTTCAGTTGGCTGCAATCTGCATTCTTACAGCTAGATGCCACTAAATCCTACACACTAGACCTTAAAAGTAAAAGGCCAAGTATATTCATTCTCTTTTTTTCACTGAGATATAAGGCTTTGACACACTGTGACAAAAAAGAACAACAAAACAACACAAACGCCTGCAACTATTTTGCATCAAACTGTCCCTACCTCCAACAGCGTCAATTTACTGAAGTTGCAACACTCAATAAAAAGTTTTGCACTGGCACTGATGCGAATTCGCAACAACTACCAGTATCCTATTGAGGGAGAGCAGCACCTAGCAGTTTGTCGGGGGTAGGTTGTTGTGTGTGAGTTTGATTGCAGCGAAATGTTCTGAGTGAATTTCCTCTCATAAACAGCTATATAATGTGAATGTTTATGGCTTTTATTGTGAAAGGTAAGAGCTGAAGGAGTTTTTCTGGTATGCCCTGCCTTTGTCAAGGTTGAAAGGAGTAATAAAGGTCGCTGTCTTGATCCAGACTACGGCTTCAGTTGTATAGGCACAAAAAGACTGGTTGATGCCTTTATTCGCACCGTAGAAAGCTCAGAAAAATTGACCTTAATAAAATAAAAAAAGTAGGTGCTTTTTCACTGTGTAACATTTGTGTTTTGTGTGGAAGTGCCCCTCACAAAAGCAACAGTTCAAAAAAATATATATAGATGTTGATACCACTGTCATTTGTCAGTGTTGTCTGTACAGTAAATATGTAGCTGGAGCCAGCAGTCAGTTAGCTTGGCTTAGCATAAAGACTGTATGGGGAAACACCAACCTCAGCTCTGTCAAAAGGTAACAAAATAGGCCTACCAACAAATCTAAAGTGTAGTAACTTAAGCGTCATGTCATGTCTGTTACATGTAAAACCGTCATATTCCAGTTTTTAAGGGCAAGGCCCAGTGAGACTCGTCTTGTCATTGCCATTGGAAGGTACATTAGGTGCAGCACATTAACTCGCGTAAAATGGCAACCATTTCACCCTAGTTCCAGTCTGTGTGCTCAGCTAAGCTAACCAACTACTGGTCCTGGTTTCAATTTTTTCAAAGCGATATGAGAGTGGTATCAATCTGTCCACCTAACTCTGAGCAAGAAAGCAGATAAAATGTTGAACTATTCATTTAAAGAAATTAAATCCCAGCTCATTTTAAGCACGCTGGGATCTGTTTTTAAATTTCTCTTTTTGACATCAGTAATTTCTCAAACTTTCAGGACTATTATGGAACTGTCTGTTGCTATTTATGTCTATCAAACCTTCAGCACCAACTTTTCTACTGAAAAGCACACTGCAGGTAAACAGACAGCCAGATATGTAAGAGTGAGAAAAGGTAACAAAATGTGGAAACATGGGAATTGGCTTTGAGAGTGACAAGCACACAGAGAAACACAAACTAAACACGTAAACAGACACAGGGTACATGCAGCAGGCACGCTCTCCTGGGACTAAGGAGTCAACATACTGTGTCCTCCAGGTAAAGTTGCACTCCCACTACACAATTCCTTTTGTTTTTGTTTTGACACATCTATTATTGCAGTCCATCTACAAAATGAATTCAGCTATTACAAAATGAGACAAAAAAATACAAATTTTCCACCCTTGAGAAATTTTCCCTTTCCGATACACGTCTGTTGAGTGCCTCCCGGAAAATAGCAGCACTCCCTTGTGACATGTGAACAAATCGAACCAGAGAATGGGTTGATTTTAATGTGAGGCTTGTCTACAAAGCCTGCCTCAATCACAGCCACTGCTTCTTCCTGCTGGTAGAAAAGGAAACTCATACCTCTCAGTGAAAATTTACCGTTTGAAAGGAGTCATTTTATTCATTAATATTCATAAGAAATCATGAAACAACAAACTTCCCTTGTCAATCTTTGATAAAGCATACTTTGAACAAGAATCTGTTGTCGAGGAGACTAAATAACATCAAAGAAGTGATGCATCTTCAGCGTGTTGTAATACGTCTCGATAGGACACATCACAGTCAATCTGTGTTCGGTGCCATAGACAAGACAATCACTCTTATTTCTTTGGGAGAAAACAAAGTTCAGTACAAGTTCAATGAAAGCAGCAGCACAACAGCTTGAATATGCTACGTGACTATGTATAATGTGTCTCTCATCTGAATGATGGGCACCTGAAATGTTTACCTGCTAACCTCCACTTGTGTCATGTTGTGCAATTTATTGTGTTAAGTGACACTGAGGGAGGGAAATTTACACATGTCTCTTTTTTCCTGGGGAATTCAAGTGTTTTCATCTATCAGGGAACACTTAAGAAAGGGAGACAGAGAAACACATGTACAGACTGTAGAAACTGGACTGAGGCAGGCTTTGAGCTCACAGATTGAAGCTGGACCCGTAGCTATATTTAAGATCTGAATCTCCATGCAAACTATAAAGCCTTGTTCCCACCCGGCAGTCTGATCTAGTTCAGTTTGTTACACATTAGAGTCGTTATTTTTGGGTTTCCATTGTCAAAACTAGCGTGTGGTACTGACAAAACCTCTCCATTCCATCTAGTTTTTTCATTACCCAGATGTTGGGGTTACCAACTGTAGCAAACTGATGGGAAACTAAAAGATGGCGCTAGAAATACTACAGCTCATTGAGAGAATCATCACTTTTGCTTGACAAGGACTCAGTTCACAAGCCCACCACTTTTAAATAGCCTATTGATTGTGACAGAGACTCCAAACACTCCAGCCTGTTCTTTTTGTTCTAAAAACAGCAGCGCGCATCCCCATTCTGTGGATGATCACCAAAGTGCAGATGTTCCTCTGCACTTTGGTGAAGAGGACATAGAGTGAGAGCTGGGTGTAGCAGTGAGTAAAAACCCCTCATACATTTATCAGCAGAGGAGATGCAAAACAGATCAGGGTTTGGGTACGGTAAGGTTCTCAGGGTATGATACCAAAAGTGTTATTTGACACAAAAGGAACTTGGTGTTGGCTCCGAATTACAGAATCGCCCCCAAAGAGAAAGCTGTTTAGGATCAGCTCTTCCAGCTGTTTTTGGAGACAATTTAAAAAAGCATGCCATGAATGTTGTACTCAGAGTTACATTTAAAGGTCCAGTGTGTCGGATTTAGGGAGACATATTCTCAGAAACGTAATATAATACAATAAGTATGTTGTCTTTATTGTGTAATCACCTGAAAATAGGAACTATTTTGTTTATTACCTTAGAATGAGCTATTTACATCTACATTAGACTCACAAGTCAGTCTAGACACTTTGCTTAACTAAAGACTGATGACTTTCTCCCTGAGTCTGTGTTTAGATGGGCGGATACAATTTCAGAGTTTAAAAAAACTCCCTATGTTGCAGAACCAATAGTAAATCCGCACGGCGGTCCTTCGGTGGCTCACTGAACTCTTGTGCTTGTAAACATAGTCCGACTAGAAACACGTGTAGCGGTACAAAATGGCTCAAGTCGCTGTAAGTCCTTCATTTCCACAATCTTGTGGACTGAGCACACGTTTGATGAAATGGAGTCAAATCTCTCGGCATCCATTTCCAATCTCTCTGTGTGTTTGTTGCCTTGCGGACGAGAAAAGGGGAGCGCACATTTCCGGGAGGGCGTGTCCTTTTCAAAAATGCAAGAGCCGTTGCTTTGTTGCCGGCCGTTTTCGCCGGTGTGTTAAACACACTTTAGAAAGGAGTGTCCCCAGACTATCAGAAGGCGGAGATCTCTGATTGTCTGGTGGCGAGACTACATCTACATAAGGGGTAGGGTTGGGCGATATGTTAAAAATTTCCAACTGGCCGGGTTCCACCGGCTGCAAACAGCGTCACGTCAAGCGTCTTGTTTACTGTTTGCTGAGCCATGATAGTTAAAGCATTTTCCACCTAAGTTATTACATATATTTGAGTTATCTACAAGTTTACTGTACTGTTTGTCATCTACTCGCTTTCAAATGTCCGCCACGGACATTTACACAATGTCACGGATAAACATGGGTAAATGCATGAAAAAAAAATCACATCACATAGGCTATAACCTCTGATAATGGTTTATTCATTTAAAAACACATTGTGCTCGTTTAGCACACTATTTCATGTAGTTTATATCTGCTGGAGGGTCGCGTAGGGGAGCGTAGCGCGACAAAAATAGAAGAGCCGTGTAAAATAGAGAGTTGTCGTGGCGCTCCCGTTGCCGGTGGAGCCGCTGTAATAGATTAACGGGGGGCGAGCTGCTACGGGACTCGCGCTGCAGACGTGTCGCGCCGCTGACGTGCCCGGCGGACCCCGGACGTAACTTTAAGCTCCGCCATCACTGATGTGGTTTGTGAAAGACTTGTCGGAAATCAGTGTAAAGCTGCCAGTTCCAATATGCACACACTCTGAATTGTGCTCTACATAGTAATTATGGACTAGCCTATATGTACCGAGTTGAATTCTGTGGAGACAGACCATTAATTTAGCAAAATACACGCCCATATTCGACCATAAATGCTCAATGCAAAGCACCTCATGAATGCTGATGCATATAAATAAGCCTGTTAATCAGTGGGTCTTTACAGTGAATCATGGCAACAACTCCTGATAATCAGTGGTATCCCCGACCCTGGGATATCACTTGAATTTATTTAAGTTTGTTATGGTGAACTTGACCTGCATTATGATTAGGACTCATTAGGATGATGAGGATATGGAGTTTAATAACTGTCAGTGGCTTTATTTCTAGACTTTGCTAATTTACACAATCCATATGGTGGTGAAGATGTAAGTAAGGTGACTGGAGTAGGCAAAGTATGTGTGGTAGCAACGGCCATGTCTCGAGTCACTGCAGCAATTTTAAACTCAAAAACTATATGAAAACTTAAATCGTACTTGGTGAAATATATTTACAGTATTAGATGATATCACTGAACTCTGTTGACGCTCTGTTTTGCAATTATTTAACACTATTTGATGTTCAAAGGCTGTGGTGCACTTCCCAGCTGACCATATGGTGTGTCTGGCCCTCTCTGTGCTCTGGGGATGGGAATGGTGATGGTGAGACAGCACTGATGAAATAGAGATTTGAGTTGTCTTATAATTTTTACAACTGAAACGTGTTTGTCGAAAAGTTCTGGCTCAATACCAAAAGTACAATAAAACACTGAGGCTGGTCTGAATAGTTATGATAAGGTGGATCTGTAAGTAACGTGAAATTAAGTGAAATTTAATGTGTGAGGGACACCATTGTACATATAATGACTCCTCTCACATTTAATTTCTACAATCTGGCTTCAATTAACCACCTCACCACCTGCATTGCCAATTTCCCCTGTCTAAAATGTTCATACGCAACTTTTGTTTGGGAAGTGTCGACGCCTCTTTCTGGCATCATTTGTGTGTACACAGTAGCTATAAATGTGACTCTTGTGTTTTGTAGAGGAGGAGACCTCTGGGAATAATTCAGCTCCCAGTAAAAACCCCCTGAACAATGAACACTGAAGGAATTCAAACCGGGAATTCAGGCTTGGCACATGGGCGACGTTTCAGCTGATTGCAATTTGCAGTCCTCACCACTAGATGCCACTATATCCTACACACTGCTACTTTAAGAGACCAAATACAATACAAATCTAATAATATGTTTTGGACAATTCATGTGGGAAAGTTTGAAATGACAAGTGACAACTCTGGAATTGTTTTTAATGCGGTACAACTGAGAGTCTGTCACTTGTTAAAAAAAGGCCAACTACCAATTTAGACCTCCATTAATCTTACATTACTACCACTGTTTTACACAGCCTTTCCAGCATAATAATGACGAGCCGACAGTCTGTATTTAGACTTCAGCCTCACTGTGGCAATTTCTATTTGTACAAAGAGCTGACGGACAATAGGGACATCTTGATATCTTGACTCCACAATAAATATGTCCTCAATCTAATTACTTAAAAGTTAATTTCAAAGGACTAAACATATACGCTAGGGTGTGTTACTATAGAGACAGTGAACTGAGGATGATTATCTCCTGACCTTTTCATTTATTTTCTATTCAGAAACACTGAATTTCTCGCTCATACTAAAGGAGCTCCAGGTTAGTGTGCCTAAGTATTTTTGGTTCAGCTCATTGTTAAAAATCAGAATAAGGTAGATTTTCAACTGAAGGATCCAAGAGAAAACAGATCTTTTACGACACAAAACGGTGGGTGAATAGTGCGATAATTCTAACACTTACATAATGTTGAATGGGGTATTACTCTGATTTACCAACTCTTTCTATACTAAAATGGCAGGGTGGCTGGGTTTATCTAGAGCTGCTCATTTTTAACAACAGAAGTTAAGCAATACAGCTTTTTTTAGATTTTGCTGCTGAGGAGTTGAACTAACTATAATAAAAATAAAGCAATCAAAAACACTGTTATTGCTGAAATGAAAACCAATTCAATTTTAGGTATTTCAATGACTTTTAAGGCCTGATATACAGTATGTCATTTAAAGCATGCAGCTTATCAGATTTTCTTTTTTTTTTTAAATATTCATAGATTATCCCTAAGTGGTTACTCTTTGACGACCGTAGAATAAATGAAGGATGTTGCTGCTGCTGTAATTGCTCATTGGAGTTCCTCATTACTAGTTGATGATAGACTGTGCGCCTTTAGTTAATCATCAGCAACTAGGACTCATCAACAAACATCAACATGCTATGAATATGGAAATCTCAACTCCCTGAAGCCATTTGGAATTTGATCCAAACAAAGTCATGCCGACAAGAAACTGACGTCAATGTGTTGCAATTACACTTCACATTCTTAAATGCATTCAGACCCGAGGATATGGTGTGCCACAGTCACAGTGATTAATAGGTGGCTGCATGTTGCTGCAAAAAATGCTCTGTATTTAAAGCGTTGAAATATTGCAGATATTTGACGTGATCTGGGGACAGTTAATGACACACATGCAGAGTCATGCAAAGACACATGCACACATATAGACAGAGGCCAAGTCAACACACACACACACACACAGACAGGCGCACACACACACAAAGACAGGCATTTTCCACGATACAAGGTACCTTGTCCTTCGGGAGTCTCTCCGAGAGGATTGACTTCGACTTGAGTGGCGTCGACTTTCAGGAACAGATCATAGAGCCTCTTAATCTGATCTGCTGCCTGTGAAGTCCACATAGGACAGTAATTACCGCATGGTTCGGCTCTGAGCAGCCGGCCCCGCCAAGGCCACTCAGCCTCCCACACAGGCTACATAAAACACGGCAAATCACCTTCAACATCACACTGTCTGAGTTTGTTTTGCATGAATATGTGTGTCTCTGTATTGAAAGGGAATATTTTTCTCTTATTTTTTTTCCAAAAGGTGACAACTGGCAAATAGGACATGCATTGCAGCACATACAAATGTAGTTTCACATATATATCATTATAACCTGGCTGTAGCTTTTTTTTTTACATGTAGGATTGATATTTACAGTCTATGGACAAAAGATGAATGCAGCCAGTCAACAAAGCAACATAGAAATGCCACAACACTTAAATCATCACTGTCAAAATCTCCATTTTAAAAGCACTTCAATTGATCTCTGTATTGCTGCAACTGTTCTTTAGTAATGAAGACAGCTTGACACAGCATTGAAAGACTTCTAAATGCACAGCTCCAGACAAAGTCCACCAAGCTCACTTACTTTTCTCCTGTCTCACACACACACAATCAGTGTAGGCACACTCTTGCATCTACACAAAGATCCTGTCATCCCATAGCTCATTCAAGACGGTAAAGGTGTTAAAAGAAGAGGAGCTGTAATTATCTCTGAATTAAACAGTCTGGCAGCTGACTCGCAGCAGCATACTGACAATGCAGAAACTTAACCAATCACTTTCTATTTCTCCCCTTGCCTGTTTAAAATCAATGCCCATTCAGTATCCTGCAAAAAAAAGGATCGCATCCACTTCGATGCAACCAAAGCTCAAACATTCTTGACTTTTAGTTTGCTTTTCTGCAGATTCACTTGGCTGACTTATACGTATTCCATGTGCTAAGATTCTGAGCTAATCTGATTTCTCATGCCATGGTGCCTGTGGTAAAGAAAACAAATTAATGATCTGATGCCAAGAGACAAATGGCTTTGAAATGAACTCTATATCAAAGCACACATACTCATTCTGAATGTGAACCTCGGGTGTTTCTGTACTGTTCTTCCCTGGCCTCTTTTTACTAGCTAATGCTGCCTGAGCAACATTTGTAAAACTTGAGATGACAAGAGAAAATGTTTGTTCGCTGTCCTCAAAATTATAGGTTGCCCATTGTGACGAGTTTCGTTTCTTACTGGATGATTCACTCACAAAATCAATGTGAGACATGTTCTATCAGATGATGGTTCCATTAGTGATGTCAGCTCCCTCAGCCTGGCACAGCGCTGTGCTGTGCGTCACTGCCAGATATATGACAATAGACCACCTGGCAAGTGAGCCTAGTGTAATGACACTTCACAACTTGCCTCCAGAAAACTAATAATAGCCAAAGTTTGGTGTGTTTGTCAATGAGGATTCATCTGTCTGTGCATATGGGCGTGTGTGTGTGTGTGTGTGTGTGTGCATTGTAGATTTTTCTGCCTCTTCTTTGCATTGTGTCTTTAAAGCCTTCAGTGCACCCATTACCTGTCTCTGCAGAGGTCCTTTGAAACCCAAATTAGCTGCCATGCGGAGTGCCTGGTCGTCTCGCACGCCTTCAAATATATCTATGACTTCCTATAGGATTTTGCAGAGAGAGAGAGAGAAAGAAAGGAGGGAAGGAAACAAATGGAGAAATGGAGTGAAAGAGAACAAGAGGCTCAAATGCTGGGCTATAATTTGACACAAAGCGGATGCTCATATTAAACTGCAGACATCATAATTAAGTAGTGGCAAGCTGCCAGACATCGAGAAAAGAGACTTGGGGCTGAGACGCTGGATTTATGATCATCAGACTCCTGTATCCTTGACTTCAGATAGCGAGAAGCTCGCTTATCAACTTTTTTTTTTTTCCATAGGTATAAAAATGGATGAAGGATTTCAGTGTGCACAGTCGTGAAGACAGTGAGTCTAAAACTGCTGCTGTCATTAGCTGGTGTGCACCTATTCTGTACAAACTAGGTCTGGACCATATAGATTTTAATGAGATGTTTGAGGGGCTATCATGTGTGTTAGATAAGCAACACCACAGCTGTGTATCGCACATACAATCTGAAATCTCCGGTGGAAATAATGAATGATATAAATCTCAGCTGTATCTTCACAATCTGCTCCAACATCTGCAGACAATAGTGAAAGGAGGATATACAACAACAGGAAATAGAGGCAAACTCCATCTGTATTACTTAAATTGTACATCTGTTATCAGTGACAAGGACCTGTTGCCAAGTAGCCGAGTGACTACACTGGATTCAAGTTGTGTATATGAAATCTCATTAGTAGCAATTTATAGCACAGAAGGCTGTGTATCTGTTCATGTTACGCTTTAGAGAATTGCTATATGTGTGCATCATGTTCAGCTGTTGCAGTGTGCACGCAGGCAGGACAATACATTTAACTGAATTAGCAGGAAATATAAACTGAGAACTCCATCTGAGAGGGCTGCTAAAGAATCCAGCCCTGGCATGGTTTAAAGTTAGTCAGATCTTTAAGAAACAATGATGAGGGTTCCAAGAGTGCTGGACAGGATCAATTAATTTGAACCTCTTCATTGTTTTTTGAGGCAGATATGTTTTAATTTTGATTGGGTTAGGTGCCGAAGTCTGTAATTTGGTACCGACCAAATTATGACTCTACTACCAAGTACCAATTCATGTTAAATCCATTGGTGCCAAACTCAGCACCCGAAAGTGCATCTAGGTGAGAAAGCCAGGCTTAGATAAAAGGTGGAGGTGCTGCAAAGCACCCCGAGACTGGGAAGCCGGCCACGGAGCTCTGAGGCCGGTGTTGCAGCTCTTTAACTTCAGACAAGAGACAGAAGCACCGCCAAGCTGGGATGCCAAAGCTCCATAGTAAATCTGTTGGCTTCCTAGTGATCCAAAACTTTTGCTGCAGTAAGGATATGTCACAATAGTTTTGTCGTCTGGTCTTTTTCCTTTTCAATATAATTTTGGTAATAGCCTTTTATCACTGGTAGATGAGCAGACACGCAAACACACACACGAAACTGACAGACAGAAGATTAGCTCAACGTGCAGAGGAGCAGCATTGCTTTTTAGTCAACCAAGTCAGCCCTGCAGCTTTCTTAAAAAAATCCCATCTTTGTTATTACACAGGAAGTTAAGCACTAAAAAAGTATGACCGGACCAAATTACAGGTACCGGTATTGTTTCAAACGTGAACAGTACCCTAGTTTTCCTATTCTTCTCATTTGATATTGTAGTGATGGTTATAAGCCACAAATCACATACCTTAAAGATGAGTTCTGGCGAGTTGGCGGCTACCTCCTCAATATCCATACCCCCCTGGGGGCTGCCTACCATGACAGGACCATTACAGGCGCGGTCCATCAGGATGGCAAAGTAGGTCTCCCTGCTAATGTCCAGGGCCTCAGCAACCATCACCTGGATATGGCACAGCAGAGGAAAGAGGGGCTAATGGAAGAAAGAGTACCTACTACAGCTCTAATGAAAATACCTTTTGATTTTTCTTGATGTTCCCCTGGTAGACTTAAATTTTTACATTACAATGATTACATCTTTAAAAATGTCCATGATATTCAACACTAGATTAAACACAATGACACAGGCAAATAAGCAGGGTCCACTGATTGGCAGAATCTACGAAGCATAGCTCTGAGAAAATCTTTTATGCTGTGAATAAGAGAAAGGGAGGCAAATAGAGAGCAAGGTAACTCAGAGCCTGGCAGACAAGCAGAAAGAGGAAGCAAGCGAGAGGCTCATTTGGAAAAGAGAAAGAAAAAACCTGATAGGAAACTATCAGTTGTGTGGCAGTTAATGGGCTGCAGGTTTTTGGATGAAGTGTTTGTTTGAACATGCACAGCCCTTATGTTCTGTCTCCACCCTGTCGCCCAGCAAATGAGGATGGATGGTCTTCTCTACCCTCCATGTTCACAGACAGCACTCCTATCTCCTTGTCCAAATGTTGTCTTCTCCAGTCGCTCAAATGCTCTCTTAAGTTCCCTGTTGTTCGACTCGTGGCTTGATTCTTCACTCAAACTAAACATATTCCATTCCAACTGTCTCGGTCTTTGCTTTCCCCCTAAAACACTCGTTTTAGCCTCCTACGTTCTTCTCCACAGCCATCTTTTACACTCCCTGTCTCATCTGCCCTTCTCTTCTCATCCTTCTATCTGTGCCATGACAGCAAATCCATGTAGATGGTGAAGTGCTGTCCCGTTCCCTGTGGTGTGCTCTGCTCTGTGGTGCAGCATGGGTTGAGGGTTGACGTGAGCTCCATTGAGGGGTTGACAGCTAAACTCTGGCTGTCATCTGACAGACCAGGTTGTGACTACACCATTACTGTACTTAGGGATGTCCCGAACCAATCTCAAAAATCTGTATCAGGACCGATTAAGGCATTTTGTAATGATCAGGACTGGCTATGTTGAGCTGTAAAGAGTTTGTTACGGTCCTTTGTTTTACGCCAGCTGTAACACAGGTGTTCTTACTTGCAAAGATTTTATTCACAGCTGTGCAAAGAGTGCAGCCGTCTTTAACTCCACAACTGTCTGAGCCCTGCCAGCGGTGAAACACCACACACCATAAACAACAGCAAAATGCAATGTTTATGTCATTTACCGAAATTTTAAACACTCATTTCAGCTCAGTGAGAGTCTTGTGTTTTACCTTACTTCATCTCTGGTGCATGATATTTCACTGTAGGCTGAGGAGAGACAGACAGTGGACTGTCACACTCACCACATCACTGCAATTGAGACAAAAGCTACAAGCCAATAGGAGTAGGCTAATAAATTAATAAAATGTCAATAGTTAATTTAATAATTAATGTAGGGTCAGATGTTCAGATAACGAACATAAACGCAGCAAACACTGGAGAATAGTCTCTTAAAGGGACAGAGAAAGTCCCTCGAGACAGTGACAAGGCCAAAAAGATTAAAGAGTGGATTTGTTATTTTATACTTTATTTTATTAACAAAAAAAAAAAAAAAAAAAAAAAAGCACTAAGGAATTGCTTGGATGCATTTTTTTTCTTTGATCATACATATATATTGGATTTCTAATTACTTAAGGGTACCTGTAGTGTGCACTGTGCAGCAGGATCACTTGACTGGTACATCTCTAACTGTACTCGATCCTTTAGGTCAGTCAATGGCTGCTCTTGCCTGGTCTGATTTCAGTGCCCATGCTGAAAGAGGATGCTTTCAGTAAGACTATATGATGGCCAATTGGAGGTCACGTCTCTTCTCGCCCACATCTAATTCAACTTTTGTCAGTTTATGTTGTTGTTTGTTTACCTTCTCCTCTGCCTCTGAGACATGGAGTTCATTGTGAGCTTGTGGACTTCCTGGTCCGCAGGTGCTTTCTATAAAAATGACAAGTGTAATACTCATTTGATTCGACCTAAACTCTGCAACAGGAGTAGGAGGAGAGGTTAGGTGGAACAGGGGGGTAGCAGGGGTAAAGGGAGATGGGGAGAGATGAAGAAAGAAAGCGGGGGACCCACACACAAGCTACAGACTCAAAAGGCTTCATCACCTGGCAATGTCTGTTTTGAGGAGGTACTGCATGCAGCAAGCGAGTAGAGAAAATGATATTCCTGCTTGTTAGTGGCACATAGAAACAGTTGTTTACCAAACACTTTAAATTCACAGTGGGCCCAGTTCAATTTATGCAATGAGCCATAACACCAGCCAGCGCAAACCCACAGTAAACAACAGTGGAAGGCTACTATTTAGACCTAGTGGAAGAAAAAAACACAAAAACCATAGAGCCAGACTGCCTTCACAGTCATTAATTTTACAGAACTGCATTACTGGACTCAAAATGCCTTGAAATGAGGTCAGGAAAAAAAAAAAACACAAAAAGAAAAAGCAAAGTATATCTTTCTTTCCTTCAGTCTGTGCAGCGGCTCACCGTTTTCACTTTCACTCCATCTTTTGGTGTCTGTTTGGTAGTCAGGTTGAAACCCAGCATCTTATTGGCCAGTTCACCAACCACAGCAGGGCTAAAGGAGAGAGGTTACAAGTCAAACAGTGTTCTTATTCTAAACAACAGTCTTAATTTAAAAAAACAAAAACAAAAATCACTGAAAAGCACACACTTACAAGATGAAAGATGAGAAAAGCAGGTGAACCTGACAGATGAATCAGTATTTCTTTATCTCTCCGGAGTTTTGTTCAGCTGAAGAGAGATATGCCTCAGCACTTTCTGGGCATTAATGTAACATATTCTGACAAAGCACAGTTTTTGGATACACTTTGGTACATCTACACATCGCTGTGAATGAACCTCTGCTTGTACTGCGTGCCGGGGCTGCTTCTGAAAGCCTGCTCTGGTTTTGTTAGTGAATAAAAATGAAGCTGGGGTTGTACTCATCTTTTGATGGATGAGAGGAAGGTGAACTGTGCACTCATGTCACTGTCTGGGGACACTGAACTTCAGCATATCTCACTTTGAGAAAGTTTCCGGCCATTCCGAACCCTGAAGTAGGGTGACGATGATACATATCTGGGACAATCGTCATAAATCACCTTTTTTGCCTTTAAGGCGGCAGGGAGTGGTGGGTACCTTTATTGAAACGATAGCACTGTTTTAGTCCTGGAAACTTGGCAGAAGGAAATGCAGCGCCTGAGCAAAGAAAAATCCTTTCAAGTTGCTGTTTAGCCTTTTGAAAAATGCACACAATTCTGGAGTGAGCCTTTACTGAAGGAATACACTCATCACACTTTGTAACTCTAAGCCAGAACAAAATAAACCTCAGCAACGGCACAAAACCCAATCAACCCGAGAGAGGAGAACACAGTATGGGGTGCAAAACGCTTCTGCCGACCTTAAAATCACTTTTTCAACATTTAATTGAGGGTAGTTGTTGGAAAACAAGACACTGGAAGAAAGAAAAAAACTGTTTATTTGCAGCTCAAGTAATCCTGACTGTGTCTTTGTGCCTTGGGAGCATCTTCAGAGAACTCTTTGAGCCTCCTCACTCTCAAAGTCGCTGTCGCAGGAGAAATAATATGAATCTATCTCCTACAGTCATGAATGTGAAATGTAGATAGAGGCATACTTACTCCTTGGTTAAGTGCACTCCACCTTTAAGGCCACTGTCAAACACGCCCTTTCCTCTGCCACCAGCCAGAATCTGAGCTTTCAACACAATCTCCTTGGCATCTGAAAGACAGAGAGAGATGGATAGAGAGAGAGACAAAGGGAGGGGAAAGAAAGACAAGAGAGAGACAGAGCACTTAAGATATAGGCTCAGCACCTTGAATGCCCCCTTGGGTCTGCCACTTATCTGTCCATCTGATTGAAGGAAGCAGGGTTAGAGGGAAAAAAAGAGGGGTGAGTGCGTGATATGTGACAAGATTTGGGACTTTGTCGGGAAGGAGAGAAGGTTTACACTCCAGAGATCAGCACCCATCCACAGGGAAAATATCCTGACTCACTACTAATTACAATGTGGTACAGGGATTACTGTGCTTGTATTGTAATGGACATAAAGATTTTTTAAACAAGACTAATGCTGTGTTCACACAACGACACTGCAACAGTGTGACGAGCTACATTATCGCATAGTTGCCAAGTGTTGAAGGGTTTGTTAAGGTAGCTACTTCATCACTGGCTTGTGTGCCTGCTACTTGCCACTTCATCTTAAGTTTGTATTTGATCAGAACATATCTAGGCTATGGTTTTGGTCCATGTCTGAGCCCCATTTCAACATCACATTTCACTGCTCCATTGCATTGTGTGCACTGCAATGCAGATAAAGTTAGCATAGCCAACTAAGCTGAATACCTCAGTACCACAGCTTAAAACATTCATTCATTCATTCATTCATTCATTCTCCTTAACCGCTTATGCTGTTGGGGGTTGTGGGAGGGCTGGAGCCTATTCCAGCCGACATTGGGCGAGGGGTGGGGTACATCCTGGACAGGTCGCCAGACTATTGCAGGGCTGACACATGGAGCCAGACAACCATTCACACTCACCATCATGCCAACGGGCAATTTAGGGTCACCAGTTAACCTAACCTGTATGTCTTTGGATGGTGGGAGGAAGCCTGGGTACCCAAAGAGGACCCATGCTGACTCAGGGAGAGCATGCTAACTCCGCACAGAAGGGCTCTCCCACTCTAGGGTTCAACCCTCTACTCAGCTTGAAACAAAAACATAATTTTTTTTATGCTTCACCAGGTTATTGGAGTGCTTAAAAAGTTAAGGGTTAGCTTAGTTTTGATTTGTAGCGCATCATGCCTGTCTGCAGACAGGCAAAACAACTGTCTTATACTAAACACGTTTTCCAAGCAAATACAACATGCTAATGTTATTAGCGCCAGCCTATGGCATTGTACATTGTATACATTAGCCTAGCGCAGGCGGAGATTTCCTCTGCTCATATGAAGCCAGGATAAATCCTGAAGTATAAATCCCTGAAGGATATATCACACACACGACTTAAAATGCTATTTTAGTGGAGGCTGAAATACAAGTAAATACAAGCTTCATTTCCACTGAGGGAATTGGTGTCAGCATACAGAAACAGACAGGAGGTCTGCGTCACCGCGACACTCAGTGTGAGGGTGGGCGAGTTCAACTTTCTGTCAACAACAGGGGTGTTTTGAAACACCCCCATTTTCACAGGTCACTTAGCCTGCCCCCCCCACTGCAGGAAATAATGGATTAATCCTGGAAAGCTGTTGATGCAGCACTTTTCTCCTTATGAAAGTAACACAGTGATTATTCAACCAATGACAATTTGGTCGGATGAGAGCATAGCAACCAAATAATCATCTAGTCGACCAGGAGACTACAGCCCTAGTTCCTATTACGGAAAAAGCATGACCTGCCCTACTCTGCCTCTGACTGGCTAATGCTGATATTCTTATCGTAACTTCAACCAATCTCATTCCTCATGCTTAAATCTAACCAACCCAACCCAACCCGAAGGCAAAGAGTACTAGCCAATCAGAGAAATGGCCCTTTGGTGCAATGAGTGTTTGTTTCAGGGTAACAGGCTGTTGTTAATATGTCCAATGGGACCATATTAACGACTACTGGGGATTCAGAATTATGGGCCATCATAACAATGGGCAGTCACTAACACAGACAACATCTGAGGCTGACTGGAATGTCATTAGTTTTGTAGGTGTTTGGTCATAAACCAAAATATTGGACAAATTATAATTTTGACTGCATTATGGTGCAGAAGGAAATGTCAGATGATGAATGTCTAAACCAAATTTAACAGCAATCCAACCAACAGTTGTTTAGCTTAGACATTTTACTTGAATCCATAACTTTCAATAAAAAATCAAAGGATTACTAAAGTCCGTAGGCTGCATCTTCTCTAAAATATGAATGTCTTCACAAAATTTCAAAGTAATGCATCAAACAGTTGTAGAGATATTTCAGTCCGGACCAAAGTGGTGGACCGAACGACAGGTCCGTCTAAGAATACCATGCTAAGAATACCTAGAACAAACAACATACACTTGAATTGTTTCACTGGTGCATTTCCTTATAACTGTCATCTGGTTACAATCTCAGTGCAAGAAGGAAAATAAGCAACTGGACAACTGTTGGAAACTTTCACATGACCTTGCTCTAATTATATAACCACCTGCATCCCCTTTGCTGTCACTGCCACCTTGCAAGTAGTCGCACATCAGGAGGAGGCTCCTCAGCTGTCTTTTCAGCATCCTGCCCACAATCTCCCTCTATTCAAATGGAGCGAGGACACTTGATGAAAGATGGTTTCTGGCTAGGTTATTATTATCTAGGTGGGGGAGTTCAGCTATTGACAGGTGGCTGCCATCAGGGTGGGAAGTGGGTGTTAGGGAGAGTGGAAGGGGATGATCCGCCATGCAATGCTTAGAAAGACACCTTGACCTTGAGGACTGGAGACAGGCTCCTCCCTTGACTGGGGAAATAAAAAGAAAAAAAAAAGACACCTCTATGTGCAGGGTGGAGAACGTCTAGACAGGAGCCAGTGAGCTGAGAGAGCCCCAAAACTCTGGCCGTGCTCGCTGCTGCTGTAGTAAGAAAAGGACCCAGAGAAAATAGCCTCTGACAGGGTGGCAGGGATTAAACTAACACTGCATTAGCGAGGCCCGTTCTCTGTGGAGAGTCGAGAGCTGAGAGGGGAGAAAGAAAGCGGAAGAACGAGAGAATAAAGGTGTGCTCATATGCAGAGGGCTTTGAGAGGAGTCATAAATGAATAAATATGTTAATAAAAAACCGCTACTGCGCAAAATTAAAAAGAGTTCAAAGCAAGATGAAATAGAGTGTCCTGTGGGCATGTGCAGCGGAGAGGGACGGCGCAGAGGAAATGACTTTTGCTTTAAAAAGGAGAAAAAAAGAAACATGAAGAAGAACAAAGATGTAACCCAACAGGGAGATTGCATTGTTTGAGGTGTGGAGAAAGGTAAGAGTATTGACACATTGATGAGGACCTTAAAAAAGGTAAGGCATGGTTTTAAAGCGAAGATGTATTAAATATATTAAAAGGCATGTAATGTGCCAGGGAAGGTAATGGAGTGAGAACAAGGCAGGTGTTCATTCCTGCTGCACTAGTAATTGATAGCAAACCTGCTTATTATGCGGCACACAACAAGATATTGTAGCAATATCAGCAATTATGAATGGGCACTGAAAGAGCAATGTGCTGATAACAAGAGGAAACTTTTTAAAAGAAGAGACAAAACGGGAAAAGCATTGTACATGTCCTGATTAAATGCATTCACGCTGCATATCAAAGACTGTATGATGAAAACTCGTGTGCCATTATCACAAAAAAAAAAAAAAAAAAAAAATCTGCGGAGAATCATACCAAACTCTCGGGTTAACACTGAGACACCACACTCTGTTGGAACACATGAAGAGGATAATGATGTCCTCAAAGATCACAGTGAACATGGTGCATGGTAAAGAGCAGGGCGGCCATTATCTGGTAGTTTGACAGACATGAGATGGCCTCTAACACTCAGACAAAGGTTGGTCCCTAATGAGTGCAGAGTAGAATGGGGAGTGGATAGAAAAGGAGTAGTAGTATGTAAAATCACAGACAAGTTATGCCTTTATGTTCAACCCAGACACTGCGATGAGCAAGGGGAAAGAAGGGCACATGTCTTAAGTTAAACAGTGAAGACACCAGCGAGCACTGTACTGTGGGAGAGTCAGGGCTTAGGGTGCAGTGAAAAATGTCTTTGATTATGTTCATCAGACAGCAGCAAGGCTCTACCTTGAAAGTATGTTTTCAATACTGTGATTGTGAACTACGTTTATTTGTATAACCACAGCGTTTATAGCCCCAGGTACTAAAGTCAATATTAATACTAGAACTCAACAAGAAAATAAAGACAGAACAATGATACAACACAACAAAGCAGCATAAAACAAGAAGCACCTGGTCATCCATAAATACATGGCTGAACACTCTTAAATAAACTGTTTCAAGTTGAGTTTAAAATGATCCCAGTCAAGATCTAGTTCGAGGTTTGTGAGTAAGGATTTCCATGTGTTGATACTCCGAACACAAAGAGCTGCTCTCAGGTTAATTTTTTTCAACTAGACTAATTACTAACCTTTACAGTACCTACCAATGTATCATACATCAAGACGACAGTATTCATTAAGACACCGTGGAGCCCAACTGTGGAACATGAGCTTGAACTTTTTAACTGACTCTATGTCCTTGTCCCAAAACTAAAAAGAAACTTAAATGTGGGTTAATGACAGAAAGATTTCGTATTGTATAAATCATCACTGTGCTGTGCGGCTGCTGTGTTTCTGCATAGTACTGATTTATTTGATGTCCTGTTAATGTCTTCTCAGTAGTGTCAACTGTATTGAAGATATGTGTCTTTACTGACATTTTACTTTGCATCATGTTGTATATCTTTAATTTGGTGCATGTTTTATTCTTCCCTTTAGGTGAGGTACCACGAAAGGGCTTTCTGTAAATTGTTTTTAAATGTGCAAATAAACTTACCTTAAACTGCTGGCCCAAATTAGGTTTTACAAAGGGGCACCTTACAGTACCTGTTGGATGCTTCATATGTTACTGAGCCCAAAACTTCACGCGGAACCACAAGGTCACTGATCATTTCTTTTCTTATTGCCAGTGTTAATTTCATTAATGAAAACTATACTAAATATGTTCACAAAGAACTTTTGTTCCATGACTAAGACAAGATGATGACAATGCAGCACTAACATCATTAAACACTTACTGTGACGATATCAACATGCGCTATTGTTAATGACAAAGATGAGACTAAAATGTAGTTTGGAAATGAAACACCTTAACTTGAAAGTGGTGTATGTAACACTGGAGAAAATTAGTTAATTGTTAAGTCTCATTCCCAGGTTGCGAAATACAGACGCTTTGGGTTTGTGGTTCACTCTCACTACCACCCCAATGTAGTGGTAATTGATGACTTGGCAATGAAACTAAACGATCAACCATCTTTGTCCCGAGTTACATACAACTCCTTTAAATCTCTATTTCTGCAAAAAAGTAGGAGATCACATATTATCCATTTCCTGTGCTGCGTCCTCCATATCAGGAGTACACCTGTAGCACACAATGAGCAAAGTCAGGTAGACTCAGTAACTTGTTTAAGTTAAAATGACAATGACAACAATAGGGTTTGGGAGAAAGAACTGAGGTGATATCTGGAACCATCGTTTTATAATAGTTTTAAAGAGAGTATTGGGCCTCTGGCCAGTTGTTTCTGGTTCCAAAAAACATGCAAATTAGAAAATTATCCATGTCTGGATGTATTCCTGAGATTGATCATCAGATTATGATACGATAAAATCTTATGTGAAACAGCTTTGACAAAAATGACACAATTATTGGTTTTGGCTACACTAGAATTACTAAAATGTCCACTATAATCTGATGACTAAAAAGAGTAAGATCTTAACAGTTTTCAATCACTAAAAGTATATTAAATTGTTCATTTTAACAAAGATAAGACCGAAGTGCTCAGACTTTCTGTCAAATTAAAAAAAAAACACAGGGTGACTTTGACTAAATATGATGACAAGGACACTTGACACAGGACTGAGACTTCAAAAATAGCTAACAAAATGAACACTACTTGTTGCAGCCACAGTAATAAGAAATACCTCCTGCAGAAAGTGGTTTGCTTCTTATATTATTGGTTGAATGAAAAATATTCTTGGATGGAGGGGGCCATGGTTGCATAATCAGTTCTATCACGCATCGCCCATTATGAAGATGCAGAGTAAGATTTTCATCTCCATTTATTTTCGATATCTTGGGGACATGGGAGGAGATTAACATTGCACAACATCTCCAATCACATCACATGCGATCGGAGTAATGCGGTCATCATCCTCAGGCCTTACTCATTTCCCAGTAATGAGTGCAAATCAACTCCCAGTCCGCTTGCCAGTGACAGCAGCTGGCAAAGAGGATGTTACTTTTACAATCACTGTCTCGTTCACCCTCTTTCTTTCCGTGCACTTTTGAAAGGCCTATTCTCTTCCACCCCCCTCCTCCTATTCTGTGTGTAGCCCATGGGTGGCCGGCAGCAGAGTTAGCTTTGGTCTGATATTTAATTAAGCCTTCGAGGGCTGTGCCATGAGGGGGATGCTGGCTGGTAAGGGACAGATGTAGGCTGTGTGCCAATCCAGCGAGAATAAGATGTGGCTACCATCTGCATGGAGAGAGAAAAAGATCAGGACGGCCCTCCCCAGCGTGCATGTGTGCTGTAATGAAAGTAATGTGGCGGCTAAATGGAGACGTCTAATCAAACTCTTGGGAGGGAGGAGAAAACAAACACGAGCGCACGCAGCCACAATCAAACAACACAGAGAGCCCGAGCCTTCCTATGGATAGATGCCATTAACAGCAAAGGGAAGAAATGAAAACTGAAAGACCTCTCAACCTTCAGCATCTGCGCTCATCATGACAGTACACCTCCTGGTTACGATGCAAGAGTGTTGACTGCTACCATACTGCGCTTTAGAAAAAACAAAAAGGTCTGAAATGTCAGTCTACAGGACCATCAAAACAAATAATGTAAACCTAATTATTCTTTCCCCAGTATTTTCTGGAATAACTTCCAAGCAGCTGAAATATAATTCACAATTCAGGGGTATTCCAGCACTATAAGTAGAAAGAACAACAATCTGTGCTTCCATTTGCTTCCATCTAGTGGCACATGGCGTGTCTTTAAATAACTTCAGTTGTGTTGTCAACTGCATATTGATAGCTGCAGAAGGCTATTGAAGAGGCTCTAGCTTTTCAGTCACTTCGCCACAGGGCTCTTTGCTGTGTCACATCCATGGCTCACTGATACTGGGAACAATGAACTCATAACCTACTACAGCACAAAGTACTGTAGGCAATGCAGGATGATAATGACATAAAACGGTCCGATCAGCTTTACTAATGGCACAAGCAGCACACTGAATATGTACATGCTGTTTTCCCTTCAATATGTATACAGGGTGTCTACGGGTATCAGACAGTTAAATTTAATGCTTTTTAAGATCCGTTCAAGACATGTGTTACCCAAATTTAGGACAGATTTTTGGACAAATCACGTTTTATTTATTAAAGTATCACAGGTAAGCATTGCAGGTAAGTAGTATATATGTGATCCTATGCAGATGTAAGTGCTCAGGAGTTTAGTGGGTAGTTTTACACACAAAAAAACATCTCCTTAGCAACATCTTGCCAGCCTATTTCTTTAATATTATCTTAATAATAACGGGGAGGAATATGGTTATTAGAGTGAGTTAAGTCAATCCACATTTTTCCGACAGGTAAGTGCAAGTATGAAGTAAAATGACAGTTTTATGGTTTGTAAAGATTTGTAATTTTAGAAATGTGGGCTTTTACATAGGAAGGCAGGCAGAAAGAAATATTTGCAGCAGTTGAGACCTGTGTTTTTGTTGTTGAATTTAAGAAATTTTAAGACTCTTTAAGGACCTATAGACACCCTGACCCTGGTGGTATAAAAAAGTCAAGTTGGGCCAACACTTAATTCTGTACGATATTCAGTGTAATAGCCATGTGGACACATTATGTTCTAATGGTCCAGTGTGTAGAACTTAGGGGGATGTATTGGCAGAAATGTAATATAATATAATAAGTATATCTTCTTAAGAGTCATTTATATCTACATAGAAAGCAGGTCCTTGTTTATGGAAATTGTCATGTTCACCGCCATGTTTCTACAGCAGCTGTAGATAGGGCCATTTGTGTTTTTATGTCAACAACTGTGGTAAGAACCAATGAAAAACACTGATTTGAAACATGATAGTGTTTTTACTGGAGTTAGTCACCTGGTCCGTTTGTTTTGGAGAGCAAGAAACACCTGCGAATAATTCAGCTCCCTGTAAAAAAAAAAAAAAACTCCAGAACAATGAACACTGAAGGAAATCTTACGAAGAAAAGTTTCAGCTGGTTGCATGGTGCAATCCTCACTGCTATACACCACTAAATCCCCCTAAATCTTACACACTGAACCTTTAATTACACTGTGGCACCCGCAGAGCTAGTGAATGGAATAGGTCGTGTTTAATATTTAGACTCCTTGTGTGATGATTTCCTTTAACCATAACAGTAATGCTGGTATCATCTTGGACTGGTGAAGCTTTCCATAAACTTTTACCTTTTCCAATTCTGCCAGATTGGGAAAATGTCAGACAGAGAATGGCTCTCCATTCATGCAGTGATGGCAGGTGAACCGAAAGTAAAGATACAAAAAATAAATAAATAAATAAAACCCTCAGTTTTTCCATCTACCTTGACATATAATGGCCTTGGAATTCTTCCACCTAAATATGTTTCTCTGTTCAGTGGAGGTTAAAAGTCAACGAACATTGATAAATCCTTGCCACGCTCTACAAAGTCATCTTGCTACTGGCACATCTGCAAGACCAAATGTTGGGCCTTGTATAACAAGGGGACAAACAAAGATTTAGACACACAAAAATCTGAGATAACAACAATTTGACTTCTTTGTTCGCTCAACTAAATATATCATTACCATCTCACTGTCTCGTCTGGTTAAGCCCACTGTCCCTGTGTCCGTCTCTGCCTCTAATGATGCCATTCTCAGTGCTGCTCAGTGGAGGAGAATATCAGCGTCCCGGACCGACAGTGGCACCTCTGTGTGACACCTCCTCCACTCACCGCTTGCATGACGGCCGAGTCCTCATTAGAGGACAAGTCCACCTGGCTTTCAGACATAGACAGCACTTCTAATGACATCCTGAGATGGCCGTGGTCTCCACTCAGTGACAGAGAGGTGCAGTTCAAATCCCTGGCTTAGACTTTTTCACTGCCATACAACCAGAGGGGTGACGGTAATGATAATGGTGTTGTGGAACGATGGGTGCTAAATGACCATGGGGCTATCAGTAGGAAGAATCATTTGTTTGACAACGAAGCCTCTGCGAAGACATTTACTTGTATCAAGCCACATCGTGAGACAGTTAACTAGAAAAACACAACCTTTGGGGCTGCAGACACAGAGTGTTCCAAAACATCTCCATAAAAATATTTTGAATAAGTGACCCACAGTCTGCACAAACATGAGCTGCTCACTCCTCATTATTGACTCACCATTTTTCATCAGTTCAGCATGACCAATCGCAGATAAAACTATTCTAAAAGCTACCGACATCTGCTGCTGCCGCTGCTAATGCACTGGTGGGCAAAAGTACTATTTGCGATGCCATTTCCACTGACAAGTAATGAAGCTTGCCTAATGATTGGAGGACCATACAACAAAGCACAGTGATGTATTCTACATTTCACTCCACTAGTACAATTCCTATTTCTGAACCTGACTTAACATTTCACTCCAACTAATACCAGCACGATTAGGTAGCCTGCATTTATGCAAAGTACCCTGACAACAAATAACAGGCTACATGTTCACTTCTACTGGCACATTAGTATCATCCTAATACGATAGAGGGGATGTATGAGAAATAATTCCACGTCTCACCCACAACATGAATAGGTTAGGGTGCGTAATGAGGAGGTGGAAACACTAAGCTGCTTACAGAAATCAGCTCTTTGAGAGACAGGCCGCTTTACCCTGCAAAGCCTATTTACAGCTGTTAAGACAATTTCAGATGCATGGCTTTTTCTTACCAAACGAGAGACCTAAAAGCCAGCTAATGTATGGGTTGACAACAGGTCCTTAGAGAGGCCAGCGTCTATGTGTGCGTCTGTTAGAGTGTCAGATTCTAAAAATGTCCATGACTGCAAGTGTTTGCAGTTATCACACGACCTACAGTGTGTTTCTGAATGAAGCTAGTGCAGTGTCAGAAGATCGCTGTGCCTGTGTTAATAACCTTATGTTTCAAACCAGCCCCTCCCCATCCTCTCTCCCCATCGGATGTGTGTTATCTTGGCAGGTACTGGAGACGGGAAAACTGCAGACTAACATCTGTCTTCCTGTGTGACAGGCCAGCCCTCTGAAGGGACAAGAGCTGTTCCGTCCATCAGCGGGAGCCCTGCAGGGAGTGGGGTGGTGAGGCAGAGATACCTGCAGCTCACTCCAGTTAACTCCCTGCACTCATTTAGTTCCTCTACAATGTGATCAAAGTGGCAAACGAGGACACTGAGGTACTGCCATAGCAATACGTTTTTTACAGGAGGGTGGGGGATAAATTGAGGGGTGTTAGGCACTACAGACAAAGACAGAGCGACACAGCGGATGAGTACAAGAGAGAAATAATGGACTAAATTAAAGGGAGAATGGAAAAAAAAAAGTGAGTGAGTGACCAAATCAGAGAGAAAGGAAAAGAGATGAGAGGGCTAAAAGAGAGGGACTGGAGCAAAGGAGAAGATAAAGGTCAGAACGTGTGGGTAAAATGCAGATGAAAGAGCAATGTTGTTTTGACTTGACATTAGTGGTTAATAGCTATGTAAATGGACCACAACCCATTTATGTAGAAGTTATTAACATAAAACTTGTTTCAAACCCTGGCCACGTAAACAGCAGCAGCATGGTTAATGGCTGCAAATTTGTGTTTGTGATTCTCTTTTATTAGTGTGCACAGACCAAATCAGTCTCATAAGTATATATAAGTAGTATAATTGCCAAATATTCCACACAAATGAGCAAGGAACAGCAATGTGAATTTAAACAATCTATTATTCTATAATTATGTTACTTTGGTCTTTTGCAGACCGCACATTGGCAGCGTACAGTCACACAAAGTGGTGAAACACAACGCGGCCAAATGTCAGTAGTGTAAAACCAAGTCATTTCAGTTAGTGGAAACCAAAATTCAAGACGTGAACCAATCAAATCTGAACACAAGCCTCTTTCACAGTATTTATCCCACTAAAAGTGACACCATCAGAGCACAGAGGAATACAGCATGTACAACAGCACTCCAAAGGCTGCTGACAGGTTAAATCTAATGACGAATTAATGTGCAGGGCATTAGTTCGTTGATGTGTGTCTGTAAACACAGAGGCAGCGTGTGTGAAAACAGCCTCTGATATTTTCCATGTAAATCCGCACATGCACACAGTGCCAACACCACTGTCATATTTTCCAGAGTCAGTGCAGGTCAGTGCTCTTTTTTTTTCTCGACCCTTCAAGTGGTACTTTCTGACTGTTGTATCTTGACTTTCCCTGTCAAGAGAAAGCACATCCTCTGTGTTCTTAGAGCTGTCACAAGGGTTGGAGAGAATTGTACAGTTAAGCCGTAACAATATCTTGACCTCCGTGACCGCCCTCCCTGGTATTATTAAGATAATATTAAAGAAATATGCTGGCAACATGTTGCTTAGGAGATGTTTTTTGTGCAAAACTACCCACTAAAACTCCTGAGCACTCAATTCACTTTACTGTGTATACTACACTTTAAGCTACATACAGTATAGTGTTCGTGTGTTGATGACTGCTGGCTCTGAACCACCAAAGCTGATCGAGCTTTGCCATTTTGGAAGTACCCTTTGCTTAAAAAGTTGCACATACACCTTCTCATCTAAGGGCCACAACAGCTACAGGAGGAGGCTCTTCGCAGTCCCAGCTGCAGACGAGTGCATTGCTTGCATCATCTGAGAGACCTCGACAGAGACAGCTATGACTGGGACTGTTGCAGGTAACCTCTAGCTAACTTATCTTGACTCACATTGTTGTACAAGGTGATAACAATTACACAAAGTCCACTGGGCTCATGTTTCCAGATAACTTCCCCTTCCACAAAAACTCTCAAGATATGACATCAATACTGTAATAAGAGACTTGATGGCACCTTCTTTCTCTTCTTAGTTTTAAAGGCTGCATTACAGTAAAGTGATGTAATTTTACCCACTTCCTCATTATATCCACATTGCTGATGATTATTTATGAAAAATGTCATCGTGTAAATATTTTGTGGAAGCACCAATTGTCAACCCTACAACACTGTCGACAACACTGAGGTATTTGGTCAAAAATAGCATGATATTTGATTTGACTCCATATTGCCCAACCCTACTCACAAGTTCATCCATCTGAAACAGACTTCCCTCTTTCTCCTTATCACTGCTGTGCTCACAGCCAGGCTAGAGCCATGTTTACACTGGAGACAGCGGAGGTGGCAATGGTAATCGCTCACTGATGAAAACGAAATGGCAAGTGGCGTGAAGATGGCAACAATACAAGTGCAATATCCCGTAAGACTGTGGCTGCATATTCGTTTGAAGTCCAAGAACCCACTGTAAGATCAGTGGATGAGCAGCTGCCTCAGTGGCCTCTGTCCAGTACACCAACAAGAAGAGGACACGACATGGGTTCCAGCTGGTGTACAGACGCGCACAAACGCACATAGCTCTAAGAGGGTCGTCTTATCCCACACTACTTCAGACAAAGACAGAAGTGAAAGGGCCGCGGTTGAGCCAACTCTACTCAGTACTAACTGCTACTGTCAGCGCTTTTCACCAGAGACTGCCTCATTTTCTGAAGGGGGAAGATGAAAGTGGTCTTAAAAGGCGCTTGAAGTGTTGAAGTGCACGAAGCGGCTCTAGTGGGGACTGCGAATGAGGAGGGAGGGGATGCGCAGTGAGAAGCGGTCTGACCATGTTCCATGTTTTAACCATGTTTGACAGTGAGATATATCTATGTGTCCCAAGTTGAAACGGAAGCTGGTTCCACGTGCCCATAAAGTGTGTAGTACAGCAGCGACTTTTTCCATTCAAAACATGATTACATAAAATTTTAGTTCTGTCCAAACATTTTCTTAGTCATTGGTGAGACAAGATTGGTATCGCACACAGAGAGCTGAGAATAATAGAATTTGATGACAAAGGACCTCGGCCTTACACAACACAGTTATCCAAATCCAGGTAGGCAAAAATTAGAACAGTTCTATGGTGAATACAAAGAGAAGGCACAGAGAGAGAAAGCAATAGGAGAAAAAAATATCCCTGCATTGCCTCCTACAAATTCACTGCTCAATGAAGCATGGAATAGCCTTAATAAAACATGCAATTTAGGGCCAGTATTATCCAGATAATGACTCTGTCACTGAACAAGTGTTGCCCAAAATGACATGAAAGAGAAACTAAGGCATGAGGGATGCTAATGTGCCACACTAACACATCACCCAAAACAGAGCTTCAAAATCACTGCACATCTTATACCAAAGATTACATGCATAGAGGCATTTCATACCATTTTACCTGAGGGAAAATTCAATCGACTCTTTAGCACTCCTCATTTATGGTCAAATAAAGTTGCATCTTTAAAAATTGTTAGTACACATTTTGCCATACCCGTGCACGTTAGATTTAGTAGCTGTCTTTATCTACAGTTCACACTTTCTAGAAGTCAATACGTTTTTGGTACTGCTGTCCCAAAGATGATCCAATCATTTTCCAGTTTCCTCTGAGTCTAGGAACCATCAGCAACACAGACCATACTGCATTTTGTTTTCCACAGTTACGTGCAATGGTTGACGCACTTCCTTTGTGCTGTAATTTGAGCTTTCATTATCCCAGGAGATTGTACCCAATGGTAGCCAGAATTGAGTAGTAAAAGCGAGGCTTATAAGGACTTAGTCTTAACACAGATGGTGTCATTATTTTTTAGCCATTACATTGTGCATTCACTTACTTCAGTTAAAGCAAAAAAACCTTGTCTTTTTCCACTTTTAAGCCAGAGAAATAAATATGTCATGTTTCAGAGCCTGACATTTATGAGCCTTCAGTGTTTTGCCACAGAATTAGAATCTATTTGTGATGATGGGGGTGGATGGGAGGGGGGCAACAACAGCTGATTGCTGACAATAAGCTGTTGCTGCTGAAGAAACGTCCCTGTGAGCTGCTCTCCTCCTGTGCTGTCTGCCTCGTTATCACTAGCTAACACAGCAGCAGCTATAATCCAACACTGAGCTGTTAAACGGTCCCAACAACCTCAGACCAACACCAACACAGCTTAACTCTGTCATTAAACAAATGAATATACCCATTTATAAACCCTGGGTTACATTACCACTGTGATGCTGACAGTTATCTCTGTCACTGTGGGTATGACTCTGTCACAGGCACAGCATGTAGTCTCATGATAAACAGGAAGGAGGGGCAAGGAGTACTCTACAAGGAAGTTTTTACTCGTTTTAAATAGTCAAATTTGCAGTAAAGTTGTGGTGATTGGACAAAATCGCAAGGTCACATGGATTGGCTAAATTTGCATTAACTGTAGCATCATAACATCCTGGAGGGGCTGACATTAGAGCTGTCACTTTTTAATCATGTTTGAATGAATGAAAACTAACACACAATTCTTACAAATTAATTCAAATACAGCTGATGTAGTCTACTCCTAAACTATGCTGTAACATTGATGTTGTTTTGTTCACTTACGTGATCGTTGCTACCTGCCTACCTTACTTGTTTTTCCATGCTTGAATGGAAGTTATAGTTCCAAATGAAATATGACAGCTCTAAAGCACATGTTGAGTAAAACACTGTGTCTATCTTTAAATACTTGTACACATCAGTGCTTAAAAATGTCTCCACCCACAACAAACAGGGGGCCTTCCAGCTGCCATATTCGTGGTCAAAGATCTCTCAATCCTGTAATATAGAAACAGCACATTAAACAAAAGCAGATGTGACTAAATAAACTGAGAAAGCATAGCTCAGCATCTCCACTGGCACACAGGCCAGTCAGGTTGGAGGAGTGTGAGGGAGGACTCGGGTGAGAAGCAAACGTCACGCATGAATAAGGAACCTCAGAACGGCTTGTGGTGTTGCCCGTGTGGGGGAGGAGTGTTTCTATGACAGATGGTACAGGCTAGACAGTGTGTTGGGTTAGCGGAGAGGCATATGGTTCTCTCTAGATGATCTAATAAACCAGAGCCAGGCCCAGTCGGAGGTGTAAATGCTTCTCTGCACCCTGCCAGAGAAAGCTGAACCGTTGATATCACCAGCAAAACAAATGTGCAGGCAGACCAAGTGTGAGCATGCGTGTCGTACTGTATGTGATTTAAGCAGTTTATTTCGCACCCTGTACTAATAACTAAACCATTCGAATGCATCACCACTAATGAGAACTGAACAATTTAGATCAAAGCAAATTCCAGTTCAAACAGTGATTCAGAGTCAAATGTACACTTTTTTAGTTACATTCACCATAACGTGTCATTTCATGCACTTCTACACTGAAGTTCACATACAGTACCTGCCATGAACACTGTTCCTCTACCTGTAGTAAGTAGAGCGTTAGAAAAAGGTGTACTCTTCCCTGCACACCAAAGCACAAATATGCAGGATTTTATGGCAGGGAACTTCCTCACTGTCCTCCCAGTTGCTGTCACAGTTACTGCTGCTCTGGCCCTCTACACCACTAAGTCCTTCCAACATGCCCTTGGCTCTGTGTCTGGTATATCCCATGTCTCTCCACACGGTTAGTGATGGGGAAACGCAGTGGATGTGTCTGGGAGTCCATCCAGCAGCTGTTCAGGGAGTCTCCTCTGCACCTCAGTGCACAATGGGAAACCCATACCACTGGATTTCATGAAGGGCAAGATCAAATTATCTCACCCAACCCTAAGTCTACTGGTGCATGACTCCACTCTTCTGCCGTTTCGCTGCAGGTTGTTGCAATCTCCTCACGCTTTACTTTAAAGCAGTAATGGTTCGCTGTGCACCTCTGACTTCAAGCTGGATGATACAGGACATATTGATCATTTGAAGATCTATTTGTGAAGATCCAATGCCATTTTTTAATAAAATGTGTACTGATATTATCATTAGAGATTGGCATTTGACATCATTACCATATTCTAGTACTTTTTTAAAAGGAGATATTCGCACACTCAATTGTCTTAGATACAGGTGTGTTGGAAAGTATCACTTGAGTCTTGAAAAAACAAGATCCCACATACTGCTGTTGCTCAGCCTCACAATTTATTAATTATACTAGTGTTTTGGTCACTCTGGACCATCCTCAACAGTATTTTTATTCTTGACAAAACGTCCAGCAGCACCTTATGATACTAAACAAGAGCAGTGTGTGGGATCTTCTTTTCTCAATATTTGAGTACTTGCATCAAAATATTATACAATACTCGAGTACTCACCAAAACAATAAATAAATAAATAATGTAAGAATATGAATGCAGTTTGAAATTAATTTACTGAACAACCAGGCTTGATTTAGCCATAAATTTAAACTTAACAAGTTAAATAAATAAGGCAAACTTTCTGTTGCTGCCTTTACATAGGTTAGTCACATTGCTGAAGGACTGTCTCCAGAGCTGCTCTCGTCCTTGTCAGTTCAACGCCTGTCCAGATAGCTTAAGTTATCACAGCATCAGTGGCTAACATCTGACACAGAGCCATTAAACTGTCCCAACAAACTCACACCGACACCAAAACAGTGCGACTCTGTTGTGCAAAGCAAAACACTGTGTGTGTAGCTTGACACAAAATAAGATTTTTATGTTTTAAATACTAAAGAAAAACAGAAAAGACATCGTCACATATCACACAGTTGGGCAGTGATTACTCTATACATCAAACAAATACTGATGTGCAAATAGAGTACTCTGAAACTAACTCCAAAGGCCCGGGTCACCCTGAGAAGAGTGGCACTAACTCTAACAGCAGACATGACGCAGTACAAAAAGATACAATAAGATCTGTCTCACTTTGCAGATCACAGGCCAGAGGCATAGAGGGGGTCTGAGCTGCCACAGAGAGCAGAAGACTAAATGAGCAGACCGAAAACAATCACTTTAAGATACACACAACAACAGTGTCCTTGGCCATGAGCTACTTTTATTTACACATCATCTGAGGCACAGCCTCATTGACTTGATTTTAAGGGCTTCTGAAGATCCCTAGTAGCCAAAAAAGAGCCCCTCACCTTTCCAAACCATTATATATAATAGCATGGCCAACAAAATGGTATATGTCTGCAGTGCAGGAACTGATGTTTACCTCTGCCAACTGTATTTTGAGTACTTTCAAGCATGTTATCTTAAGACAGCAAAGCGTGGCAGATTGAAACTGATGGAGACGCATTTGTCAGATGAGGAAGTCTCTTTCTTTCCCTTGTACACCATCACAAAAAGCACAAGCATAACCAAATCTGCACGCCTGCAAACACACATACACACACAAACATCTGCCTCATCAATAAGTTGGCTTATGTCAAGGTAGCTCGCTATTATTCAGTAAGCCAACATATCAAACTAACTATCCCTCTAATAAGCACACACGAGATTTGACAGCCATGCATAAAAACTGCACTGTTTACACTGAATATTCATAGCAGAGTGAAATAAATTAAAATGCTTCCCACCTCTGTTAATCGTCATTCTGGCAGTGAGGCTGCGCTAAGCACAAAGTGAAAAAGAGAGGCAGAGGTAGACTGAGGTGAATGAGAACTCGGAGTGAGAGAAATTAAGGCAACTTTAAAAACTGAACACAAGATGGAGAGAGGAGACACAGAAAGATTCACAAAATGTAATCACAACACAATTTGTCAAAGGAAAGTCAGGAAGATGAAGGTGAAGAAAGACAACATATTCTGTACTCATCCCATATGAGGTGTACACATACACGAGTATATGTTGCTCCCATTCATCACACAGGCTCAACATGCGGCAAAGATAAGAATCCAAAGCAATGTTTTCTTCCATCGCCGCTTTGTCAATGAATGATTGCTGGGGGAGGCAGGAGGCATGACAGACATGAAGGGCTCTCGCAGCAAGGAAGGGGAGGGAAAATGTGGTTTTGATTTAAAATTCAGACTGAAAATCCATCAAGATTTGCTCAACAGATGCATCTGTCAAGCGGGTGGCGACACACAAAGTGGACTGCATAATCACATTCTCTTTGGCTGTAGCAGGACACAGGTATGTGTATATTTGTGTGCTTGTGCATGGCTGTGCATTTGTGCTTCAGAAGAAAAGACAAAATCTATATTCATTACTGGACTTGCTTTGATATCTCAAACTCAAAATGGGTAGATAGCAACCAGGTCTGTGTAGAAATACCTGCATATATACAGTCTACATCTGTGTATAGGAGTGTGCTCACATCACTGCAAATGGAAAGGCAATTTAGGCTTGCATTAACTGAAGCTATATACCGTTATTGATAACATATTGAGGCAGTGCAGAAGGGGATCTGCCAAAGAAGACCACTTCCAAATCTGTATACTGACAAGTTTTTCAAAGATGGGGTTCTTTGAATCGTGTCACCAAGTAGTAGTGATGCATGAAGTGCCACACAGCTCTTCAGGTGATTTACTGCAAGAAGTTTTTGCTCCATTTCCCAACCAGTATTACTCTCTTGCACACCTCAAGGTAGGTATGCAGAGGGCTTAACATCTTTTTCCACATTGACATGGATTGACAATTACCCTTTTTAGATTGAGTTGTGCAAATTTGCAGGAAAGCCCAATCAGTCTTTTTTCAGCATAAAAACAAAATCCGGGTGTGCGACAAAATGCTGCATGGGGGGCAATGGGGGGTGTGAGCAAGTAAGAAAAGGTGTAGCTCAGCGTGTGACATAAACAGTGACATGGGAGGGAAGCCGCGGCTTGTCAGTCCTTCTGCGATTCTCTTGTAAGTTGGCCCGTCCTTCACCGTCCCCGTCATCTGACGGTTAATGGCCTCTTCGTTTGCCAGGGCAAGGAGGGTGCGCAATTCCTTGTCTCCCCAGTTGCTCATCTTTACAGTGTTTGTCAGGTTTGTGTTTCTCTCTTGCTACTACCTGCTCACTAATTCCTGCTATCAGCTGTTTCCTGTTTATCCACCGCCAGTGGGTCGCACGTACGGCGTCATCAACAGCTCCTTCTACAAGTCTTCAACAGCCCCTCCTGGCTGCCTCGGTCTGTTTAAACTAAAAGGGTTTCGCCAATATGACTACCCTACGAGGCGCAAATTGGGCACCTCAGATCAACTCGCCAATCCAGCTCTGTGTGTCTAAACATTTGAAGCTTGCCAACAAAACGGCCCAACATTTGCGGAAAATCTGGCAGTGTAAAAGGGGCTACAGTTTCCTGTTTCTATGTCTATGCAAATGTGATTGATGTTGTTAGCACACATCACAGTGATACGCTCTATAACATTACCTAATATCTAAATGTTTTGATTGAAATATTTAACACTCTTATCCACATTTGATAATTTGTTACATTTGTGGATGTTTACTGTCTCTCAACAGATTTTTAGGCATTCAGTATCCATTCCTTTTTGTCTGTTCATAGCGTGAGACGATACTTATTGATGCTTTCAAAAATGTACTATGCTCTTCAGCAGTAAATGGGTGTAAGTAAAAGTGCACGTGTCCCTGGCAGAATCAATAATTGATGTTTGTAATGGGATGCTACTACGGTATGTTGCAGTGAACTTTCAGCAGCACTTCCTATTTATGTGCTTCCTAAAATGTGACCTTAAAGAGGTCAGAGAAATGAAGCTACAAATGTTTACGGTAGCCCACAACTGAGCCCATTGAAATATACAGTATAATATCAAGAATTTTTTGTTAGCACATTGTGCTCAGTGCTTCATCAGGCTTATATACAACCAATGACTTGATTGAGAGTGCTTAAGTAAAAGAGTACTGCAGTTCACACCCATGGATAAATAAAATAATATGGTAAACATTTGGGAAAAGACACATTAGCCCCTTTTACACTGCCAGATTTTCCATGAATGTTGGGCCGTTTTGCTGGCAAGCTGCAAGCGTTTAGACACACAGAGCCGGATTGGCAAGTTGATCTGAGGTGCCCAATTTTCGCCTCGTAGGGTAGTCATATTGGCGGAACCCTTTTAGTTTAAACAGACCGAGGCGGCCGGGAGGGGCTGTTGAAGACTTGTGGGAGGAGCTGTTGATGACGCCGCATGTGCGACCCACTGGCAGTGGATAAACAGGAAACAGCTGATAGCAGGAATTAGCGAGCAGCTAGTAGAAAGAGGGAAACGCAAATCTGACAGACACTGTAAAGATGAGCAACTGGGGAGACAAGGAATTGTGCACCCTCCTTGCCCTGGATAACGAAGAGAGCATTAACCGTCAGATGATGGGGACAGTGAAGAACGGGCAACTTACGAGAGAATCGCTGACCAGCCGCGGCTTCCCTCCCACGTCACTGTTTACGTCACACGCTGAGCTACATGTTTTGTTACTTGCTCACACCCCCCATTGCCCCGAAAAAGGCACATTCTGTATAAACAAAAGTAGGTAGGCAGCATTTTGCCGCACTCCCCGATTTTGTTTTTATATTGCCAATGCTGAAAAAAGACTGATTGGGCTTTCCTGCAAATTTGCACAACTCCTATCTAAAAAGGGCTTGTGCTATCTGACATTTCTGCTGTGCTTAATTTATATGCTGTGTTGCTTTGTTATAATTTGAGAGACCAAATCTACCAGCACGTTTTCTCCACTTTACCTTACACATTAACCAATCGAGGCAACGGTAGACCAGGAAATCCTGTTTTCTGCGGACTAAAATTACAGTTTTGTAAGTGGAGTCTGGTGGCTTTGAGATAATGGCTTCAGTTCCCCGTCAGAAAGGGCTGATTGACAGCAAGGTAAAGTGGTAACAATATTATAAATATAGCTTACACCTAAAGGGATAGCAATTTCTTTAAGTGGGCCTTTTGTTAGGTGGGTAAAAACGAATCAATTGAGGCACTGTTTGATTTTATATAAGTGACCTGGGGTTTTCTTCCGTATGTTATTGTAGATGAACATCGTAATTTGGTCTATATAACTTCAAGGTTTGAAAGTTTAGTCTTTAAAACTACAGCTTGGTCCTTGGACTGTCACAGACGCACAACACAAAAACTAAAAGCTTGGGTATGAGACTAGTGGATCTGGGTCATTGGTTTTGGACAGACAACAAAAGTTAGAGAGCCATTCTCTCAGTGTCCCAGTGGAGCACACATTAGAGAAACTTTGGACTTTGTGAGAACTCCCTGCACGGCTCACCCAGTATGGGGCCCTACTTTCCATGAGCCATTAGGTGGTTGTGAGTCACCCATCTGCCACAATGTAAACTCTCCCCTGAGTTGTCATTCAAGTTAAAGGGAATCAATGGTCCATGTCGGATATTTTTTTTTTAAGTTTTGATAGAGAAGGAGAAAGATTTTAAGCTATTTGTCCTCAGCGGTAATAGAACAAATCAATCTGTGCCCACTTTAGGAGAGTTGGACCACTCTACAGTACACGAGAGGAGTGAGAAGAGTTTCTATATAGCATAGCCGCAATTGAACTGTCAACTTAACCACTTCATGGTTAAGTGAGTGTAGCGGAGAGGAGAATACCGGTTGGTGTGCATGTGTGTAAGTGTGTATGTGAGTGTCTGTGTTTTTCATATGGACAAGCTTAACCTACGCATGACATTCATCTGTGTCTGTGCTTCTATGCTTGACTGGTTCATTCTATTGTGTATGCGGGGTACCAGGGGCTCACAGCAGGATATCAGCACCTCACAGAAATCCATTTCAGTCGTTCCTGGTCAGCTCAGATACACCAACCGTCCGTATCCCCTGTACAGAGCCGTATTCCATGTAGGGAAGGGGATCAAGAACCGATTCCAGTTGAGGACTGCTTCCAAATTGTCCTAATCATCGGAACTGAATGCCTCCGAGCTAAAGGCTGCACAATTAATCGAAATATTACTGAAATCCCAATGTGGTTAAGTGAAATATCCAGAACACAGGAGCTGCAATTTTTTGATAAAGGTAAAATATGTTACAGCCTACCATTATAAATGAAACATTGTGGTGCTACAGAGATGCCTCGTCCTAGAATTCATTTTACATACACAGATGAATTTTTAGATTTTTTTCAGTGAAAATGAAATGCAAAAATTACCATTCCCACCAAAATCACGACCATAATCGTACCATAATCGCCAATATCTGTCAAAATAATCACAATATGATTTTTTCTTTCATGCAGCCCTACTCCGAGCTTATTGAGTCCATTTATTGATGGCGGTACATTTTTCTGACAGTTGAGCATTGCAAAACAGTGACAGAAGACTAATGTATCTACGCTGCTGGAAACTTGCAACAGTAAGGAGTCATGGCGAAGAGGAAGATACAGTCCAGAGCGTTGCTTCGTTTCACAAGGAAAGATGACAACAGTGATGTCTGTCTGTATTATGATCATTTAAAGTAAAGTAAAACACACCAGCGATATACTGAAACATCTTTCTACACAACTTGGGCTTAAATGCCAGGAATGCCATGTATTTGGCATTCTGTGCACAAGTGTCACTGTTTAACAAAACGGGCAGCACATCTGTTACTGAGGGTAAATATCATGTTATAATAACATTACTGCCACGTAGGCAGACTCGGCACATTTTTTCTATGACTAGAAAACCTAAATGAAGACGAATGCAGTACGAATATTTTCTCATTTTATCTACACTGTGTTCAGGATCAGAGATAATAAAGCAGTTATACTAAACACCCGTGTAGGCCTACTTTTTTTCCGCACAGAAAATTGATCTGGAATCAATAAGGGAATCGATAAAGACTCAGACCAATAAGCAGAATAGGTAACGGCAATGGTATCAGTAAAATCAACTCCCCTAATTCTGTGTCTTCTACAGCCATGAAGCAAAGCTCCATCCAGGGCAGGCTTCACCCCCTCACCCCCTAATAGTCAGGGCTCGACAGTCTCAGTTTGCATTTCAGCCCAGCAGAGGTTACTGATCCCCCACTTTCTCTCATCCTCTATCACATTCATGTATGACCTACCATGGCCCAAGCATGAGCTACACATTCATGTGAGAGATACACAGTGTGTATCTGAAGAAATGAAGCGTCAGTAGATGCTCGCTTGCACACTTTAATAGTGAGCCAGCAATAGTCAAAGGAAACAAAAAGTGTGAGAAACACACACACACACACACACATACTAGGACACTGACCAAAGCTTAGTGCATAAATAGAGATGAGATGATAAAGCAGCTCTGAAGCACACTGGGGGAACAGAAGGGTTGATTTACCAAGCCAACCGCAAATTACTGCCAGAGCTGCAAACATTTGCGTTGGCGCATGTTTTCAATTTAGCTGGGAATTTACTTACACTCAAGTTCATTTGAATGTTCTGCTGCTAATTAAGACCTGATGCTCGGCTATTTAACACGTGTCTTGTCCAGTTCTGGAAAGCAACAGAGTGTGAAAGAAAGTGGAAGTTCTCTGCTACTGTGCTGGAAATATTAGTTGAAAAAGCCAATAAAAACATTTCTGAACCGCAGTCATGCAATTACCTCGACCACAGCGGACAATCCGCAATGATAAATCACTTCCAGCCACCATTTGTATGAAGTTCCTTTCCCTCTACGCACACAGTATTATGCAGTTCAACATAGAATGCTCTAATATATGTTGTACAATAACCCAAACATGCTTTTTTTTCGCCTTGCACTTTTCACATGCCAGGATTAAACATCAAAACAGCCCCATAACTATGCCATAACTATGGACAAATGCAATCTGACTTGTTAGCATCTAATACAGCACCGTAAATCCTGAGTTATAAGTAAATCAACCCTTGAGTCTGGCTTGGGTTTTATTAAGCCGTCTGCTCCATTGTAAGGCCATCGTACCGAGTTTCCTGTCTCTCCATTTCCTCCCCTACCAAGCAATATAGGTACTGTCATGAAAATATATGTCCTCTTCCGCCTATTCAGTTTATCTTTGTCTGCATCGTAACCAGGGCCCCTGAAAGCAGTGCCCCAGGCGCTGGAGCCCAAAGGCAGCGAGAGTGGCACCTCGCTGGCTGACAACCAACCTGGATGCACTCATCAGAAAGCCACTGCTGTAGTTGGAGAGGACACTGAATAAAATATAAAGCCGAGGGTGGAAATTATACACTGTATGTGATGCAAGTTGGGCAGTTTTGTGTGTGGGAAGAAAGTAGAACAGGGAGTGTAGGGATGGGAGAGAAAGCTATGTGTGGGTGCATACAAATGTGTGTTAAACTATCACTGTTCATGCGGGTATAATGTATTTGTGAGGATTTGTGTAACAAGAATAAAATTAGAGTTTCAGTCACTTCCTTGCCTCGCTTTGTGTAAGTGTGGGGACAATAATAAAAATTGTACCCAAGGATTAGAAAATAAATACATTAATATAAAAAAAGGAAAAACAAAAGAGCATGCGAAACATGAGAAACCAAACACGAGAGGTTGAGAAACAAATTAGCGCAGATGAGTGTGTGATGAAAAACCGAGCAGGCACAACCACTAAGCTCAAAAAATGCAGGCTTCTGCATATAAGCAAACAGCATAAAGACGTGATTAAACTTGATAAAACTTCAACCCTGATTAACCACAGCCATTTGCACGTCCTGCACCAGGTCTACAGAGCCATGCAGCACAAATACAACTGTTAAGGCTTCAGTGTACAGCAGTAAAATTATACAGCAATTACAACCAAATCCCAGTTTACAAAACGTTAAAACAAACTATTGACACTAAATAAAGATTTATCTTACACGTTAATCTGTGGAATACTTGTGCAGTGAAGCAATATGAGGCCACATTCTTAAGGGACAAACAATTTCCTATTGTAACATACTTCAGGTGTTGCTGGAGCAAAATCACGAGAACACTCATATAACCATGTCGTCAAGAGACTGAGATCAGCAGACATGACATTTGATAATTGTTTAAAATAAAGGTCATGCCACTGGGCCAATTACTAGCACGCAAACTCATCAGTTTATTCATCACATAGTTAATCTAAAATCAACCCTGCTGAAATATGGCTGAGAAACGTCAATACTCACCGACTCAAATGTGTTCGCAGCATTGATACTGCATGAAGTGCTGTAAACTGTAAAGCACCTCAAGTTAGCATTGATTGCTTTTCTGGGTCTTGTTTACTTAATTCTTTGACCAGATATTTCCTGTTTTAAGTCATAAAGAGTTAAATTTTCACATGGTTGCATTTATGCAGGTGGGTGATGATCATTATGATATTGATGCACCTGCAGGCACTTAGCTCATGATCCGTGCACACCGTGAAGCCCAATGTTACTGCATACTTCTCTGGTTAATCAGTGAAATGTATGGAGCAAACTGCAGACTAAAGTCTCTACTAACAATGACAAACAGAGCGATGACTGACTTATACGAATGGGTCCAGCAGAGGTTGAATGTGCAGGACCGTGTTACACATGTTTGGTGTATGAAATGGCTGTGTTGTCACTAGGGTTGGGACTTTGGGATTTTAACGATTCCGATTCCTTACTGATGCCTTCTTAACGGTCCGATTCCTTACCGATTCCTCTTACCGATTCCTACATTATATTCATTATACTTGCTATACTTAAACAAGTATATAATAAACACAAATGCAATCATACAAATACATAAACTTTATTCTAACTGTTGCACAGTACAATTAGATGAAAATACACATTTGTGTGTGGTGTGTATTTCAGATTTAGAGCTTGTATCATCTCCCTGAGAATATATAACAACAAAAAGTGATTCTCTGATTTCTACAGTAACATTATTACCTCAAATTAACCACAGCAATGTAATAAAAAAAATACTTATATGCATTAATGCTTGGGCACTGTTATTTACATGTCAACACCTGAACAGAACACACACAGACACACATTGGCTGTTTGTTTCTACCGCTCCTCTCGCTGGAAGTCTTGGACCACCTGCCACCCACTCCCGTCTCAAACACGGAGGTCTCCCTCTCCGCGGAGCACCTACAGCGCATGCCCAGCCTGTTAAATAGCCTGTAACCATAACAACTGTGTGACACAAACTCAGTGCTTTAGTAATTAAATAATGTTGGGCTCGGTCGGGTTCCAGAACCGGAACTTTGGACCCGGTTCCAAAAAAGAACCAGATTCGGATCCCAACCCTAATTGTCAATGCGGTGCATTGTTACAAACTTTGATAAACTCGTCACATCTCTTGCATTCGTCCAGACACCGTCTCACTCCCTCTTCCTCTTCTTGCAATTCTCCTGCTCATACAACTAAAGTTACATCCAGTAACTACTACTCCTAACAGCATATGGAAATGTGCTGTGTTTTCTGCGACTCAAGTGTAGAGGACTGTAATGTAGGGCTGAAAGGATTCCTCAAGTAACTCAAATAATTCGATTACTAGGAAAATTATTTGCTTTGAGGCTTTTTAGTAGCATTTAGTAAGCTTTTTCATTAAATCCAGTACAGCTATACAGCGCACCATGTTTCACATAGATGTTTATTTGTGTTACACAATCCGCTTACGTTACCTCTGCTGTAGAGCTATATGTTAATCGTCAATTATCTGTCTGACATTTTATAACGAAGACTAGCCTACATGTGATGAATTAGTGGCACAGGCGCTATTAATAGCCACAGCCGTGCGTAATGGTTGAGCATAATGACAGCTTTGCTATTGGAGAACCAGGCCGATGCGAGACAGTCTGTAAAACTGAACTTCATCTCTGCCGTTTTTTTTAATCGACAGGTCTAATGAGTGGATTTATGTCTCACTGTGGGAGTGTAAACAAAGCTCATGCATGTGTGCCCACCTCCACAATAACTGAGATATAAGCGCATGTGAGGCTTTATGAATCCGTAAGCTCCGTAAGTTTAACATCCAGGCGTAAAGGGACCTTCGGATAACTTTATTAAGCAGCCAGCGGGTCAGTGAGCGGGCTAACAGTGGTCCTGAGCCGAGTCTCCGTAACCATGGCAACAATGACACTGAGTGACAGACTTGCCATTATGTGACATTCTCCTCTTGATTTAATATTTCTCCGCTATGTCTCGTGAAACTCTTTTGGTTTAATATTTCTCATGTCATTCCCAGTGTGCCGTATTGAATCAGTAAGGGATGGTTCATTTTATTTTTCAATATGGGACGTTCCAGTATTTTACGGGACTGGTGACAACCCTATCGTCTACATGCCTCGGTGTGGCGCTGGTGTCAGTCACATTACCTATCTTCAGTTTTCTTATCCTTACTTTTATCCAGACCTCTGCAGAAAAACAGACCGCAGCATTTCAAGAGTTTTTCTTGGGGAAGAGTGTTTGTAACTTTTATGGACGCTACTGCGCTACACTGTCAATTAATTAATTTCACTACCGAAAAGCTATTTGACTCAGAAAGTAGTGATGTTACCACCACGCTACTATGAATGTTGTTAAATTCGTAACGTCGCTACTTGAAGTGACGCTACTGCCCGACACTGATTATTTTTGATAGCGTGAGTGCGTGTGAAATTGGTCATTTGCAATCAGCGTGAGAGTTGACAGCTGTGACTTTCGAAAAAAGGAAACAAATTTGTAGCTCATTTCTCTAATTTCAGAGACTTTTCTTATTTTCTATATTATATATTACTATTGTCCTTAAATTATGCTAAAGTAATTTCATGAAAACACAGAATTTCTTATACAATCACTTGATTAATTGCCAGAATATTCAGTAGAATACTCGATTACTAAAGGAATCGATAGCTGCAGCCCCACTGTGATGTTTATTCCAACTTCAGCAAAATCTGCTGCCTTCGTTAGACACACAGCTTTTGTTATTTGAAAACAAAAAAGCAAGAAAAGGGTGCAAACAAATTATGTGCTGGTGAGACCAAATGAGGACTTTGATAACACCAGTGCTACCTGTGGAAAAGTTAGTCTGGAGCCCTGCTCTACTCACTGAGTCTCTTTGCAGCCTCCAGGGCCTCAGAAGCGGTGTCGGCCACAAAGAAGCGTTGGACGGCCACGCCACTCTCTTGCATCAGCTTCTTGCTCTGGTACTCTTGCAGATTTAGCCATCTCCTGGGACTTAGCCAGGTGCACTGGAGGGGAGGAAGGAAAGGAGGGAGGCAGAGTGATTAAGTTTGACTTGTAAGTGTAAGATGGTTAAAACAGTGCTATAAAGGAACTGATCTTGAGCGTTCCATCATGCCTGATATTAACAATATTTTCTCTTCAGCTCAACATCTCTCCAGCAACACAAAAACTTGTCTAACACCTGCTTCGGAGTACACAAGCTACATCCTTTCTCCTCTTCCCTCCTCCCTCCTACAGTCTCTCTCTCTCTCTATCCTTTTCCTGTAATGAGGCAGGCGCCCGGCCTAAGCTGCAGGACAGCTCTGGAGCTGTTTGCTCCATCAGCAGACACAGGCCGTGTCTGCTCCAGCTGTTGTTGCTATTAAAAGGAAATTGGCTTTTTAATGTGACGGAGAGACACAGGCTGTTATAGAGTTAGAATCCCTTCACAGCGGCACACACTGCTATGTGCATGGGTGTGCATATGAGTGCACGTGTGAGTATGTGTGTGTGCATGTAAATGTTTTCACAGGAGAATCTTCAAGGAGTCGTTAAGGAGAGAAGGGCCATTAAAGTAAAGGGAAAACAAGGATTGTGAGGTAAATTATGGTTCGGCATGGAAATGCCTCTTCAGCGTGTGTATGTCCTCATCCAGTGAAGATTAAACTAACATGATAATAACATCAGGACTGCACTACATCATGTTGCTGACTAAATCAAGTTAAACTGACCTTACCTGTTCTCTACTGTAATTCTGTATGAGCTACCGAAGACATTAGTTATGTGAGAATTACCTGCTTAAACATAAATGCAGAAGATGGCATATTGTGATGCTGTTAATATGTTGCAGCATTGTATGATGTACTACTACCAGAAAATATTGTTTGTAATACATTGTCAATACTACATCAATACGGCAAAATCAAAAGCTCCATCACACCTACTGTGCTTAGGTCTGCACAGTCGATATTCTGCTTTTAACAACAATTATTAGTTTTTAAAAGAAGTAGCCAACTGCCCCAGGTGGCTTCTGTGCTTAACAGTTGGAAAAATACATTTCTGTGGGGACAAACGCACAACCTAAAATATGGCAATAGCATCAAGCAGCGCACCACACCTTGAAATTGAATCTGTGCCCTTCGAAACTTACTGACAGAAATTATGGCAGTCGGGTGAAATTATTTTGAAAGAGCCGACAGAGACGCCAAAACCGACAAGACCAAATGGTACACCATGAAAATAGTGGTATAGTTGATATTTAGATAATCTTAGTATTGTGAAATTAAATTAAGGAAAAGTAGTTTGACAAAACAATCATAACTCAAGAACTTCTACACTCAAAATAGTGTCTGAAGTGGGACATCTGGAAGACAGCGGGTGTCATTTTTGCTATGAGCAAATTAAAAATATGAAAGTTATTCAAACAGATATCAGAAGTGGCTAAATGAATACTCCCTAACATGTTAACTCACCGCAATGAATTTTACACTTTAAGTCACACGTATGTCAGCAAGTATCAAAGCAATATGTTGAGTTTTAGGGAGCTGGAAAAAGGCAACAATAAACCTACAGTGTTCAGCGTTCAGTTTATAATGTATATTGTGTTCCTCAATGACCAGGTAGTGCAGGGCATGTTCCATGACTGACCAAGAGTCAACAGGTTATATGCTTAGTAATTTGCCAGCGAAAAGATCTGTTCAGAAAGGAGCTAAAATGCAGCTTGGTCTCACTCTCTGGTTGTCAAAATACACCACTTGGTCAGTGTCCCCAGCGTCCCGTTTTAGACACTCACTGGGCTTTTAACCAACTCTAATGTAAATTCATACATGTTATTATTAGATGCTCAGAGCAACCGATACGGTTTAAAGAATGTGGGTGGGGGAGGAGGTGGATGGGCCCAACAAACACTGGACTTTGACCCAGGAGAGCAGAGTACGAGACCAACAAACAAAAACATAGATTGCTGCATTTGTGTCCCTCAAAGCCAAATATTTTTTAGCAACACACTGCTGCCCTTTCACCCACATTTGTTACACCCGAGGCTTCTGCCCAAGTGGCAAAATATGACGAGTAGGGATGAGATCAAGTTGTAAAATGTAATCTTCCGGACTCACGGTTGACCATGCCTGACCATGTTTTGAATGCCATTTTTTTGTTGTGCATTATATTTTTTAAAGAGCTGTCATGGCAGCAACTGGATCACAGCACACAAGATTAAAGAGGTTGGAGGGCTTTCGTCAATGGCATATGTTCCCTTGGGAAAACAAAGGCCTACGTAAATAAATATTATATTTTTATGCCTTAAAAAGTAAAGAGAAAGACAAAATTGAGTTCTCATACATACTAATTCATTCAATATTTGGATCCCCTACATTACATTAGAAATGTTTGCATGTGTACATAAGAAACGCAATATACACATGCCTGCAAATAAGCATGAGTACTTAAAAAAGAGAGAATAAAAAAGGATGAATTCAACAGCTAGAAAGAAAGAAGAGCTGATCAAGCAAATCACATTTCAGGAACCAAAAAAGAAACTGTAACAACCAAGAAGTTTTTGTAGACGTGTACATGTACACACAATGCGTGTGTGTTGTAGGGCTGCGAGTTGATTCAGTGGTGCGTGGGGCATGACAAGGCTACTATGTGCCTTTTAAAGTCATCTGTCACTCCATCATTCATGAGGGGAAAATAATATGAACAAAAGGGTGGGGGCTGAAATGGAGTGTATTTGTTCAACATCTCTCAACCCCGCAAAATGTAACCCTGTCTGACCACTAATGGTTATAAATGATTAAAGGCTAATGAGCTTGACATAGTCACTCTAACAGGGCACAGCCGAGCAAAACCTTTGTTCAATCTCAAACTAAGCGCAGTGATCAATGGTCCTCGACTGAAAACACAAATCGCATGACTGGTAATTCACAATTCATGCCAAAACCAATGCACTCTGTGCCACAGTACACTGTATTAGCATGCTTTTTCCATTCCAACTCTCAAGAGAGCCTGACGCGAGACTTCATTAAAGCCAAAATGGGTTGTTTTCTAGAAGAACAGTACATGTTGATCCATATTGGCCTCTTCTCTCGCATAACTGAATACAGTAATGAGGGGCATCTGCGGGTCACCTCTGCAGTCTCATCTGCAATACCATACCATTCATATGTTTCAGTTATTGCAGTTTGTATGTGTGCATGTGGAGTTATGCTTTAAAGTCTACTGGCTACAGCAGCCAGTATTGATGATACGACTCTCTCGCAGGAATCTGGAGGGATTCAAAGGCAGGCAAGATATTAACTGCAGGATTGGATGAAGATCTGCATCGCAATATAAGTAACAGAATAAAAATAAAAAAAAAAAACAATCAAAAGAAAAACTGAGTTTAGGAAAAATTAAAATGGATTTCAACAAAATGGATCCGTCTGTCTGTCTGTTGTCGAGCAGACCTGGTGTGTGTATGACTTTCAGAGTTCACTATTTTTCCGCCTGTCGCTCATTCCTGCATGTCCACTTTAGCGGAACATATCCCACAGCCTTAACAAGGCAAGCTGCAGAACAAGTTTTCTCTGTTTTGTGGACTCATTTGACTGCTGTCAGGTACCTGCAGGGCCTCTTCTCTTAAGACTCTCACTTCCCTTGCCATTCAAACTGTTCATCTTGGGAAGATCCGCTCTGCTGCCTGGGTGCATGTCTCCATCTGTCAGTCTATCTTTTGGTCTACATTTGACTAAAGGAAATGGCAGACGAGGGCCTGTCACAGGACAAGGTTATATCGACTTCCAACAGGAAGTATCATTAGATCACATCGAGACATATTAACTGACAGGTCTAATCAGTACGATTAGATTTTAAACTTAGTGACCCAAGACACATCAAATTGTGGTCAAGCTTGCAATGCAGATGTTGGCACGGTGTGGACAGCAACACTTTAAACTCAATACAGACAAACTTGTGTTTACATCAGCAAAGCTGGCCCAAGCTTTTGCATGTGAAACTCAAAAAGCAACTTACTGTTGGAGACAGCAATCCATCAGTGACGACACATTACCGTCACTTTTGGCTTCACTTTCAGAGGAACTGAGAGAAGTTCAAGATAACATTAGCAACACAAATCCCCGTGCCGGCTGCAGGCGCCAGCACCACTAGTTCATGCATTCCTAATTTTATCCAAAAATTATTTATAATGTCGCTTGGAAATATTAATGTGATCTAAACACATTAAAATTAATTAAGTACAACAGTTTGGTAATTCTGGCACATCTGATCCCACTCAATGCAAACAGAAGTGAAACTATCTTAGCCAACACAGAAAAGTCCCAGCAAGGTTGAGAATACAGAAAACATTCACTGCCTTACTGCCGGAAACCTTTGGTTCTGACATTCATGTGGATACAACCTGACACTCAAACACCGTTGCAGACCAAGTACCCCCCCCTCATGGCAACAGTAGTCTCCAATGGCAGTGCCCCCCAGCAGGATAATGCACCATGCCACACTACAAACATCGCTCAGGAATGGTCCAAGGAATGTGACAAAGACCTCAAAGTGTCAACCTGGCCTCCAAATTCCCCAGACCCCAATCTGAATGAGCATCTGTGGCACGTGCCATTGACCCACCTCACAACCCACTGGACTAAATGGAGCTGCCACCAACGGACTGGTGCTAGACACTGCAGGACACTCCTAGAGATCCTGTGTCCATGTCTCGACAAGTCAGAGCCAAGTCTGATCCAAGGAGGCCCCACCTTGGATTAGGGGTACATCTGGGGTACCGGCACATCACAAGAATCTTTGAGCAGATTGGGACTTGGGAAATTTAGAAGCCAGGTCGACACCTTGAGCTTTTTGTCACGCTCCACAGGCCATTTCTAAACAGTTTTTGTAGTGTGGCATGGTGCATTATCCTGCTGGGGGGGCACTGCCATTGGGGAGTACTGTTGCCATGGGAGGGGGGGGGGGGGGGTGTTACTTGGTCTGCAACAGTGTTACAGTGGGTGGAACATGTCAGGTGGTATCCACATGACTGCCACCACAGGTTTCCCAAAACCAATGGTGAATAACAATAATGTAACCTGAGAGCCACTGCCATGCACTAAAAGGAGAAATAAATCCTAATTCTTGCCAAAATGAGGGCACACCTAGAGAAAGACGCAGCAATCATGTAATCTGCTATTAGCATACACAAACCAGCCAACTAGGACAAACCAATACATATCAATTAAAACAGCTCCCCTGTCACCCAGAATAGGGAGGAAAAAGAGCTACGCAGATTTCCCAAAATAACAGCTGCTGCTTACTGGAGAAGTCAAGTGGGGCTGGAGGTGTCCCTGCAGGCACTGACAGTTACCTTGGGCAAAACACCAGAGAATGGAAAGGAACCTAGGGCACTTTTTAGTATGTACCAGACCCACAGACAATTTGTATCAAAGATGGCACTCTAACAACAGTATACCTTCATGCAGCCTGCATGAACTAGTTATTCAGTGATGTAGTTATATCTATCTGCTAAAGTCTTACCCATACTGTTGCCAGGGGTAACTAATAAATACTGATAATTATAACTTTATTTTAATAACACTTTTCTAAAAACAATTGGAAGTGCTTTAAATAAATAAATAAATAAGCAAATCAGAAAGAAACTGTCAAATCTGTTGCAAAAAGACAAAATTTGGCTACATTTATGATGCCAGATTGGCAAAATTTGGCTTATTGGTTATAATTATTCAGCCACTGTGGCCAGTGTAGCATAGTTAAAGTTATTTGCTCACTACAGAAGTCCAACTTTTGTTTGTTTGTTGCCTTCATCTCCAATCTATCACCTCAAATTTAACGTGAGTACATAACTACATGGATATAGAGAACCATTAGCAGCTGAGTATTGTTGTAATTAGTTTAGCTTTAGACACGCTGCCAAAAACATGTTGAGACTCAACACCAAATTCAGTTAGTAATAGCAATGGAATGGAAATAAATTGTAACTCTTAGCCCCTAAGTGCCTTAATATTGCCATGTTTTAATATGGTTACATTTATATTATTTCCAAGGTTCTTGTTTTTAATTCATATTGTGAGTACTGAAGCTGAAGACAATTTTCCACAGTGTGGACAACTGAGTTCCCCAACTAACAAACTAAGGCAAACCATATTGCCACACTAGGCTAGCAGCTGCAATCTGAATGCATTGGGGATTCGGGAGAAAAATCTAATTAGTAACAAATTCCAATCTTATCACTTGATGATTTTTACTATGCCATAATAACTCCAGTATTTTAATCAGCATATTTTAGGCATGTAATTGTTTTTTTAAGTATGCTCAAATGGCACGAAATAGCACTTGGCTGACACATTCACTGTCTTTGTCTGTCTATTGTATTCTTTATTTAAGCTTTATTAATCTCATTGAGACACGGGGTCTCACTCTCAAGAGATATCTGGTGAAGCCACAAAAACATCAGGGCATTTATACAAAGAATGATGTGGTAAGTGAAAAGTGTCAAAGAGGTTGTTTTAAAACTGTATACAAGAACAAACTCCTCCACACATTCTCTAAGTTTCTTAAAATGAGCTGAAAATCCCAGAAGGGAATCGTGCCGGACAGCTTCAGTTCCTGTTTTAGCATGTTCCAGGTTGACGTGGCAGAGTGGGAGAAGGCCTTTTTACCGAATTCTGGACGAACTGAGAGGATGGACAGAGTGATAATAATACACAAGTGATAAAGGGAGATTCATAAGTGATGAATTGTGAAATTACATGTAATTTTGTGAACTTTATTGTGAATAATGTGACCGTTACCTGATATTAGAGGGTCCACATGATTAGATTTTTACCTGGCTGCCATTATTGATGATCAGACAGAAGACACATGACTGCCTAGTTGTGTTAATGAACTTTTTGAACCTCACCTGCGTGGGAATAACGAGCCCTGTGTGAATATTTATTTCTTCATTATGCTCTGATGATGGCCTGATGCCAAAATCGCAGTCATTAACGAGCAGTGAAATGCAACAGCGAGTCTCTTTATTGTTTACTACTTTCCTGTTGTGCTTTGACTTTTTGACATGTGCAGGTATTCTTGATTGCTTGAATTCATAATTAAAAAGATTAAGCGAGGCTTGGCGTTACTACAGCTGTTTGTGAAATCTGTCACGGCAAAGCCGAGCAACACTGTACTGCAAACCGGCATGCAGGCACATCTGGCTCAACACCATCCACAGGTAAACAATGGGTAAGAAAACAGGACGCAACAGTTGCTTACCTGCCAACACATTCTGTTAGAGATGTTCTCATTATTTTTAAAAATAGATCTTAACCAGTAAAATAACAGAACACACTGCTTCTCCAATTAAAAGAAATCTCTCTTAAAATAACGCAACACGCTGCTTCTCTAATTAAAAGAAAACTCCCTTAAAATATAATTGAAAGCACAGGATAGTTATAGATTTACTAGGAACTTGCAAAGTGTGAGGAGATATTTAAGGCTTCCAGGATGTCAGAAGGAAATTCCTGGAAGCTGGAGGAAACTCATTAGTAAAACAGTAAAAAAAAACTGTGTTAGAAAATCTCTGGTTTGGGGGATGCTGTGGTAGATAAGTGATTAAGACACATACCATATGTTATGATCAAACTTCCCTGGTGATTCTGGCCAAGGGCCCTTTGTTACGGTTGAATTATACTCTTACTTACATTCTAGATACATTCATTTCAAATGTTGTAAATGTCACTGCTCACATATTTCCATGCGTCTTCATGTTGGCATAGATACACCCATGGGATGGCCAAACAAGGCAACAGTGGAAGAGGTCATTATAAAGTACCTTTTTATGGTGGCCGCGTTGTAGACGCTGGTGGTTTATATGGCCATTAAATACACTGTGGCATACTGCATGGACGGACAATTCTCTACACTATGTTACTAATTTGTTCTAGTCCACTATTTTTTAAACGTCTTCGTCATGACCTATGGTCATGTCTCGCTTTGACTACACTACACTGCCCCAACAATTCCTGGTGGTACTGCCACATTTCCTCCATATCAGTAAGTGTTCAGAAAACATGAGAGTACAGACAGAAGGCTTCGTCCATGTCTGTATACGAATCAAAGAGCCCTTACACATCTTTGCCTGTCTTTCTCCCATAGGGTTGCATTGGTTGGAAAGAAACGTTAAGGTTAGGTATTTTGGAATTTCAAGATAATATTCTACATTTTAATAGTGAACTTACGTGAGGCGAAAATATACATAAAAGAGCAATACTGTATCCATGCACTGCATTCAGTAGCGCACTTTCCATCACATCTACAGATAATTTAGCAGCATTCCATTAAACAGGAATTTACTACTGCACTGTCTGAGCCAACAGACTACATGGTTTCCTGTAAGTTTTGATTGTATTACTAGAGTGAATATATTTTTTGGTGATATTTCAGTTTCAGTGGATAGCAGCCTAAAGCAAAGTACACAGTTTGTAACTTGTTGACACTTTCTGCTAGTTTTTGTCTGCTAGCTGTTACCATTTTGGATGTAGCCTAGCTTGACTGACCTATGCTAATTGAGGACTTTTAATTGATCTACATCCATTTACTATCGGGATGTGCCATATCATATCGTTCATGATAATACTGGTTTAATTTTCAATCTAATGAGCAATTTGTATCATGATCATGTCAATATTCCAACTGATTGACATAGTGATGTCATACCATTACGCATGGCAACAAGAAGCATAGCTAAAAGCAAAATTACAACCAGTTCTCTGGTGGTAGAGTTAAAATTCAAAGAAAGGGGAGCAACTTCAGTGGTGTGGAATCAGTGGTGTCGTTAGGCCTTGGCGTCCAAAATGTTTTATGGAAAGCCCTTGACTTTTCAGACTCTTTCAGCGACCTGCTGCTCAGAATATATCAGTCACCTGGTCCCCAAGCAGCAGCTCAGCATGTCTCTCTCCAACTCGTCTCTCGCCAGTGAGAAGAGCAGAGAAGGAATGGCAGAGTGTAAAGGTCCAGGTGGAAAAAAAGAGAAGTAATCTTTTCAGATTTTACTGACGGGAAGTAAAATCACCTGTTGATTTATATAAACATTTAAGAGTATATTTTTTTTGTCTTTGGCAGCTGTTTTGATGTGATGTGTTTGATGGTTGATGTTATTTTTTGTAATATTTGTATTTTTTATTTGTATTTTATACAGAATCTAAATCTCACTTTGAGTTACTGTTGATGTTTACAAACAGAAATGAGAGACAGTCTTTGTATTTACTGAATGTCTATAGGCAAACTGACATAAAACTTATTTTGTGACAATTGTATGTTTTTGAAATTAATAATAAAATATTTTTCAGTACTTTGTCATAGCAAGAGTATCGTAATTGCAAAAATACCCTGAAACAGTGATATTATTGTAGGGCCAAACTGCCTATCCCTAATTCCGTCTTTGTTGTAATTAGTTGTTCTCTTCAAACCCTAAGCCAACATTGTCGACAAATTTCCAAAGTACCTCTTCCCATTAGTTAAATTACTAGCAAGCTAACGTACCACATGGCACATTTCACACTGTATGTATTTGGCAAATTAACAGATTATGTCTGCTTATGATGTAGTAAATGGTTTGTGCAGTCTGAGCAAATAGCCTCTATTTCCACTCTATTCCTATTATATGTCCTGTTAATTCCAATAAATTCCCATAAATCCCAGTTAATCCCCATGGAAAGTTTCCACTTTAAATATTCTTGGAATTTGCAACCCTAATCCCCCCTTATTTTCAGTCACCTCTCTACTGTCCACTTTCAAATCAAAGGTATAAAGTGGCCCAAAAATACTTACAAAAAAGGAAGTCTGTGGTTCTGTGAGAAAAAGTCAGTTGTACAAGCCTGTGTTCATAAAAATGTAAGGAGAGAATGTATCTCTGATTCTCAGAGAGCAGAATTATACATATTTACGAAGTTGTAATACAGACCAATTTGTCTCCACAGGAACAGATATATAAATGGATCCCTCCTAAGCACCTATTGCGAAATACACTACTCCAAAATCCCCTTCAGATTCATCGTTATCACAGTTATGGTTTCAGTTAATCACAGTCAATGCTTAATGCTATCAGACAGTAAGGTCATAATACTGCTGAGGTCTCGACAGTAAAGGAGTAATCTGACTGTTTCACGTCTGCCATGGAAGAAAGCAGTACAGTAAGTGGTGAATGGCAGCGTGGCAGTGAGGCAGACAGGCAGGCAAGCAGCTGGCCTGCGGTCCCCTGAGATACTCTCTCTACAGTAATTATCATCAGCTGCACTCTGGAGACAATCTGACCCGCTCCTCCTGCCTAACTACTGTTCTACTTATTCTTAAAACACACACACAAAAAGACAACAACAAACACACACCGTATGTGCCGTGCACACTGGTGAAGACACACTATGGCACAAACAAAGTTGTGTGCTCTGACACGGGTCCTAGATGGCATAAATATTCACAGCGAACTTCTCGACACACAAAAGCACTCAAGATCTTCCTCACGAGTGCATTCAAGTGACGAGAAGTGGAGCGAATGGCAAGACAGAGTCGGAGCGGTGACAATGATAAACAACTATCTATTAATATACGAGAGAAACGAGGCAAAAATAACATTTTAGAAACAGGTCTCATTCATTCTGCAAATCAAAATAGACAGGATTTTTCAGTAGCACTAATGGCATAGACAGCATCGGGAAGAGAATTCTCAGAATCCCCCAAAATATCCTAATATATCTTATCCTAATTCTACATTAAACCATCATTTTATTTTAATTAAATTAATTTGACATTGTTTAACTCTGTTAAATTTTCATTTCCATCTCAATAACACAGTTGGGTGATGTCTACCTGAATGGCATATGACAAAGCCCACAGTTAGACATCCCAGTGAATGATGACATTGTTGTTTGGGAGGAGGCAAAGATGCAAAAATATGGATTTATTAACCACCTGAACCAGACCCAACCTTAAGCCTGAGTATTAAAAACTTACTCGGAACGTTGCTTTGTCACTTTTTTGGCCCGCCTGCCAGAACCCGTGACAATTACCTTACTTTATCAGTGAATTTAAAACATAAAAAAGAAACAGCAGTCAGCCCAGCCGGTGTAAGGGGATGCCGATCAGTGACAGTGGCAAATCGTCATTATGGTGACAAACTTGGTCGCTAAAAACAGGACCACTTTGGCAGCCTACAGTTAATCTGGTAGATAAATCAGAATTGTTATTTTTTTGTGCACCACAAATACCATTAGCGCCACCTTGTTCCCACACATCGTTGTTGGTGTGGACGGGGGTAAGAGGGGCTTTAAAATCACAATATCTGGCACAATGGTCCATGACACACTGACACATACAGTGCTGTTGTTCACAATCTCACACACACGCACTGCTGTAACTGTACCTGGAAGGCCAAGCAATCCTGCAAGTCCGAGGCCATCAATAACGCCACCCGCAAATATTAAGATGGTGAACACAGTTGCTGCTTCTACAGTTGAAAAATGGAAAGCAGACTGGCTTGGTGTTAAGAGGTGTATGTATGGTACCAAGTACCAGTAACACTAAAGCTAAAGCTAAAGACTTGAAAATGTCTTTGGTCTGTCACGATAGCTAAAAGCTAACAAGTTGACAGTAAATGTTACCTAGCTAATGTTAATGTTACAGTCTACATGTGGGTCTTGCTAACAGGTGGCTGGATGGATGATCAGGGGGTGATCAGTGCCAGTGATAAACGTTACTGAGATCAATGCATTGAGTAAAGTAAGCCTGTCCCAAATCTAAAGCATATTTAATGTCTACCAATGATGCGGTGCTGGACAGACAGGTTTATAATGTTATTTCATCCATGCTCATAACATCAGCAGGGCTAAATGTGGGGATGAAATAAAGCCTGCTATTTTTTTTCAACTGCAGTTCTTTCCAGAATGGCATCAATGAAGAAGGAATATTACACTCACTATGGCACTTTTGACAGTACTTGTAGCTGCTAGTCTGTAATTCTGTGAAACACTTAAGGCTGTGGTAATGCACTGCCTTTTATTTTTCCAAATGTTTTTAATTAACCTTCTACAGTTTCTAAAGAGGAAAACAAAAAGTAGTTTGTTAGAGAGACTGTGATGGAGCTGTCAATTTATCTACAAACTAATGTGTTATAGATATATAAAGGCTATTAAGAGCTCAATAAAAACTTAAGTAGTTAGAACTGTCTCTGGCTTCCTCTCACACCTACAGATGATTGCACACTTCTCTTCGGAAGAGCAGTAGTAGCTTTTTATTGACTCACGCTGGCACAAGGTGCTGATTACTATATGCATTTTGATCTAGGTTCATTTCATATTAAAAACAGCAACTTTATGCACAAATTAGTAACCCCTAAAATGTTGTAACTGCCCCGATTTTTTAGACTGTAGGGGCAAAAATGCCCCCCCCCCCCCTCCCCCCAGGTATGTACATAGGCCATAAAACATCAATAAAAATACACAAGGTGGCAATTGAAAATGCAAGCATTCACATTCTGACAAAAAACTTGGCGCACTGTCAAAACACATGACGCAGGTTACAACAAAACATAAGTCTGGCTTTCCTTTCTGTTTGGGGACACATGCATTTCCAGGAGGTAAAAACATGCCATTGCTAAACAAGACATACAATTTTAATGTGACACAACTCCAGTAATAGCCCGTCATTGTCTCCATTGCACCCTTGCAACTGCACCTCGCTTTTGATGCGAGAGCACAGCAAAAAGCTTTACTACAAAATTCAAATTAGGCAGAGGATAAAGAAACTGAAGTCATATTGAGGAAGCACTTATTCCCTGAAAGAATTTTGCTTTCAGCAGGCTTGCAGCGAGAGTCTTGACATTCAGCTAGTGATCACAATATGTCACAGAAACACACTGTAGCTGAGGTGGATACAAACTTTTTCTTTCTTCCTCAGAAAATGGCTTTTTGTTTAAAGCCAAAACAAACGTCCTATTCTCAGTGAGATCTTAATGGTGCTTGTGATTTATATTTTGATCAAAATGTTTTTGACTCTCTGTCAAAGTGAAAACATAAACATGAAAAAACAATTATAATATTCATAACCAAAACACGTTTCCCTCTAATTGTCTTCATACAATGCAGAACTCTGTTGAGGTTAGGGTTAGGAACATGCTGTTTGGCATGATGAAGACAAGCAGCTCGCCCACCACATGTGGCCCAGTGGTAACACTGACACGTCATAGCAAGAGGGTTCTGGGTTTGAATCCACCCGCTGGCCTTCTGTATGGAGTTTGCATGTTCTCCCTGGGTCAGCATGGGTTTTCTCTAGATTCTCTAGCTACCTCCCACAATCCAAAGTCATACAAGTTAGGCTAATTGGTTAATTGGCAAGATGTGTACCCCACCTCTCGCAATGTCAGCTGGGATAGGCCCTAGACCCCCGTGACCTGGTATCAGGATAAGCGTTTCTCCAAAACAAACAGACCCCGTAAAAACACAGTTTTACAATTTAGTATTTTTGCAATGCTGTTCATTGCAGATGGACTTCTAACTCTGTTCTGGGTTACTGTAGAAACATGGCAGTGAACATAGCAATCTCCATAAATGAAGACTCCCTCCCTTTATAGTAGGGCAGTAACGGTTCTGAAATTCACGGATCAATACAATACAATATGATACAGTGGTGGCAAGGTTTGGTATGTTTTTGATACAGCAAAAAAGTACAAATGCCAGAGAAATTTCCTCAATTTTTAAATGATAAATGTATGAAAACTAACATTACTTAGGCTTTTGGGGTGTTTTTGTACAAAGCAGGAATTACAATCTGGCTGAAATGGGATGTTCAAGTCAAGGTAAAGTCAGTCATTTCTGTCTCAACACATTATACATCTTAAATGTTATATTACTTGTTGAAAATATGTGAAAAGACAGACAACTGTGTGGTACTGAATGGTGGACTTAGACTATGAAACAGTTTCTCATCATTTGTGTGTCCGGTATTTTGGTGGCCTAAAAGCCTGCTTGACGACACACTGGACCCATCCTTAACATAACCCTCCCCTACTGTATGAATACTACATTACTAGTGATATTAGAATGCATGGTGACAGTGATTCTTTTGCCCACTGCGTGTTGGTGGCAAGTTTGCTACATCCCATGAGTTCTCTGAGCTCTTTCAGTCAAATAAATACAGTCAGGTCCATAATTATTTGGACAATGATACAGTTGTCATCATTTTGGCTCTGTATACCACCACAATGGGTTTTAAATGAAACAATGAATACCTGCTTAAAGTGTAGACTCTCAGCTTTCATTTAAGGCTTTTTTCAAAAATGTAGTATGAACCATGTAGAAATTACAACCATTTCTTCACACAGTCCCCCGACTTTAAGGGCTCATAAGTATTTGGACAAATTAACATAATCATCAATTTAACAGTCAGTTTTAATACTTGGTTGCAAATCCTTTACAGTCAATGACTGCCTGAAGTGTTGGACACATAGGCATTACCAGATGCTGGGTTTCTTCCCTGGTGATGCTCTGCCAGCCCTTTACTGCAGCCGTCTGCACTTCCTGCTTGTGTTTTGGGTGTTTTGCCCTCAGTTTTGGCTTCAGGAAGAGAAACGCATGCTCAGTTGGATATTTGTACAGAGCCAAAATGATGACAACTGTATCATTGTCCAAATAATTATGGACCTGACTGTACATGAACAAACATCTCTGTTAAATGCCACAGTCGTATAAACACAAGCTAAACAAGCTGTCACTAACGTACCTTTCATTCTTTCTGGCTGAATCGTACCTGGCCCGCTGGCCTTTACTGCTCATTGTTGTGAGTGTGTGCTTTGTGAGAATATTAGCTGTTGTAAGCTGCTGAATGAGAGGCTATAGCCAGCAGCGGCTCTCATTCCCTGGTTCAGAGGTTGTGTGTGCCATAACTTGAAGTGGCTCCAAATGCCGGACCTGTAGGTTATTAGAGGATCTTCTATTTCTGGTTAGGCAATGGCGTCACTAACCATCTTGCAACGAGCTAGCTTAGCATAGTGCAAATCCCAGCTTGACTCACTGGAGCAGAATGTTTAGGTTTCGAGGCTGGAGGGGCGAGTATGTTGGCTGTTCTGTCGTTTGGGCTGCCTTGTTGAGTGCATTGCCACTAAGAACATTATATTACACAAACTTAAAGCTGTACATTTTATTTTCCAAATGTAATAGGAAACAACGAGGATTCTTATTTTCAGGTGATTATACACTAAAGAAAATATATTATACTCCATTTCTGCTGAATCCTACATACACATTAGAACTTTAAAACAATGTGACATATTCACACAATCTGACCACAAACTATGTGATGGAAAATTGTTGAGAAAAGTAGCAAAACAAACCTAAAGACAAGAACTCACAAAGGCAATAAGTAAAACTAAATTGTGTTGACACAAGTTATAAAAAGAACAAAAGGAATCTTTGGAACACTGAAATGTGCTGAATAAACTATGTCACCATACGGCCACTCTCTTCACAGAGCACTCACAGCGGCTGTGCCCTCACGCAAAGACACAGCGAGGACAGACAGTGCTATGGCAGCAGCAGCATCAGATTGCAAAATCCTTGTCGCAGCTGTACTGATCCACGAGTGGCACTGAAGGACAAAATCCTGGTATAGTCAACGCTATTCCCAAAGCACTTCTTTGGCTGGTCCATATGGTATTCAGCACAGCATCATGCAACATCAGGACTTCTCCTAAGAGGCACAAAATTGTGCAGTCTCATGTTTGGTTGAGAGCAGCATGCACAATGTCAAACTGCACTTGTTGTGAGAAGTGTCATCACAGTGAGGGGACGTCTCATCTTGGCACTTTCCAAAGTCATTTCAAGACACGCCACTACTTTGTCGTTTGCCCTTCTGTTAAACTTAAGGAGTCAATATCCTAGGGCTAATTTAAAGCAGTTGTCTTTATCACTATGAGAGACTGGAACAATGTCAAAAAGTCACCATCTGACAGACTAGTTCTGGCTCCCTTGGAAATTTATTAGAGCCATAAGCCTTAATTTACAGGGGAAGGTTACAAAGCAGGCAATCACCTTTGATCAGGCCCATAAACAGCAGCCAGTCAATGCTGCGCTGCTCGTTAATCTGTCACTCAAAAATTCAAAGAGTTGACATCGCAGGTCAAAAAACGCATTTGTTTCTTGAATGGAAGTGAAGCCAGACAGGATCCAGCCAATAGTGAGTGAAGATGTGATTCTGCCCTGGCAGTTGGTAACACTAAGGGAACATTATCTCTGAACACAGGCTATTTATCTAACTACGGACGTCTGCACTGTGGTTTCAACAATCCAGCCCACGCAATTTGAATTTGATGGCATTGCTAATGCCATAAATGCATACTTGCCAATGTTAATTTAATAGTAATTAATTATAAAAACATCTTATCAGCATAGATGGATGGATGGATGGATAGATAGATAAATTTTTTAGATAGCTTTTTCAGACTGTGTTTTCTTTGTTTAACTGACAGCATGAAAACCTAGAGTACCCAATAATGCTGGGCAGACTACTAGATAAAGAAAGCAGCAGACATGTTGGAAACACTGCTTTGATTCATGATGTGGAAGACACATGCAAAGAGGTTGCTGCTGCATGAGCCAATCAATACCATATAGGACACCTGAGCAAGAACCTCAATCACTCACCACCCCTCAGAAGTCAATAAAAGAGTAACAAATTACTTTATGGAGTATTTTTTTTCCTCCCAACGATTTATAAATTATGAATAGGCTATAGATAAAGCCATATGAAGAGCTGCATTAAGGCAGTAAAGGACAGCTGGGATTCAAAATATACCTTGAGCACTAGACACCATCCCACTCACACAGAGGCTATCATCATTAACAAGTCTCAATGGCTGGACAAAGTGCAGCTCCATTAGGGGAAACTCTCAATACGTCAATCCGGGATCGATTCCTAAGAGAGTCCATGCAAAAATAAAAAGGCTGTTGCTCTTGTACTGAGACTAAGGCCCAATTTTAAGCAGGCACAAAATAAGGAAATTGCAAAACTACACTGATGTGGCTCACATGACACTCCTTTAAGAGCAGAAAGAGAACCTTACAGAACTCCAATCATGAAGGGGTTCAAAGGGACATTTGAGATCATTTTAGGACTCTTTTAACTGTGTTCTTCTGGTGACTGTCCTTCTAATGACTACAGGGTATTCCTCTTCAATCAAAATCTGAGATGGCCTGCCCTGGTAGATTTTCTTTCTCAATTGCCTGGGAAAGAAAATGAGGAAAAAAAGCACAAGCATCACAGAAAAATAGTGCAGCAGAAAAATGAGAGAAAGACTGAACTGAAGCAGACCTTTGAGCAAACCAGATTTAGATTCTTTTCATAGTAAGGGCCGTTGAAATCGGTGAAAACAACTGGGTCTATTTTTAGACATGTTAGCTAGGGCTTTGTTTGACAATGTGTTCGTCTGTCCAGTCCACTACTTTATTCCAAACTAAAATATCTTAATAACTATTGGATGGATTGCCATTAAATTTGGTACACACTTTCACATTGCCCTCAGGATGAATTGAAAGGTGTTTAATACTTCAGTGATCCCTTGACTTTTCATCTTTGCTATCATCCGGTCAAATTTTTAATCCACCCAATACTTCAAGACCAAATAACTACAAAACTAACTCCCATCAGCCTCAGCTGTACTTTGTGTTAAAACGTTAAGACAGTGAACATAGTTAGCATTGTAGCGACTAAAAATCAGCATGTTAGCATTGTCGTTGTGAGCACATTAGCATGCAGATGTTAGCATTTAGCTCAAAGCATTGCTGTGCCCAAGTTCAGCCTCACAGAGTCAATAGCACGGTTGAGGACTCTGCTTGGAAGAGTCCTAAGAAGAAGAAGCTAGGTTAGGTTTTATTCTTCCTCTTTTTTTTTTTTTTTTTTTTTTTGAGGAGGTGCAAATGTTCAATGTAGTGTTGCAATAACTTCTCTTTTTTTTTAGCAACCACGAAACCCTGATAACAGTAACTGTGATTATTTTTTGTAAAGAGGATCAACAATGGAAGCACTTGTGCTGATAGTAGAGCTGGCACTGAGCAGTGCATTTTGTTTTAAACTGCTAACCACAGTGAGTGGACCACTGGAGCTTTCAGAGGCACTGAACATCTCATATTATACAGTGGTATCCCCAGATGTCTGCTGAGTTAAAATCCTCATTACTTGTCATGGCCAGACCTTAAGCCCTTTGAAATGACACTGCCTTATTAGTGACGACAAATGACTGCAGAGTTAATTAACCAGAATGCTCCTTAAGGGGCATTATCAAATGTTTAAGAAATTAACAGATTGCCAGTTCACCAATTCTATGTAATTGATTTGTTCCCATTCAGGTTATGAACTCGTCTCTTTTCCCCATCCATTTAGCTAACCATCCGGGAAGAATTTAAAGGGGAACTTTATAGTGTCCACTTCCATGAGCACAGTCTGAATCAGAGAGAGCAGTACTCAGAGCGACTATCAAAATCATTGCCATGCAGTCGAATGTTTTTCTGCTAATGAGGTGGCAGTTTGCTACTTCGTTGCAACTCATAAATACAGGCTGTCTTGCAATTAGACAAGCACTATGTAGTAAGCTGTGAGAGAGGCAACACACAGTAAAGGAAATGGAGGAGGCAAAGAAACAGAGTTGATGTGGATTTTCTGCATAAACAGGCCAGCGTGAATTACAGGCATATTTCCACTTAAAGCCAGCCATGTAACAAGAGCATGCCTCATGAAGCATTAGTGGGCTAATTCAGAAAGCCATTTAGTCTGGCCTCCTTTAATTACTAAAGTACTAGAGTATTGATGGCAGAAGTTCTTCTCTCTGTCCTCAGCTTTGGCACCGCCTCCAGAGATTAGGATGAGGAGTAATGGCAAAGATAGTCTGGGTGGAATACTGATAAAACCTTTGGCCACTTTGCCATTTGGTTTCCTCACGAACATAACACTACATGTTAATCGACTGCACTTACACGGTTAAGTACATTTTGGTATTCACAATCATTAGCCTTTACTTTCTGTTTAAAAGGAATACTTTGGCAACAAAATGTTTTTTTGTATATCAGTTATTCACCCTGTGTTACCTTAAATAATTAATTCATAAAGAAAACTTTGATTTTCACACATGCATCCAGTGAATGAAGTATCCGAAATGGAGAAAATTCTTGTTGAATTGGAGTAAAAAACTATATCAAAACTAGGCTTTGGTGGTACAAAGGTATGATGGTATACCAGGGTATCTAGAAATCCCGACAGACTGATTTTCAATACTGCCAAATATACAGACGCCTATCTTTCTATAAACTCGGAGACAGGTGGGTTCTCCTACGGGTGTATTGTATGTAGTTCACATCACCTGCCACCAGAGGTCAGTCTCTACTGGTGGAACAGGCAGCTGAGCTGAGAAACGACTGCCAGTGGTGGGGATAACGTTACAAGACTATTAACAGCCAGCCAGCAATGGCAGAGAGAGACAGCAGGGAAAAATAGCACATTTTCACATCTAACCAGTAAATTAGGGCTTCATTGTGGTCAAACCAGAGTTGGTGATTGTTGGAACAGTGGACTGACTAACTAGATGACTAATGAGACTAAACAAGGCAGTTTTGGTGAGTTTATATTTCTTTCTGTCAGATTTGAATTAGGGCTGCTCCCTAAAGGTCAGAGACTGAAATTATCAGTCGGAAACCCCTCAGTCGACTGAGACTAGTTCAAGTCCAGCAGTTTAGGGGTGCAACTGCCTGGAGGAGGAGAGACTGCACCATAAGGCTCTGAGATAACATTGTCTTCTCTCTTCTGCTTGTAAGTGTTGAATTTACACCTCACAGCAACTTAATACGACACAGACTCTGACTTTTGTTTGAGATCTACAGTCAGCAAAAAAATGCTGTTTCTGATCAATCGTTAGCACAGTTAGCACGTTTACTATATTAAGTGTATGCCGCTGTCCCACTTAACGCCCCACTAAGCCCATTTAACTTCACATGGAAGAAAAAAAAGACTTGCCTCAAATATTCATATTGAAAAAGCCAAATCTGATTCGACTGACATAATTCTGAGATGGGTACAGCCCTGGTTTGAATGAAGTTATTTTACATTAAATAACAAGGCATTTAAGCTACCGTTAGTCTCAGTTTGGTGAAAGAGAGAAACTTGAATTCAGAAGATGTACAGTTTTATTTCTCTGTTAACTGAGGAAAACTGACATTTTGTGAGTTTGTATTGTTTATTTACTTGCCTGAAAAAGCTATGTGAGCCAGCACAACGTATCATTTTCACTACAACCTTACTATTTAAAACACATAAACAGTCTCACACATGGACAGGTAGCGCTACTGGGCAAACCTAAAGGTAAGGTAAAGGTAAAGTTCCACTGATTGTCACACACCTGAGTGTGCGAAATTTGTTCTCCGCATTTGACCCATCCCCTGAGGAGGCGGTAAGCAGCAGCGGTGCCGCGCTCGGGAATCGTTGAACCATTGAACTCTGTTAAATGAGTTCAAATGCACACACTTGCCCAGGGACACTACTCGTGAGTGAAATTGCTTTCAATAGTAAGGATTAGCAAACATTCAAGTGTTTGGGAAGTACTGCCCATGCAACTTGATGAATGAGACTTGGATCATACTGCACGAGTTGTGTGAAATGGATTATTCATTCACCTTGAAGGAATGCAAGAAGAACAAAAAGAAAAATTCACCATATGGGATGAGTAATTGATATACAAATGATCATTTTCTGGCTGGTTATTCTTTATGCTGATACAGAAAAGTGTTTTATACTCTAGTACATTTATTCGTAATCCTCACAATGTCAGTATGTTGACCATTATGTACAAAGCAAAAGAAAAAACATGTCATGTAAGGTCGCATGTATGGTACATAAGATGTACTTTTTGCTCTCATTACTGCTACCACCCACTTGTAGCTTTCCATGTCCTTGCATCTTAAAAGCTAAGGTCGTGCCCAGGCCCCAGACAATTAGAGTATGGAGAGAAAAATGACATCTGTCTGTTAGAGAGCCGGGAATAGAACAGTAGAGCAGAGACAGAGGCGGGAGCAGTAGAGCACGGCTCCAGGATTTAGATCAGTGAGATTTGCATCATTGGCAGGTCTTTAGGCAGGGCAGGTCTAATCTCCAGCAGACAGGCTTAAGAAAGGAAAACCTGACTGTTGTGTCTCTACAGATAGGGATTTCAGTAATTAGCATAGTTAATAAGACAGGGTATATGGAGTCATATTCAAAGGTGTCAAGTCAAAGTGGAAGATAACGCAGTAATGAGGAGAAGGCAATACAAGGATATGCAACTTTGTCAAAGTTCACCCCAATATAGGCTTCATCCAAGTTCATATGCATGAACTTGATTGCCCGAATATTCCCTGGAGACACTTTTATGAATCGCTGGAACAACAATGGCAATTGATTGGCACTACAAGAGTTACTCTCTGATGTTATCGTGTGCCTTGACTGATTCATGTTAGTTCAGTCAAGACAGCAAACAAAGTTCTATGTAATATGGTTGCATCGCTTTAACATATTGATTAAAGAAACTACCTGGTCAAGGTTTTTTTCTGCATAGGGAATTATGAGGCAACCACCTATATCATTTTTCACCCCTTTTAAGCTCGCAACAAAAGGTTTATTCATGAAAAACACTTTCCTAACAAGTGTTGTACTTGGTGTATTTATGTCATTTGTATGTTTGTGGCATTATCTCAATGTGGTGGCACTATCGTAATCAACAAAGCCCATCAGGAAAGTGCCGCAAAAACTGCCAAAGAGGAAGAAAAAAACTTGTCTGTTTCGAACCACAGCTAAGCGGGTAGTCGCCCTATAACTGCCAAAAAAAGCTGATGAGGTCCCAGAGTGCACCAGGGATGACGTTTTCTGTAGATTGATGCGGAAGTTAGCATCGCCCCGGTTCCCTCATCAAAAAGCCTATGGTATTTTTCTATTGAATTTTGGACTACTGCAGAAAATAAGCTCTGTGGCAATCAAACGTTTACAATACATACATTTTTTGTTAGTAAAGTAAAACGGTAGTACTGGGCTATAGATGAACTACACCATAGGGCTGGACGATTAATCGAATTTTAATTATGATTTTGATTTTGGCTTCTCACGATCATAAAAACATTATAATTGAAGAAAAACGATTAATGCACTGCACGGCGCGGCGTGTATGTAAGTGAATGCACCTGTGTTATGTGCAGCAGCAGCAAGCGTGTGACGTGTGTGGATCAATAATATGTGGAGCAAGCGATTGAGAACATGGCAGAAAGGCAGCCTTTGGTTGAGAAGAAAGGTAGGACAACTTCAGTCATCTGTCATTGTCACGCTGTCGTGTCTGCCCCCCAAGGCAACACAAGTGGAAAAAAAAAAAGTTAATAACTACAAATTATGGCGAAAAGGTAGTTTCTTGCAACCCTAGAATTAAGATAAAAATATTCACAAACAAAAAAACACTTCTGGTTGCTGATAAGTAGTGTTTAACTTTTGATTTAACACTAAAAATTAAAACCCTCGGCACGCACTGCAGTGCAAGCAGACAGATGCGCGACTCAGAGCAGCATGTGTCACTGACACCAGACCGGTGGAAAATGTCACCAGCAGCATATTATTTTACATCAATAAAATCTATTTTATCATTATTTTGAGTCACATTGTTGGAAGAATTTAGCTGTCTGTGTTCAAGCAGGATAATAGGTCTCCATTCATTGCACGTCGGGCTTTCTATTTCCTTGTTGGAGATGGTGTTGCGTTCAAGGCCCCCCCCCCCCGAAAAAACAATCACAATCGAATCCCGTGCTATCGAACTTGGGTCAGCCCTAGTATTTATTTTTATTTATTGTTTTTATTGCTATTATTATTTTAATTTACTATTATTATTTTTATTTTTTTTACTTGTTTACTTGTTACTAATTTATTTCTGGCTGTTCTTTTAAGTTATAATTAAAGTTGAGTTTTGGTGGAGTTTGGAAATCAATGAATAATCGTGTTTATTAATCGTGATTTCAATATCAATCAAAATAATCGTGATTATTATTTTTTGCCATAATTGTCCAGCCCTACTACAACATGGCTGCATGACTTAGTGTAACATCGACACCACAACAAGGCTCTAAAGACATGTTCTGCATGATGACGTTCTGTAGTTTCATTTAGCCACTTGTTAGCAACTGCTTGTTAGCAAGAGACCTAAAAGCTCGAGTGGGGTAATAACTGATGTATTTTATGTCATAGAACAAAACATGCTATCTCTAAAGCTTGTGTTAACCACAGACCCTATTTCAGGCATCTAACATCAAATCCATTCAGAAACCCACTGACTTTGAGACTAAGGAATCGCAAGTGGTGAAATGCTAACTCATTTGCAGGTTTTAGGGATCATTCCTACGGCTCTTATTAGTCTCCTTTTCACTGCCATTCAATGTTGTTCAATGTCAATATAGTTTTATATCAAAGGCTGGCATTTACAAACATTGTTTTAAATGGTATTGCGGATTTGTGAACGCAGCTCTATGCAGTTCAGTTCATTTGGAAAGACATTCACAGATTCAAACTTCCTGGATGAATGACTTAGAAGCAAAATGTTAAAACACAAACAACACCTCTTTTCAACCGTAGTAAAGCAGACAATGAGCCACACATACTAATTTCCATCAAAACGAGCCGTCCTCCAAGCTGGACAAATAACGTTGCACTCTATGTGCAGCCTGCTTGTGAGAAGCCAACAACACTGAAAAACAGAAAGCCTACTACAAAAGAATTTCAATAAATTTATTCTGATACAGTGTAGAGTGCCCAAAATCACTTCACACATCAATGATCTCCTGTTAATTTTGCTAAAACATCTAATGCAAAAATATGTCCTTTTGCTTAATTTGGGGGAATTTTTCACTCTTATACAGTGTTGTGCCCCCAGAATCACCTAAAATACAGTGCTCATAAAAAGGCGTTTGATTGAGCCAGCTGAAGCCACGGTACACACGCACATGTGTGCACATGATCAGGATGACACCAACTCCGCCCCATTCTGAGCCAGGAAAAACCCTGTGGTCAAATTTTGACATCCGGCCAAAGCGTCTGGGGCTGTATCAGTAAAGTACAACTGCCAGCTGCGTGGAGACAATTTACTGCTTTTAGGGTAGCTTCTTTATTGGTGTCTTTATTGCCCCTGGCAGCAACCACGTTGCTCTGTAACACAGTGTGTACACTCACACTTTCGCCCTGCCATCACTGTTTTTAGAGCACAAAAACCATCCAATCATGCTGCAGTGATGAGAGCAGCTCAGGTCTTCACATCTTAAAAAAATCACTTCATAGGGAGTGGCCCCAGGCAAACTAAATTATGAAATCCAAATCACACTTACAATATGTTTGAAGGTCTAATTTCAAAGATGATGGATAAGCGACTATGGCAGTTGAACATAATCTTCAACATACTGCACTTTTAATGAATTACAGCTGTCAGCAATCACTGACATTGTTTTCTCAACTAATTTTCAGCATCACTCCCACTTCTCCCTCATTATCTACACTGGAACAACAGCAGAAGTTAAGCTAATAGGAGTGCATTCACTCATTGCATTCCCCATTTCAGAGGCTGCCAACATTTCCTAATGACTGCAGCCCTTCTAAATTATTGAAAAAGCCTAAGCACCTCACCAGCTACAGAAATGGCTATTAACCTTGGTGAAGCGATATTCAAATCCAGTTAGAGCTAACTTCGTCCTCCAGTATTCCTTGCGGGGAGGAAATGTAAATGTGTTCTTGCTGAGACAGATGGGGAAGCCGCCCGTCGTTTGAAGTTCCAGCAAAAGAAGTCGTTGCAAGCAGAGGGCTCTCCACCCCCCTCCGTAAAATATTCAGGACCGAGTCTCATTGAGCCACCTCTCTTCCCAGTGTTCCCTTCAAACCATGCTGGGCTTCGACACTGTTGGGTTATTGCTAAGCAGGAACACCTTACAAAAAATAAAAACTTAGCAAACGTTTACAAATTCACCACTGTGCAGCGACAGTGAAAAACAGCCTGAGGATTATCTCGCTGTGCAGACAAGAATTCAGGAGATTTGATTTATGAGAGAGAGAGAGAGTGAGAGTGAGAGAGCAGGAGTGAAAAAAAAACACAACATCCCACTCCCCCTTTAAGTGCACCCTGGAGCCTAACCAGCTGAATATTGTGATGTCCTTTGCATTGTTGTTGACAAATCATCGCAAATTGAATTCCTCAGCTTAGCTGACATACTGTCAAGGCTGATTCTATTGTAGAGATACCTGGCTGTCAATCAGTTCAGGCTCTGATACTGCGCTACAGACCAGAGAGAATCCCTGATCATTACTCTTATCACCCAGCCAAAGAGAGAGACACAGAGGGAGAAGTAAAAGAAATGTAAGAGAAGCAGGTACAAAAGCCAGTGGATGTAAGATTAGAAGTTTTGTAAGAGTTTACTTTAAAGGCCCAGACACACCAGACAGACTCTCTGCCCTTGGTTAATGTTGGACCATCAGTAAACTTCTGTTGTCCTGGTCTTTGCTGTGGGTCTCGTACCATTGGCGCTCATCTACCCCCATCGGCTTTTTTTCAGCCAATTCAGCATGTCAAATCAGTGGTGGAGACAGCGGAGTCTGTTGGTGAATGAAATCATTCTGATTAGCAGTTTAGCCTCTGGGCGAGAACAGAGAAAAGGAAGCGAGGAAAGTAAACAAAGAGCTAAAGTAAAGAGGGAGTTAGACCAAAACAAGCTTGTTACATAAGGTAAGATTATTTTTCTTTAGCCATCAAGTTCTTTAGCAGAGACATTTCCTGATGGTTTGTGCTACTGTTCACTGGCACACAGTACATATGTTTTGTTCTTTCAGTATTAGATTGCGTTGTTAATGTGCTAACTGCCTGACTAGCAACATGATGGTTTTCCAGTTTCCCTTTTTGAATGACGATTACAGACTGCTGCCATCTGCTGATGTGAAGAGTTATTTCTTCACACACAGGTGCAGAACGTACATGCTGGTTTTACATCTGCAACAGTCTTTGTAGTGTGTTCATTTTTGGCAAAGACACAGGCAACATGAAGCAAGGCAAAAGTCAATTTTTGTCACCACTAGCTCTTTAATGTTGGTTTGGTGTGTCTGGGCCTTAGGGGCATGCCAATGTATACAACACTGATTAAAACAATACATTCTGGAAACACGAGCCTTCAAGATTGTTGCAGATTTCATGTCTTGCATGTAAGAGGCTAATGAATGAACACTAGGGGTGGGGGAAAAAGATTACTACAGCACAGTATGACTATATGTTTGTGTGTCAATATCGAATCGTCACACAGTGCTGAGTATCGATTTTTTTTATTATACATATTATTAATATTACAAATACAAATTAAACGTTAGATAGCACTTTATTAATATAATCAGTTGCTTTTTCAGTCCACTACATTCATTTTCATAAGATAATACAGATGCTGGCAAAGTTTGCATTTGGGGACATTATTTGCAGTTGAAAACAGGTAATAAACCGCAATATATCACAATATTCAGCATATCCCAACATGTTTAAAGCCTTTACAATATTGTATCGTGACTAAAATATCGTGATAATATAGTATCATGGAGTCTCAGGTGATTTCCACCCCTAATGAACAATGTACAGAGTAGCCTACGAAGAGAAAGCAAAGTTGGGAAATACATCTAAAACATCCAAAAGGGTGATTCAACAATAGTGTTAGGATGATAATAAGTATTTGTTATTATATACTTAAGCTATAATACATTATTTCTGTTTAAATGTGACAGTTTGTTAATTTGCATTGGATAAAGTTAATTTCTAATGTGGGCTCTTAATGAGTGTGTAAGAGCTTGAATATTTTGACTGAATCAGCATAACCCCTGAACTTCTACATTAGGGCTGGACAATATATCAACATGATATTAATATCATAATATGAGACTAGATATCATCCTATACTTTGGATATTATAATATGGCATAAGTGTTGTCTTTTCCTGGTTTCAAAGGCTGCATTACAGTAAAGTGATGTTATTTTCTGAACTTACCAGACTGTAGTAGTTGTTCTAGTTAGTAAGGCTACATTCCAGCTGTATACATTTTTGCATCAAACTTATCCAGAGTAAAGGCGAACTAAAAATAAATGTCATTACAGAAGGCAAATGAAAACACTGCTTACTGGACACATCTCTTTAGCTAAATGGAATATGACTGCATTGGTTATTTCAGTCTATCTTTGAAAGTTGGATGGATATGTATCCGCTGCTGTAATTTTTTTTACGATGGTCATAGCACGGTGACGCGCTGTACAGTGACACGCTGTGTGGAGCGTCACTAGATGTCTGAATTGACGGTGGACAGGGAGGATAATTCAGTGAGGTAACGCTTACTATGATATTCTTCATGGCCTTCATGCATCCATCCTACTGCAGATTGTGGCTTTTTCTTTTTACCTCAGCAACCTAATTGGGTCACCCCTTGCCTTGAGAGCAGCTTTCACTGTCATATACATTCTGAACAGCACTTTGAAAGTGTCAGTATTGGGTCATTCTTCAGGAGGAAATTTCCACAGTTGTTTGAAGTGACCTAGAGAGAAATCTGCTACACATTCTGTCAAGGTTGTACCTATTTTTTTTAAGCGCTAAGTGCCAAAACCCTGCCAAAGTTTGTCCTTATATTAAAATCAGTAGAAATTCAAGACAGCTTAAATTAGCCTGGCCCCTAACCACTAAAACCCTTTAGGTAAGTTTCATTTTATCTCCACTGTCATGTTTGTAAATCTCTTTTTCTTGTTTTTTGTTGCTGTTGTTCTGATAAAAACATGAGCAACTGGAGGTCAATAACTACAATTCTGGGAAGCTCCTAGAACCATTTGTCATTATTTTTTAGATATTTTAAAACCGGATGAATAAATAATCGGAATCATTGATAAATTTATTAACAATGAAAATAATCATAGGAGCTCTAGGCTGCATCCTGATGACCATGTTGACTCTAGCCTTATTGCCAGAGATATCCCATGCTAATCTGTGGAAACAGGATGAAGAAACCAATGTAAACTATTGTACTCCAGGCACACTGGCTGTCAGAAACACCCACACGTTTCAAATCTTGCTTAAAACTCCATCAGTACCAAAATCTATCAAAGCGAGACAGCAAAAACCAGACATGAAAAAATAAATGACATGAGACTGAACTGTGCTGCTTACAATATGCCAAACAGGGTGTGCCTACGTGCCTGGACCAGTGTTTACAGTATCAACAGGTTCCTGCTTTGTCCTTTCAGTAAGGACATCTGCACTACTGTTACAAACACTTTTACAGACACACTTCCAATAAAGACCAGATCTCTGATGCTGACTGAGAAGAAAAATATAAAACTGCTTGTAGCAAAACATGCTGATATATTTATCTGCTTCTCCTCAAGTTTTGTATTACGAAAACCCAACTCTGCTTTCTTCTTTGTAAGGGTGCATTTCATGGTAAGTCAATACAAGACAGAGGGCTCAACTACTGTTCCCTTTTTGTGGCTGTGGCAGCAATCATAAGGTCCATCGTTTTGTTTGCAAAACAGATGACAATGTAAGTGTTATCATTTGCCATTGTGAACGTAGTCGACCCTAATAGGATAAATTCCGCGAGCTGTTGTTCACAAACAGTCATTGGAGGATCAAAGTGCTAGAGTTAACCCTTTTACTGCAGTCTTATCTGAAACTGGGCTGCAGTCGGTAACTTTGAGCTATGTCCTTTATGACTAAGGTGTGAACATGTAAGTATAGTAATGAGCATAGAGTAATTATTATTATAGTAATAACAGTAATAGTTATTCTTGCACTATTTTTACATTTCAATTCAATGATCGTGCATTTGTTCTACCAAAATTAGTACAGCTATTACAGTGACAGCTCTTTGTAGTAGTCCTGGTGGCTAGACTATAATTTCACTACTGTGTCTGTTTTTATTCTTATGTTTTAATTCATTATTTCTGTGTGCATCAGTGTTTTGTATGTGACGAATAAGCTAATGTATGCCCAAATTTCCCTTGTAATTAATAATCTATCTATCTATCTATCTATCTATCTATCTAGTATACAAACTGTAAATCAGGCACGTCCAAAGTCCAGCCTGGGGGTTAATCGTGGCCCATGGACTGATCTTTAACGGCCCTCGGCTTGACTAAACAAATATACTATATGTTGCTCCTGACCAGTAAGCAAGTAAGCAAACAACAAGCAAGATCACCTTACATTTATTGCCTTCACCTCACAATGGCAGGATTATCAAACAGTTCGGAGACATGCATCAAGTAGGAACTAAGCAGGCGGACCTCATGTGTTTTCATAAACACAGTAATCAAGCAAATAAACGATTACCTAACAGCAGACCTTTCCTGCTAGGTAGCAGACATGGCCACAGCAAAGAAGCGTAAAGCCGACAGTGAGGATCACCACATTTAGGAACAGTGGAAAGTTGAATTAACCTTCACTGAAAGATGAAACAGTTGCCTTTGTCCAATTTGTTTGTGAGGTTGGTTTTTTTTTTGTTTTTTTTAAACAGCCCATCTGATGCAAGAAGCAGATGGTCCCCAGGTATTTTCCACATGATCTAATCTGGCCCCCAATTCAAAATAGTCTGGACTCCCCTGCTATAGAAGTAGCTGAAGTAAACAAATAAAATATGTTCAGACTGGAAGACAAAAAAAGACTTAAACCTCACAATCTTTTTAAAGTACTTATGAGCTATACCCAAACACACACAAACACAGTGCTAAACACACATGACAGGTTAACATCAAGGGTGAGTAAGGGTAACTAGCTACTATGCATTTTGTAACAGACATTGATGAAGAGTTTAGTGAAGTTTTCCTCAGAAAAGCTGCTGTCGAATAACAGTTCAATGTTCAAGAAAATAAGTCATTACGTGACCCGCATGATAATAACTATTACAGCACCATAGGTCGCTATAAGTGAAGAGCCTCGTCACAGCACCTGTGGACTGTCTCACTGTTCAACTTTGAACTGTCAAACCTCTATGTGCTCAGACATGCTAACCTGTTAGCCACTTAGCTCCACTATCAGCTCCCTGAGACGGTGACAACGCACGTGCAGCAGCAGGACCGACCCGAGGAGGGGTAAACCGCATGCTCGGTAACGTAAACTGTAACAGTACCTTGAGTTTGTCCAGAAGTATGTGCTTTGAGGTTGCTGTCCTCAGTCCTCTTGCTGCAGCCTGAGATGCCATGGATGCCGCCATGTTGACACGGAAGACCAAAGAGAGATGACGTCAGGAGCATGTGTGAGTTAACACAGAGCCGTTCATAGGTCAACAGGCAGATATGGGCGGTGCTTGAAGGAAAGGCACGCACATGCACCGGTACCAAAGTTCAGTGAGCATGTTTAAGGTTACGTATGTGTACACAGTTAAAGGGCAACTTCACCAATTTTCAGAATTCATAGAGTTTATTCCTATGGCCTAAGACAGTCCAAAAATATTAGTAAATATGAACAACTCAAATTTGTGATGTCCTCGGGCAGGGTTGTCCACACATTTTTGAATGGGGGCCAGATTATACAATGTAAAAATACCTTATGGGCAGCTGCTTAAAAACAAACACACAAGCAAATTAGACAAACAAAACTGTTTTGACTTTCTGTGAAAATGTATTGGACTTTCCACAAATCCTGAAAGCGACTGTCCTCACTGTCAAGTTCACGCTTCTTTGCTGTGGCCATGTCTGCTACCTAACAGGAAAGGTCTGCTGTTAGGTAACTGTTTGCTTGTTTATTGTGTTTATGAAAATGATTACTAATTAGTTTCACCTGCATAGTTCCTACTTGATGCATGTCTACAAACTGTATTATAGTCCTACCACTCATGCTTGATTAACCAATGTTGTGTGGCAAGCCATGTATGATATATTTTGACACAATCAGCCCCATGGCCAGACATTGGAAATGCCTGTCCTCGGGTATAAAGTCTGGAGCTGCTCCATAGACAATGAATTGGGAAAGGCGTTATAGATGACACTGAGAGCACACAGGTATGTTCTGAGTAAAGACCAAATCACAGTGTTTATTTACAATAACTTACTGGTAGAAAATCCTTGCGTCATGTGCATGAAATTTGGGCATACACTCAGTGCATTTACATGAAATTAAAGAAAATCAATTTATTGTGTTAGTCCAACTAAAACCAGACTTTTAAAATACATGTAAACATGTTACTCTGACTGAAATCATACTGAATTGAATTTCTCAGTGTTGGACTAACACACCCAGGTAATGCGATTGGGAGTCGAATTATTCCTACATGTTCAAACCCAGGGTGGGGGAGCCCTTTTGTGCAGAGTTTGCATGTTCTCCCTGTGTCAGCGTGGGTTTTGTTTGGGTACTCTGGCTTCCTCCCACAGTCCAAAGACATGTAGGTTAATTGGTGACTCTAAATTTGCCGTAGCTGTGAATGTGAGCATGAATGGTTGTCTGGCTCTAGAGTCTGGTGACCTGTCCAGGGTGTACCCCAACTCTCACCCAATGGCAGCAGGGATAACCCCCCCACCCCACCCCGTGACTCTCAACAGGATAATTGGTTACAGAAAATGAATGAATGAATGAATGAATGAATGAATGAATGAGTGTGTACAGTCAATCAGACCCAAACTGGCCAAGGTCTTCGGCGCATGTGCCACAGTGTCCGCCCCAGGCTTTGACCCGGAAGTCAAAAGCATTAAGTGTGTAACAGAAGAAGAAGCTGGTAACAACATGGCGAAATCAATATCCAGAGCCATGCATTTTTGGATGGACAAAATGTACAGAGCTGTACAGTTGTCCACAATAGTACCAGTTTGCATCTAGCTAACCATAGCTAATTTGTTGTCAGTTGGTTGCTCTGCGACGTACAGTAATGGGTCAGCTGGAAAAAGGTCCAATACTAACCAGCTTCAAGGGGGCACATCGCAACCTATTGTAATGGAGTCGGACATACTTCGGTCATACTTCCCCTCCCATGTTTGTATACTGGGACAAGGACAGTCATTTAATTACATGGTATAGTCAAGCTATAACCATAGCTCGACTTAAATGTGTATGTAAATGTGCTGACTGCCTCAATTAGTTTTTAGCCACCTGAAAAAGGCCTACCAAAAAACCACCACCACTTTACCTTGCTCTCAGACAGCTTTTTCTGACAGGGAATTGGAGCTGTAATATCAAAGCCACCAGACTCTACTAACAAAAAGAGTAATTTAACCTTAGCAGAACAGTGGGAGTTGCTGTCTGTCAGTTAGTGTGTGAGGTAAAGCACAGCAAATATCAAAATACAGCATATTCTCCCCTTTTTTTTTTTCTTTTTTTTTTTTTTTTTGTTTAGGTGGCTTAGATACATTTGCTGCAGCCCTGTCCACAGCAGTACATTGTTTAGCTTCTGTGCCAGAAGATTTGGTTTATCAAAGATGATAGCAAAGCAAAACAGTATAAAATAAGCACAGCAGAAACAAGAGATAAGTCAAACCAGTGTTAATCATTAAAGTTAGAACAGAAAATGACAACAGATATTAACAAGTTTGCCAATTTTACATATCTCTGTAATTGAAATCAAGTGTTGTCTGCCCAGAAGTAATTGTTTTTAGTGCAATGTTAAAGTGATTCAGTCTATATGGAAACATTTTCTGTTTCAGAACTGAGAACACTAAAATAGAATAAAGCTCATTTGGGTATAGAAGAGAAAACAAACATTTTGTGGGTCCATATAATCAGGCTCATATTCACTGTCTACAGAGCAGCTCCAGACTGTGTGCTCTATGACATCACAAGTTTGAGACTCTCTGCTCTGGTTTCTGGCTTTGAGAGAGAGCAACTCATGTCCACAAATATTGACTGAACTTCCCCAGGCCATGGAAGTAAACTGGGATTCTTAATTTAGGCAAAGTTTTAAATTCAAATTAAGAAAAAATATTGTCTAAAATCCAGGCTGCAATACAATGACAAAAACCCACAAAAATGCTTCTCAAATCTGAAAATGTTATCACAATATGGTCAACATCTGCATTTCTGTTCGCAACTACAAAGTTCATATCAGTCTTTGAATGTAACATTTTTATTTGTTCATATTTAATGAGAAACAGCATTTTAATTTTCACCCAATTTTTTTTTAAAAAAGCGTCCTCTCCTATAGGTTGTGCAGTAGGACATCAAGGTCATGTATGTTTTATGGATCTGAGGCAAAGAAAAAAGTAAAAAAAATTCTGAATGTTTTAGACCAAATGCACAAATTTAAAATGAAGGAATGTTATATTGTACACAATAAATATATTCCTGGCATTGTGGAGAAGACTTTTCAAACAGGGTGATGTATGTTAAATTAATAAAGAAAATGTCTGCGTGTGCGCAAGATGACATTTTGCTTATAGAAAATGACATTTGAATAACAAACAACATTGTCTTCCTCCAGGAACAGTCTCCTGACAATGGCTACAATAGAAATGTCTATTTTCAGCTGAAGGTCAAAAATAAAAAGACAGAAAAAAAATGAAAAGTGCTCTGAAGTTTGGAGTCAGAGGACAAACTGAATTACATCAAATAAAAGATTTATAATTGAAGTGAATTACAGAATTATCATAGAATCATAAATGGTGCATAATTTGCCGACTGAGATGAAGTGGTGAATATATAATATCTTTGTATACTTTGGTTAGGTTTGTTTACATTCATGTCAGGATGTGTTTATATTTGAATACCAATGTTCTTTTGGGATTTTGTATTAATAGGTTTTCTGCATATGTTTAAACATTCATAAAACCAAAATGTTTATTTTTTACCTAAGTAGATGTGCTGTTAGACGTTTGTGGATATACATGTAATAACTTTGATTTGTTGCAGATGAAAATTTCTGAATAAATTCATGAGGGATGGGTAAAGTTTTGTGTACATTATGCACACATTTATATTCATTTGTTTAGATTTATGGCAAAATACTAAACACTGAAATTATTCAGCAGTACTGAAAAATCTGACGTTCACGCAGTCCAGTGGAAGTTTCTGATTTTATACGTCTACAATTCAAGCTGTACTTTAAGGAAATGAACAATATGCCGTTGTGCTGTTAGCTGTACGTGGGTATAGGAATTTTGGTGTTCTGCTGATTTCAATCCGGAGAGACAAAAGTATGAAGTAAAGATAATATTTAATACGGAATATGAGTGTACAGATTAACAGAAGATTTGTGCTGATTAAGATTTAACAGAAGACTTTGCACTTGGAAACAAGAGGGAGATATTTTGTGATCAAGGGACATCTGAGTGGCAGAAAGATAAATCCCCCATGGAGTCCAGACACTGGTGGTGGTGGTGGTGGCTGATGAGTCTGAGGCTGCTGAGGCATATGTGACTGATGAATCCATAAAGACTACGTAATGATGGGGAGGTGGAGGGTGCACATGACAGCAGTAAGAAAGAAGTACGGCAGAGGGAGAACCATATTTAAAATGAGGAGCAGCAAGATGATAGGCTGACAGAGAAAGTGTGTCACTATGCTATTGGTTGATTGTGAATCAGGTGATGACTCAGTTGACCTACCTAGACAATAACACCTTCAGATAGTGAGTGAGCATGCGTGCAAGGAGTGAATGACAGGGTGAGAAAGATTGTCTTCCTGACTGAACATTCGCTAGAGCTTCATTAGCATGTCTAAATAACCCTACGTGAAACAAAACAATAGTTATTAATTTATTATTTTAACAACTGATTCCTTCATTTAAAGGTACATCATGCAGGACTGCCAGTTACTGCTTGTTAACATGCTCACCAGCAAAAGCCAAAGTGAAGCCACACCAGATTCACTCTTGTTTGGCTTTTTGCCTCACTGAATTTACCTTTTTTCAGCACTGTGTCTCTTGGATGCCTGCTGCTCACAGTCTGCCACCTGGTTGCTACCTTTTTATAAAGCCCCGACCTCACCTGAGCACTGTGGGGGTACACACCCATTAACGTCCTGAACTCAGAGGATAAGAAGAAAATAAGAAAATACAGGCAAGGGGCAGAGTCCGTGCAGAAAAATACACTAGCACTCACCAGTGGGTCATAAGAGAGGATTGAGAGGGATAATGAGTCTATACATTGTTTCTACAAAAATCAGTCTGTGAATTCTGCACTGATTGAAAAATGTGTTTGTTTCTTATCAAGGTGTTTCTAAATTGGTAAAATCAACCCTTTAAGTTGTTTTAATAGCCATTTAACTCTGTAAATTAGTCACAATACATCTTTATATTTGTCAGGAGGATAGACTTAAATAATCAAGTTGTTCGTTTTAAGCATGTGCCAGACACAAGCTGAGTACAAACTATAAGGTCCAACATTGATTTTGAGTGTCTGAGCCGCTCCAGCTCCATCCAGTGTGTGACCTTGTGAGTGGGACAAACAATCACTGTGCTCAGCTGAGAGGTATTGGTAGGGAGTCGAGTTAGAGAGCGTGGGATGTGTGAGCTGATCTTGTCTGAATAGCTAAATAGCCCACTCACACAGCCCTCCAGAGCCCTCATTACATGCCGCATCTTGAAAGGGCAGAGAGGGCAAACCGATCATAAAGAGCAGTGATTATGACAGAGGAAGAGAGAGAGGGATGAGATACTCACTTAGAAACCATCAGTGTCAGCAGGCTAGAGAGGACAAGACAGAGGGGAGGAGACGATGACGAACGGCTACAACCAAAAGATCTTTTTCGAAGCCCTGTTACGGTCAGAGAAACTAAATCTACATTGTCAAACCTTGACAAACTTTAAAAATGTGCAAATGTAAACCACTCTAACGTCAGCTGGGAGGGAAGTTCTCTCATGTTTATTTGATGTTTTGCTCTTAACCCCCTTCTTTTGGGTGAGAGCCTTCGATAGGCAGTGATCCATATTCCACACAGTGAGATATTCTTTGACGGTTAAGAGCACAAATGAAGTGAAAAGTGCTGCACTGGCATGATATTTCAGTATGTCAACAAATCCTCCCGCATGCATAAAACGCCCGGCCTGTCTCTTTGTGTCAGTGAAGAGTGGCGCTCAACTTAAGTCTAAAAATTCACTAAGAGCCAAAGACAAGCAGAATGACTAAAAGATGATTCACTTGAACATTTTCAGGCTTATGTTTCGTTTTTTCCCTTTGTCTCACGAGGGACATTTTCTCCTCTCAAGGGAATTGATATTCAGATGGGGCCGTCAGAATATCAATGGCCCTTACTAATGCAATTCAACTTTTCTCATTTGAGATGTTGTCCTGTCTCGCAGAACAAAAACTGTGTTTTTGTCTGCAGGGATGGCAATCATGTCATTATTCTCCCAGAATACAAAGCAACTAGTGCTGCTTTTTCTTGTTTACTAACCGTGTTAAATGTGCAACACATTTGGGATTTCAATGGGCACTTCACATAGAGAGCTAATATCTCATGCATCTTGATATTATCTCATCCAAAAGTCATAATCGCTGCTACAGATTAGGTATGAAAACAAGAAATCAGCAAGATCATAATACATAGCAAACCACACCACTGGAAAATCAGGGTATTTAGCTCCTCTACTTTGCCTTAAGAGTTTACTTAAAACAGAAATCAAATCATAGAAGCCAACACACTAAACATGTGACTTAAATCTTAAAGTAATAGGTATAGGTATCAAGCCATTGCCATAAATCAGCTGTGATACAGTTAAGTTTAAATTCAGATGCTAGCTCATGGCTCATGTGCGACTGACATTTTTATGGCACTGAACAAAGCTTAATTGACAACTCAATACTGAACATGTTTTGCTACCATGCATTATAAATGAATGTCTGTGATTCAGGTGAGTGATTCATTAGTAGATGTGAAAAAATGCTGCAGATTTAAAACCATTCATACAGAGAAACAAGCATTTCATTCACAACTACCATGCCATAAAGAATCTAAAGGAAAAACTAAGGCATGCAATTCAAATAATATATGCAGTAAAATATTTAGGTTGTTAGTTATAATGCATAATACAAGAGACTAAGACTGAAGCTGAGAAGACAAACAGCATGCGTGGGTAGCTATTATTGCTTTAACTGTGAAAATCAAGATGTTTGATTCAGCCACCACACTCATACGCTACTGTAAGTTAGACTGTGTACATTTTCGACATACTCGCTGATTATTCTGACTGGTTGTACACTCATAGTGGCCCTGTGGGTAATAATAATGTTGCATGTTCCTTCTTTTCTTCCCTCTGCTCCCCTCCCCTGAGGAAAGCAAGCAAATGTGCAGGCAGAGCAACTAATTTGAGGTTTCCCTCAATAATCAGTTTCCACTCAGTGAGCTGCAAGCTGTCAGAATACCCAGAGATGGAGAGCCACAGCTCCCATCAGGCCGTGCGGTCAGCTCTGACCCCTCCCTCACTCTTAAATAGCAGTGGTGCTTGGCTAACAACCCACAGGACCCACAGCTGACACCCTAAGCCTGCCCAGAGTCTGGACCACACGTCTCCGTCGATCTTTGTTTATCTGCCACCCCCGTCTCTTTTTCATTTCTGTCTCAAGTCTCTCGCACTTTCTCTGTTTCCACTGTGGTGTTACTTTCACTCTTTGTTTGCCCTCCATTGTTCTCGCCATGTCTCTTTGCTTCTACTATCCCTGCCTCTTCCTCTCTGTGCGTCTTCTTCTCTCTGACCTGCCTGTTAACCAGAGTTCCCCGGTGTGGGTTCAAAAGCAAATTCAGCGCAGTCCTCCTGGCTGCAGGGCCCTCTTCAAAAAGTCAATGAGACAATGACAGCAGGGCTCTGCCCATCTCATTAACGTGACTGGCTGGACAGCATAGCAGATCGCCAGAGAGAGAAAGTAGAATCCACAAGCATCTGAAAGGTTTTGCTTCTCTGTCTGTCTGTCTGTCTGTCTCTCTCACACTCTCACTCTCTCACACACCCAGAGTCTGGACAGTTTAATGACCCCCTCACCGACTGAATGCTGATAGGTCCATTTCATTTTATTCAGCCGCTCACACTTCGTCTCTCGGCCTTTAAAGAAAGCAGATATGGCCAACCACCAACTTACGAGCTTTGACCTCTGTGAATATATGTATATGATGCACCTAGGCCAAAAGCACACCCAGCGCATACATGAGTAAGGGCACACCAGTGCATACAAGTTCTGATAGTAGCTATTCAGCTTTGTAACAGTGCTGCGATTCTTCTCAAAGCTCAAGTTTTAAACTCTGTTTTATGATGTGTTTACATATAGATTTGTGTGGCATTAGCTAGCCAGAGAACAGTTTTGTTTTCTATCCGACAGAATACAAAATGAGTGAGAGAGATGGGGAATTAATGCACTTAACTGCTGAGTCAACAAGCAAGGAATCTAGCGGCTTAGTCGCACAGACAGCGAGCAGACTGCCTGACAGGGAAATAAAATAGGCAAGGAAGACGTTGCGAAGACATGAAGAGTGACAGAGATCGGACAAAGAGAGAAAGTGAAAGAGATGGGCAGAGGGGGGGACGGTCATTGCCACCCTGTGCTCAGCACATCTTTTGATATGACAGACGGCAAACATAATTAGTCATCATTTTCTGTGCTAACCCTTGAAGTTCACAATGTCACAGCTATGCATATGTATGAGCCTGAGCCCTTCCTTTCATCCTCCTATTCGCTTTCCAAAGAGTTTGGACAGATTATGACCCAGTAAACAGTTTTCACTCCAGAAGAGGAAGAAGAAGAGCAGGGCAGACTTTCCCCCAGTGCTGACTGCCATACCTCAGTAAAACACCCACAAAAACTTTCACTTTTCCACCATAAAATCCATAACAGCCCAAGAACATAAGATTGTCGAAGCTTTGGCTTGTGTCTGCTCTGAATGTCAGTGCTGGAGAGTGAATCAATTCAGCGACAGGAGCTGCCACATCTTAGCTATCTCTCTCCCCCAGATGTCTGTCAGCCTCACTCAGCTGGAGGCTCTCCATTAATGTGCCGTGGAATAACATAGTCAGTGGGTCTCCATGCTAGGAGACAGATGCATCAAACAAGGCTTGTGAAGTGTTGGGTCTACGAGCGTGTGATGTTCCTGCAGGTTTTGCAGCAGATCCCTGGATGGAAATAACCAGCATGGATCAAAGCAGGGGAGACATGATATCATGATATTACATGAGAGGAGCACTCGTGGAGGTGACTGATCTGTTAATCATGTATGCATGTGAGTGGATGCATTGGGGAACATTGGTGGTCTCTTCAGAACATCTATACAGAGATACCATGCAGATAATAGTCATTCAAGGATTTAGCTGTGCTGCAGCGGGAGGGGGTGATGGAGGCTTTCTTGTGTTCACACAATGAAAAAAAAAAGTTTTATTCCAGGCCTCAGTATCACACGCAGCATGGCTCACTGCACTGGGGAGCATGGAATTCATACCCCGAACAAACCAAACCCTGCATCTGATAAACACTCAAACACACATGGACACCCCATGAACATGCGCATCAACCCCACACACAAACAGTCACAGTGGCGAGGCCAGCAGAAGCAGTGAAAGTGCTTAGATGTGCATATGAGAGAGTAAGAGGAGCCAGATTTCTTCACAAGCCTCTCAGCACATGCTGGGCCACCTTCGTCTCCAAAGGGGGACTGGGTCATGCTTTTAAACTTTTGGCTGCTCCTCTCCTGCCTTTCATTCCCCTTACAAACCTCCAGCTTATATCAGTGCCCTCCTCGCCTGTGACCTCAGAGAAGCAGCAGGATGCCTCTCATCCCTTTCTCTCTGAAGGCGATATCTTCACGTTGACAAGAAGATGTGCAGAGACAGACTGGGCTGTATTGGCCAACATGATTGTTGCACATAAATCTCCAGGTGGGCTCTGAGAGAGAAGGTGTCCTTTTTTTTCCTACTGTTTTCATGACTATCATTTGTTGGATGCATGCTTGCTGTCCTAGGTCAAGCATGAAAAATGCATGCAGGTGGGATGGTCGGAAATGTCAATAGAGAAATCAAAGCAATCAGGATGGTGCTGAAGGGGATGTTGGTGTGATAAATCATCTTGTTCCTGACGGAGGTCACAGGGGTGGTAGGAGGAGGGGGGTGGGGCAGGCGAGGGGTACGCATGGCAAAGTGAAGTGTGCTCAACCGTAGGCCCCAGGGAATGGCTCGAAGATACACTTTATTCAAAGGTGTGATTCAGAGTGTGACTCTTGATGCAAAGTCATTTGTGACACAGTGACCTTTGCAGGGCCCCTGCTCTCGCTGAGAGTTATTCCTTTGATTTAAGCCTTGTGTTACCGCCTCTGTCTCTTGGGAAATGATGACAGATACACCCATGGGCTCGAGATTAGCTCAATAGAACATTATTGCCTACATCAGAAAAGCTGCTACACAGCAAGATCATTGATGGATGATAGTTCCTAAAATGGTTTTCCAGGCGAAATGATATCCAAATGCATTTTTTAGTAGCGAAAATGTTTTCTGTTGCTGTTTCTGCACACTGACACATGATGATTAAACCTCTTGGTTTTCATCACATAATATAACTGGAAATAGCAGTAGGTTGTTTACCATACTGCCATTTCCCATTGCCAGCTGAAGTATTACTTAAATAATGCAATGACCGCAAGCAGATGTGAATGTCATCTCAATGGCTAATACCTACAGTTCAAACTCCCAAGGCAGCCAGCCCCTCCACATTAAAGGCTGATGAATAACTAAGGCACAGTAACACTCTCCATGTGGATGCATGTGGATGAGGGAAAGAGAAGGAGGGAGTTATCTGAGGCTCCATTAACCTTGTTTGTGTAGAGGCACCTCCACTATGCTAAGCCCACATCGCGTGGGGAACCTCAGGGGACCCTCTACTAATTAACCTTGTGGAGACACCCTCAGTAGAGGGAGGCTGGGGCCAGAATAATAAGGAGGCCTTTGCCAGGCCATTAGCAGGAAGATTAACACATCCAACTTTCAAGTAGCTTTTTGACACAAAACCAATATTTGTCTGCACTGGCTTGGTCCGGGGTGTGACACAGCTGAATTCTAAGTGACATGTGTGTTTCAGCCCCCCTCGCACAGCTCAGCCATCACAAAGCCTTTTTTGCTGGCAGCTCTGTTATGAGAAGGTGTTTATATGAACATCTGTAAACAGAACATGTACTGTAAAGAACTATGTTTTTTTGTCAAAGTCTTGAACTGATCGTTCTATAGATTGATTAATTCTCCTGACCTGCAAGTCCGCACTGTGGGAGGAAACCGATGTGGACGCAGGGAGAATGTGTAATCACAAACTAGTAATCACGCTGACGTATATGTTACTGTGAGACAACGTTGCTAACTGCTAAGCATTATCTGGCAGAGAGCCTTTTACCCCAAATTAATGAATGCATCTTGCACCAGCTTAGTTTGCACGTATTCGGGTGTGGTGTTATGTAAATGGAGTTTCTCAAGTGGGGGCCACTGGGAGCAGTACATCTCATTGATTTAAAGCTTTCTTTAATGAGTGGTGAACAGTGTCCTCCTAAACCCAGAGTCATGGTCCATTCTCTAGAATTTGAACTTTGGCAAAATCTCATGTCCTTAAATGGTAACTGTTTTCTAACAGAGAAACAGACAGATGTGTATAAATAAAAGGCAATACTGTGTAAGAGAAAACAGACTAACATTGGAATTACCCAAGTCATTTCTTTTAGAGATCCAGATGTGCTTAAAGGGCAACTTCACCCCCCAAAAGACCATCTGTATATCAGTTACTCATGCTGTGTTATGATTACTTCATGTAGAAAACTCTGGTCTACCACGGCCTCCATCTGTAGTTTGTTTGTGTAATTGTGTGACTTTAGTGTATCCAAACTAACCCTGTTAAACACTGAGTCAGTAACACAAACAAACTAACTGATCGAGGCAGCGGTAGACCAGCAGCTCCTGTGTTCAGCAAGGTAAAATTACTGTTTTTGTCAGTGGAGTCTGGCTTTGACAAGAGCATTGATAATGGTGCGGTTCATTTGCACTGGGAAGTCGGAGTTTCTAAGCTTCCTGTCAGAAATTTCAACTGGAATGCACGTTGGAGGAACCCCACCAACCCAAACCTTAAAATTCAGTCTGGCTGTTCTGCACCAATAGTAGTGGCAGCTGTAGAAATATCCTCCTGAGACCTTAACTTTTGTTTGATGCATTTTTAATTTTTCTTTACTATTTGGGATCGGTAGGACCTGATAAGTATAAAAAACCCAACACTGTCAACGATAAGTAAGTCACAGTGTCCTCAAATAATAGTCCTAATGTCATCAAACGAGTGCTTCCTAATTAACAGCGTCTTAGTTTGTTGCTGTTGCTGAAATTGGTCAAATTTGTTGCCATATCAAACTTTAAGTTTCAACAGTTGAATGTGATCAGGTTTTGGACCTTGTCCACTGACTTGGCAGAGATGGCTGCCATCTTGTTTTTTTATGGATTATTGTATTGTGCTCTTACTACCACTAGATGGCACAAAATTGTCCATGAATGAGGACATAAGGTCATAAGGTATAAGGTCAAGTAAACCCAAAATATGATGTCATATCAGTACTTCACCCTCACCTTGTGTCTCATTTAAACAGTCATACACAGAGTACTGATCTGTACTGCAACATCTGGCAATTAACAAAAACTACAATTAAATCATAGTTCATCGTCAAGAAGCCTATAAAGGTATGTAACACCTTAATACATGTCTGAGATAAAAGAACAACTAAAGTGATTACAATTAAATCAACCGTTCTTTCCTTTATCATTATAGAGTCTCAAAGCATTTCAGGTAATACTGTCTTTTATGAATGACAGTCATAAAAGCGTTAGACATGGAAATGAATGAAAATGTTCTATTATGTGCAGCCGTGTAGATGAATACAAGAAAAGGAGACTGAATATATCCCTCGAAGATTTGAAAACTGTCAGCATAAACACGCATGCCTGCAAGCAGGTGGAAGTAAAGATCTCTGACTGGTTTTTATCTCAGATTGCTTGACATGCTGGGATTTGTGCCAGCAGTAGTGTTATAAAAAATGCATACAGAGGTGAATGTGGCTCTCTCTCACCGGCTTTTTATCAGGACATGCCATCATATAGCTCGTTCTGTGCATGATCTGATTCAGCCTTTATCTTTTTCTTTATTTCCTCTCCCTACAGTGTGTTTTACTCTAACTTTATCTGCAAAACACACCTGCACAATGTTTGGGCGGTTGCCACATCCCCAGCTTGCTTTCCTTTCACTAAACTTTACAGCAGAATAAGGAAGTTTTGCACTTCTACCCAAGAGAAAAAATCCACAGAAATCTGAAAAATCCAAGACAGCACTTTGAGACTTCAAAAGAAAAGGGACACAATGCATTTGAATATCTTTTATAACTCTCCCTTGCCATTTTTTATTCAACCTTCGCCCACAAGGAAAGAGATGTCATATCTGAGAGGTGAATGGCTGTTAGTTATACTTCAATAGGAGAACAGAGGAGGTGGTCAAGGCTGAAAGTGTTAGAATTATCACCTCTTAACCCCTCATTGATTCTGACGTATTTCATTGTGTTATGCAGCATTGTGAATTCCTAGAGAAATGGTGTTGGATTGACTTTGTACGGTGGAGCCGGGGCGACAGCATGGTGCGTGCTCAGAGACCTTCTGGGCTTCATGCATAATGCTCTTTGTGTTTCCTGGGAAGGATGGACGAGTGACAGGGAGGACTGAGTCCCTTCCAGAATCTCAAATGGATTACTCTCACTTTCTCCCTCTCCTCTCCTCTCCGAGCTCCCTCCCTCTCTCTTTTATGCTATTTGCTGGAAACAGCCAACATCACTGATGTGGCCTTTTCCTGTGTGTGACATGAGAACAAAGGAATCGCGCTTCCTTAGCATGCTACTGCTGTCTCTTTCTCCCTCTCTTTCCCCTGTTTATCCCTCCTCTCTATCTCTCCACAAGCTGTTCGTCTACCTTGCTTTTATCTCTGTTTTATGATTTATTTTGCAAGACCGTCTGACCTGTGCTCTTACAGAGTCTTAAGTGTCACTTCAAAAGAAAGATTTGTGTCGATTATTTCCATCTGAGACAGTGACAATGATAAGACGAGATTGGATATGGACAATTAAGTGTGGCTGTTTGGTTTATAAAGCGGCTTATTTCTCTTCTAGCTGCAAGCCGGATATACGTTCTTGATAAGCCGCTCACCTCGAACAGAAAGGGGGTCGTCTTGCATTATAGTAAAATGAAATTAACTCCATATGTGTCGCCAGAACTTCTAAATTCATTAGAATAGGCTCCTTCCTATTACAGGGGGTCATACAATATTCCCTAAATTTCATTATGCTGTGGTTCATTACATAACAGCATATCGCCCATTAGCCCACTGCACCCACATTTACAACTCCATGAATTATGAATCAGTTTCCTTTCATCACAGCTGGAATGCTCTCCCTGATGTGCAAATTACACTCAGGAAAACAACCACTGCCCAAGCACAGACAGTCCACAAAATCCCAACCTTCAAACCAGTCTGAGTGGATTCCAGGCGGACTACAGAAAATGCCAGCAACATTTCATTGACTCCATTGGACACATCTCTTGAACCCCCTCCCCTCTGTACCACGGACAGAGATTTGAAGACAACACAATCTGGTCTTAACATTCTGTGCTTTGCTCTTTCACTGACAATAAGTTGGAGCTAATAGATAAATGCAGCCCCTAACGTGCCCCTGGAGGTGGCCCTCAGGGCAGAGGACGTATTAACAATAGATGTATACTCACAGCACTGCCCCGTCCACACAATTTCTCAAAGCCTGAGACTCCCTGTAGTGCTTTATAATGCTCTCAGATATCCAGGTCAGGCAACGAGCTACATTCACACTCCATACAAGCCCACGAGCAGAGATAAGTGAAACATAAATCAGGGAAGCGAGAGAGGAATGGGCCCCTGGCGTAATGCAGAGGTGATTATGAACTCAAATGTGCACTCTTTTCAATAAAAACATGAAATATGATCTGCCTTCAGGAGAGTTGAAAGACACTTACAAGAACATTAACAAGAGGTGTTCTTTGAGGTTAGGGCATGGTTACAAAACCAGTTCCGATTCAGCCCAATGCGGTGTCAAGTTCAAATTTATAAGAGCACCATGAAAGTGCTGTGACGAATCCAGCATCATTTTATTCCTATGACCCTGTGGTGGCAATAAAAAAAGATGAGGAGGATTTCTGTTAAAAGGCACACTGAACTGCATTTAAGCATTAAAAAAATATATCGAATTGATTTAATGTATCTCAGAAGCAGCATTTCTACTTTCCAACTAATGAACCTAAGATTAATTGCTCCTTATGTGTGAGGAGAATTGGCTATTTGATTGATGAGCTCTTGGAACGAGCCTTTGAGCATATTAATGGGACAACTGTACATGTTCAATGTAGCCGCACAAACAGGCAGCTCTTAAAGTAAAATAAGATGGTGCGCACACACAGCTGTAGAAAGGAGGACATGTATTGTCATGAAAAGTACATTTGTCATGCACCGTAACAAGCACGTAGTAAGTCTTCTTCAGACCTACATGCATGCCCTTTTATCTAATGTACAGGTACAAATAGGCTTTCATAGTTCAAAGTACACATGTCCTAGCATTTGAGAATGAACTCAGGGTACAGTTACAGTAGTCAGTTAGATAGCACATTGATCATGGAGCCGGGATGGTGCGGGGGAACGAAGCAATCATCCATCACTGCAGAGACCTGAGGGTCAACCATAGGCAGCAGTGCTTATGGGTTGGCACCATCAAACACAATCAGTTGGTGGGAAGTCAGTGAAGGATCATGATCTATAGTCGCAGCAGTAGCAACTCCGACTGATTGCTCTGTACACACTGTGTTCTTCTGTCTTCACCCTGTCCAGGACAAGAAAAAGGGCAGTGACAATGGATGATTTTGCAAAACCCCAGTGTGAACAACTGGCCTGTGGCGGCGGGAGAACACACAGAGGCCTGAGTGACATGTGTTTTATTTGAAGTTTATGATACAAAAACAGGCACTACCAGGCTGGCCGTGGTGAGGTTGTGGAAAAAGACAATCTACAAAAATAAAATGAAAAGAAAACCCACTCCATCTAATCCATGAGTCAACTAGAAGAGCACGCGTACAGCCAAATACCCCCCTATCTCAGTGGTTCCCAACTGGTCCAGTCACGGTGTCCAGATTTGTCCTCAGTCATTAGTTCAAGGTCCTCACAGTTTAATATATTCAGTATCATACTTGCATTTTGACATGTCATGTTAGGCCATGTTTACACGAAAACAATCCACTGAAAACAGAATCGTTTCTCATTTTCTTTTTTGAAAAAAGTTCCGCTTTTAGACAACAACGTTTTGATAACAATGGCCGTGCACATGGATCCGGAAAAATGACCAAAAACGCTGCAGTATACATGCCAGGACAGTAGTTGGCGGTGTGACGCTTATCCTTCCTTCTACAGAGCGGTGGTGTATAAACAAACAAAATGGCAACCACACGAATGTTTGTCTGGATGGATGATGAGGTGGAGTTGCTACAATAAATCTACACTATGATGGGGAAGCGTTGATAAATGCAATAGGGTGAGCAGCACAAGAAGAGCTCGGGAGTCTGCCATTGTAGTTGTGATCATAGATATCATATACATATCTGTGGTTGTGATGGTCAACTTTCTCACGCGTAATGCGTTTTCAGACACCCAAAACGCTGCTGTCGTATAAACAATCGGCCAAAACGCAATAAAGTTTACCGTTTTCAGTTGAAATTGTTGTTGAATAAACGGGACCTAAGTTTGCTGTCTCTGTTGAGTAGTTGTCTGCTGTTTAGTCACTCTACAGCAGGAAATGGCTCTTGAAAATAAAAGCTCTGTGCCTGATATTCACTGTACTTCAAAATAAAGTGTGTTTTTTACAAACTTGAAACATTCAGAATGGACATGCAACCCACTTTTAGACCGCAACCCACCAGTTGGGAACCAGTGCCCTATCTTACAATGTTAACAAAAGTGAAAAATAATTTGGGTATGCGCCCCGTGATTCATATCTCTCCAAAATTTAATGGCCTGTGCTGCACCTTTCAACAGGTGACATGAAAATTGGACCAGTAATATGTACATAACCTGCTGACAGACAGACAGACAAGCAAACCAAACCACAAACATTACCGTCTGTGTGGAGGTAACCAAAGAAAAGGTTTAACTGTAGTTATGTTTGATAAAGCTGAGTACATTAACTGAAGGTTCAACAGGAAGTTGGAACCCCAGTCCCTCGTGCACAGTAGCCTACTTCTGAATGTTGGCATTGGATTTAAATTGCAAAGTACAGAACTGTTAAACATAGTTCCTACGGCTCAAGGACTGTAGAAGAAACAAGCTTTTGGAAAGGTTCATTCTCACTGCCGCGATGCAGAAATGCGGGACAGATTTGCGGAATATTCACGCAGCACTTTTCCGCGTTTAAACCATACACAGAGGCGCAGTACGGACGCGGTGTGGAATTTCGCGTTGTTGTGTTCCAATTCCGCACAGTGTGAATGGGTGTGGGTGAACATGGGCGCGAGTAGCAGCAGCAGCAGCAGCAGCGAGCTAGCAAGCTAACGTTTAACAAGCATCAACATCAACTTTCTTTAGCACTTACCACTCTCACTGCAGCCACCATAAGAACCCATGAAATCAACTTTTATATTTTTCCGCGAGAATAACCTGTGGATATTTGCCCTCAGTGAGAATGGACTTTTAGTCTGTAAGAAACAGGAATGAATTTTTCAGCATTGCCTAATGTGACACATTCTGTTTAAAGGACCATTTTGGTCCCTGAGGTACATAATTGTACTTTTGCAGATACAAATTGTAGAGTTACAAAATTGACTTGCATGAAAGGCTACCTTATGTATAAGGTTGCTCTGGTAACCAGCTTTTGTACAGCAAATGGGTACAATTTTGCTGTACTTTTTCACTGACAGTGTATAATCCAAGCCCTGATTCATATCAATGGAGCCTTTGTGTTAAATAGCTATGTCAGATTTGCCACCATTCAGAGATTTTCACAGCCAAGCGTACAATCTTATCCATGACGCAGGGCGAGATGGATGCTGATGTGTGCTCACAGAATCTCATCAGACATGCCGTTCCACCTCAGCTCTGCTCGTCGCTCTCCTTTTATTAGCATTGCTCTGATTAAGGCCTCTAAATTGGATTCCAGTGCAGTTCTATCATTTTTGTGTTGTTTTTCTTTTTTTTGCATGTGTGTTTGTGCACCCCCCTCCTCCCCCTCACGCTCCACCTCTCACTCTATCTGCCTCAATTTTTCAGCTCTCTCTGTTCATGCAAACTCAGCTTTCGTTACACCGAAGGGCTGACATTTCAGTCGACTCTGCTATTGTAAGACTATGCCATGCTGTTCAGAAGATGTGACAGGTGAACAAAATTTCCACCACTGTGTTAGATAATGTAGAGAAAATCTTTTCCTCATTGTTAGATTTTCATTTCGGCAGTGAGGTCCTGTGGAGTCCATAATCCTCACCCAACAACTTGTAATCGTGGCAACTGATGTGTGACCCAGGTTTCTTTACTATACAATATCAAACAGTATCTCACAACTTAAGCTATATGAACCCTGTTGTAGTTAATACATAAAATGCATCTGGGGCAACAAAAGAAAGAGGCTATTGTAGTGAAACATTTGTAAGCACAAAGCAGGGCCTGTGGGGTTATGTTAAATTAAAAGCAGCACATAAGTAGTAGCTCCCTGTTTTTATTTCTATTTGGCTTCCATAGGTCACTTGTCTCAGAGTGCAACTAATGTGTTATCTTGGCATTCATAATTCATAACAGTATAGTTGTTTGATGATTCTATCTCAGGCACGATTTAAAAATATACAATAAAGCACTGCCAACACCTTGATATACTTCTAAAATGTATGTAAATACAGGCCAAACGATCAGATACTCACCTGCTCCTTGTACAGTAGTTAGAAGTATTATCTCTCTGTTGCCCTTTCAAAAAAGAAATGAATTAAGGGATGCCAAAATGGCATAATCCCTGTGTTAATATACAATGTAAGTATGACTGAATCGGTCCCCTGCCATGCACAAACCCTCATGCCGATACAAAGCTTCCACAAATGAGAATGAATGCTAAATCTAGTGCTTAATGCCTTTAATTCGCCCATATGCGCCAGGTCTCCCACGTACAGATACTTTATTAAACTTGCATTTTTTGGGCAGCTGCCAATCCGCAGCCCACTGCTCGGAGAGGCAGAGTGAAAGATTCTATTGTTTTTTTCGCGGAGGGAGAGCCTGGAGGTAGGTGATGAGTGGGGTCACCAGCTGAACAAGCCAAGCGTGCTGTCATGTTGCCCTCGCCTCCACCACTATGCTTCCATTGCACGTTTCTCCTGCTTCCAGTACACAGCACACATACACAGGCACAGACTGTTGAATATATGAATCCACATGCAGCACATAATGTGAATATACACATGCATCTATGAGCACCTAGCAACACAGCAGCCTAAATTAAGCTAACTGACAAGCTCAGTATTACACAGTATCTTTAGATGCATGTTTTGCATACATTATGGATTATGTATATGAATGATATTGATGATGTGAAGTGTTTATTTGGCAGATTTATCAAGGAACTGCAAGAAATCAATGCACTTTCTTTGACTTTGCACTTTAAGTTTGGTTAGAGTTTTTAAACCTTCCTCCATGTGAGGGCACTTGGTATAAAGACTGCATTGCGTGGAGATTTCTAAACGTGGGTGAAACTATATGAGGCAAATGCAAAATTTTTGTGGCATTGCAAATGCATCAAAAGTGACTGGAAAGATTAAAATTTATGAGAACAGTATGGAGATTTGCCCTGGCAGCACAAGATGAGCAAGAGACTTCTGACAGTCTGGTACATCTGCCTGGGATTTTAAGCTGCTGGCTCTGAGGACCCCTTTGACTGTCTGGACTGCAAGGTGCTTCCATCTATTTGCTGGTGGGGAAAAAGATCCTCATTCTGAAGATGTTATGGATGATGATGCTGACCCCCCTGATTCAGACTAGCTTACTCAAAAATATGTGAATCTACATCCTCACGCAGTATCAGTTGACAACAACATGACTCCACAATTTAGCAGGTAAATGTACCCTCTATGCAGGAAAGAAAGGGCTTATTGCTTGTTTTAGTTGTATATTATGGCCCACAATATTGCTCAAACCATGAGTTGTGTCTTGTCCTAGACCACTGTCCGTGCACAGGGCTGGCGCTAGGCTTTTGGTGCCTCAAGCAGGATTTGGTGTTGTACAAACAATGTACAATAACCATGTAAAGACCTTAGCAGGAGTTATACTTGTGCATCAGCTCTATGCAGAGCCTACACTGTGGCCTACGCCGATGTGAGCATTCATACTTGTGTGGTGGCGTGTCTGTGTCACTCTACAGTTACACCTCCAACACAATAGTTGGAAGCAGGGTTTCTGTGAAGTACTGTAAAGTTTAGTTGATTCAAAACACACACTAAACACACATTAAATATGGCTTAATAGAGACAATTTCAAACACAAGTAGGCTACACAACTTGGCTTCACTATAACTCACAGCATTCACAGACAAAGCACTTGTCTTTATCTGGACACATTTTCCCCACAAATACAACATGCAACATTGTATAAATTAGCCTAGCAGCTAGCAGACTTTTCCTCTTCTCATATGAAGCCAGGGACAACAGCAACATTTAACAAAGGTAACGTTACAAAATTCAGCTCCACTGCAACTCACAACATTCACCGACAAAACAACTGTCTCATACTAAACACATTTTCCAAACAAATACAACATGCTAACATTATTAGCACAAGCCTGTGGCATTTTACATTGTATACATTAGCCTAGCGATGAGCAGAAATTTCCTCTGCTCATATGAAGCCAGGATAAATCCTGAAGTATAAATCCCTGAAGGATAAATCACACACAAGACTTAAAATGCTATTTTTGTGGAGGCTTTTTTGTCTTCATGATTTATTGTTTCTTATCTGTGAAATCTAAGTAAATAAAGCTTTGTTTCCACTGAGGGAAATGGTTTCAGCTTGCAAAAATAGACAGGAGGTCTGCGTCACTGCAACGTGTTGTTACATTTCTGGGGAGGTGCATATCAGACTATATTGTAGGGTATGGCTCTAAAGCTCTACGTTGACGCAGAGCTTACGCTGTAGGTATGGCATTGATTCGATGCAGAAGTATAAATCCTGCATAAAGTGGGACCTACTTGCAGCAACACTGTCTTTAAATATACTAAAGTAAATATAGTATTGTCTATTTTCCCCCAACCCAGGGGTCAGCAACCTTTACTATCAAAAGAGCCTTTTTTGACCAAAGAATAATTAAAGAAAATCTGTGTGGAGCCTCAAAACATATTTAAGCCCTTTTATGAAGGTAACACAGCCTATTAAGTCTAAATTAGCCTATACTAGAAGTCTTAATGAGAATTCATTAATATATTTTCCCACAAGGTACTGTGCAGGGCACGAAATATTATTATTTGGTACTTTAGCTTTGCAGAGCTGGCAGTGAAAGCAAACATAAACTACTGAATTCTCTATTTTATTCCAAGATTTTCGCTCTCTTGGCATTGGCATCCGTAGCTAACCAGCAGGGGAGACTCAAGACGAGCCACTGCTGTCGAGGTTCAGCAATATTTTAAGGAAAGGGTGCCAGGCAGGAGATGTATTATGCACATGTTTTTATTCGGTTCACATTTTTACAACTGGAGAATGTAAGAATTTCTTTAGGTGTACAACATAAATAAATGGAAGTTAAAATGTTAAAAATATATAACTGTTAATCATTTCCATATATTTTTTTGGTCAAAGCCACAGGGAGCCACTGGGGAGGGGCAAAAGAGTCACAGGTTGCCTCCCCCTGCCTTAATCCTATGTCTAGTCCTTTTACATTAACCTCCAAATGTAATTTAATTAACTTAATCATCTTTATATTTTCCTCGTCTTGTTTATTAATTTTGTTTTAGTTATAATATCTAACACATGGACACAATGTGATTTTTAAAAAATGTATTTATTTATTTTGTAAAAGAATCCCAGGAGGGCTCGTTCTGTAGGGGATAGTAAATTACTATCTAACGTGTAGGGCCGACTCTGTCTGTACAAGACAGCCATGGTTGAACACATCTTCCCTACAGAGGAGTCAGAGAGGTCCTGCTCCCTCTGCCCTGGTGGCCAAGTCTTAACAGAGTGGGGATTTCACAACTTCATGTACCTCCAAGGTTCATGGAGAGGAGAACAAGTCTGAAGAGGTCAAAACCAGCAAGTCTTAACAATCAGTGGCAGCGGGGTGGCGGTTCAATGATAGAAACTTCCAGGAACACAACAGGGAATTATATGACTCATCCTGCTACAGGTGACCCCCCCGCAATTCTAAAGTCTGCTGGCCACCCACATGCTTTCTCTTGATCTCTCCAGCCCTCTTACCAAGAAGAAAGAGGGCCGACCTGGCAAGCATGGCCTCACCATGGCTTCATATTGTTCATACACATTATTGAATGTGAACCCTCTAAAAAGGCTGGAGGTCATTACCTTGTCACAAGAAGAGTTGAAAAACCTCCTACCATCACAGTTATGGAGCACTATGCCTAGCACATTGAGTTTTTTCTTCCACTCCCTGTGTGTGTGTGTGTGTGTGTGTGTGTGTGTGTGTGACAGCAGATATCGGCTATATTTGCAAAAGCATGTCCACAGTTGTCTTCTGTTGATAATTTGTGCTTTTTTTCAAATAATTTGCCACCATTCAAAATTCCTCTACCACTTTCCTCACTTTGGGTGCATTCACACCAGGATAGTTCGGGGGACTTGATTCCACTGGGCAGGGAATGCTGAAAAATTTCACACCTTTGGTTCATTTGGTTCACTTTCACACTGCACTTTTTAAAGCGGATCAAACCACCTGGACAACATCACGCAGTTACAACAGCTGCTCGTTTGGGGGCGGTATTGCCCGAAAACGACCACTGACCAGGAAGAAAAAAAGCATGAGGAAGAAGAAAACCCGGCTCATCGATTGGCCAGGACCGAAAACGGAAATCCATCCCCTTCAGCCGGTTTGGTCACCACAAAAACACCGAACACCAAAATGCAATGAGCTCTACGTCACTTCCTCTTTTTGGTTCACTAGATAGTCCGTCTGCATTTCCCACTGTAAGCGACTGCACCAGGGTTCACTTGCAAGTGAACTGAGACCCCCAGTTTTCAAGCGGACCAGGGTTTGCTCAAACGGTCCACACCAGAACTATCCATGGAAGCGGACCAGGGTTTGTTTAAAGTGGACCAAATAGTGCCAGTGTGAATGCGTCCTTGAGTTAAAGAGGCGATCCACAGATTGAGTAAGTGAAGATATTTTGGTCAAGACTCTCAGTCATCACAATCATGGTAGCCCAAAATGCTATATCACAGGGAACTGGACTTGCTTGAGTATCTTAAAGACTTTTCACCTCTCATCCAAGAGGAGAAAAGTCTTAAGAAACTCAAGCAAGTCCAGTTGCCTACAATAAAGCATTTAGGGCAAGTGAGGATGTGTGTATTCTTAAAGATGAGTACTATTCAACCTTTTGAAAACTTGTTCTTGAGCAAGCTTTCAAAAGTTTGGGAAAATAATCGCGGCAGTGTCATTAGGTGTTATACTTTTAGCAGAAACCAAACTTTATGGAAAAGCAATAGTAAACTGCACAAGCACCCACTGAACTAGCTCATAACAAAGACATGCTGTGACCCTTACCCCAGCCAAGCCATTACAACACATAACGGACCAGATAAGTGCAGTAAGTGGAGTGCAGATCTCTGCCAGGTCTGTATGGGGGCATGTGGGTTGGGAACAGGGCATGCAGGGCAGGTTGTGTATCCACCATATATGCATGCCAGCAGTGGAATGAAGAGGAGACAATATGCAGGTTATACTATCAAGGTGCAACCAGAGTAGACAGGCTATATGGAGACTAACATCATAATAGACATAATGTCTAACCAAACCCTTAGCTATGTCTGAGAAGAGTTGAATCTCACTCAGTTGTCCCTCCCAGCTTCCTTACAGTGAAGATGAGGATGACGATAAAAAATATAGGGAGTGATTCATCTTGTATTGTGACATAATGTAGTGGATCACTCTTTTTAACTATGGATTCATCACCTTCCTTACATCATACCATCTCGATGGGGTCTGATCGTCAAAGACTTTTCACATTTTTTTCACTTTTCTCATATACACGTTAATGAATATTCTTCTTACTATAAAAACAAGTCTCTCCTGATTGAAATGCCTTGTTATGTGACTCTGTTTAAAACCCGAGGCCCCTACTAGCAGGCTACGCGGAGTGAGGAGTCAGATGTAATGATGGCATACAACAGAGCAGTCAATAAAACAGGTTTTTCAAAATTTGTGAACCACCGCCACCGCCACCGCAACAGGTCCTTGAGCACAGTCATAAATGTGCACAAAAGGTCTGGTAGTATGAATAGCTGCACATTCACACAGGCACACACATGACCACACATGATCCCCTCCAGCCATACCCTTGGCCAAAATAACAAAAGGTTTCTATTCCAAAATTATTGGGATTTCTTATTCTTATCAGTCGGCTTTTTGTGAGAAGATTTTGTATTGAATAAAATAATAATAAACTTTTCTATGCAGAATTTCTCTCTCTCAACGTACCAAGGCTACCGAGCACCAGTTCATAATAAAGTAATAAATAACGAGGGCTCCTGAAGTAAAGGTGAAATATATTCTTGAACAGAAGCTTAAATGTGAAGCTGACCAATTAATACCAAACTCATAGTGTTGATAATATTTTGAAGCCTCTTAGAGACCATAAAACTTTGATTCCATCGCAATGTATCTTCCAAAATTAACATTCATGGGAGACCACCTCATATTTAATGTTTTTTAATCATGTTTACTGATTGCCGGTGCAGAATTCTCCAGGTGTGTAATTGTAATTCTGCGGCTCTTGCAGGTCCTGAAGGAGGGAGTGTTCATCTCTGCACAGAATCTATTTCATGTCTAATAAACACCTGCCGCAAGATTTGATAAAAAGCCCCTCAGCTAAACCTTTCTAATTAAGAGGCCTTTTGCTGCTCTAATTCTGGCTCCCATTCATCTCCTCGCAGTTGTGTGTGTCAGCCGTTGGTCAGCAGCGGTTGTAGGAACTGTGCCTTCTTCCTCTCAGAGCACATTTCCTGCCTGTGACAGCGCCTCTCGGGGGAGTGACACTCATTCTAGTCCGAGCAGAGCCCAGAATACACTTCTCGCACAGTAGTAAAGTAGCACCAGGGCCAAAGAGACTAGTGCTTCACCTTTACTTGACCTTGTATGGACTAAGTTGCTCTCAGCAGGCAGCCGGCTGCTGCTGCTCCCCAAAAGAAATACTCAGTGAAAGCCAGAACACAGCCGTGGCAGCCCCTCAGCAGCAGAGTCAACGCAGGACAAAGCGGATACAGACAATGACACACACATCCCCTCAGGGCAGCTGAATGATATTACATGTTGGGTTCAGACACAGGTGACGCTCTGTTATAAATAACTAAATGCTTATAATACAGCAGTTGCTTAAGCTCTGAGCTGTGCATAAAGGTAAAGTTATGAATGTACAGCAATTAAGGGAGTCATTCATCACCGCCAGACGTCCCCATGTATGAAACTGTACCCAGAAAAGTCTCTGCGTGCCACATGAATGCCCTTTTTGACTTTCAAAAGAGAGGGCTTTAGGCAAAGGTAATTCATGCTCGGGAATAAAAGAAAGAAACCTTTGCGGAGGCAGGAGAGAGTATTCTGTGACTCACAGCCTACTTCCCCTCCTTGTCACACACACAGTCTTTTTTTTTTTTTTACTAGGGTGCAAATCACTCATGAACAATTCTATATTCTGTAACTGGATCATAACCGGCTCGTTACGTATGAGCTGCACATTGTGATTGATTGTGTGAAATGATGAGCACTGGGGATTTTCATTCATTCATACCCTCTGCTCATTCGCCTGTTCAGGATCATCAGAGCCCTTTATCAGAGTGCTTTGTGCAGAGAGGCAGATTAAACAGTCTCCGCTGCCTCACCTTGCACATACTCATAATGAAATTCACACCTGTTGATACATAAACGCTGGAAGAACTTGCAAACTTCACAAGCACTGAGCATTCTTGTTGAGAGGCAGCAGTGCGGCCCACTCAGCCTCTGCACAACTTTCTCTACTTTCTGGAAAATCACACACATACATGAGTGTCAGCAGTTCATAGACATGCAGATTGTTGCTTGGTTACATCTGCAGATATGTTTAGGCTGCGGCGCAGCATTGTCACAAATACTTTTGCTGGGGAATTAATGTGGAGGATTATGTGACAACATTAGAGGCACTTTCATTGTGGCAGAATGCAAATAAGACTGCTATGCATGGACGTACTGTATGTCATTACATGAGTTCCTTTTCTTTGTGCTGTGCTGTGAGCTTGAATGTTATACTTTGAATGGAAGAAAGATTCTCTCAGACTCGCGCTTTTTTTTTTTTTTTTTGGTTTAAATCTCCTCTACTTGTGCCTGAGGTGTGGAACGGAGAATTTAAATGTTCAGCGAAAAAAGGATACAGAGGTGAAACATTGCACAAGGTTGTAGAAAAGAGTCAGGATCCTCCAGGCGCTTGGTAATGTTCTGACCCCAATGTAAATCCATCAGTGCCATTTTGCTAATGAACTGATCTATGATTTACACTGTCAGTGGAGCTCGTTTCCTGCCGCCGCTTCTCGCAAAGTGCTGACAGTGCCTCTCTGTGTTCAGCAGACCTTTTGTGTTATTGTGAGTAAGCTGATTTGTGTTATTCATCTTAAATCCCTGATCCAGTCTGGTTGTCAGTTGATAACTTTGGGTCACTGCATACACAAGGAGAAGAAATACTTTAGGGGGGAAAAGTTTTATTACATAAAACCAATTACTGAGCTACTCTGGGCGCGTGGTGTTTGCATACAGATCTTGTGTTTATGTAATTCGTGATGCATAATCGAGATGCCTTATGCAGCACATTACAGCAACAACAAAATGTGTGTTTAGCACATTTCAAACTTTTACATTAGTATTGTTAGAGCTAATTGAGTAGCAATTAACGCTAAAACAAAAGAACATATGGGAGCAACACAGAGTTTTTAACACATCTTTATTTCCATAAGCAAAACAAATCCCTGTGAGTGCCTTGGTCTCTGCTCATGTGATCACAAGGTGTGATGGGAAAAGTAGGAGCCGTGGGACATCTGTGGCACAAAGTGAACATCCTGAGGTTTAATGAGGCTTAATGTTGCAGATGCGTGTCTCCTACTGAGTGGAGCCCGCTTCACACAACCTGGCGCTTTTTTCGTGAGATGGGATTAACCAGTGGGGGGAAGAGGAAAGCAGAAAACATTCAGTAGGTTTTCTGTGCCTTTTTCTTTTTAAATAAAACCCAAAGAAATCTCACAATTCTCAGTAACAACAGTCAATAAATTTAATGAGCACAACTCCATTCACAAGATAATATCAAACTTACATACATCACTTATGGTGACATCAACACACACAACTCCAGTCACAACTTGTATTTTCCATTTTACCAAGTGTTTCTTAATAAAGGAAACAGTTTCTGACTTCTCTCTTTTAGACAGAAAGCAAAGCAAACTTTCACCTCACATTTTGCAACCAAATTTACCTGATGGACTGTTTTCCCAACCTCTTTCAAAATCTCTTTGACATCTAAAACATTAATATTTAACAATCTTGAAAGAGAACCTTTCTAAAACGATGTTTTATGTTTTGCTTTGTATGAGAACAGTGGTTTTTTGAAAGCCCTAGATCTTTGACGGCTAAACAACACAGCTCTGCAAAAATGGCCAGTCCACTGGTGCAGAGAACAGCGAATGTGGGGCCTGGAGTCTCCCAGGTGTCAGTGTCAGTTACTCTGGTGTCAGTAATACTGAGCTAGTGGAGCTTCACGATGAGCAACAGCAGACAGAGCTTTGACTAATGCCAAGTAGACAAACACTTCAAAAATCTGCAAAAAGCGAGAATGTAAATATTGAATTATGGAAGAGCAGTGACTAACTCTTGAAACTGAAGACACTTTTGACTATTTTGCATGTTTTCAAAGCAGCTTTGTGAGTAATAAAACCAAAAGACAGATTATTATTACAGTATATGTGGACTGTAACAATTTTTAGACAGCAGCTAAAAAACTGGAAAATCTACCTCTGATGAGAGTACCAATAAATCTTTTGTATAGTATATACATATATATAGTATTAGTATTAAGTAGTGTTTCTTGAAAACATAGAGATTTAAATTTCTAATAGCAAGGAGAGAAAATGGTCTCATAAAACTGGGCTGTCTATGCAGTAGAAAGACGCAAATACTTTTGAAACTGGTGTCATATGATCAGTGAAAACAGAGGGAAAGGGCTGTGGAACTTGATTTAGCTCAAAAGGTACAAAACCTACAATTACCAGGATGCACTGCACTGCATGGGACCAATAAAGGCTCCTGCAAGTGGGTGATGTCATGTGAGCTTGTCCGTTGTGACCCAGGAAACTATGGTGGCTGACTGGTAACAAGCATTCTCAAATTACAGTTAAGTCGTACACTAAAATAGGTTTCTGAGAAGTTGGCAATGCAGTAACAGAGTTTTGGTTCATATTTGATCAGCAAAGCTTAGTTTTACTGTTGGATCTTGCTTCTCTACTCTTTGTGTCCGTGATCTGGAAATGCAATCTGTAGTTGGAGGCACAGCCCTGGCAGGGTGATCTGGGCCCTGGTCAGAGGGGGGGAAGTTTATGTTCATTTACACACACTACCCACATTGTTATGACACAAAGCAGGTTAAAAATCGGCAGAGAATCTCTTTGAATTTAAATGCGAGAGGATTAGTGTTTGCTTTATCACTTCTGTTAGTGGAGCCCACATTTCTCCCACGTGTTTGTTAAATAATTATTTTCAAATATACACTTTGTAATTCAGCTTCAATATATTTTTTTTTGAATGGCAAGTACAAGCTCAGGGCCAATATCAATAATTCCAATTCCCCACTCTCCCAAGGCAGAGAGAGAGATTTGTGTGCTTCCACACGATATTGTCCTCAGGTCTGATTTTATGAGGCATTTTTTCATTGATTGTTTAGTTTTCATCCACAGAAACACTGTGATGAAAGTTAATGATGTGTGCCTGGTCTTCCTACAACGCTATTAATTATTTTGAGACCGTGGGTGGCGAGGTCACGGTGTGAAATGGCACTGCTCCAGTTTGTTTGAGTGATTTCCCTAATAGACAGGCAGTGATATGATTTGTTATATGTATGTGTGTGTATTGCTGTGGCAATTGCATAACCCAGACAGACGGATCAGTGACGGGGGATCGGGGGAATCCTAACTAAATTTGGAGATAATGGCAGATGCTTTGCTCTCTGCCAAACGTCTCCTCTGAGAGACCTGTGCAGGAGGGTGGGAGAAGGGTCCGGGTCAGTGTTGAGACATGGTGTCTGATGGCATGTCTTTTTCATGTTGTGATAGTGATTCAGCTGGCTATTCTCACCTTTGCTGTGGCCTGCTGTTCTGTCTCCCCTAACCTCAGTGCACCTCTCGCTGCAACGCCATCGGGTCTGCCTCGACATACTCACAGCCGACACAGTCAGACACGGCTCCATGTTGCTCGTCAGAGAGCCGCAGGGATAAATGGTCCTGAGTGTTGACAATGGCTGTAATTTTATGAAGAGGGTGAGGAGCTGTGTCTCTTTATTCAGCTAACCTGATTACAGACCTTCTCTTTGCCTGTGTGAGCACACAGCCTAATCTAAAAGCAACACCTGGGCCACTAGGCGATGCAAAATAGACGGCGTGCCAAAGTACTGGCACACCCCCTGAAATGAATTAAGGTGGGCTATTCAGGTCTGTCCTGACCTTGGGGAGGTGTGCATACTGGTTTCTGCTCTCGGAGAAACAAGCTGAATACAGTCTTTTATTACAGAGTCACTGTGAAATGTGTAATGTATGTTAATCCATCTGGGATTGGGAGGAGGAGAGCCAGGTTCTGAAGGGACAAAATGATAGTGTTAAGAGAGAAGGCGATAGGGGAGAGGAGGAAGAGAGAGCAGAGAAGGAAGGGAAATTGGTTGAGACGGGACAGTGAAGGAGACCAGTGGAGGGAGAAAGAGACATTGAGAAAATGATAGAAAGGTGACAGGCAGAGGCAGAAGCAGGCAGACAGATAGAGCCAACAGAGGGAACGGATAGAGAGAGCCAGGATAGACAGATGGAAAGACAAGGGCACATTCACACTGCAGCTGAAAAGATCCCTGATTCTGATTTTTGTCACACGTCAAGTGTTACACAGATTTGATATTTTCTAGTCAGTGTGATGCAAAGAGCAGCATGACATCTATTTCTTTCTCCTGAATTGAACCTGGACCACAGAAAATCGGGGCCTGATGCATGTGACAGGCATGCAACATGACAGCGCTGCCAAGACAATAAGAAAAGTAAAATGTAATTCACCTGAGACAGCTGGCATAATGTTGTTGTCCATGGCTGCTTGGCTGAGCTGGCTCTAAAGCGAGATGTGTAACTTCTGAAAAAATAAATAGCACGTCCATGCTTTTAAATGAAAAGCTGTATTCATAAGCAACAGAACGCACCTTTGCTGGATGCCGTACACAGAGGAGTTCTGCTGCTGCAGGTCCGCTCAATCAATTCATTCCAGTGAAACAAGGCCGTGCACAGGCATTTATTAGGGCAGGTGCTCAGGTGAAAAAAGGGGCACCCCTTCCACAAATATGATAAGTGAAAACAAAGATAAGTTTCACTTTAAGTTCCAGTCAGAAAAGGCTGAAGGTAAGGCAGTGCATATGTTTGGGAAGCACAGAGCATACGACTGGATAAATGAGTCTTGGATTGTACGTCACAAGGTGCGTAAGAGTTTGTTTTACTTGCATGGTTGTGACAAATAACAATCCAAAAATGGCAAAAACATCATTGTTTAATTAAAGACCATGGGGACCACATTTAACAACAGCAAAATTAAATCAAAACATCCATTTACAACATACACTTGTTTTTCTCACAAAGGTTTTATTGCACTTACTGTAACAAACATAGTTGTTAATGTATAAAACGTCATCTTTCACTTCTCTCTGGCGCTGCCTCTGTGTATGTGTGTATGATGGAGGAGCTTAGTCCCACCTGAGGGCCAACACCGACAGAGAGCTGAGTAAAGGCAGACAGAGGCTGCATGTGTGATCATAAATTACACTACAACCATATTTTCTAATACATAAATGTCACTCACTGCTTTCTTAAACTACAAATACAATGCTCCGGCAGGGGCGTAAATATAGACAGTGCAGGCAGTGTGGTTGCACTGGGGCCCATGGGGTAGGGGGGCCTGTAAAGAGAGTGGTTGGAGGGCCTGCTCTCTTTAGAGTAGAGAACGGGCTCTTATGAGTGATTGAACTTGCCACCTCAGAGAAACACCTGTATTCAAAGAACTCATGTTAAACTACACATGCTGTCATCTGCTGTGCTGTGCCCTCGAGAAGGCAAACACATCTCCTTCAGTGTTTCTTTTTTCTTTTCTGAAGTGGTCAGTAGAAAATATGTTCAGAATTATTCAAAATGATATGTTCATTTTACAGAAAGTATAAAAAAACTATAAATTAAAAAATCCATTCAAAGAGTATTTTCTTATTTTATTTGGCATTTTTGTCATATACAGATTTGTAGTGATGACTGGCAATATGTATGTTGATGCTGTCCAATGTCAAGTCTGTATTTGATCATGTGATGATACTATTAAATATACAGTAGCTGTTCGGATGCAAAATCTGGCACTAGGACCTGTCGTGAAAGTGTGCACTGGGGCCCATACACTGTGCTTCGGGTTCCTGCACAAATTTAGAACTGGTTCCAATTTAGAGCGAGGTTTTGGGGGAGAGTCATTCACACCAGAGCACCCAAGTCATTTTTCACATTGCACACTCTGGCACTGTAGAGCCCTGATAGTGTCTGTGCGTACATCCCAAAGTAGTAAATCTAATAATGTGAACATGTTTACTGCGGAATATTATTAAAGCACAATACAACCTGATCACATACACTAAGTGTTGCTGCGGCGCTTTCCCAGTGTGAACTATAAATCAAAACCTACACTGCTGATAAGGAGGAACCTAAATCCTGCTTTTATGACCAGTAGCTTATCCTGGCAAACTTTACAGAGATATTTCTGTGAAACTGACATAACTGGGTTAGTTAACTGACTTAATGCCTGTTCTCTGCTTTGCTGCTGTTACACTACAGTACATTTTAGCATTGATACTTATCCTTTAAGTGCCACTTGTGATAAGAGTGACTGCAGTTCAGAAAGGATTACTTTGGCTCGCTTTAAAGGGACAGTTCACCCCCAAATCAAAAAAACATATTTTTAGTCTGATGTGTTCGGAAAACTCAACAGCAGTGCGTCTTTCCAGAAATCATGACCCAGTTACTCAAGATAATCCACAGACCTTGTTGTGAGCAGTCCCATGTACAGTAGGAACTATTTTCTTTCTACTGAACCCCACCTGCTAACTGTATCACCGTGCAGAAGGAGGTGTGCATCTACTCATGTATGAGAGGCTTGTGCTTACGACAGCAAGAGATTTAAAAATTATTAGTGTCCTTTCGTCTGCGCTGTGATACAGTTGCCGGGTGTAATTTGGCAGACAGAAAATAGTAGGGGTCATGATTCCTGGAAAGAGACAATACTGTTAAGTTCCATTACACTCTAGAAAAGGCAGACATCTCAAAGGCCGATATCTCCAACACTTGGCAATCCACAGCAAAACAATCTAAATGAGATGTGTATGTATAAAATATGTATATTTTATTTTGGGATGAACTGTCCCTTTAACGTAGGAGGACCGTGAGATTGACCAAGGGAAGTAAAAATCATGTAGCTGAGCTGAGTTTTAAATGGGGAGCCTAAGTAAAGGCAAATTATACTGCAGACATGGATGTATTATTGAACAGGCCTACCAGGCACAGGCTCAGAGACCCAAAGCGTCAAAGGCCCCCCTGGCCTTCACCTGCAAAATGTCACTCAAATGAACATTCACCGCCCAGGAAGAGACACAGAAAGATGCAACAAAATGCAAAGAGACATAAAATAACTTAAACATGGTGCAAAACCACCTTAAAGAGACACAAAATGACTACAAAGAGACAACGTGACCAACAAAATGATGCATAAAGACTACAATGAGATGCAAAACAGCAGCAGCAACAAAACAGGCAGAGCCACCGCAAAGTGTGTGTGTCTTGCTCTTCTGTAGGCGAGGTGATGGGGTCTTTTGCATATCTGTGCCCAGGGGCCCATTGTCTCATAATCCACCCATGACTGCAGACTGTGTAGGATGAGTACACCAGACTTTTGACAGTGACACTGTATATCTTGATGTGACCAGCTTTTTTCAGAAGCGACCAGATGTGAGCCGCCGAGGTGTGAATGTAGACACAAAGAGCTGATGGAAACACATAAGGCTCCAGTCATATCACTCAGCTCACGCCAGCCCTTCCTGTCTCCACCTATTGAGTGGGAGAGCGAGAGGCGCCTAGGCTGCACCAGCAGCTATAGGGATCAGGTGGCTATTCTTCCCAAGGCCCAGGCCATACGATCCTGTCCCGCCGTCCTTCCTCCCTCATCTCTCCCACAGCTGATCAGCATGCACGCTGTTGCACGCTGTCCGCCCGCCAAGAAGAGTGAGGGAGAGGATACTCTGTAATCTACGGCTGCCATGATGACTTTGAAGAGCCCAGTTGTCACCTCCCATTCCCTCTCACCTCACCCTCTTCCCCACAGTCGTAATCCTGGAGCTGTCAGTGGGAGGAGAGTTATGTTCTGAGCGGGGAGAGGGCATTTTGTCATAGAGATGAAAAGTGGGGAAAAAGAATGTGGGCAGCAGAGGCCTATAAACTTGTTTTATTGCATTGCAGAGAGGCGCTTCCGTGGAGCACATGCTTTTAATTAATGATACCCCCACCTGACCCTGCGCTACTTTGTGCTGTACATCCAACAGCCGGAGCGCCCTGAGCGTCGCACAGAGAACTGCCTTGGCACTGAATGGACTTTGGTGCATCCATCCTTGAACTGAACAAATGGAGCACAATTTACAGCTGCAATATTTGCCTATTATTCTCAGTATGATCATCCCTTTAGTTGTAACAAGTTATCACAACTTTCAGCGTAGAGGCATTACCATGCTGAGAAAATTGCTTTTTATTCTAAAAGGCAAGTGCTGTGAAATTGGGGCTTTTGACCCTGATTTATACGCTTTGCCCTATTCAATTTGTTTTTGTAACTGTAACCTGTTTAATTCCTCGGATGTTATCATTATGTATACGCACAGTGCGTTATTATCATAAGCTAATACTTTTAACAATACAGTGTGGAATGCATTGTGAATGCATAGCCACTTGTCAGAGAGGATATGAAAAATACATGGGATCCAGGTAGGGAAAGTGCAGGGCTAACATCAAAGCCATCACACAAAAGACAGGAAGAGCGGCTGCATGAAAGATTGATAAGGCACTTAAAAACTAAGATTAAAAAAGTATAGAGGAAAACAAAAAGGAATCTTTTATAACTCATCATAAACAACAGAGGGGCTTCGCTTTCACAAGAGAACTCCTGAAATATAGATTACTGGATTTGCGACCTGGAATGACCGGCGTGCTGTACCAAGTCTGTCTTTCCCAGCTGTGATGGGCCTTGATAGTGGGTCATGTATTATGGATGCCACAGCAGAAGGACGTGGGAAGAGTTCCCTGCCCTCCATTGTTTTATTAATCCCTCAACATTTGATCTTAGACTTTTGACCTGGGATCTTTTTGTGATTTGGACAGGGTGTATAAACAACTAAAAAAAAACCACAAGGAATAAAGGAGGACGTATTTGCTTTGAATCGATGTCAGAAGGAATGGTTGTGTCTCTCACTGTGGCGCAGCAAAAGCTTTTCAAACAATTAGAAAAGTCGGTCATCGATTGAACGCATATGAGTCTCTGTTGGCGTAAGTCAGAGGCTTTATTGCTGCTAGGGGCTTCTTTTAAAAGTGTTCAGACAGTTTGGTGCCTGGTGTGTGAAATCTGTGATACCAATACTGAAATCGGAGTCTCCCTCTCTCACACACACACACACATACATACAAACGTGCGCACACACACTGACAGATGTACTGTAGGTAGGCCTAGATCTGTATCTTGAATCTGAATTGTTTGTTATCAGGGTACCACTCCTAGTCTGTTTGAAGCCAACTGTAAGCCAACAGTACAGAAGCAATTATTTTCCGGTCTATCCAGAGGTTATTGAGAGATCCTACCACCAGAGCAAATCAGATCTAGGGATGACAAAGTGGGTGTGATTGTCGGTCAACCATTTTGATCCAGACACAAATATCTGAAAAACTTCCAGCTGGATTGTCATAAAATTTCACAAATTTCACAAAATGGAAGGTCAGGTTGTTTCATAGTGTTTAGCCAAAGCACAGGAGCTCAAATTTTTAGCCGTTCAATTCAAATCCAGGGGTGATTGATATTGTATATCTTAACGAAGGTAGTCCTCTGGAGGTGGAGGTGTGAGAGTCAGTCACTATGACAACTGCAAATTAATACACTGGTGCTGGAAGACCTACCTGCTGGTTCCTGCTGTGCTGCTCAGCTGATCAGGAGAAAGAGTTGTGCATAAGGAAGGGGACAGTGTGTCGGTGTTGCTCCGCTGTTGTAGGGGATGTGATGCCCAGCTCGTTACCCCCGCTGCTATCAAGCAGCCTTTGGACACACAAGCAGAACGGGATACGTTGTAGACATTGTGGGTGTATGAATATAAACACATTGAACTAGATAACACACAGTACGGCATCACCCAAATGTGCCGATCAGTGCCATCATTATGTAAGGTAGCTTGTAATGACATGACACAAAAATCTTCTAGAGATATTTTTTCTGGTGGTGCACTGGCAGAAGTGGCACAGTGGGGATGAATGAAAAATATAACGTATTATGTTACTTTGTTACTGCTAAAAATGTTATATTACTGTGACGAGTAACAAAAGTATTGCTTTACCCCAACACTGATCTTGGGTGGTTCAGTCACAAGTGGACAGCCCTTAATACAAATGTTAATGTTAACGTGTATAAGCTTTTATTTTGAAGGTCTGTGTCACCATCAAACAGCGGCAGGCAGATGGCAAGCAGCCGGGAGAAAGACAATGACGTTATTTTCTTGGGAATAAATTAGCTGTGCGGAAATATTTTGGATTTCTGAGAGAATACATTACATTATTTCAGTCAGGAACACTTCTGTCAAAGAAAACTTTATTTCCATTTGCAGTATTATGTTTGGCACAGGATAATATTTGGCAGTATGGCTCTGTTCTGGGGCCCCTCTGCCTTTCCTCTGGCCTACGCAGAAAGCCTCTTCCACGAGCCTACGTGGAAAGCATAAGGTGAAGAGAGCACACCTCTCTGCCCTTCCATGCGCCTGCTTGGAAAGCCATAAGGCAGAGAGAGCACACCTGTCTGCCCTTCCATGTGCAAATGAGGAAAGCCTGAGGCAGAGAGGCAGCAGCAAAGACCCCCTGGAATAGAGCAGAGCAGAACAGAGCAGCATTAATGACAAACAGAAATGACATTGATAAGTCAGACACAGCATGAAAAGGAGGAGATGGGGTGGAGGCCGGTTGCAGCTTGCAGAGGAAACAGCAACAGTAGGCAGGCCAGAGCAGTTTGAATAGCGTGCCCTGAATGAGATTCACCAATTGGTTGCATAGATAGGAATCATGTGATTTATCAGCTGACACCGTTCCATCAATCAGCTGCTCCATCAGTTGATTGGCTGTTTGAGATCAGCTGATGTAGCTCAGATATGAGCTGAGCTTGACATCGTGTCCTGCCTGAACTAACGCTATGATCAATTTATGTGTTGTTTTTATCTTTTATGGCCAAAAACAAAAAAAAAGGGGTGACAGCTACTTCTGTAACCGATCGTGTTAAATGGGCATGTGATATCGTCTCACGTCGATCACAGGCCCCTAATTCACATCAAATTCAAATTATATCGCGGCAGACTTTGTAATATCTGTAAATATTGTATCATTGTCCAAAGAATTGATATAATATCATATTGTGATGATACTGGTGATTTACGCTCCTGATAAACAGGCTAATTTGGTTTTGGATGAAATGTCCCCGCAACTACCAGATGGATAACTATAAAAGTTAGTACAGATATCTATTGTGCTCAGAGGATAAATCCTAATGAATTTGGTGATCCTGTGACCTTTCATCTTGCACCATCACCAGGTCCAAACTCTTCACTCATGAGATGAAATATCCCAGCATTTACAGGAAGGATTCACACAAATGTACAGACATTTGTAGTTCCCAGACAGCGAATCCTAATGATTTTGGTGATCCCCTGACTTTTCCTCTATAGCACCAATTTAGCTCAAAGCACCGCTGTGCCTAAGTACAGCTTCACAGAGCTGCCAGCATGACTGTGGACTCTTAGTCTTGTTTATTGCTGCCCCCAGATTTACCCCTCACCGTCAGGCCTTCCCCATCTATTACCACATAAAAATCTTATCCAAGACCCTTCTTTAACAACTACTCATGACAATTAACACAACTACAAAATTGCTTTAATTTTGTCAATTATACTTTCGAAGCTGTCTATCTACTCATTTTCTTTTTAATCATCAAAATGTATATTTAATTCGTCTGTGAAGCACGTTGATTAACATGTGCTGTATTTAAATGTGCGCTATAAATAAATAAAAAGAACTTGACTGTTTAAGTTAGCTTTAGAAAATGATTAGCTGCAGCAGATTCATCCTGAGAGCTGAGATCTATACTCACTATTTATATGCACGGCATAGATGAAATTGCAGCTTTTAATGTCCTGATTTAAGTTCATGGTACATTTCACATGACATCACGCGGCTAGAAATGCATCACTGTACACACACATACAGCGGCCACTGATTAGCGTGTCCTGACAAGTTGCCATCATACTGTGGGCATATAAATCCCCCCGAGGGTGGAATTAGTCATGTTAATAACAACTTTTTAATTCCATCAGATGGTAGAGAGAGGGAGATAGAAAAGCAGTTATCCAACAAGCCAAAGCTGGAATGCAGATCATGCATTTTTAATGAGCTCATGGTAAGATCAGACATTGAAAAAGGGCTAAACATCTCTGGGATATTTAGTTCCTCTAAAAGCCACAAATGAAATGAACAAATGTTTTGCGTTATGGAGCAAACAGCGGCTGTAGGCAGCGACATCAACACACAGTGGTGACTCTGGAGGGAGAGAGTTTTGGCTGGCTGTGACCTTTCAGATGGTTTTGATATCACAAAACAGGGGTTCTGCTCATATGAAGGCCATTTCCCAAGGCTGCGTTTCACAACAGAGAGTGTTTAAAAGCATACGAGAACACAAGACATATATGTTTTTAATCTTGTTCTTTAGGCAGCACACACACACACACACGCAGGCACACACACACACACACACACACACATCATATGCTCTGCAGCCCTGAGGGATTTTCAGTGAGTTTTCAGTATAAATATTATTTGAACTGCAGCACTGACAGGTATTCCAAAAAAACTAAAAAACTAGGAAATATATTGAGGTTGTACAAAGCTTTACCCAGTGTGCTATAGTTCTGCCGCTTGAAGATTGTGTGTGTAGAAAGATGCCCATGAATAATAAGAATTCTGAATTGAACTGTACAACAATTTCCATTCACTCATGTTCTTTTAAATGTCAACTGTGTGTGTGTGTGTGTGTGTGTGTGTGTGTGGTGTGTGTGAGATCAAAAAACAGTGTCCTCAAGATTAAACATGAAACTTTTTATGTTTAATATTTAAAATATTGAAAACTAGGCCTGACAGCCTGATGGGACAATGGAAACATAGATACTAAAATATTTTTTCATCTTTAAACATTTCTTTGGTCTAAAAGTCTGAGTAAGTGCTGCAGTCGCTCTCAAAGCTGTAAGTGTATGAATGCTGGAACTATGGAAACCACACAATAGGTTGCATTACATTACAGATTGAAGCCTAGTAACTGTCCTCTCAAAATTTGGAAACGGAGGTCAGCTTGAGGTGATGTCAGTTACAGTGAAACAGCGAAGTATATCCACACAAAATGTTCACATCACTTCTTAATCATTATCCACATCTCCCCCGTCCACAGTTATCTCAAACTCTTCCTCTGGTCATTAGAACTGCTCTGTCGTGGCTTTTTTGTTTGGCACATATTGAATTCACAGATGGGGAGGGGAAGTGCATTATAATGAGGTTTCTTTGGACATTTCAATACTTTATTTTCCACTGTGAAAACATTGCAATGCATTGCAACTGTTACGAAGCCAAGCTGACCAAAGTTTACACTATTCATGAGGAGGAAAAACTTTTGCCAGCCACCTTTCAAACCTGCAGGAGTCACTTTAAAGGAGCAATTCACCCCCAAAATCAAAAAAAGCATATTGTTCTCTTACCTGTAGTGCTATTTATCAACTTATATTTTATTCATTTATCAATCTAGATATTGTGAGTTGCCGAGCTTTGCAGATATCAGCTAAAGAGATGTCTGCCTACTCTCAGATATAGTGCCAAAAAATACATTTGAACAACTCAATGGCAATGTCTCATTCCAGAGATTAGCCACAGACCTTGTTGTCAGCAGATTTATACAGGAACTATTTTCTTTCTACCAAACTACACCCGCCAACTGTATCACCACACAGAAGGAAGCGTGCATCTACTGCTACAACACATTCTCACCCGAACCATGTCACATATAGTGGTTTGGTCATGGACTTTCCAGGTCCACATACGACGTGCAAGGTACCCTGGGTGTGTTGGATGCTGACGTAATGGGACGCCGTGTCAAGTTCAGCCTGTTACATGCATTGTCTTCTTTCAAAATACACTTCTGTTTTCACAGGAATTTAACATTTACACAGTCTCTTTCAAAATAAACACACTACATCAGTACAACAACACAAATTGATGTTTTTTTTCATTCAAAAACAAAAGCACATGGTTGGGTTTAGGAAAAAAGAACATGGTTTGGCTTTATAATCTTACAGGAAGTGAACACCGTTCTCCTGGTTGAAGGTCAGTGTTTGTTGGACCCATCCACCACACCTCCTGCCCGCCCCATTCGGACACCCACTGACTTAATTTACATTCTTGTCCCGCCCAAGTTTCCTGCTGATGCTACAGAGTACCGCTAAATTATAACGGCGACCACCTGCTTATCATGCCGACGTTAAAGGAGGGCTTTTTCGTCAGTGTCCGACGCTGCAAGTCACTGCCTGAGCACCGTAATTCAATGACTTTGGAGTGAGGTTGACTGGTAGCTCACCTAGCACCACTAAGCTAGCTAACATTATAACTCAGTTGAGGAGGACCCCATTAATGTTTACATCTTGGGCTGTCACAAGCACAAGCCTCTCATCCATGAGTAGATGCACGCTTCCTTCTGCACAGTGATACAGTTGGTGGGTGTAGTTTGGTAAAGAGAAAATAGTTCCTACATGAAACTGCTAACAACAAGGTCTGTGGATAATCTGAGTAACCAGGTCATGATTTCTGAAAAGATACTTTGCTGCTAAGTGTTTCAAATCTGAACTGCCCCTTTAATGTTATGCTTCATGTCAAAACAGGAAATTCATGATAAACCAAATGTCAGTTTCACTGCCATTGCACATTGACTTGCATGCATGTCCATGGATGTATGTGTTAACAGTATATATGTGTGTGTTTATGTTTGCATAGGTATATATACGTGTGAAACTTTCTTTTAATGAAAAAAAAAATCCATTTATATCATCTTAATCATAAAGTTGTTCTATAGACGAAAAGACCAACCATCTCTAGCCAAAATTTTTACTGCTTTCTTTGTCATATTCAGGTACATTGTGACCATTTTGTCCTCGATGAAACTATTTCAAACAGTAGCTAAGCCACTGGGCCTGTAAGTTCTCTATCAGCATGAGCATAAATGTATAACCTTTTAAACAAAGGCTCACTTGCTGTGCCTCAGGCCACACTTGCCAGTTTGCTTTCTTGTCAAGGCAGAAAGAAAACGTACATAAGAGAGAAGTGCGCATAGATGAAGGAGAAGAACATTGGTGACAAGTCAAAACTCTGACAGACAGATGCTGAGAAGCTGATAGCATTCTATTTACATGTCTGGAATACACATTTACACATCAAACACTTGTTCGGCTTATTTAAAAGCCATGTGCTTTCAGAAGATGTCTTCTGTTGCCAGCAGAAAGGGAAATAAAAACAGGAATTGTGTCTTGTAAGCATATTTGCACACAGAATGTGCACACAAAAACACAGTAGCACAATAGAGCATTCACATGAACAAAATGTGCCCGGGTATCTGCATAGAAAGATATGCTCAAAAACACGATGAGCTAGACTTGACAACAAAAGACAAACAAATATTTAGCTTTGATGCGAGATATTCACGCCAACGTCGAGCCAAAGTCATTCCATCTCATTGCTTCATATGTACCAGCTGCTATTGGACTGGAGACTGATGCCAACAATCTGAAGTGGTTGTAGAATAAAAAACCTAAATCAAACAACGTGGTTTATCGAAACAGCTTTTTTTTTTAAATGTTTCTTCATTAATTTTTTGTAAAATGGTTACTCACTCGAATGCATGTGAACATGCCTGCCTCAGCAGATGAAACATCTGTGCTTGAGTATCTTAAGCCTTTAATTTGGCTTTAAACTGCATAGTTATCATATGCAGTTATGCATACATATCCAGTAAATGGCAGATAAGCATAACATTCTTGCTTAATACAGATTTTCTGAAAATGCAGATACATCATGTTCCACGGCAGGACCTGTTAAACTTAACATGCTAGTTAGTCTTCTGTTATCACCTCCCTGATTTCATTATTGATCAGAAATGTCTAAAATCACTAAATTTTCTATAAGCTCAAGTTAAGTATAATTTTCAAGACATAAAAAAATGTTTATAGTAATGTGGGTAGCACGGTGTTGCAGTGTTAAGCATTGTTTGCTCATAGCAAGAGGGTTTCTGGTTCAAACACATGGTGGGGGCTTAAACCCAATGGTAGGGAAGCCCCGGGGTTTAAGCCCCCACCATGCGTTTGAATTATCTGTGTGGGGTCTGCATGTTCTCCCTGTGTCAGTGTTGGTTTTCTCTGGGTACTCCAGCTTCCTCCCACAGTCCAAAGACTTGCAAGTTAGGTTAGCTGGTGACTCTAAATTGTCCATAGGTGTGAATGTGAGTGTGAATGGTTGTCTGTCTCTACGTTTCAGCCCTGTGATAGTCTGGCGACCTGTCCAGGGTGTATCCCGCCTCTCACCCATTGTCAGCTGGGATAGGCTCCAGTTGATTAGACACCAAAATCACTTGACTAGGTTCTAGAAAATATCACAGTTTCACTTTAAACAAGTACTTCGTTACGGTTAGGGGACCATTGTTGTTATTGTTATAATCATAACTATATACTTCACGTTACAGAATATTCATGGTCATGATTGAAAGAAACCTATGTTGATAGGAAACAGGAAATGAACGACTGTCTCTCTTATCAAAGTCTGCTGTTTTGTTGAACATCTATCCACCACGACCTCCTCTCTCCATGGACTTTGTGGCTTGTCACATGATTTCCTCTTTTGTCCTCAACAGACAAAAAAAATCTAACATCAAGAAGATGGTGGAATAGAGTGTATGTGGGGAGCATAAGATTAGGAGGAAATGAAAAGTCAAAAGTAATTTGAGGCACAAAAACAAGAACATGAAATTTGCAAATCTGTAAATCTGCATGTTCTTTAATTTATTTATTGTTTTTAGTTATTTATTTATTAGTGTTGGTTTCTCTAGCCCTTGTTATTGTTAGTAATAAATACCATAATAATGACAGTGATAATAATGATAATGGTAATGATAACAACTTAAATAGATGGTAACCCCATATTTGCAGAAAACTGCTCATTTTAACCCAAAACATGATCTTTTCCTAACCCTAACCAATTGCTTTTTGTGCCTTAACCTAACCACAGTGTTGTCACACCATAAAACAGAGAGACAAGAATATTTGAAGTGCCTCACGAGAGCTGGGGTCACCATCTATCCACAGCCATGTGCAACAGAACACACTTCTGACCGCACTGTTGGCCAGACATAAAACAGGCTTTTTAAACCCATTTCAAATGCATGGTTAAATATCAAGTTTGCAAGAGGACATTCATGCATGCCACATTTGTTCATTAATTAATGCATTATGTGATGTTAATTAATACAAGCATTCAAAGTGTTACTAATGGACCCAACTTTGAATCTGAGCAAATTAAATGAACTACACAGTGAGGCAGGTTTTTACACATGAACTGATATGGTGGGTAAGGTCTTGTTTTACAGATATTTCTGGAGGTGGAGAACATATAATGCATCATTTCCAATTGTAAAAAAATAAATAAACAAACAAACAAAAAATCCTGTTGGTCGGTTGTATAACAGAACATTCTATAACACAGTTAGGATCTGTAAAATCACACTTTTTTTTCCTACAGTACATTTCAAAGGCAATAGGTTTGGAAGCTTTGTGTATCTTTTAGCCATGTGTCTCTGCTCTCATCTCTGATATTGATTTCACTCCTGAGGCAAAATTGTTTTGGCACAGCATTCTTTAGCCGCGGACTAGAGTGGAGAAGTGTGAAAGCTTGTTGTGTAGCATGGCATTTTTTCTTTCCTTCCTTCTTTTCTTTTACCCTAGCTAATACTTGACAGTGTGGTCAGAATTGCTGGTATTTAAAGGCAAAGTGGCAATATTTATAATAGCATCATAGTAGACATGACAGGCCTATACATTCAAGTTATATCCACAGTTTATAAAAGAAACCAGGTTTAAAAACCTGAAAACCTGATTTAGCTGAAGGGGAATAACATCTGTGTCTTGTGTTTGTGTACATGAGCTCGCATTTAGATGGATCAATACGATTTTCACGTAGCTAAGCCGTGCATATCATTACATGTTCTCCTATAGCAAACAAAAATAATCCAATGTAATGTGTGTACCCATGTAAAGAATCATCTCTCTGACATTTAGCAGATGCCCTTAATCTCCAGCTTTAACCGTAAGGAGCACAACAAAGGGAGATAAAGTTCCTTTCGTGCACGGCTGGTCTCTTTGTGGCTAACTTCAGATCCATCTTCTAATGTTATTCATGCATGTTAGTTACTGGAAAACATGCCTGGCGGCCATCGATCCTAAGCCAGTGGGCCCGGAGGCAGAAATGTCTTTATTGTATTTCACCTAAACAACCCTTTCATCTTACTTACAGTATTGACAGCACATAGGGAGAGAGAATGAGACATAGAAAAGAGAGGCACAGAGGACCACTTACTCTAGCCTAATTTTTTTCTTGATCACTTTATCCACATTCTCCTTAAGCACATCCTTTTTTCAAGAGGATATCATGTGTGACGGTTCCCGCGTGAACAATGGGAATATTAAGAAGTTGTAACACTACGATTCATTTGCACAGAGATAAAACATTTTGGTTGTGACAGTATTATATAAAACACAGAGAGGAAGACGAGAAGGAGTGAGAGCAAATAGAGGTTTTATTGCAAGGCATCCAAATATATCCAGGCGATGTGTTACCAAATATGCAGGACCTATTTATGTCAGTGAGCATCAGTGCATCCCACTTACAGACAGAGAGTGCTGCTTCGACTCCTCAGCACAGCCGGGCGTACAACACGTGTCACACACAGAGAGGAGACAGCCTTATTGTTTAAGGAGCTGCAGTCACCTTTTAACCCAGATTATGTGGCTAGATTACACCCCTAAATAGGATCTCCACTTCCAAGGCCAGAAGACACTAATGTGTAATGACCAACTCAAATGACCCACGACTGAGCTAGGAGGAGACAAGCCTCAGGGGCAGACAAGAATCTACTGAGTAGTCCTTATAGTTTGAGGCATTCAATTATTGCCCACTTAGTATAGTGATGACTACAGGAAAGTGGAAACAAGACTTCCAACTTCTGTGTGTAGTACGGTAGGAAAGTTTGGTGTTATCACATTGTGCTTTAAGATAGTGAGGTGTTTGCGAAGGGAGAGGGGCAGAGGCACCGGAGAGATAGTGAGATTGGGAGATGGAGGATTGGGAGGATGGAGATTGTGCTGCATGCAAACTCTGAATAGTTTCTCACAGCAGAAGGAGCACAACGCCGAGACGTCAGGCTGTGCTGTTTCGATGCTAACCACTGTTGGCAATGAGGGGGCTTGACTCCTCCCACCCAGGCTCTGGGGCCGGGTGCCTCCCAGGAGGCTGGCGGTGATTGAAATGGAAATTCGGGAAGTAATGCTTCAGAGAGGGAGGAAGTGTCTCTCTCTCCCTGCCAGTCAGTCTGTCTGTTCATCCTGCGGTGCTTTATTACTGTCACTTTCTGTTCGCATTAACCCATAATCATTCATGGCACATAATCACTTTCAGTGTGTTCAGCTCTGAAATCCACGTGCAAGCACCAAACTTTGAAGGGTTGCAGAGAATTCTCCAATTTTTTTTTCTTAATTTCCTATCAAGAGGAGCTATGCTGAACTCTTAACCCCTTCAGACCCCCAACCATTTCAACATAACTGTTCTAGGATGTCTAAAGCTATGATTGCTGTCATCTGACTCCACCCAAATGTACAGACTTATTTGATTGGAAGCAGTGGTGTGGGGGTAGTTGATGAGATGGGTGTACCACTAGATGGGAGGTAGATGGATAGATTACAGAAGAGGAAGTAGGAATACTCTTCTATATATTCCAATGGCTTCTTAGCTGATAGGTGGGTATACTGTGAAGAGCCAGAAAAAGAGGTGGGTATACCCCATGTACCTGCGTATACTCTTCACTACACCACTGAGTCGATGTCTATATTGTTCCACAAAGTGGACTGCAGTAGAGCCACGCCCTTTTTTTCAGCAAGCGTGGCCAGCACTGAGGCAAGGAGGAAGCGTAAGGCACATTTTAATGCATTCATCATATCCTCCTTAAACCTGAACTTTTGTTTGGTATGCATTTTCAATTTCTCCTAGCTATTTGGGATTAGTAGGACCTGATAAGTACAAAAAAACTAAACACTGTCAGCAATAACAAAGTCCCAATATCCCCAAATGAGACGATAATAAAGTCCAAATGTCCTTCAACTAGCTGATGAAAAATTCGTCTGCAAGAACAAGAATTTAATTACCAGCGTCTTAGCTTGTTGCCGTTGCTACAACTGGTCAAATATGTGTGACATATCAAACTACACATGTTATTAATCATAAATAAATAAGTTTCAGCTATAACATGTGATCAGGTTTTGGACCATGTCAACTTTTGTATCAGGATTAGCTGCAGACTGACTTGGCAGAGATGGCTGCCATCTTGTTTTAATAATTTTGTCAAAATAATACAAACTATATATGCAGAGTGTTTAAAAGCATCACTTTATTCTTTGATATGAGTTAACCATTGATGAAAAATAAATAAACTTGTGTTTTTGTTGAGAAAATGTCTGTCACATTGCTAATAGTTTATGACTGCATTTAGAACAGAAATCCATCATTACAATATTCTTTTTGTGTGTTTGGAACATTATATAACTGCCTACTTTAATTTAATGAATTAATTTAAAAAGAATATAGTTTCCTGTTGCTCCAGAAGCAACAATAATCACCCTCTAGTCAGCCTCATAGAAAGCCTATAAATGTTTACAACACACTATTAAGTCATTTATTGAGGACTATAAACGTGTAAATATATTGTAAGTTGAATGAAGCTGTTAATAAATAATGGCTCATCTTCTCTCAGGATACTCAAGAAAGAAATCTGTCCATATATTTATCTTAATGTTTGTCAGGTACTGGCAAATTATACATGTTGAAAATAACAACTAGCAGCAGCTTGTTTCCTATTCATGCCTCTTTCTGTCATTTCTGTGTTGGTGTTAAAAGGCAAGATATCAAAATCTTTAAATCTTTGATTTATGCAGCCCTAACAAAGCAGAACAAAGCAGCCCTAGGCTAGCAAGAGGTTTGGCGCTGGAGCCGTAATACAATGTATTCAGTCTGTGTGTTTGAAAAGGTCATTAATGACGGGCATGGACCCCTATGGTCAAAATGCCAATATCTCTTTATCGGGCAAACCGGCCTGAACCAGTCCCTGCTGCGCCTCTCTGTCAAACCCTGGTGTGTGACCATTTCTAAACAATACCAAACAAAATCACACACATCATCCCCTGCCTATTTTGTTATAACAGATCGGAAGTCCTGGAGCACTTGAGAGGAGAGCAAAAGGGTAAATTATATGCAAAGTGAGAAAGTGTCGGGCTTTTGGTTCAGTAGGCTGCAACCTTGTTTCCACAGTGAACAATGTCCCCTTCCTGTTTGAAGAGCGGTAGTGGACACAGAGACAGGTGAAGTGAGGAGAAGAGGTGGAGAAGGCTGGCGCTATTCACAAAAGACAGTTTAAGTCATTTATAAGTGAAACAAGAGTTGACAACCATGCCAGCAGCACTATGAGGCTGTGCTTAGGCTTAGTGTTGCGTTGAGCTAAATGCTAATATGAGAATGCTAACATGCTGACAATGCTAACAAAGAACAGCTGAGTCTTATCGAAATGTCATTAGTTTAGCAGATACTTGGTCATAAACATGAATTTTGGACAAATTATTTTAAGTGATTCTTTTGGGGGTATTTATGCCTTTATCAAATGGCACCTATAGAGAGATGATGAGAGGAAGAGGTGCAATAAAAGTCCCCAGTTGGACTGGACTGGAAAATGGTTGTTCATGGTCAGCGTCTTAACTCCCTTGCCACAGAGGCACACCACAGATGAAAATGTTGTCCTTGTGATGCTGCTAGATGAAAAAAGGGATTAACATTACAACTCAGCCTTGGGGGAACCTGAATTCATCCATCCATCCATTTTCATCTGCTTAAAAGGGGCAGGGTTGCGGGGCAGCAGGCCGGGCAAAGCAACGTTTTCCAGCTCCTCCTGGGGGACCCCAAGGCCTTCCCAGGCCAGATGATATATGTAATCGCTCAAGCGTGTTCTGGGTCTGCCTCGAGGCCTCCTACCTGTGGGGCGCCCCAGAGGCATCCTGATCAGACGCCTGAACCACCTCAACTGAGTAGAGCAGCAGCTCTACTCAGAGGTCCCTCTGGAGGTCCGAGCTCCTTATCCTATCTCTAAGGCTGAGCCCAGCCACCCCACAGAGGAAACTCATTTCTCCCGCTTGTATCCACAATCTCATTCTTTTGGTCGCTACTCAGAGCTCATGACCATAGGTGAGGGTTGGGACGTAGATGGACCAGTAAATCGAAAGCTTCGAGGGAACTTGAATGTCTCTATCAAAATTTCATGACAATCCATCAGTTGCTTTTGAGATATCTGACTCAAAACCTCAAGTGTGAGTTTTAAGTAGAGGCTCACATTTGTAAAGGTCAGGGGATCACTTTAGTCTTTAGGAAACATCCTCTGGGAACAATGAATGTCTATATTAGATGTTCTGGACTACCTATCTAGTAGATGTTGGAATATTTCCCTGGGTAGTTTTTGACCTGCTGGTGGAGGAAAAGTCACAGGGTTGGGGTCAGTAGGATTAATCCTAAGGGGACCTGACTGGACCAAGGCTGTTGACCAACCAACAATGCCATCCCTAGAAAAAAACATCTGTGCATCCAAGTTAAAAAACGCTGTATATAGAAACAAGTTTTAAAAACTTAGTGTCTGGGTTACCTTAAAATTTAAGGTTGACTGAACTGAGAAGTACAGACTATACAGGATTACAAGTACAGGATTGATTTTAAGGTTCTTTTGTTTTTAAGGCCATACATGGGCTGGCACACCAGTATGTTGCTGAACTTCTCTGCCCCTACTCCAGCTCCCGATCTCCTAGCTCCTATGAACAATGTCTTCTTACTGTCCCGGGATCGGGGCTGGTGGGTAGGGGAGATGATGCCTTTGCAGTAGCTGGTCCAAAGCTCTGGAATAGCCTTCTGCTACCAATCAAATACTCTCCCTCCAATGACACTTATAAGACAAATCTTAAAACGTACATGTTTTCAAGGGCCTTTGGTTGTTTGTAGAGGTTTTAATATTTTAGTATTTTATAATCTTTTTTATGTATGTAATTGTTCTTACCCATGTTATTCTGTTTTTTGTGTATTCTGTTTTTATGTACATATGTTATGTAGCTATATATTTGTGTGTCATTCTTTTTTTTATACAGCACTTTGGTCAACTGGGGTTGTTTTTATGTGCTATATAAATAAACTTGATTTGATTCAGTAATTTTATAATAATTCAAAATAAATCATCTTTCATAGTCATATACACTTGACCTTAATTCAGTTGTACTTAAATCCTTTAGTTACTTCAACTTAAAGAGGCAACAGATAGGATTCTGTTTTTTTTAGCTTGGTGCCACCTAGCGTCAGTGGTGTTGCGTCGCACTGTCGCAACGACCAAATTGACCGTGAGGATCAGAGATAATCAATAAAATGTAGGCTGTAAAGCCACCAGTATACCTCTATGTATATGTAGAATGAGGTGTGTGGACCCTCGACTAAATAAATGAGTAAAGAGACTGAGCAACAATTATCAGATTTATCTGCAGAAAAAACAAATAGTAACGCAAATAATTACAACAGAATGCACAGTACCAGTACATCAAATCACAGTAAATTATATTAATTGCCACCGGCTCACTAAACATTATCCCGCTTAGAACATGGCTTACTACTAAAAGATTCAAATGTCACAACTGGCATCAATATTATTAAACTGCTGGCAGAGTGTATTGACAGAGGAGAGGCGTCCACTAGACAAACGGGAGCGGAGGAGAGGATTTACTCCACTTCTCCCAGTCGGAGATGCTGGGTGGGGGTCTCACTGTCCGAGGGCTGCCGTAGAATGGCAACAGGATGTCAGCCGACCAACGCTCACTACCCGATCCCTGGTTGTGGCGATTTGCGATGCTGGCCAGCTAGGAATGAACTAGCAGCCAGTACAGTACAGTCCTCTCTCGGCTAGCTAACATTTAGCCGTGTTACTTGCTGATCCATTAGAAAGAAAGCTAGCTGGACATGGGTTTTGAAGCCTCTTTGGTCACGGAGCTCCCTCCATCTCTTGAATGCCTGACCGAGGTTTACTCTTGTTTTTCCTCTTCTTTTATCACTCTCCTTTTTGCTCTTCTTTGCCTCCTCAGACAGAGGAGCTCGTTTTCTTTTGTTAGGCCGTTTTTCACTTGTCTCCAAACTATATCCGTCTGCCATTGTACTCGTGACTATCTCATGCCCAACTCCTCATAAGGACTCGCTCCAGTCCCCGATTGGCTGACCGACCAATTTCGCAATACATGACGCGTTTCCTGCTGTAAAGCAGATTTTTTCCGTGAAATTTTGCCCCCGACGGCAGAAGCTTATTACAAAGATTGCAAAGCCACTAAGTAACCTACGTAAACGCTGATAGTCTGATTTTACTGTGGCCACTACCCTGTGCAACCCACATTATTTTCATAATGATATATTTAGGAGAAGATGCTGTCTGTTGCCTCTTCAAGGATTTTACTGTAACTGATTTACAATAAAAAATATTTGACCAGAAAAGTTTATTAATTTTACATTATTACAAAATGACTTCTCTTTCTTTTAACTTTTAGTAGTTTGTGTGTGGGCTGCCTTACAATTTTAAGTCATGTAATGAACTTGTGAAGTCAAGCTGTTTCCTTTTATCACTGAATACTTTATGCACTTTAAATTCAGAGACAAAAACATTTACATGTAGCAGGTAATTAACTACTTAACAACAACAGTACTTTACATATAAGCCACTTCCTTTTCAGAGCATTTCAATGTATTGTTCTGCTAGAACTAATTTGTCCTTTGAGCTAAATCTGGTTATGAAAGCATAACTTTTGTTTAACACCTACTGTTCTTTCAACAGCAGTTCTGTGACTTAAAAATAGTCATTTATATGAAAGGTTACAAGCACGTTTCCCTTGCTTTATCAGGTTTGCTCTTGTGTGTAGCGCAGCTATGTATTTAATATCAATGGTCATTTATATGCTTTTATAATTATGGTAGCAGTTAAAAAAAAACCTTTCACACATATTGCACCTCTCTTCACCCCCAAATCAACAAATGCATGCTTGCTGGGTAAAAACAGCAGATGCCACAGATGAGAAAAGAATTGTTGAAGGAGTTAAAAACACAGAAAAATAGTGAGACTGTAAAAGGCCAGTCAAGAGGAGAACAAAAAATGTGCTGTGTGGCAATGAATGCGTAGTAAGTTGGAATCACTTAAACTTTTTTGACATGAAAAGAAAAGAGGGTGTCATTTTCGGTGGCCTTGAACAGAGCTCCATTGATATCCACAGCTCTGTCGATAAGCACTTTCTCACGTGTGTGTTTCATCTCAGTTTAAAGTCCAAGACACACTGCTCATGCTGTCTTATTGGATGGCTGTTTGACTAGAGTGTCTGGATTTCCTCTTTAATGAAAAGTGACATTTCATTATGAAGGTGCCAGCCGTTGACATCAGCTATGGTGGTGTTTCTGTTGCACTGATTGCTGCAACTTTTACTGCTGTTGATGTTAATAATGGGGCAGATAATGATGCTGGCTGGGGTGCTGATGGGTGACCATAATGATGATAATAATGTCTTTAGATCATACATGACTAATAACATGACAGGAAATCTGTGACATTTTATATCAGGAAATGTGTGTTTACTGCACTACTGCTGATTCAGTGATGTAATTGAACACTGAACAGTGATAGAAATAGAAAAAACACCATCCGCAGAAAGTCGAGCTGTTTGAGTGACACGCAAAAACATGGCAGTCAAAGTTTATCCCCCCATAATAAAAAAAAAAAATCTGATTTACCAGATATATTTCAGTTTCTGTCAGCAGCAGGGAGCAATGCAGATAGTTTTATGATTTGTAAGCTGGGCCATGATCAGGGCTGCTTTACCCTGCTTAACCTTTTTATGAAATTCTACCTAAAATGGAGTGTATTAGCTCACAGTAATACAAAGTTTCAGTTTTGTTTTTTGAACCTGCCAGGATCACCAAATAGAATATGACATCCCCAAAATAAGCACTCGCACACCAGAGTGCTTTTCACAGGCGCTCATAAAACTGATGAAGTGCTAGTGTAGAATGAAATTAATTAGCAAAAAAAGGCTAAGAGACGTGTGATGGTGAGATCAACCTAAAGTACAGAGGCGGAGGGGTGGGTCGGAGTACAGATATAGCATCCAGAGGAGAATGAGACAAGGCGGCGGTGAGGGGAGAGCTGAGGGATAGGAAAATCAGCATTTCAATTACATGAAAGCAATTGTTTTTTATCTTGAGTGCAAGTTAATGAAACTAATTAGTCTTTGCGGCATGAACCCTCTGGCACGTCAGATAATCGCCAGAGGCTTAGATAGTGCCAGTCAATTTTTAGCTTACTGCAGTAGAGGGGAAAAACAAACAGGGTCTTATCGCTCCAGCAGGCATTACACCTGGGGTTTACATCAACTTCAAGACCTCTCTTCACCTTTCCAGGTTACTTAGTGGCCATTTACATGAGGTATCCACAACATAACACTTCTCTCTGCTACAAGCCTTTGGGTCCTAACAACAACTTAATTAGCATTTGATTGAGAACTCCACCAGGAAATTTGAATATCTATCTGGAATAGAACATAGCCACCCTTAGGAAGCCAAGGATCCTGTCTGCTTTAAAAAACTGTGTGCATTTGATGCATTGCTATGCAGCACAGGTAGACAAAGACCCTCACATTTCTATGTAACAATAAGTGTATTGAGAATTTCACTTAAAGCCTGAACTACCCAGGAACGAAGACACCTTTGCTTTCTTCAAAGCCAGACTCCAATACTAAGATCTTTTAGCAAAAATGCCTATGTTTGGGAAGTACTGAGCATACGACTGCATAAATGAGACCTGGATTAACGTGTGGGAGTTTGTAAATGGAGGTTTTGATGGTGCCATGCCATTGTTATGATGGCCAAAAAATCCAAAGACCCATTAGTCCAAAAAAATGTACCCACTGGACCAAAAGCACATTCCCCCAACAGCGCCTGATCTCCAAAACAAACAACCCAGTTGGCTGCAGTTTCCCAGCGGCATGTGAGCAACTGATCCCAGATGCTTTTACCAACCCTTCATGCGGCATTTGAGCCATAAAACATGGGTGTTTTAAGCCAAGCCTTTTCCTATCCCCAACCAAGTGTTCTATGTGCCTAGACCTAACCACACATTCACCACAGTGTTGTTGACAAATGATATGTATCCATGGTTTACAGAAACATTAAATGCAATCATATTTTCTGGCGATTGGGTTGTCTAACTGCAGGGTGTGTGTATTTTTGGAGAAATGGGACTTTGTTTTTGGGATAAAGGGCAGTCAGAAACAGTGGTGGCCCTAGCACATTTGGTGTCCTAGGCGAGTAAACAATACAATAATATATCACATTGTAAAATAATAATAAAATGTATATATTAACTTACTAATTGAACTATGCGCCGATTTTGCGTTGATACTGATACCAGTGTTTAAAATCACAATTATGCCGCTAGCCGATATGGATGTTTTTATATTGATATTTATTTTGTTTTTTTGTTGTTATTTGTTTTTTCTTTTGTACCAGGGAGACACGGAAATCTATACTGTAAAAACATAAATGAACAGATTTAAAATCATTCAGTCCTTCGTTACAGTACCTCAGAATGAGCACAACTCCAATAATACACATTTATGAAACAACCTTTAACATAACCTTCTTTCACATGAAAACCATTTTTAGAAAATAAGCAAAATGCGTTTTTACTTTATATGATACATTATAATTCCCTCTTTAATATCTGTTTGATATTGTTGTGCAAACATCATCAAATTTCTCCTTCAAACAGCTGAATTAATTCAAGTTTCTCACTAAAAGTTCTTTTGACAAGATTACATTGAACACAGCGTGAGAGCATTATAATTTACCTTCGCCCAACACTAATTTTAACTGAATAGTGCTTGAACGCTTCACAAAGTAAATCAGTGCAACCTCTGTGATCTGTTGGTTGTGGCCACTGGCTACTCAGAGGTAAAGATAACTAGCTGTCCTCCTGCCGATTTCTACATGGATTTGTTTGTTTGTTATTTTCATGTTCATTCTCTCCACATACACTCCTCTCAGTAGAGTGGTGGTAGTTGAGTGTCGTTTCAGCAGTACAGTGGTAGTTGAGTGGGCATCAGAAGGTTTTGTTGTTTTGACATGATAACAATGCAGTGTGTTTCAGGGTTCACATGACATTGGATAACTCACCCACCTCATCCAGAGAGCAGGTTAAGTGTGACAACCTGGGGAGGGGGGCGGCAGGAACCCCGAAAAAAGGCCTCTCTATTGTTTAGTACGCTTTGCTATGTAGTTATGTTGCGTTGGCCTTAAGTGATATTTCAAAAATAATAGTAGTAAAAAAATAGTAAAAGATAAACATTTTGATTTTTTTTCTTCCCCCCTTTTGTGGTGGGTGGGACATTTTTAGACTAACGGGGCTTCAGATTTTTTGACTGTGGAAGAATGGGCAGTCCGTGTTTTGAGATATTTTTGCTGTTGTCAAACACAATAAATCAATATGTTCGCTGGTTTTCTTGGAGGCATGCGAGAAAAAGGGATGTTGTCTTAACAAATTGAAGGTAGCATGGCATGACTTATTGATTTACAAATGTTCATTTGAGTTTTAAGTGAATTCTAAGAGGACACTGAAAAGAAGAAGGTGACACTGAGTTTGCAGTTCCAGAGCTGACAAAGGCCAGGTCAAGGTTTTGGGACCATAAGTCACACCCTGCCAGAGGCTCTAGAGCAGCGGTGGGGCTCAGAGGTTAGCAGGTCACATAGATAGGCAGGAGACTGACCATTCAAGGGTTTACCATTAAGCAGTAATAAAACTGATTCTAAAAATCTCACATATGCTTCACGCTGTCTGGTTGCTTCTTTTAGAATGTATTAAATCTGAATATACTCCGGTCTTTGCTGATACCAAAATAATGTGCGTCGCAGTAGTCAAGTCTGGAGGAGATAAAAGCATGGGTGACCTTTTCTGGATCTGCAGATGAAAGGAGTGACCTGATCTCGGTTAAATGTCTCAGCTAGATGAAGCGGGACTGCATCACTTTAATCACCTGAGCGTTAAAAGACAACACTGAGGTTACAGCGCCCCCCCCCCCCCCCCCCCCTTTTTTTTTTTTTTTTTTTTTTTAGCAATTGTCAATTTAACATCTTACAAAACTGTCTCAATGCAGTTCAGGTAGAGCCCATCAAAGAGGTGTTGTGTGCACAGAGGGAAGGTTGTAATAATAGAGACGTAAAGCACAAGGCCAAAGCGTTCCACTTTAGCTAGGACACAAGCACAAAAGGTTAGCTCCAGTACAAGGTCTCTGATAATGGTGTTTGGTCATGTAACAGGCTGTGAGAGAGGAGAAAATGCAGGCCACTTCTTGTATCAGACAGTGTGAGCAGTGGGAACTGTCTGAGGTGCTGAACACAAACTGCAGCATAAAAAAGCAGTCGATGGAGATCTGTCTGTGGTGCTGAACCACCATGCACACAGGCCCGTCTCACCGGGAACAAAAATGAAGACAACTGAGACAGAAACCCATTTCCTTGACATGTAACGTGAACTTTAGTTTATAGCATATTCATAAAACAGCTCTCTAACAGCTGCATGGAGGATTCATGAATAGTTAATCTCTTTTGTTGTAACCTAAGTTCATCTGAATTGTTATCCATGTGTTTCGGTGTGAATGTTTAAGCCTGTTAAATATGCTTCTAGCAAATATTTTATGCATTCAGCTTAATTTTTTAAAATGATGCTTACAGAGAGCTAAAGAAAAAAAAACAGACCAAAAAAAAGGCAGTGAGCGATCCAGAATTTAACTGAAAAGGTCAGAACTTTGTGGTGTTGCAGCGATAGATTGCCCCCACATTGATCTGACAAAGCATCACCTTGTGTTTCTTGTTTTAATACCAACTATTGATTGACTGACCTTCATGTATATAAATGGACACTACCCTCAATGTGGCCGGCATGGATTCCTTCCACTTATATCTGTTTGTCAAAGCTCTTAGAACCCCCAGCTTGTCAATCAATAGTCAGAACTGCATGGGGATCTTTCGATCCACATCAGAAAGTAATGAAAAACAGTATTAGGTGCGCTGGCTTCAGTCATGTTGTGGAGTGCAGGAGGGAAATAGCTCTGTTTTGTAAAGCCTTTTATAGACTTAGGCATTATTTCAATTAGAGTTGTTGCAGAGATCTGGGCAAAAGTAGTCAAAACCTGCATTAAATTATTAATCATTAAAGTCCCTATAAAACGGAAGCGAATATTTGAGTGTTATACAGTTACAGCTGGGATTTCAGTCAAATCCTTCACATTTGATGAAGATGGCTCAGAGGTGGGCGGGCTTAGAGTTTAGTGCGATATAAACCTACAGTCAAGTCCACTGCTGAACGGACTGTGGGTGTGTTCTGAATCGCATACTTTTTCTTTTTACTTTTAGGGGATACTGCAGCTGCCATAATATAGTATGTACTGTTGCATGCAGTATGCACACAATCGGGACATACTACTTTCTCATATCATCAGGCCTTGAACTTTGACCCTCTTGTTTTTATATCCGTCTTGCTTTTATATCCATTACCTTGGAGATAAATCAAATGTCATTATTATTTCTATAGTTATGTCCTTTTGTTGTTTGTAATGTTTATGATTATTTTGTTCACTTAGTTAACATTCCTAGTATGACTGTTCAACTGGTCATCAGTAACTTGAATGTGCTGTCAGCCATCATTGAGATCTCTGACTCAGTCGATGTGACGTATACTCGGCTGTGCAGAGGATTGTGGGTCAGAATAGGCAGAAAAGCATGCTGGCTTACATACTGCAAAATCGGACCGAATGTAGTAGAACATCCTGGTATTTTTGGCACACTGCATTTGACATGATATGTATTGGGACATACTAAATCTTTTTCTGACATACTATATTGTATGGTATTATGGGTGTTGGAACACAGTTTATATAAAGATAGATGCTGTGACAGCTCCCCAAAAGTGAAGCCAAAATATCTTGATCGCCCTGGCTGATGGCTGGCTGCAGCATAGGTCATGTTAGCTGATATGACATGGGCCAAACTAAAAACTCAAAGTACACGCCAAATTTTCCTAAAGTTGGTTTCTATCATTTTGGATAGTTCTTATCATAGTGATGTATGTTCAAGTTTTCCAATACGTTTGGTTATAACCAGTTATTTAAAGGAGCTATATGTAAGAAATACAAAGCAAATAGTCGTAAAATCATCCTAATATGTCACAGAGACTAAGGAATAATGTTCATATAACATACTGATCTCACCGACAACAATAGTATGGTCAGAATATTCGCATTTAAAAAAATATTTTACGATCCGCAAATCATGTTTATGTTTTGAATTTGTGTTTTGGCCTGTTGCGCCACCCACCGCCGTCTACCAGTCACACAGTCAGTAGAGTCTCAGCATCAGTTACAATTACGACTGAGCTACAGCAGCACGGCAAGCAGCATTAGCAGTGTCCCGGTACATAGCATTAGCAGCCGGCTCCTCCGCTGTATCCCGGCAGCAGTGTTAGCAGCAGAGAAGTCGGACTTGCTCGAATGGTCCGCTGGAAAACCGAAGATCAAGGACGCCGCCCGTGGGCAAACAAATCAGTCTCCAGCGTGCCACTGTCCAGCAACCTCGAATCTGTAGGGGAGGGGGGGCGGACACAACTCGCAGCAGTATTTTGAATTTGAGTGCAGTAACCGTTTTGGCCACATTCTTACATACAGCGGCTTTAATGCAATGAAAAGGGGGTTTGATGTCAAAGCGGGGCGTCCAGCCAGGATGAATGACTACAGGCCTCACACATAATGAAAACACTGGAGAGGCTGATCCTCCGACACCTGAGGCCTCACGTCTGGACTGGGTTGGATTGGGATGGGTCTAGTGGCTATGTGAGACTGATGCTCTTCGACTTCTCCAGTGCGTTTAATACCATCTGACCCCACATTCTGCGGGACAAACTTGAGGGGATGGGGGTAGACTCCTACCTCACCTCCTGGGTGTCTCAGACTATTTGACGGGACGACCACAGTTCGTCAGGCTGGAGAACTGTGTCTGACACAGTCTTGAGCAGCACTGGGGCTCCACAGGGGACTGTACTGGCACCATTCCTATTCACCCTGTACACGTCAGACTTTCAGCACCACTCTGAGTCCTGCCATGTCCAGAAGTACTCAGACAACACTGTGATCATGGCGTGTATCCGGAGTGATGGGGAAGGCGAGTACAGGGAGCTGGTGAGGACCTTCACTCACTCGAGTGGCATGAACCACCTCGTGCTGAACACCTCCAAGACCAAGGAGATGGTCATAGACCTCCGTAGGTCAAAGTCCACTCCGCTCCTGCCGGTCAGCATCGGGGGAGTGGACATTGAGGTGGTGGGGTCATACCGGTACCTGGGCGTCCACCTTGACAACAGGCTGGACTGGTCGATCAACTCTCATGCCCTCTTCAAGAAAGGTCAGAGTTGGCTCCACTTCCTTTGCAGGCTGCGGTCCTTTAACGTGTGCGGTGACATGCTGTGCATGTTTTACAAGTCAGTGGTGGAGAGTGCTCTGCTGTATGCTGTAGTCTGCTGGGGAGGAAGCCTGACGGACAGGAACAGGAAACGGCTGGATAAGCTCATCAGACTCTGACCCATCAGACTCTTTAACGCCTCAGTTGGGGGAAGGAGCACATAGCTCATTCCCCTACTCCATCTGCACACCCTCCTGCATTTTTGCACTTTCTACTTTTGTTATTGTATTGTGTGTTTCCAGAGTTGGGTATAACGCATTACAAAGTAACGCATTAGAGTACTTTTATTACTTTTTGCAGTAACGAGTAACCTAACACATTAGTTTGCTGTCTGAGTAATCAAATACTTGAGTACATTTTCAAACAAGACATCAGTTACTTCCGTTACTTTTAGAACGCTGGTCCTTCAGCTCCGAAACAGCAACGACTGTCGTTTGGTTATAATAATGGAGATAACGTTAAACCTGTCAGTCCGAAAGAAGCCATGAAGCTTGTGGCTCGCTACGTGGTAGAAGAAATGCTGCCATTGTCTACGGTGGAGTCTAAAAAAAGTGGAGGAGGACTCGCTGACAGACAGGTCAGACTCAGGACTTGCATTATGCCTGGTACACGCTACATGACTTTTCTGCCCTTCTGAAAGTCACTATGTCACATTACACGATTGTGGAGTCATAAAATTGTGCCGTGACTTGGCCGACAGACATGACACACTACACGATGGTATTCAACAATTATCCCCGGTCGTCTTTCATGGCGTGTGTGATGTCATCGGGTTATTCTTGTCCTATTTTTATTACTTTTATTATTATTTCAGTCACTGTGTCTGTTCATGTGCCAGCCGACATGTTGTTGTAGTCACCTAAAAGCGTCAGCAGATGGCAGGAGCTACATTTGAAGTACCGTAGGCAAACATCCAAGCTACTGTATCTTCCACAAGCAAGTTCCTACAAATGTTTTACAATAAAAGCCTATTTAGAAAATGGAGGGATTCTCTCAGCCGAGGTTATAAGGGACTTTTAATATGAAGGAAAATCAGGAAGTGTTGAGTTTGAAATGACGATGCAATGTGTTAACTTTATAAAGACAACGGGAGCGGATATAAAGTAAAAATATACGGTAAAAACACAGAGGGATTAATAAATAACGGAGCGTCTATAATGTAGTCTGTTTCAAATGAAGCTGGGAGCCTCTGCAGTTGTGGTGAGTAAAAGCCCCACCGCTATTTGTTAATGTTATTACTTTATGTCCGACCATGAGGATGTACCATTGTTTGCTAGCTTGATGCTAATGACAGTAAGGTTAACTCAGCGGGTTGACAAAGTGCCTCTGCTGTTTCACACCATCATTTCCCCCTTTTACTCTGTGTGGTAACATCCCTAGAGGAAATATTAAAAACGCTGGGGTGTTGTTGTCATACAGTTGTCTACGGCAGCAGATCGTTGTGTGTTTCTACTGGTCAAAGTGACGGCTGTGATGGGAGAATTGGATCTCAGTGAAGGGCAAGTGGTCCATAACTTTAATTTTGGAGACAAAATAATGTAGGCTTAGCGCCCTGTGGTTCATTGCCCAATAGGAAATGCAGAATACTCAAAAGTACTTTAAAAGTGCTTGAGTTACTTTTCTCAGGGAGTAACGTTGGAAGTACTTTTAAAGTAATTGAGTTACTTTACTCAGGGAGTAACGCAGTAAAGTAACTGGCTACTTTTTTAAAAAAGTAACACAGTAAAGTACTTTGATTACTTTTAAAGTGACCCTTACCCAACTCTGACTGTTTCCATGTAGATTATTTTTATTCTTATTTTACTTTATTTTACCTTATATTTATATTACTCATTTATACCCTGTTTTTTACTTGACCTATCTATACTTGTACTTTGTATGTGCATTAGTCACTGGACACAACAATTTCCCTATGGGGATTAATACAGTATCTATCTATCTGTCTATCTATGATTGACAGCTGTGAGCACCATTCAGTGTACAGGTGGGAACTCAATTCCATAAAGATTGTTATATGCAGACACTGGCTCCAAAAGAGGTCACCAGTGCAAGATGGAAGCGGCCATATCCGGAGATGCAACATCCATCTATATACAATCATTGCTCCACACACACACCTTCAGGAGGAGGAGGGACAGATGAATGGATTTCACTTCTGCCACCTTTCTTTGGGAAATAAAAAAAACTAATATCCAAACACACATCTCTTCCTGTCTCTCTCCAAAGTGCTCTGTTAAGTAGCTACTACAACCCACAAACAGTGAAGTGATGTGACAGTGTGGCCAGCTTGTCACCCAAAGTCTCATTTAATTGAATGAACTTCTGTAAACACCCCTGAGTGCAGGATGAGTCATCAAACATTTGAAACCATTTTACCTGGTTTTACAGAAAGAGAAAAGACATGGATGTAAAAATTACTTTGATTCTGATTTCTTGTCATATATCTGGCGAATCACAAGAGATAAATGGTCAGTTAAGACAAGGACACAGGATTTATCTGGAAAAATGCATTTTTCATTTCATAGGGACTTTGACGTGCAAGAAAATATATTGCATGAAATCAATAAATATGTTTCAATATCAACAAGAAATCTATATTTCTCTATATCTGAGGCTAAATCAAGGCCTGCAGTGCAAGTGCTTAAAACACCATGCTTTGATTGGACAAATTTATTATAAGCTCAGCTGCAGCCAGTAAAAACTGAGTACTTATTGAAAAGAACTACAGAAAAACTTGCAGAGTGAAGTTAGTGAAGTTATTTGGCTCTCATACCCAGTGCATGGGAACCCAGAATCTAGAGGGAGATAGAAGTTTGATGGTGAAGTACTGAAGCTCCAACTAGGTCAGAACTATTCCTGGTCTCCCACCATATGCTAAAAGGTGCTCCAGTATACTGGCGGTTCTAAGTGGAAAAATATCAGTGTAGCTGCAAATCCACTATGGGTGTTGAAACCTCAGGGTGGTTACTGCAGTACAGCCAGTGTCCAGCAGCTGGTCAGCCATTTAGCTCTCTAATACTGTGCATGCCTAAAACCCAGCCGCACAAAAGAGGGAGCGAGCCAGCGTGCATTTACCAGAGAGTAGCTGGTTTATCTATTCTTTGAAGCTGCTATTTAATAACAAGGTGCGAGCTGAGTCAGAGCTTATTCTAAATCAATACATCAGGGAAAAGTATCAGAAATGTGTACTAAAATCTCTGAAATCTTAAAACGATTTCAACTTTATCTCTGGACTCCACTCATGTTTAAATCTGACATAAACCTAAAACCACTGCTGCTCTGTCTCTCTTGGCCCTCAGTTTAAAGACACACACGCACACACAAAAAAGAATTGGACTGGCTCCAAAACACAGTAAATCTCCGTAGACTCGAATGTTAAAATGCCCAACTTTACAGCACAAATAAACATGTTTACAGCCTGGTACAAACAATGGTTTTGGTCTTTGTAGCTAATTTCAACATTAACGACAACTGTACAGGGGGTCGATTTGTTTATAACTCACCTGTTTGCGTGCATATTCAAGAGTGGGCTACATGAGTGACAGGCTCTCTGCAAGGCGACGCTACAGTCTTTAGTCAGATCCACGCCTCCCTCCTCTACAGCTCCACCCTCTCGTCCAAGTATGGTCACCTCTGGCTCCAAAGAAGATGTCAACTGCCAAAAGGCCAAACTTGAGGTTTCTTAAATGGGAATCCACTAACTAATGAGTGACATTTCAGTAGCTACACCCCTATTTTTTTACAGTCTGTAATGAACATGAATGGGAGCATCCGACTCTTGCAACATTTAACAATGCTTACACACTGCGTTTTAAGTTTTAAGGCACCCGGCATGCTTTTGTTGCCTCAAAGATGGTTTACCCATCAATATATGTTTTCCCCTAGCTTAAAACATGAACCAAGCCTTATCACTAACCCTAACCTAACCACAAAGGGGGGGAGACATGCATTTTAACAGGAGGGAACACCATACGACAGTTAAACAGCCTTTGACACAACACCAGCATACTTAGTGCAACTGGCAATTCTGACAACGCAGCTACTGTTATTGCTGTTTTATTAACAAATAAGTACAGATTCAAAATGAAAACACACACATTTTTTATGCAAACTGGGCATGAAAAATCAAGTCCAAATGTCTTTAGTGCTATATCGTAGGCAACTGGACTTGCTTGAGTTTCTTAAAGATATTTCGCCTCTCATCCAAGAAGCTTCTTCAGTTCTAATGGTCACCACTTATCACCCACCTACAGTGCAGTCTTGGGATCCATCCCTAGACGAGTTAACACCTATTCTCACCTGGACCCATCTAACCCTAATGACACACATGATGGCTGGGTGGGTCAACGTCTCACATGTGACCTCAATGATGGTGTAAGGGTTCACACCCACACCCACTTGGATGAGAGGTAAAACGTCTTCAAGAAACTCAAGCAAGTCCAGTTGCCGACAGTATAGTACTTAAGATTACCATGACCTGGATGACAGAGAATCTGCACCAACAAGTCAGAATGTCAGTTGCATTGGCAACCAATCTGAAACTACACATTGAGTTGAAGCACCCAACCAGTCAAATCTGTGAGTAAATAATGATCACACGATTTTATTTAATTTCTTTTAAAAGGGAGAAATAAGCATAAACTTGTTAATTTCTTGGACTGTGAACTATGAACATAAACTGGTTTATTTAAGTCTGTTTGAACTGAACTTGCGAAGTGTGAACATGCACAACACTGGTGTACATTGCATTTATAGGAAAGCAAAAGTTAATCATTTTGGGAAATACGCTTAATCACTTTCTTGCCAAGAACTAAATGAGAAGATGATCATTAGGTTATTCATATAGAACCTTTCAAAACAAAGCTGCAAACTGCTTATCAATAAAAAACAATGATTCATCAAAATTAAACTTAATCTCAAAAACATGTAAAAGACAGCAAACAGTATAAAACAGTATAAAAGTATAAAAAAAAATGATAAAAGTGAGTTGTAAGAGGAGATTTAAAAGAGGTCACTGAGTTTGTTTGCCTGAGATCCTCAGGCAGGGGGTTCCACAGCTGACGGGCTTGAACAGCAAGAGCTCTGTCACCTTAACTGACAAATCAACATTTTGAAACCATTAGTAGAACCTTGTAGGAGGATCTCAGGCAGCAATCAGGCTCATGGGGAATTAACAGATCACAGATATAGGCAGGATAATACTCTTCTGTCTCTGTGCACTCTGTGTGCTAAACATGAAGCTACTACCAGCAGTCAACTGACTCAGCTCAGGACACTGGAAACAAGGAGAAACAGCCAGCCTTGACGGAGCTGCCCAAAGGTAACAAAATCTGCCTACAACCAGTTGCCCAGCAACACCAGCAAGTTACTTCTACTATCCAAGAAATGGTCTGTCACAACCATCTGTAAAATGGTGATTTATCATTTTTCACACTTTGGTTTTCGTACAGTCAAACAACCAAGATATATCCTATGAATCAGCAAACTTCAGAGTTGCTTCGTTATTTTTGAACTGTTTCCCCCGCTCCCATTAAGCTTCCGTGCAGATACGAGAGTGGTATCTCCTTAAACAAACTTATCCTTGCAATGTAAGATAAAGAATCGCAGCATCAACATCAAGTGAGACTTGTGTCCTCAGAAATTACAACATTGTTTTTTCATTCATGTCCAATGCCGCCGCCACAAGTGCCATGTACCAGAAGAACATGCCACCATCACAAAAACTAAATACCCCCATCAACTTATTGTTTTTTTTTCTTGGCATCTCCAAGATGTGTCCAGGATCTTTAATTAAGTCTGCAGTGTCAGGAGGGGATGTCCATATTACTCCTCTGACATTTCAGCTCCACTGATATGGAAACCAGAAGTGCACAGATTCCATTAAGTGTGCAGGGTGCGTGGCGGCAGAACACGGGGCACCCGCGGGATTCCTAAAGTGGCATTTCCTCGGCCTGTCATATCCTCTCTGCGAGTAATGAAATCAGTTTGGCTCCTTCACTCCTAGCTCAGCACTGTCTGATATATTTGGGTTTTGGTGAAAGAAAGGAAGAAAAAAATAAAGTAGTAGGGATTGTGACGAGGACAAAAAAAAAGTTAAAATTTTTGATTTGCATTGCTGTTTTTGAATCAAACATCTTTCGCTGCAATGATAGAGACTATGATTAGATGGAATATAGCAATTGCTTAATTAATGAGGTGTTTCCACCAAGGAAATATATCTGTCTCATATTTTACTGTCTTGTTTATTTCCGTACAAGATTATATTCAAAGCACTACTTCTAACCAGACTCCCACAAAGTGCAACACACCTGACTGAGCTCTCCATCATTCCCTTTTCCAGCCCATCTGCCTCATTAGAGAAATGCTTTCCTCACAGCTTCCATTAAAGGATAACATCGCCCGATTTCAGCTCAATTTAGAAATCATTAGATTCTCACTGCCAGGCTTTTAATATCCAGTAGAGAATCTTTCACAAGTACAGTTCTAAAATGCCTAAAACACGCATGGTTAGCGTTCCTAACTAGGAAAACTCTGATGCATCACAGTATAAAATCTGATCCCACACAGACCTGCTTAAGGTTTCTGAGAGGAGCCTTGTCTTTGTGTGTAAAGTCCCGACCAATAAATGAACCCTAACAACACCATCCTCAGACTAGAGGGCTGTGTCAGCCGAGCTGTCAGAGGAGCAGCTGGATTCTTTCTGAGCCAAATCTCTTGAAGACAATTGAACACTTTGTCTGCTACCTCACCGGAATGAAGCTTGAAGTGGGATTATCTGGTTATCTGCTTATGCCCTTGATATCTGCTATGACTGACTCTGCAGCCCCAAAAACATCAGAGCTGATGATAGCACAGAAAAATACAGAAGTAAGATTCTTGGGCTGCCAGTAAAGCAAAGGCTGAAGAGGGGGTGCTTCAGGGTGCATAAGGATGAATTCCTTTCAATCCTGCTCCTGGAAATAAAATAAAACAGCTGGTGCTAACTGCTCAAAGGCAACAACAACACACACTGATATGCACTCCTAAAGGTTCTGTATGTTACTTTTTGCTAGAATTAATTCTTTTTTATCGCCAGTGGCTGAACAGGTTGTAACATAGTCTAAAAGACTTCTCCATACTTTCTCGGTTGCCTGTAGCAGCCTGTGGACTGACTTCTAAGTAAAGGACTCAATTTCTTTCCTGGAAAATCCAAAGCATGTGACATCCACATTTCTGAATGCCTTGCTTCTCTTCAGTTCCGCTACAGCGCTAAGTGCGTACCAGTAGTTAGCGTGGGCTAAGAGATGGAGACCGCTAACATCAACAAATGACTGGCACTCACCACAACACAGAATGCACGCATGCTGTTTCTGTTATGTACATTTTGCAGCAGTGGTCCAGCAGAAACAGACCTTCATGTAGGCCCTTTAGAAACTTAGGTTCAGCCAATCGTCTGATCCCAAACCACCCTCTCGATCACCCCAAGTACCAGATCAGCACACTTTGTTGCTACCATTGGCCAGCGGTAAACATTGGGGCTGGCGTTTGTGCTAGTTGAATTCAAGATGCTACAGTGGCCAAGTTCTGAGCTGCCATCTGCTGTTGTCCCAGGGAAGTAGTATCATTGAGGTGGGGAACTGCCCATTGGTCCGACATCCCATTGTTCCACCCATATTAAACCCACTGTTCCAAAGTCCTGTTGTTCCGAAATCATCATGATGCCCTGTGGTCAAGGTCTGATTAGGTTTAGACACAAAAACCACTTGGTTAGTGTTAGGAAAAGATCATCAGAATCAGAATCAGAATCAGGAATACTTTATTGATTCCCGAAGGGAAATTATTTATGTTACAGGTGCTCCTTGCAAGAGAGGAAAGATACGTGAAAATATAAGAAATTTAAACAATAGTATTAACAAATATATAGTTAAATAAACAGGAATTATTAACAAACATAAACGTAAATAAATATATATATATATATATATATATATCTATATATAAATATACATATATATTGTAAACATGAACAAGATTATTTACACAAACAGAATATATACAGTCAGGGTGAATGGGGTTATTGCACAAGTTAAATTATTGCAGTGTGTGAAAAGGTCTCAGGGCCACTCAGAGGGAGGAGTTGTACAGTTTGATGGCCACAGGCAGGAATGATTTCCTGTGGCGCTCAGTGGTACATCTTGGTGGTATGAGTCTCCCACTGAAAGAACTCTTGTGCCTGACCAGCACATGGTGGAGTGGGTGTGAGACATTGTCCAAGATAGTTCGTAGCTTAGACAGCATCCTCCTCTCTGACACCACCATCAGAGAGTCACACTCCGTTCCCACAACGTCACTGGCCTTGCGGATCAGTTTGTTGAGTCTGTTGGCGTCCGCCACCCTCAGCTTGCTGCCCCAGCACACAACAGCATAGAGGATAGCACTGGCCACCACAGACTCATAGAAAATCCTGAGCATAGTCCGGCAGATGTTGAAGGACCTCAGTCGCCTCAGAAAATAGAGACGGCTCTGGCCCTTCCTTTAGAGAGCGTTAGTGTTCTTAACCCAGTCCAGTTTATTGTTAATGTGTACCCCCAGGTACTTATAGTCCTCCACAATGTCCACACTGACCCCTTGGATGGAAACAGGGGTCACCGGTGTCTTGGTCCTCCTCAGATCCACAGCCAGTTCCTTTGTCTTTGCCACGTTGAGCTGCAGATGGTTCTGCTCACACCATGTGACAAAGTTATCCAAAACAGCCCTGTACTCTTCCTCATCACCCTTGGTGATACATCCAACTATAGCAGAGTCATCAGAAAACTTCTGAAGATGGCAGGTCTCAGTGCAATAGCTGAATCCGTGGTGTAGAGGGTAAGAGGAAGGGAGAGAGGACAGTCCCCTGCGGGGCCCCGGTATTGCTGACCACTCTGTCTGACACACAGCGTTGCAAGCGCACATACTGTGGTCTGCCAGTCAAGTAGTCTACAATCCAGGACACCAGGGGGGCATCCACCTGCATTGCTGTCAGCTTGTCACCCAGTAGAGCTGGACGTATGGTGTTGAACGCACTAGAGAAGTCAAAAAACATGACCCTTACAGTGCTCGCCGGCTTGTCCAGGTGGGCGTAGACGCGGTTGAGCAGGTAGATGATGGCGTCTTCAACTCCAAGTCGGGGCTGATAGGCGAACTGGAGGGGGTCCAAAAGTGGCTTGACCATGGGCCGGAGCTGCTCCAAGACGAGTCTCTCCAGGGTCTTCATGATGTGGGAGGTCAATGCCACGGGTCTGTAGTCCTTGGAGCCACTGGGACGCGACGTCTTTGGCACAGGAACGAGGCAGGATGTCTTCCACAGCAAGGGGACCCTCTGGAGACTAAGGCTCATGTTGAAGACATGCTGAAGTACTCCACATAGCTGGGGGGCACAGGCTTTGAGCACCCTGGGGCTGACACCATCAGGGCCTGCAGCCTTATTTGAGTGGAGTCTCATCAGCTGTCTTCTCACATGGTCAGCAGTGAAGCACATTGTGGAGGTGACGACACGTGGGGGAGGGGTGTAGTCCTCATGATGGAGAGAGCAGTCAGTCTGACCACAGGGAGAGGAGGTGTGAGGAGGAGGAGGAGGGGGGGTCAAGCAGGAAGGTGTTGAGGTGTGAGAGGGAGGAGTGGGGGAGGAGGGCGGAGTGGGAGATGGTTGACCAAGACAGACAGCAGAAGAGTCAGGGGGGGATGGGCAGGTCCAGCAGTGTCAAATCTGTTAAAAAACAGATTCAGTTCATTGGCCCTGTCCATGCTGCCTTCAACTCCTCTGTGGTTGTTGGTCCTAAAGCCAGTGATGGTCCTCACTCCACTCCAGACCTCTCTCATGTTGCTCTGCTGGAGTTTCCTCTCCAGCTTCCTCCTGTACCCCTCCTTAGCCTCCCTGATCTTCATCTTCAGCTCCCCCTGTATTGTTCTCACCTCCTCCCTGTTACCAGCTCTGAAAGCCATGGTGTGGCCAGGTCATGGTGTGGGTTAAAATGAGAAAGAAAGTGACAAACACATAAGTCGTGAGCCTGCTTCCCCTCAAGCCTTTCCCAGCTAACCCAGAGCCGGTCGCGGCACACCATCAAGGCAGAATTATGCCCGCTGGGAGCCGTTCAGCACCGCGGACCGTTGAACTAATGGGATGTCGGACCAATGGGCTGTCGGACCAATGACATGCACCCAATGAGGTGGGGAGTGAGATGGAGGGTTGTCAAATTTGTGGTTTGATAAACAGGAAATCCTTAAAATTTAATGCTCCACAGTGCTGAAAAAACTCCAACATCAGAGGAAGCGCTGACATGTGGAATATATCGTGATATTGTGGTTTTAGCTGGCTAATGTTGCTAACACAGACAATTTGCTAGCTAGCTAGCTAACAAACCAAAGTACTGTCTTGGCTAATAAACATAATTTAAGTCATCCAGACTCCAGGGATGATTTGGTTGCTTTACTGGCTATCTTGCTGTTTGCAAATTACTTTGTCAGCTAATGTGAGGAAGCAATCCAACACCCGATCAGTGCAGGATAGTTAAGTGAGGCCTACAGCTAGCTTGCTACCTTAGCTCAACGTTAATCGCTAGCAAAACACTGAATGGATTTGTCAGATGGCTAGCTTGCCAAAAGCTAATGTGATACATGATACTAAGTCAGTAGGTGTTAATTTAGCCGACAATAACAGATGTAATGGCACAAAGTGCTTTGAGAGATGCAGTAGCGGCTGACGAAATGACTGTAACCTGAACGAATGTTAGCCAGCTTGCTAACTATTCTACATGGTACCTCGAAACAACAGCTTGCAATGTAATTCGCACACAGTAAGGTAGGACGATACAATACGATGATACGATACGATACGATATACTTTATTGTTTATTTGTCTTGGACTCAGCAACTGCGCCATAAATGCCTTGACAGCCAAAATGACGACAAACAATACATCAGCAGCCATACCAACCCAACAACAATTACATGACAGTATTGCACATATCCCATAACATTGCACATAACACATACATATGCCATGCATACAGTACAGGCCAAAAGTTTGGACACACCTTCTCATTCAATGCGTTTTCTTTATTTTCATGACTATTTACATTGTAGATTCTCACTGAAGGCATCAAAACTATGAATGAACACATGTGGAGTTATGTACTTAACAAAAAAAGGTGAAATAACTGAAAACATGTTTTATATTCTAGTTTCTTCAAAATAGCCACCCTTTGCTCTGATTACTGCTTTGCACACTCTTGGCATTCTCTCCATGAGCTTCAAGAGGTAGTCACCTGAAATGGTTTTCCAACAGTCTTGAAGGAGTTCCCAGAGGTGTTTAGCACTTGTTGGCCCCTTTGCCTTCACTCTGCGGTCCAGCTCACCCCAAATCATCTCGATTGGGTTCAGGTCCGGTGACTGTGGAGGCCAGGTCATCTGCCGCAGCACTCCATCACTCTCCTTCTTGGTCAAATAGCCCTTACACAGCCTGGAGGTGTGTTTGGGGTCATTGTCCTGTTGAAAAATAAATGATCGTCCAACTAAACGCAAACCGGATGGGATGGCATGTCGCTGCAGGATGCTGTGGTAGCCATGCTGGTTCAGTGTGCCTTCAATTTTGAATAAATTCCCAACAGTGTCACCAGCAAAACACCCCCACACCTCCTCCTCCATGCTTCACAGTGGGAACCAGGCATGTGGAATCCATCCGTTCACCTTTTCTGCGTCTCACAAAGACACGGCGGTTGGAACCAAAGATCTCAAATTTGGACTCATCAGACCAAAGCACAGATTTCCACTGGTCTAATGTCCATTCCTTGTGTTTCTTGGCCCAAACAAATCTTTCTGCTTGTTGCCTCTCCTTAGCAGTGATTTCCTAGCAGCTGTTTGACCATGAAGGCCTGATTCGCGCAGTCTCCTCTTAACAGTTGTTCTAGAGATGGGTCTGCTGCTAGAACTCTGTGTGGCATTCATCTGGTCTCTGATCTGAGCTGCTGTTAACTTGCGATTTCTGAGGCTGGTGACTCGGATGAACTTATCCTCAGAAGCAGAGGTGACTCTTGGTCTTCCTTTCCTGGGTCGGTCCTCATGTGTGCCAGTTTCATTGTAGCGCTTGATGGTTTTTGCGACTCCCCTTGGGGACACATTTAAAGTTTTTGCAATTTTCCGGACTGACTGACCTTCATTTCTTAAAGTAATGATGGCCACTCGTTTTTCTTTAGTTAGCTGATTGGTTCTTGCCATAATATGAATTTTAACAGTTGTCCAATAGGGCTGTCGGCTGTGTATTAACCTGACTTCTGCACAACACAACTGATGGTCCCAACCCCATTGATAAAGCAAGAAATTCCACTAATTAACCCTGATAAGGCACACCTGTGAAGTGGAAACCATTTCAGGTGACTACCTCTTGAAGTTCATCGAGAGAATGCCAAGAGTGTGCAAAGCAGTAATCAGAGCAAAGGGTGGCTATTTTAAAGAAACTAGAATATAAAACATGTTTTCAGTTATTTCACCTTTTTTTGTTAAGTACGTAACTCCACATGTGTTCATTCATAGTTTTGATGCCTTCAGTGAGAATCTACAATGTAAATAGTCATGAAAATAAAGAAAACGCATTGAATGAGAAGGTGTGTCCAAACTTTTGGCCTGTACTGTACATAACACATGCTAAAAGATCACCATAATAAAAGCACTATAAAAATGATTGCACAATCTTCGGCCTCAAGCAGAATTGTTTAAAAGTTTGATGGAGGTTGGAACAAATGAACTCTTAAAACGGTTAAGTTTGCAGTTAGGGACTCTACATCGTCTGCCCGAGGGTAGGAGGTCATATTCTTAATGAAGAATATGGGATGAATCAGTCACTATCCACTAGTATCATGGATCCAGTGGTCCAAATGAAATATAGAACATTGCAGACAGTAACCTAACATTACTCTAAATATGATTAAAATTTATTTTCCAACTCAGCCCTGTGTTTGTTACTGTTTTTGTCTACACCCAGGTGCTCTCTCATGGCTACTGAGTACGTGCACCGGAGTGCGAGCAACAGGAGGCTGACTGTGGTTCACATAAAGGAGGATTTTACAGCTTCTAAGTTTTTGTATGACGTCTACCCTATATGTAAAGACCTTACACAGAAGATCAATTAAGACTGTCAATCTCATGAACCTGGTGCTCAGTGCCTCAGATATTCTTTACCATGAGAGCATAAATCTAATCACTCTGTCCTGTTTTTACATGGAAAAACTCTGGCTGGGTTTAAAAATGGGCTGCCGGCTCAGCGTCCTAAATTTCACTGGGCCCTGACAGGTTGATGCCATATTTACTGTATGAAATATAATGCAATGAGATGTGGCTATTAGAATGGCTGTAGCTCTTTTTGATCAGAGTCCTCTGCAGCACAGAGCTGTCAGCGGAGCTCCGTGAGTTTTTTATTGGGTCGGAGATGCACAGCTCATCAGGGAGCCGGTGTAACGGATAGATGGATCCTGTGGGGTTCGTGTATACGAGTGCGACACAGACAAGCTCAATAGGTCTGGATGTTTCTACAGGGTTGCTTTACTTACTGTTAAACAACCCTTTACAGCGTGAAAATGGAGACACTAACCCTTTTGGTTGGGAGTGCCTAAATGAGACAAGATATTACATGTAAAACATTTGTGACCTTGGAATTCTAAGGCTTTGTCTGCATTCTGAGCTACTCTGAGATAGTGAGCTTTAAAGTTTCACATCTGAGATAGAAAAACGGATGCACAGCAGTGTTCTTTCGTCAAAATGACAGACATCCTGAGGGAACCTTAGATGTATAGCACTTTTAAAATATTTTGTTTTTAGAGCAGGTGTTTTGCCTATAGAACCTCAATATGTGAATGAAGTTATGATATCTGGGAAAAGAAAACAAGTCAGCAACATGCTTTAATTTAGACACTAAAAGCTTTAGTCACATCAGACAGGGACAGATCTAAACCAGCTGTACAGTTGTAACGTTTCACCAACAACACAATTTAAAGCAATACAAAGGAATAAAATGTTCTATTGATTTTTGCTGATATTTTATCTCTTCATTTTATGTTGGTTCTCCATTAGTTGCTGTCCCTTTGTCTGCTGTTCATCTTTTCACTGCTCCTCTGCTCTCTTTTCTGTTGCCTCCACTCTTCTGCTTGGATAAAGGGCTCAGAAGGTAAAGTGGTCGTCTACCAATCCCAAGGTCAGTGGTTTGATCCATGGCCACTATGTGGAGGTGTGCTTGGGCAAGATACTGAACCTCAAATGGTGTGTCAGTGTGTGATAATGTTCTGTCAGATGAGCAGGTGGATTGTAGGACAGCCTTGGCCACCGCTGTATGAATGTGTGTGACTGCTGCTTATGTTGTGAAGCACTTTGAGTGGTTGCTACGACTAGAAAAATGCTACATAAATAAGCTAGAGTATGAATGTAATCCCTGTAATCAGTTTTAATCTACTGAAGTACACAAGTTACAAGCAAAACAGACATGAACCCACTTCAGAGCACAGTAGACGTAGCCATGTTTAACAACTAGCAGCGAAAAAAAAATTAAATGTCAGACTTCTACATATTAAAACCCCAGTTATAATTGCTGCCATCTCAGTTATTAATGATAACATTAATCTTTAACAAACATTACCATGAGCAGTGCAATTAACTTCGGCAAGCTATCTTTCAAGCATGAGAGCTAATGTTAAAAATCCACTTTTCAAGTTCAAACAAGATAAAAAATTACTCTTAACTTAGCTGGCATCTGTAACAGTGCTGTTTACAATGTTATTCAATCAGGAGAGACTTAATTGAAAGAGATGCTTAAAGAGTAATTAAATTAAATTTATTGAGATAATGCGCAACAGGAAAGTTGAAGAAAAATGAATCTTTGGCACAAAGACACAATGGTGATGTCATATTTTAAAGGGGTAGTGATGCTATGAGCTGAATGTGAGTCTTCCCAAGATGAAGTACAGACACTGGTGGTGGTGAAGGGGTGAGGAGCAATGGCTGAATGAGATGTGGAGCAGAGCTTCTGATGAAATCACTGGAAGGACCATCTTGTTGTGATGGAATGAGGGGCGAATGGGTTGAAAGAGGGCTGCATTAGAGCTTAAAGGGAAATTTCGGTTTATTTCAACCCGTCTCCTATCGTCCTAAATTTGTTTCAAGTCACTAGTGACATAGAAATAATAGTTAGCATGTTAGCCGTTAGCCTAGATACAGCCGTAGCGTCAGACCTGTTAAAATTTAATTGAACGGGCATACTTCAAGTGCAAAGTTAGTCCACTAAACAAGCTTTTTCTCCACAAAGACCGCCTCATATCGTTAGGATAAATGTCAGAGAACATATAGAAAACGAAATGTAAATGTGTTGTCTTACCTTACCGGTGTGCTGCCATGTTTGTTGTTTACCATTTAGCTAAAGGCTGCAACCGGTCCCATTCCTTGCAACAGAGGTATTCCAATTTTCCGCCCTTATTTATTTGAGCCAGAATACACTGAGAAGAGCTTCGTGAAATTGAAGAACGGAGGAGGAGAGAGAGAGAGGCGCAACAGGTAGAGGACGACAGAGGAGGAATGGCTGCTGGAAGGCTTTAGCTCTGGAGATTGGTGGTGTAACATTACCTGTGAATGCTGTACCCCAATGCCCACAGAAGAGGAATACCTCTGCTGCAAGGAATGGGACCAGTTGCAGCCTTAGCTAAATGGTAAACAACAAACATGGCACCACACCGGTAAGGTAAGACAACACGTTTACATGTCGTTTTCTATATGTTCTCTGACATTTATCCTAACGATATGAGGCGGTCTTTGTGGAGAAAAAGCTTGTTTAGTGGACTAACTTTGCACTTGAAAGGATGCCCGTTTAATTAAGTTTTAACAGGTCTGACGCTACGGCTGTATCTAGGCTAATGGCTAACAAGCTAACTATTATTTCTATGTCACTAGTGACTTGAAACAAATTTAGGATGATAGGAGACGGGTTGAAATAAACCGAAATTTCCCTTTAAATTCTCTACCTGAGCCCGTGGGCCGGGTTGGGCTGTAATTTCCCGCCACTATCCTCGGGCTTGAACGGTTCGGGCTCCTCATAATAGACCTAGGCTATGGGACCAACTACTTATCACGCCACTGGCCGCGCACATGTGAGTTGTCGACAGTGACAACATGTGTGTCGGCTTCGTCGAGTATACCAAGTGCAGCAAAATGCTGGTATATGACAGCAAAAACACGGGGAGCAAAAACACGGGGACCTCGACACTTGAGGCACATGACGAAGGCTTGCCATGGAAAGAAAGATGAGAGTCAGCCTTCAATGTCCACGTTCGTATCCTTAAAAAAAATGTCGGGTTTAAACCGGGCTCTGGCTTGGGCTCGTAATTACAGTTAAAGGGATGGGTCGGGTCGGGTCGGGCTCAGACAGAATACGCACGGGCTCGGGTGGGGTCGGGCTGGATTTTTTGGGCCCGATCTAAGCTCTAGGCTGCATTGATTTGACACTGGAGCCCCTCCAGTGCTGGGTTTGCATGTTCTCCCTGTGTCAGCATGGGTTTTCTCCTGGTACTCCAGCTTCCTCCTGCAATCCAAAGACATGCAGGTTAAATGGTGACTCTAAATTGTCCGTAGGTGTGAATATTATCTGTCTCTATGTGTCAGCCCTGTGATAGTCTGGCGACCTGTCCAAGGTGTACCCTGCCTCTCGCCCAATGTCAGCTGGGGTAGGCTCCAGCACCCCCGCACCCCCAAGGGGATAAGCGGTTACAGAAAATGAATGAATGAAATGAGAAAGAACGCCCTCAGTCAGCTGAAGACAGCCAGTCGTCCTAACTGAACCTACGCTAAACTTCATTAGAATCATCAGCTGTGAGGTTTGAAAATGTCAGATTTCACACAATTTCATATTTTTTTAGTTCCTTCAACCTCGTTCACAGAGCAGTGAGGTGACACAGTAAAGAGGCAGAACCCGATCGGTCATCTCATGGTCATTCTGAAACCTGATTAACCCTTTCTTCTTTCAAATTACTGGGCCAATAATGGTTTAAACTAAAAATGAACCTGAACAAAATGTTAATACCTTGTCAAAGAACAGTTTATTGTCAGTAACTGAAATACTATAATTTTAGACAAAAATGTCAGATCCTATTTGGCATGACTTAAAACCTCCCAATCAAATCACAGCTCCTGGATTAAACGGTGAATTTTGCCATGTCATTATAGACTTGTAGGATAAAATGCACCCCTGCTTCCTATCCACATCTAAAAGCAAGACATTTGCAAGAGTTTTGCGCAGATGTGAATAAAGAAACGATACAGTTAGCTAGTTATGCTGCAAAGCATCATCAGGCACAATCTGCCTCCACACCCTTGAAAGTTGGCACAAGCGTGGGCATCCAGTGTCTGACTGATGTGCCTCGCATTTCCCAGGTGGTGAAGAATGCAGCATGTGTCTCAGGCCTTAGGGCTGCACAAGGAAAATATGCAATATGCAATGACATTTTTGAATACCACTATAATGATATGACTTGCAATAACTACGCAGATATTAAAGTGAAGTCAGTTCTTGACTCAGATTTGCACAGCACCTCTGCTTGTGCCACGCCGTGTTTTCTGTATCCAAAAGCCAGCCCCTCTCTGGCATTCACACTTTTGCCTGCGCTCATCTTGCTCAATTAGAGGATGTCTAACAGAGAGGGCTCTGTTCAACAGCGTTCAACAAATTTATCATGTTGTTACCACATTCAAAGTGCAGTATCGCAGTGTTTCTTAATGTGTTTATTGTGCATGTTGACATGCTGATTTTAAAGAAATTCTTTTTATATTGTGCAGGACTAACCTGTATGTGCACGTACTGTATTTTTATGCAGGTCACCACATGACAGACAACACAGCAACACCCTCCAATTCTTTGGGGATAGCAGCTAGTGAAGAATAAGAACATAGGCTGAACCAAATAACAATGAAATAACCGGCGAGTCCTCCAGCCCAGATCCAGCTCCATTGTGCCAGCTGACATTGACGGAAGCCCTGAGCCTTCCTATATGAGGAGCTCCTAATATCTCGTAGCCTGCTGATGACTGTGCCCTTTCTTCCCCTTTTCCCCATTGTGTCCAATCCACAGATTCGATTTACAGGCCTTTAAAAATGATTCAAACTTTTATTGCACTGCTCACTGAACAGAACACCACTGAAATGAAATATCGGAGGAACAAGGCAGACATATTTTATTTGAAAGTTTTACTCACTTCTAATGTCACAGCTGGCACACAGCGCGGGGTCAGACTTTCATTGTTTTAGTTTTTAAGCTCCATTTTGCTATGGCTGTTAAAATATATTTTACTATTTTCACAGGGGAAATGGGCAGCACTTTTAAAGGACACTGATATATAGTAGACGGTCATGAAAGGTTTTAAGCGAAGAACCGTGTTTTGATCATCTCCCTCCATTCTATCTTTCTCTCACTTTCTCCAGATTAATTGGATGCAAAAAAAACCCCAAGGCCAAAGCAGTCACTTTGTCTCAGCAAGAGACAGAGTGAGGCCAGATATAGATCCATTTGAGACAAGATGCCAATAACACACAGTTATGATGCATTTACTTACTGTACTGGATGTGATGGAAGTGGAGGAAAATGGCTTGAAAGCTACCTCTAATGACATGCTACATTATGTATATAAAATAATTATTCAGACCTCACGTTGCATAAATGTGGAGGAATTATTCTAAGAGCAGAAGACACTCTCCAGCCTTGCCCAGGGGCACTGCATTATATATACAGTACAGTAGGTTAGTATTGCATTAATGTATAGGGAGAAAGAGGTGTGAGGTGGTTGGTAAACTGCAGGTAGTGAGCAGTAAACACATTTCTCATCCCATGCCTCTCATGGCAGCGTTGCAGTGAACTCATTGATCTGCTCACATGTTGAGGAGGGGCTGCTAAATCACACTTGGGAAATCATCTTTGACCTAAAATGTCACCAGTGGATTTCCACGTGTAAAATGGGCAGGGGAATGGAATGTTAAGAGGAGAGGACAGCCTTGAGAGGATTGTCAACATGGATTTCCTGGATTAGTGTTTGGGGGCAGTGGTGCAGAGTTACTGAAGCTGTGTTTGTGGCTACGGGACGGTAATTAATTAAAAGCGTTTGTAACGCACCCTGCTCCGTCTGATAACGCCAATGCTGATGCAATGTAGTGAAGGAGGAGGTTATCTGAGCAGACCGTGCCCAGAAACTCATTTCATTAGGCCGGCATTATCAATGCCTCTGCATCTTTTCTCCACATCTCTCTTACTGTTATTATCAGCCTCCTCTAAAAACACTGTACCGTGTTTCTTAACCGTCTCCAACCTCCACCACTTAAAATTCATCCCATTAAAGTCCAGAACAGTCAATTTACCAGCATGCTTTAATAGATGAGTCAGGAGGCAGGACTTAGCGGGAGATTGGAGCCGATTGCGCCCCTTGTTCTGTTCATTTGCACAGACCCCGGTTAATTGACTCCTGAGCAGCGATCCATTGGACACACACTATCTGCTGCCAGCCTCTTCCTGACCCCTCTCACGGCAGGGAACAAAAGAGCAGCCATTGTTTAAACAAACTGTTTGTTTTTGTCTGTGGCATGTGTGCAGGTACCTGTTTGTGTGTGTAAAACAGAGATAGGGAGAGAGACAGAGACAAAGATGTTTTTATCTGCTGCAGGGATAATGAGCAGGACGAGTAACAGGGAGATGAGATCAGCAGCAGAAAAGTACGGTATGGCAAGATTGATGTGGATAGCAGAATGTGCTTAATGTAAGTCAGCAGCTGATTCATAGCTCTATAAAAGGAGAGAGTATGCAATGAACATGTCTAATTTTCTAATGATACATAGACAGCTGCGGCCTCTTATCTTTCCAGTTGTTCGACAGGATGCTATGGACATGCAGATAAAGCAGTAGAGTTATTGCACTGTACTTCTCCAGAAATTACCTACACTTTTAGTTGTGAAACACCTTTAAATATGAACCTAGACAGGTGAACAAGAGGTCATTTGAACTCTCAGGTAGCTAATGATTGGACAGTTTTGGTGTCACTAATACTTCATGTAGGGAAAACAAATCCTGGGGACAAAGTCATGCAGCACATCACTACACCTTATGATTACATTCATCTTTTCTAGTGGTCACAAAGAGCTTATAAAAAATGAGTGAGCATTTTTAGTCAATTGCAGTTGTACTTTTTAGTGACGAAGAGGCAAAAAACAGGCATTTTGTAACATTACTGTATTACTCACCATGTGGTTGCTGCATCTCACTTGTTCCACCTACTTGTTATTGGGGAACTGCTTAAACATATGAAGTAGGACACAAAGACCAGACACTTCTGTTTTCTTATGTATCAAGGTAAATCCCCACGGTTAAGCACTGACACATTTTTTTAATAGCAACAAAATGATCCTGTTTAAATATACGTTATACATTGGTTTGGAAGATTACATTCTTAGGCCCTGTTTTGCGCATTGCAAAAAGTGAGGCGAAAAACAAAAAAAAGCTTGCTGGGCTTTTTTATTAATGCCAGCAACCACCCTATCACGTCCTTACCCTAACCTCCCCATGTAATCAATCTACCTTTTATTTTGGCTAGCTAAAACTACCTGCTTATTTTCACAGTAATTAGCAGCTAGTTACTAAAATGGACAGGCAGAACGAACTTGCTCTAGCTGTCACTGAGGGTGAGAGGCTGTCAACAAATAGTTTGCTGGCCACAGGGAAACAGAGATATGTGCAGGTACATGAGACCCTAAAAACAGAGAGTGGATCATGGGGAATACCACCAGTGTCTCCTCCATTGTTACCCAAACTGTAAACTTGTTGCAGTGACCACCACAGGAGGCCCGCCTTTCAAATCATCTCATTGGACAATTAAGTTTGTTCGACTTAAGGCTCACACAAAAAACCCTAACCCAACAGCACAGAAACACCATACATGTAACAATGCAAAAACAGCAAGCAAAAAGCCACCTCCAGCTGCTTAAACATCTTCTGTGTAATCGGGGTCTTAGGGGTTCCAGCATGATCTCATCCCTTCATGTCATATTTTACTGAAATGAAGCCTGGGGAAAGTGTTTTGCGTCATATCTTAATGCAGAAGGGGTCGGCAGTAGAAGGGTTTGGCAGTTAGGTTTAGGTAACACAACTAAGTTATTTTAGGGAAAGGCTGGGGATGCCATTAAAAAACCTGTCTTTGACTGGTACAAACATGTCTGGTAAGGCAGCAGTGTGTTGCGAAAAACAGCCAGCTATGAATGGCGCAAACTGCACAACCGATGTTGTTGTTTGATTGTCTCGAATGCCAGTTTCCTGGGGCAAAGTCCTGTGTGTGTTTGACCTGTCTGCCCTGAGCAGACTCACAGTCTTTAAACTATGTCTGTTTCTCTAAACGTCCAATAATGGCACAGATGGGTTTACATTGGAGTTTGTGGAAAGCCCGGTGCGTCTCACAGGGTGTGATGCCAGTGGCACTGCCCAAGTGGCGTATTTTGGCGCTGTGGGTGTAAAACCAGGTTGAGGGTTCACGATCAGTACATAAATTTAATAGTAATTCCTAGAATCACATATCTACTATCATAAAATCCTGCACAAATGAGCCACACCAGAGTCTGCTTGGGAGCAGACCAAGATCCACCACTTTAGTGCAGTTGTTGAGTCTGCACCAGAATTTGACTGTAGTCACTGACTATGTACAGTACTTTGTTCACTTGTTTGCTCCAAGCTAAGTGGCTGCATCACTCCTCAAATACAGTTCACTATGTACAACAGTTCAGTCTGTTGGTAGTTGCTGTGATATTCACTTCAGACTTGCCTATAGACGCACAGCACATAAGGTTAATGGCTTAATAGCCTATTATTAAGGTCTGAGTGATCAGATTATTGTTGTTTCTGTGGCTTGGTCTTTTAATAAACCTTTAATGAGGATAGGTATGTTCTAAGCATTACAGATACCAGCGAGAGGAGCTCCGCTACTAAAAGCTACTGATTCATTTAATGACAATGGTGGTTCAGTACAGTCACTGATGGTTATAGATTCGTAGACTAATGTGTGTACTCAACACTTCAACAGATTAAAGTCTGTGTACTAATGAGGCAAATGCGCCAGAGTTTGTTTAACAGAACCAATCAGGTTTGGTGTTAAAGGACCCCAAGCCTTCATCAGGATGGTTACAGAAGGTCTTCCTTTAATCGCACCAGCAGCGACATTTGTCAAATCACAGCTGGTAGGAAATTCTTGCTGAGTGCAACGCCATGTTCTGCAGCTTTCACTCTTGCTTTGAATCTGAAGGCGTATCATACAGCTCTGACAGGTTGTGAAGAGTCTGGAATTTCAGAGATTGAGCTTCGCAGCCCCTTGCTTAAATTTCTGCCAGGGGTCAAAGGTGACAGATGAGCTTGTGACAGGTGACACAGGCACTTGTTGGCAGCTGTGCCACAGAAACAGGAGTAACCATGGCAATCCAGAGTGAACATGTCAGCACTGGAAGCCTGAACACGCACTGTTCCTACTCTATCATTATTCTAGTATGGATATGCCAGCTGGAGAAAGTGCCACAAAGTAGACTTCAAAACAGCCAAAACAATAACACATCTTGTAGAGTGAAACTGAACGATGCTGGAATCAATGTAACTGTGCTGAGTCCAAATATTCCCCACGTCTTTTCAACAAGAAGCATATATCTGGATGCAGCACCGCCGCTTAGTGACTCACAATTTTGGAAGCAGAGCATTGAATTTCACTCATAAATGTTTTAAAATCCAACAGTATTTATGATCATCCACTTTTATGGCCAATCTATAGCAGAACCATTAGGCATGCATTAGTGAGTGAAGTATATTTGACCTAATCCTGGTCCTCATTGAGAAGTCAATAGCCTGCATTAAGCCTGCCTAAATAAAAACTATGGCCTGGTGATGTTTTTTGCGCCAGTCACTTGAGTACCACTTTCAAGACCCTCCCACTCCACCTCCTGCTAATTGGGACATTCATAACTCGAACATGATCCCTACTGTGACTATTTTAAACCTCAGGGACACAGAGGAAGAGGCAGGAGAGGAGGAAGGAGACACAGTCCAAGAGAGAGGTAAAAACAGACGGTCACATTTGGAACAGAAGTATTGCTGCGTGTTCAGTGAAAGGAAAAGTGAGTATGCCTCTATAGCCAGTTCCTTTCCACAGTAGTCCCAGGAGTACAAGTATCCATCTAATTACCTCTCCTTCAAATGACCTTTATATTTATGAGTTTGAATATTATTTGAGCTGCAGCTGGATTCTTAAAATGCTCCGAACAGGCTTATCAAATTTGTGTTTTGATAATTACATCAAAGCAAGGAGCAAATGTACAAAAACTGGATTAGTGGCGCCATGGCAGCTTCTATGAAAACAGCCTAATAGGCAATTTGGCGTCCTACTGAGTGCACTTCTAAGGTACAGACTAAAATATGAATATAACTGTTTTCAAATGCCACAGTGTTCCTTTTTCTGCTACTTACTTCTGAGTCACGCACAACCGCTGAATACAACAAAAGGTCCGATCCAAGCATTCACAAACAAAGGATGAAATCTTCCCTACTAACTCCTGATTTTCACTCCTGAGAAGAAAGAGAAGTCTGTCGGCATGGTTCCACCTTCCCCGCTTTGACAGCTGGCTGGTGCAAACCAAGACTGCTGCAGTATTGTAGCTTTGGGCGTGTGTGCTGTGTTTGCGAGATAAATGGCGACATGTGGAAGACTCTCCACAACACTCCACCTCCTTTGTCACCTAGTCAAACTCTCGGGCTGCTCTGGATCAGCTGTCTGGCTGAGGTGAATGGAGACATGAGGGGTGGGATGGCTGTCAGGAACTGTTCCCAGCAGCCCCTCGGCCACTGCGGCTTATCACGCCCTCGAGTGTGTTATATCTCCGTTGCTCTCATCACGCCCAGGGATCTACTGGAAAGTACAAAGAGAAACCTTCAGCAAAACGATCGCCTCACTTTAGCCAAGATGTTTCACATGGCTGTATTCCAAGAAAATGCACCAGATAGGTTTCAGTTATGGCAACATTGTCAAGGCAGGCTAATGAGAAGAGACAGGTTAAACTGATTAAAATGCAAATGACCCTTGCATTTTCCCCAGAGCTTCTAAATGCTTTTTCCCAGTGCTTTTAAGTGGTTTGAGACGTTACATGTCTACAATTTGAATCCAATTTATAGACATATTGACCCATGAAAATCACATGCAAATGGGATCAGTCGCGCCCAGGTTAAGTGAGCGATCTTGGCAGCGGGTGAGAACTTTACGGCTCACAAATAGCAAATGGATGGCTGGACGTGGCCTGCTTCAGTCCCTCTTTCTCTCTCTCTTCACTCTTCTTCCTCAATAACTCAGCCCTGGCATGAATATAAATGGAGACCGGTGAAGAGCAGGGACCGGGTGCCGGTGAATGGCTCTCTGCTCGGCCTCCGACAGCAGCGCTCCCCTAATGGGTTCAGCCTGACTGGATTCAATCATGTCCCCTGATACCCTTTGAAGAGGATGCAAATTGTCAATCAGACCTCTCTCCCCTCCCCTCGTGCTTCCCATCTTTCGCTGCTGTCTTCACCTCGTTCCCCGTGATCATCCTGCCATCATTCACCTTGCACTTACTTCCCATTTCCTCTTCTTACATCCTTTTACATATTAGTCCCACCTCCTGCTCACATGTCAGGCCTGTCTCGATCTGCCCCCAAGATATTGACATGAACTTCATCCGGGGTGAATAAAATAATGAGCGTGGAGAAGGTCATGTACATGCAGAATTCATCAATACATAGTAATGTGAGCTATAAAGGAGGCATCACTAGTCTAGGATGCATTTTTGTGTGTTTGTGCTGCACGTTAGAGTCTGTGGCATTTTAAAAAATAAAAGCATCCCTCCTCTCTAATCATGGGGAAATAAAAACAGAAGATTTTACACGAGCATTTCTATTACTGAGAGAGGCGAGAGGAGTAACAGGTCCACTGACTCCATAAACACTGGACAGACCAGCAAAAATGAAAGAGGATAATTATGTTTTTGTTTAATCCAACCATTTTAGGCGAACAGCAACAGCTAGGAGGAGATGACATGTTTTGATTTGTAAAGGTTAATGTATTTATTGGATTGCCTCATAATGCAATCATATTTCATTAGCTTCATGTAAAAGCAATCAGACTGTGGAAGCACTTGCTGGGGGGCAGACACAATGAGGAGAAAATTAAACATATTTCCACACCGGATGACAACTTAATCCACCCTGTGGGCTACAGGTGCACCCAACCTAAGTTCAAAACAGAGGGGTTTCTTCATGAGGCTCATTAGTTCGTGCCAAACAATACTCAAGAAGCAGGCCATATGTGTGTTTTCTGATCTGAAGCTCCTATGGTTAAGGTTAGGATGAGTTTACACTTAGGCGACAAAAGCAACTTCGATAAGGTTGCTGAAAGATGATAGATATGGCTAAACAAACTACCTGGTCAAGGTCTGGGAATAAATTTAATTTCAAAGCTTAATGACAAAAACAGTGACTCCTTCTCTCTTAGGGTGTGTTCTGGAAAAAAACTAAACATATATTAGATGTGACTTGAATGCATATAAAGTCAATGGAGTGAGACAAGCGGGTGCTAACGTATGCAGCGCAAACTGGGGCCAAAACGTGTACGTGCTAATTAAAAATGTTTCAGCTTTAGGGTGAAAAGTAAGGGTAATCCTGCTGCTTTTAGTCTCCACTTCATTAGCAAACAAATGAGAGGAAAAAGAGAAAGACTGAAGAAAAAAACAACTAAAGTTCTGACAGCAGGAAGAGAGTTGCCACACAAATGCACTCAAACACACACACACATTTTACACAGAGATCATGCAATAGGGCCACTATGGAGTTCATTACTGTGACTTTACTTTCTTACACAGAACCAAATAATAGCAGCATCTTGTCACCCCAGTGTGTGATTGCATCAGCATTGTTAAGGCAGCAAAAGAGACGTGACAGGTGTGACATGTAACACAACAGCACTGGCCTCTAGTGTGACATATAACGCACTTTGTAAACAAAAACTATGGCATTAAACTTGCAATAACAATCATTTACCGTGGCTGAGCTCGTCCCCTGCAGACATTTTTGGCTGCTGTTATTCTTCTTGGAGTTAGCTGCTAACTGCTTCTAGCTGCTTTTTAGATCGTCTGGTGGTAGGTCTTACACATAACACATCTTAAAATGTCAAACCCATCACATCCATGGTCTCATCCTGCTGACTGTCCCTTTCACACCGATATCGAATCGGCGCTGTTACTACCTCGGCTGCTGGCTTAAAGGCAAAACAACTCTGTCACCCCATTCCATGATCGTACCTTTTGTAAAGAACAGCGAGGCTGAATAACGGTGCAACATTCCCACCTTGAACAGGCGGTGTAAAAGGGGCTACACATTTGTTGTGTGCGTTCATTACTACCTGCAACTGCCATTTAACGCCTCTGTTCTGCTTTCCACATGGACAGTCACACGGATATGACATGATGTGGAATCGTGATGGGGAAACATTCAGTATTTATACTCCACACAGGTTCCTCCTTGCTACAAAACAATACTCTCCCAAGCTGTAGCAGTGTATCAAAAACTCCAAGGCATGGTGCCACATTTGCACAGATAGGCAAAACCCCCTTGCACTGGACGCAAATTTGTGTTGCCTAGGATACCGATGGCATGACCTGCTTCCCCTGCCATTGGCTGTCTTTGTTGGATGGGTTGTTAGGGTAAGAATGTCAGGGTCAGCCAATCAGAGGCAGAGTAAGGCAGAGTACGGCTGGTCATGCCTTCGCTATCCTAAGAAAAGGTAAATTCAGGCACAGAAGACATGTGAAGGGGCATGTCTGATGGTGTGATGCCGTTTTGACCACGTGGACACTCGTGACCCTCGTGGTTGCATCAAGCTTCCTGCTTAGCCTAACTGCGAATATTCAGTCATTTCAGTTGCTCTTTGGGTTGAACGAACACAGAATGCACACAGATACAAAGATGTGGTGCTAATAAGATGCCACACCTCTTTGGCCTCTGACCTTGTGAGGAAAACCGTTCTTAAGTGATTAAACTGAGCACTGCTGTAGTTTTTCTGAGGAGGAGAATTGCATTATAAACCATATTTCTACACTGGGTGACAACTAAATTCATGCTGTAGGCTTCAGATGGAACCAGATTCCTTATGAATTCAAGAGAGGTCTTCACAAGTCTCATAGTTTGCAGTCCATACTACAGAGATAACAAAACACAAGGACATAAACCTACATGTATGACATGCTAGGCCGAGGTGTCCTTGTAATTTAAAACGAACATTTCTCAGTTCAGTTTCTACCATTTCACAATGTCAGACACATCCGCTACCTTTTCTCCTTCATCTAGAACAAAGTTGAAATAGAACAAGTTGCTGCTGCCATGATCGATGACAGGGGTGATGCACTGCAATTAGCTGTGATGAATTGCAAGACTCTTTAGATGCTCTGTAAATAATTGATTTTAAAAAGAAACATCAGATGTAGGCATTCCAAAACTACAAGCATCAGTGTCAGCGGGTGATGTATGGAAGCCCAGTTAAGAGCCCATTTCCCTCCCATTCCACCGGGAGAGGAGAGGCCACAGTAAATAACCACTACATTGCCAGAGGGGGGAAAAGGAAGCGAGTTGAGAGGAGTGGAGAAAATCTCCTCTACTCTCACTACCTTCCTTTCGTTCTGTCTCCCTCTGCTTCCTACTTATGCTACTTCGTGCATTCATTTCCTCCTGTTTCTCCCCCCCCCCTCCCATCTCTCCTCTGTATGTCTCAATCTCCTTTGCTTTCTTGCCCTCTCAATCCTGCTGCTTTCATTTCTGCGTGCCTGGCGGACGATTGCTGAAAGGAAGGTGGAATTGGATGCCTCCTTCACAGAGCTTTCCTTTGAGACTTGTAGGAGATTTTGTTTTGCTGGAGTGAGTTGTTACAGCTCACTGGCTCGTCGTCATCCAAAACATCAACTGTCTGTCACGGTCAGATGTGACCCTCGAGAGTTCAAAGCATTCAGGACAACAAACATGCATCCATCCATCACGTCATTGAGTACATACACTTAGCAGACTGTGATTCATCTGTGACATGCTAAGATGTTTCTTTTTTTAATTTCCTGTTGTGATTTTCTGTCCTGTCCTGGATTCAGTTGCAGTCATTGTTATCTAGATTTGGTGAGTCACTCTAACAGATGTGTGCTCTATAATGCCGTTTTCAAGTATGGCTGAGTCATCCCTAGTACCTCTCAATGAACAGCGAGAAGTCCCTCTCTCCAACTCCAGTGAATCGTATTGGAAAAATGCAATCCTATGTGGGTGGAACTCTGGTGTTTGACATTCAGCCGTGGCTGAATCTTTCCTCGGGGCTTCACCGCTGCTTCTGACACATCATAATTGTCAGCGGAAGGAAAACGCTGAACACCGTTGTCTTGTGGCTGATGTAAAAAGTCACTTAAGTTCTTCCATATTACCCCAACCTGCTGAGTCACCAGTACATATAGCGACCGTGGCTGAAAACTACCCCTCGTTTTTTCTACCGATTTCTCCACGGCCAGGCAACAGAGGGTTTAATCCCTTCCCACAGGTTGAACCCATCTCCTTTCTTATCTCCCTCTCTTTCTGCTTCTCTTTGAGTGATGGACAGGCAGCTTGAGCCGTTATGGAACGCAGCCAGACAGGTCAAAGGTGAGCGAGCAGAATAATCCCTTTATGAATCCCTCCTCCCCCACTGAAGTAAAGCTGGCGTAAGGAAGGTCAGCGTGTAGGCTCTGTCCCTCCTCAGCATCAGCCAAAGATTGTACTGCTCTATTCACTCTCTTACCTTGAGAAGCACACCGCTGGCTTATCGCCCTGGAATTGGCTGTGCAGCATGAATGCAGCAGAAGAGAGAAGCCAGATGAATGTCTGAATGGGGCTCGGAGTGTGAATGCCTTACCTGTTTCACTTTATCTGCCGCCTGTGTCTCTCTCTCCTCCCTCCTCCTTTCTCTAACTTTTATCTCAATCTTTTCTTCCGCACATTCTCTAACTGTATGTGCAGGCAATTGAATCTGGCTCTGATCTGTGTGTTTTTAAGATGACCTGAGCGAAGAGTGAGTCTTGTTGAAAGGGATCGTGCCTTTTTGTACAGTTCAGCTTTAGATCAAACCTGCTCTACTGCAACACTGTGTCTGGGCGGATACAATATTAGTTGAGAAAACATTCAGGGACTCTGAGGCTTGTCTGAGCCAACTCTCATTTCTGCTGTTTTGATTCTCCAATAAATGCAGGTCCTTGAAATAGACATAATGACAAATTTTGCTGCTTTAAAGCTACTACATATACCTGGCTGGGTTTTATAAAATAATCACACATTAATAAGAGCTGCAATAATTTATTAATGAGAAATAATCATTCTTTCACTCTTCCGCCAAAGAAATAGTTCCTCAACAAGCAACAGACGGACGCAAAAACACACAGGAGCTACAGAAACGCAGTGGAAAGCATGCTTAAAGGTTATTTATGTGGGTTGACTATTTAGCTACATTTATCTGGATATCTCCATTAATTGTGCAATTGCTGAAGTAGTGTTCAATTATGTAAGCGCTCCTCTTTGCTAGTACGGGGGTGTCTGACTCTGGACAGGTGCGTTTTAATTGCGCTGTTCCAGAAGCAAGGATGTTGCTCCAGCATTTTCTCTCATAGTTTGGGCACCAGTATGACTGCAGGGAGGATTCACATTTATGCCCCGTAACTGACATGATTCTCTCGCCTCTAAGCCAGCGTCAGAAAGTTTTTGTACAGTGGTGCTTCGCAGGCAGTGGTTGGTGTAGATGGTCTCGGTGCCGGCTGCTTTACAGATCTGTGGCAACATGGAGCCGAGAAAGTTCACCCCCATGAGCTCTCTAGTATACCTAACCGTTAGGAGAGAGAAAAATAAGTCCCCTAAACGTTTCAAAGTAACTAAGCTACACTGTAACAAAACAAACAGACGTTACATGTTAACTTACCATACATCGTTGTAGTTTCTCCGCTTTGGATGGAGATAAAAGGCCGGTGGATTGGGTGGCAACAGTGACAGATATTTCTCCAGTGAAGCGACAGGACACAGTGGGTTCCCTGGCTGCTTGAACATAAATCCCCGCAGACTCTCTTTGTTTCGTTCGCTGGCATCCTGGTGGTTTTTGGTGCATTCATTAAATGACAGCATCACATATTTCTGACTGTTTTCATCCTGTCGGATGATAAATGAGTCAGGCTTCATTTGGCGGTTGCCCTCCTTAGCTCTGCGTCCTATATGCAGCTGCACATCAAACCAAACTTTGTTGACAAGACCCTCAGGTGTGTTTGGATTCAGTGCCCAAGAGAGCTTGATTTTCTGAAAGTCGGCGTGTGTTAACGCTTGGTGGTGGGATGTTTTGTTGCGACCTTCTCTGTGAAGTTTCTTCACTACTCCAATGAAGACGTTGTTGCTGGTGGTGAACCCGGTATCGTTCATCAGACACCAGGAACGACTGATGGGCGGATCATTAATGTGATGGTTAAGCCCCGCACAAAGGCCAACATAACTGCTGAAACCGTAAGCTTCACTTTTCTCGTTTTTCACAGTGGCATAAAACTGGTGGAGAACCTGGTTTAGCTCAATCTTGGTGACCGTTTTAAAATCAATAGCCACCTCCTTCTCAGCACACCAGGTCTGAAAACAGCGAACTGACCACAGAGTCTGTTTAATGGTCCCAGCTCCACCTCTTGCCTTTTCCAGCTCTTCAGTCTCTCTTTCATTAATTTCAGCGTGTCTCCTTTCTTTTTGCTCTTCCTTCTCGATCCCGTCCATCTCCTCCAGCCACTCATCCATGCTTAATCCACCCAGTAAATCAAAATTCACAACAAAGTCTGACATTGTGATAGGTAACAAAACAGGTAACAGCTGCAAACGGTTTAATAATTAAGTAGGCGAAGTAATACATTGATGCGGTGACAGATGTATGGTTATAGTGGTTTTACAATGGCTTCCAGCCAATCACAATCAAGGCTTGGATCAACCCATTTTATAAAACACATTATACATGTTAGGCAATACTTACCGAAAATGTGAAAAGACTATAAACCATATAGTACAACAAATAATTGTGGAATTAGACCATTAAACTCAGAGAGCGCAGACCTCCGCCAAGCAACTCGGATTTCCTGTCATTTTATTATTTTATCCACTTCGCTTCAACCGATCACCACCAAAGTTTTATCATCTGTTCCTTATCCCATTATCAACCTTTCCTGAAAATTTCATCAAAATTCGTTGAGAACTTTTTGAGTTATTTTGCAGACAAACAGACAAACAGACCAACCTTAGCGGAGGTAAAAATAACAGAGAACATAGCATCAGTGTGATTTGGTTGACCTTCTGTGTGTGAGCAGTGAGTTCGCTACATTCAACAAGCTCTCTTGGCTCCTACATTCTCATAGTTACATGAAAAAATAACTCTGCTGAATGCCATAATCACATAAACTAGGGCTGTCAAAATAACACATACATTTTGTCATATGATGGAGGCAGATGAGATGACGCCGTTTGGCCGCATGAATGGAACATTTACATTTAAAAAAGCCCGGATGGAACTGTTGATAGGAGCACCGTTCTCTGCAATTTCTGCACTAAGGAATTATCATACCGTCGGAACTGCAAACTTGAAATATCATCTCAACGCAAAGCATTTAGCAGCGAACCCCGAGGTCCAAGCCAACACAGCCTCTGATGCTAGCGCTAGCAGCTCGCCTCATCAAGCCACACTCGACCAAGCGTTCAGATGCAGAGTAAATCTACCTGTGGCCCACTAACTAAGGCTCCATGTAATTGGTTCGACAGCCCATTGGTTCGACATCCCATTAGTCCGACTGTCCGCGGTGCTTAACGGCTCGCGGCGGGCGTATGGTGCACCGCGACCGGCTTGAGGCGGAGCAGGCTCACGGCTTATGTGTTTGTCACTTTCTTTTTCATTTTAACCCACACCATGATCTTTTCCTGACCCTAACCAAGTGGTTTTTGTGCCTAAACCTAACCAGACCTTAACCACAGGGCATCATGATGATTTCGGAACGGACTTCGGAACAATGACTTTAATATGGTCGGAACAATGGGCTGTCGAACCAATGGGCAGTTCCCCTAACTAACTCCCTTAAAAGATGGATTGCAATGGACTGCAAACAAGTTTCAGTAGTAGAGGATAGGTGTCCAAATTGTGTCCAAAAAAATGAAATTCATTGGAATTGACATTTTTTAAATACTTTCACAGCAAAAGTTGATGTATGCGATTAATTTAGATGAATTAATCACAGAGCATGTAATCAATTAGATTAGCTTTTTAATCTCTTGACAGCCCTTATAAAAAGTAACATTAGAGCTTATAGCATCAGTGCTGTCACGTTGACCTCCTGTGTGTGAGCAGTGAATTCACTACATTCAACAAGCTCTCTTAGCTCTTTCATTCTAATAATTACATAGCCAAATAGCTGAAAGAAAAGTAAGTTTTAAACATTTAGACGAAATCAGCATCCCAGCCCACCGTCAGGTACTGCTCATTGCTGTGGGCATGCACTTTGTGCTAACGTTAGCTGCTGTTAGCTGCCAAAAGAGAGACTGGTGTGCACTGGCTTGTTCTTAGGCTCAAGGAGTTTGTATGGATTGTGCTGCTGGGTTAGCTTCTAACGTGAGTCTGTGGCTGTGTGGCGGCTCATTCTTTGGTTGTGTGTGTGCTTTGTGCTGCTTCGCGGTGGCCTGTTCTTCGTTCCAGCTCCTTCAGCAGACATGCCCCCAGTGTCTCGGAGCATAAAATACTGTTTTTTTCCCCACAATTTTGAAACCTAATTCTAGGCGATTTTTTTTTTTTATTTAAATGTGGCTCGGTGGTGGGTGACACATTTCTCTGTGGTGTGACATAGTTATTTTTGATCTACCTGAATATGACAATGGAATAAATTACTTTCCACAGAGAATTACCACAGAGAATTACCACACAATTTTGCAGTTCCCCTCAGCTCTACAGAGGTATTGGTAGGCTAACTGCTAAATAAGAAAGCTTGAAGGTAGAAACTAAAATTTAACTCAGATATTGTCAAGTCCTGTCATCTCTCTTGTGTGAAATTCTTTTGTGATTAAAGACATCTCTGTTGCCGCAACTTTTCTTGTATTGGTTCACTTTCCTGGCTCTCGTCAATGTCATTTCCAGACACAGCAGGCAGTTGTTTTCAGTGGAAGAGCTCTCATAAACCCACTATACACTGCCTGCCCGGAATCAAACATCAGACAAAGGAAGCTAGTGACTACCTGGTGAACACAGTGGAGCATTTAGAGCAACATATTTCCCTCAGGAGCTGTTGGACACAAAACTACCACTAAATCAAGAGTTTTCAAATAAATGGTAATGTCAGCCCATCCATGTCTGCTTGATGTGTGAATAGGCAACTCTTTGCTAACCTATTAACTGTATTTAATATGTTGCTGTCTAGTTGACAGCTTGTTGCATTGCACACCAGGTGGCCCAAAAGAGCAATTAGTGCAGGTTTAAAAATCAACACTAGTGTATAGATGTGAAAATAATGTGACATGCATTTTGTTGCTGGATAACTTATTCAACATTCAACTGTTTGTCACATTTCATTGGTGAAACTTGATTAATATGGTATCTTAAACCAGAGTCTTGTCACCAAACAGTCCATATCTGTATTAGAAAACAGTCAAATAAATAAATCACTCCAACTCACTCAGACTCTTCGACGGATTTGTAATTAGTTAAGTAATGTTTAGGGACATTGACAGCTGTCATTCTGAGGGTGCTTTGAGCAATTATATATTGACTACTTTTCCAATTTGAAAAGTGAAAAACAGCGGGTGCATTTTTTTTTTTTTGTCTCCTTGTTTCTCATCAGCATCACTCTCTTTATCACGCTTTTTTCTCTCAGCGAGTCCCCTGTCTCATCAGTTTAATAGTGGTGTATTGAGCAAAGCATTTCCACAGGTGGTCTCTTCGGGCCAGAACCCAACCCCACTGTCCCCGGTCCAATTACAGCAAGAAGGAGAGGACATTTTTATTGGTCTGTGAGGGGACATTTCCATGGCTGCCATCATCTCCAGGAGTAGAGTCGTCTAGCGCTCAATTACTCCTCCATCCTGAACTGGCAAGGGGAAGAAAATGCCTCCTGCTGAGACCTGGTGAGTCCCAGCGCATTACCAGCACAGAATTTCTGACCTACTTCAAACACAAAAACCCCACAACTTATTTTCACTGCTACCTACAGTATATGATTGAATATGTGGCAAGTAATATTCCCTGGGAGTTTGGGTAGAGAGGCCCCAGCGCACAGACTCTTTAATAACATACTTTTCAATACAACACATAAAAAAGCATTTAAAGCAATTTCAATATTTGAGCGCAAAGATGCCATAAGCAATACATTATCTCAAAGGTGCGCATTAAAAAACAAGTGAAAGCCATTTTCAGAGTAATAATAGCTATGATTTGTATAGCATGTTAGAAAACAACATAGACCTAAAAAAAAAGCACTTTATATTCAAACAATCAAAAATAAAAAAAAATGAATCCATGCCAGACTTATTTTTTTTTGTATGCAGATGATTTGGTTATATTTCCTGCCTGCTGTACTGGTCCTCATGTGTACAGTACATATTTGATTATAATGGTACTGACTTTGAATAAGTGTCAAAAAGAATAATATAAAAAGATGATAAAAATAGAAAATGTGCCTTTCTTGAATTTTACTTACACTGAGATGGTCTTAAAGTGAGCAAGGAAGTCAGTTGTCTTGGTCAGCTCTTTATATATATGATCGCTAATTAACATACGGACAGTGTCAAAGATTATCTGCTCAGTGCACCACTTGTGAATTATGTTCCCATGGCTTACTAGATGCTGCTTGAAATTTATAGTGCTAGTCATATGTTCATCAACATAAATATGCCCACATGCCAGGCGGCGATAAGGGACCATATATAAATGCATATGCAGATAGCAGCATAATTGGTGCACTGGCAAACAGTATCTAAAGTTGCACAGATTGTGTGTCTGATATGTAGTGAGAGCTGAGGCATAAACATTCATTTAAGAGTGAGTGACAAGAATGGGTGAAATGGCTGGTGCCTGCAGACAAATCATCTAGATGGGATGCAAAACTGTGATCTCTGGTGTGTGAGTGACAAGCTGACCTCTATCAATTGAGATTTTTTACAGCAGCATAAGGGTGTCCTACAGAGTCCATCAGAGGTCATTACATATCCAACATTAAAAACCAGCCATATGGCTTTGCAGGAAAGTGAAACATTTGGTGTTATCGGACTTCAGACACAAATAAATTTGCATGTGGCATTTTTGTGGTGGAAATGAATTTCTTTGGATTATTTGGCTAAATAGCATACAAATACAAATTGTAGGGGATCTACTTCAGAGCCAAGAGGAACTCCTCAACATTAAGTGTCAGTTGAGAATGCAGAACATTCAGGTACCCTTTAGAGAAATAGAGAACCATCCAATGGAGTGCTGTGCCTGAGACTCCTTTTCAGTCCCCTCACCAGCATCAGTAACAGGAAGAGATCCTTAGTCAGTTTTTAAAAAAATAGCTTATCTTGTTTCTAATGAAGGGTTGCGCTGAACTTGGCAGCGTGCCTTTGATTTATTAGAACAAGGTACAGAGCATCACCAGCAGAGTATGTGGCAGCAGGGAGCATGAAGTAGGTGGGAGAGTGTGTTATAGAGGAGGCACTTGTGGTTTGATATCTGGCAGGCAGGACCACAGCAAGTCCAAGATTTAAGCACCAAAATTTTCTCTTTGCCTTGATCGAGGAATCTTGGAGCACTGAGCAGCTGACCAAAGGCAACATGTCCTCAATGGTTTACGTGATATCCAACGAATTAGCACCCCACGTTACATACTTAACATTAAGTTACGTACCATGTCTCTTTAGTGACAGCTAGTGTGTGTGTGTGTGTGTGTGTGTGTGCGCGCGTATATGTATATTTACGTATCTCTATGTGGGGTGGGAGGGTTGGGTTTTCTCTTTTCTTTTTGTTTTCTGCTTTGGATCTTTGTTGTTTTTAACCTCTGTGAGGCACTTTGTGTTACTGTATGAAAAGTGCCATATAAATACACAAGTAAAGTTACTTTGGTTAGGTACAGGAAAAGAAACATGGTGATGACGTACCTTAAAATGATTCAAAAAATCACTTGGTTTTACACAGTTTGGAACTCTGGTCTCCTGGGGAAAGTCCTGTATTTTGTGACTCATTCAGCATCCTACTGCCTCCTTGGGTGAACTACTGTCTTCTTTATTCTCGTGAATGCATTGGTCATGTGTTCACAGCCTTCCCAATTATGTGAGTTATATATGTATCACTGGTTCATGATTGCATGAGATATATTGTAGTACATATACGTACGAACAGGGCATAAGAACAGCCTGCCAAAGGCCTTGGAAGAGAACCACTGGCACTGGCCTCATGACCCTATGCAGCGACAGCAAAGGAAGCAAACTGCTGTAAGGGAAGCAGGGAAGCAGGGAAGCAGCCTCAACTCCAATTCAGGTTGCCAACAGGTCTACTCACTCCAGCAACTGACTGGCAGGTGTATATGGTCTTCAGCAAGCAGATCTGACACCACTGCATTGACGTCGCTGAGGCCTGACATGGTCATACTGTTAGAAGTCTCAAAACAGAGGTTCATGTTTGAGCTGACAGTACAACAGCTGATCACAGAGCTGGAAACAAAAAAGCAGACTCAAGAGACAGAGCTGCCGTAGTAAAATCAGTCCTTACCTTGTTCAGGGGCAGGCTTAGTGTGAAGGCAGTCAGGACAAGCAGACAAATCGAAAGGGCTATAGCAAGCAAGCAAGCAGGCCATAACAACATTGAATGCCGAAACAACATACACAATCTGGCAGAGAAGGATCACTAGTAACTATATATGTGCCAGGCACTAATGGGATAGTAAGGGGCAGGTGCACAGACCGATGACAGGTGATAGCTAGGGATGCAAACCACAACATAACACAGTCACACACATAATGCGCCAAACCACCACCACCTGATCCTCTCTCTAAGACTTTACACAGTGGTGTAATGTCACTTGACTTCTGCCTTTGTTTCTAATATAAACATAAACACCAGTGAATTAAAAAATGGCCCAATTATAGAGGAGTGAAGTGTGTCAGTGAGTGACTGACTCAAATTTGCCTCTTGATGAAAATGAGAAAGTAATTAGGGACGCGGCAGCAAAAATAATTTATGTTCATGGCTATGAAATAACAATTTGGCTTTGTGCTTCCCTTCTAGAGTTCATACTGACATGTTAGAGTTTATTCTCCCAGGATCTGCTGACAGTAGAAAAAAGCTAGAGGTAAAGCCCAAGAGGTTTATGTGTGAAGAACTGTATATCCACGAACCTTACCCTCTACCCACTTAAAATTCCACTGTTACAAATCGACAATATCCTCAAAGCCAGGTTCACCTCAGTAATGAACACCTGTGAGCAAAAGCAGAAAAAGGGCGCTCTGATAAATGTGAAATAAATTATTTCTACAGATCAGGCTCCTTCGTTTCATTAATCATCTTCTTCCCTTCACCATCCACCACTGAGCAAGAGTTGCCGCTTCATACTTCTTCCAAATGAATTTTCTTTCACTGCCTTAATCTTTCCTTCTTTTTTTGCTATTTTCTTTCTCTCCCCGTGTCTCTGCCTCCCTGTGTCACTCTGCCTTTCTCTCTGATAGAATGTTTTATGGAGCAAGTGTCTATGGAGAGCAGGTTTACTAACACAACAACTCCCCTCATCAGATGAAGAAACGCTTGGTTTGCTCCAGTGAGAAATATTGAGACGTATGTAGGAATAATAGTGGACAAGCGCTCATTTTTTGAAGGGGAGCAGAAAGCGACTGGGGGGGGGGGGATTTAAAATGGTATTTCGGTACAGCTAGCGGGTGCATATTGAAGCTTGTTGGCTGCACTGGTAGGAAGAATTTTATTAGCCAGAGGGAGAAACAGAAAGAAAGAGAATGACAGAATGAGAAAAAAAGACGGAGAGCGAGAGAGCGATATTGGCAAACCCTGCTGTTTAACAGGGCTGCCCAGATCCAAACACAGAGTTGGCCAGTGATTGGTCGGTTGTGGTTAGGTCTTGGCACGGGCTGCAGCGACAGCTGTTTGGAAATGATGGAAGCCCCCGAGAAGGGAAACAGGGAAGAGCGGGACCACAACAACAATCCAGAATTACTGTGAAATTCTGTTGTCCCAGTCCATTCTCCCAACACAGCTCAGACCGAAGCAGAATGGAAAATAGGAGACCGCAACAAATCAACAAAAGGAAAAAATTAAGATACAAATGGGAGACTCGTGTTGGTACTGCACATTGCTGAAAGGAACATGTAGTAATTGGATGCCTTCAATCTTAAGTTCTCCTCTGAGGCTTGTTTGTGGGCCCTGTTTCATTTCACGCCTTCATCTCAGTCCAATGGGACAGATCATAGAGACATTAAGCGCTGAAGACAAAATGAAATTCAACCGTGCATGCTATTAACGCTTCTTACAAAAGGAAACATCCACAACTAAGCACACATACAAATAAGCCTATTTATTGATAATCAAGCCATTTTGTGCAAATATAGCTTGACAGTGTAGAAGCACTAATCAATGCGGTAATTACACTGCAGTCCCTGCTTAATGTGAATCTGGTCACTTAACATGTGGCATGCTTTAACCCAATGGAGATCCAGATGGCGGCTTCACCATTTATAATGGCGTTCACGTTAGATTATTACAGAAAACTATGTGAATACAAAGGATGCCGTCCAAAGGCAAAAACACACATCAGCTCATAAAACAGAAATAGCTACCACACCACTCTTATTTTTCAGCCAGTTTTCATCCATATGAGGAGGTCTCTGTTTACCGCTACTATTTCACCCACCCAGGTATCACACACTGAGTAATCCAACAGAGTGAATAATAAATCCCTCCTACATCTCTTTCTCCATTTTGTCACATTATGTTTTTCTCCATTCAGTCTCTTCCTCCCCAGCAGATTGTAACTCTGTGGGGCTGTGCGCATCTGGCTGTCAAATCACACTATGGTGTGTAAAGAACGAGCAGAGGTGATAGCAGAAGAAGAGATGGTCCAGGATGCCCTGTGGCATGGCACAGTGACCAGCAAGGGCTTATTAACCATCTAAAAAAATTCTACCTTTTCTACTAGACAACCAGATAACAGCAATCGAGATATTTTTGTGAGACGTACATCGACTATATTCACACATCACAGCATACAAAGAAATCATGGTGAAGCTGCAGTTCTGAGACAAAGTTTTCCCCGATATTTATCATCAAGTTCATCTGTCTGTACTCCCCCACAGTACCAACACTATCCTCACTGTCTGCCAGCTTATTTAGCCCCTCAGCTGTGTATTGTTGTGAGTGGCATAGGGTTCATTTTCTGTGAAATGTCAGACTGTGAGTGAGTCAGCCATGGCAGGTGCGTGGGATTGGCATATACTGTAAATCTCTGGTTAACAGTATAATGAGTTAAAGGGGAGCTCCTCCACATGGAAGGAAATGTGTTGGAGGAAAACATATTCCACACAAACAGGACTGGTTGCATGGCTTAAGCGCACGTGCACACACCCACACAAGCACACACGTACAAAAGACAGTGGACAGTGGATGCCAGCAGATTCAGTTTGTGAGCATGTGACAGAAGGATGCTCACAGGTTCTTCTCAGGCTGCCGCTGCAGATACAAGTTTGTTTCGGTGGTGAGAAACATCCCAAAAAAGGGCAGGCCGTGAAAACAAATCCCCACTCATCACCACAAAAACAGGTAGAAAGAGCCACAGCCAGCTCGTAATGGGTAATATGGTGATTGCGGTGCCCTGATGAGGTACTCTGCCTTCTATTAAAAGTGCTGTGCTTGGAGCATATCTCACTCTCACCCCTCAAACGCTGGCAGGCGATGACTAAAAGAGAAACATTCAGTCATCCTCGCTCCACACCCTCTCCCAACTAACACACATGCATGTGCAGACGGACACACTCAGACACATTCAAAGTGAGCTGAAGGCTATACTCACACGTCTCCGACATTGTGGGAAGGGGAGGTTGTGATGTAAGGAGGGGTGGGTTAATAAAGCATTCTTCATTTGCTGATGAAGTCTTGATGCAGAAGTGGGCAGTCTTGCTTTAAGACATGTGATCTGACTCTCTCACAGCTCTCTCTCTCTCTTTCCAGCTGGGCTACATTGTAATACACACACGCACGCACGCTCACTCACACACTCGCTCTGCCTCTCTGACACAGACTCTCTACTTAGTGCATTGGAGAGAGGACTGAGGCTCACACTATCAGCACAGCTTCTCAATGGGGGGACGCAGCCAAGAGCAGACAGAGCAGTCATTCCACTGGAGCCTTCCGCTGCGCGCGTGAGAAGGAGACGACAAGTGAGGGGGGGTAAATTAGCTCCCTGTCATCACAACATAGGAGTTGTACTGACGGAGAAGAGGCACAGACTGAAGGAAGGAGAGGACAAGAGATCTGCACGTATGTGGCTGATACAGCAGTGACATGTTCAGCCTCCCATCACCTCAGATCCTGGCCAGTTTGTGACACAGACCCCTGGGTGTTTTGCTTTTGGTGACTGTGCTGCCAAGGATTTCAAAAGGACCCGAGCAGCAGGGGTCCAGAGGAGGTGAATACTGAGGAGGGGAGAAAAAAAACAGCATTTTAGATCTTTTTGTGCGGTGTTCGGCTTACCTGGTACTGGAATTTCAGGCGGGAAACCCTGGCTTCAAAGTATGGATGGATTTAAGACAGAGGAGTGAGTCTGACTGAGCTCCTTTCCTTGTGAACACACTGCTCAGGTAAGGGTGTGGGACTTTCGAGGAATACCTTTAGTGTTTGGGGATGGGATGGGTGGGGTAGGGGGGTTGATTTACGAGGGCAATTGTATGTTAGGTAAAGAAAAATGTGTATGAATTGAGAAAAGGTGATGTGACTTGACTGGGAGACTGTATGCATGTGAGGAAATATGAAAAACAGCTTCCAGAAATATATCATTACACAATAATATACATGACCAGTATGTTATATAACTTTTGAACAAGTGGGTAAAATAGACTTCTAATAATGACAACATTGCAAGTGCATTACATCTAATAAAATGCAATAAAAAGTTGAGATGTAAATATAAGATGGCAGCCTAAATAATGTTATGGCACCTCGATCATCCTCTGTGGTTTCACCCTGCTGCATGACAGCCACACACAGGCGGTTTTTAGGGACTCATCAGTGAAGTTGTCTCCCCAGCAGAAGTAGTGCAGGCTGCGAGAAACAAAACGAGTCTCATTTTGTTAAATCAATGTTGCACGCAGGTGCATCATGCGCCTGCAGGTGTGACTGCTGTTTCCACTCCTCGACCGCATCCACTCTCTCACGCTGGACTTAACCAATTACGCACAGAGGAGCTGTCCTCCCTCGCTTTATACATGACACTACAGAAGTGAGAGTAAACTGCTTTTCTTTCTTACCCGCGTGGAAATAAACAAGATGGATATTTCTACAAAAGCTCTCGTGCGCAATGGAAGCGAAGCTGCAACATCGACAGGAAGAGTTGTGTTTTCTTGAAAGCTGCTTTCTTTCCCTCTGAAGTTGCCGCTAAAAAAATTATGCCCATGCCTGTTCGTTTTTATTTAAAGTCTACCGTGCGTCTCCACCTCTGGTAAAAACGCCGCTGGTAAGACCCACATTTTATTTTCGGCAAGAATGCCTCCCGATAACCGGGAGGAGCTCAGAATATGCTGTTAACCATGCAAGCGCAACGATATTCCTGTGAATATGAAGAAAGCTCCTTTTTCTCTAACCACACAGAAATACTGTGTGGTTAGAGAAAAAGGAAGAAGAGGAAAACATACCCATGGGACCAGTTCACATTTCCACAAAACCGCGGATTATGTTGGATTTAGCACAGGGGTGGGGATTTACAATGTGCTGTTCATAATTGTATGCTTAATTTTCACTGAATATTAAGCAGTCTCAATGTCACTGAGGGCACACAGCACACGGGTAACATTTAGCAGCCTAATAGCCTTAATCTCAGATGCACATCAAAACACAATGTGGTCTAGTTGGAGCACACAAAGCAAGCAGTGGCTTTTGGAAACAACTTACTGGATCAGGCCTGCTTTCATGGCACTTTGTAACATTCCTATGTATACAGAGTCCTCATTTCACTCTGAGATTTCCATGGTTTGAAGTTCATATTCAAGAGACTCCCTGGGGCTCACAGTCTGCTTTATATTCTCTTGTGTATTGAGATATAGTAGAATCCAACTTTAAAGGAGTGTTAGATCACACTGTCACATTAGAGCGTCGCATTCACTCAGAGAGTCACCACCTAAGTGAAAAATGACACATGTAAAACATACAGTCAGTGCCTGTGATATCTCAGTGACACGGTGAGTGATTTGGGTGCAATATACTCCTCTCAAAACTGATGATCAGTCCAGGGATTATTCATTTTCTAAATAGTCCAGCTAAACAGGATGCAGTCGGCAGAGAGCCACAGTTTGGCTTGGAGGAGGTGGGTTGATGCTTTTTGAATTTCCCACTGCGGGGTCCTGAATGGAGAGAAGCACTAATAACACCTGGGAAGGAGGAGAGCCTCATTATTCAATGAGGGCTAAGGCGTGTCTCCATATGCTGGCCCTCACCAGCCATTAGGCAGTCACTGAACAAATCTGCGAGAAGCTGTTAGTGCTTAGAAATGCAGTCTTTTAGAAACTCTGAGAATATTCAAGGCTGTCGTGTTGCTGTGTATAGGACTGTAATTTTCACCATAAAATTATTACAGTCTGGCAGAGGTTATTTTCCTTTTTCTGCATTTTGGTATTTCTGCATGGTATAAGTCTGTTTCAGACCTCAGCAGGTTTTAAGACAGATACTGACATGATTAACTTTCTGTTTCCTTGAAGCCTGTCTCCTCTTTTTATGTCTACTCCTAGTGTTATTATGAAGAAATACCTATGCACATACCTTTGAATGAATCACACTAGTAGACATGTTGGTCTGAATATTTCTAGGTGATCTACAGATAAAGCAGTGAACTATTTTGTGTCTTTTATTTAGAACACATTAAATCAAACCCAATGTCTGTGTTGTAAATATGTATGGAGACATGCTGTAATACAACTGTTTCCCTGTTGTTTCTCCCCCCGCTGTGTGCCGTCCTGCAGACACGGCCTTACCATGTCCTGGTTGCTGGCCATGTGGATTAGCCTCGGCTTCCTGCTGTTGTGCCAGGCCACACTCTACCAGACCATCCAGCAGCACCATGTGGCCCGGCCCGGTCGCACCGACATTCTCACCCTGGGTACGTGTACCTCTTTGTCAGATTTTTGGGCTTCACAGTACCAGTGTTAGAGTGCGAGACGGTTGCCCTCGATGGGGCAGCAGTTCTCAGCCCTGGCTGTTTAAAAGCAACAGCGAGAGACTGCTGCAGTATGTCAGAATGATTTGCCACGGCACTGTACTGTATCGTGATGATTCACTGTGCTCGCAGTCAGGCAAAGGCGATGACTACTAATTGTGCTTCTAATTGCATGTGCTTATATTTAGTCATACTTCATCTTTCTATCCGTATACATTCTGTGCTATTAATAGAAGGAATACGTGGACAGAGTGTTTGACTTTGGTTCTTTGGCTGAGCTGCAAAATGCTTTCAAATAAGGAGCATCTTCAAACATTGTGAGTTAGCTGGTAGGGAGTTGATCTGTGTGTGCAGCAAAGACTTTTTGACTACTACACCCTGAATCTAGCTGGCAGACTGTTACGAGTAGGACAAGCTGTAGGCAAAAATCCCTGTTACTGTGCTAGTAGCCAAGGGAGCTTTGATCACTGTGGCTTAGATGGAAATGACAATTATGTTTCCCTCTTTTGCACTAGGAACGTTTGGCAATTAAGCCTGGCGCCTTCTGCACCGTAGGGGCAAAAGGGGAGGGTAGACGCCGAGGCGGATCTAATTCTCTGATTATGGAAAAGCTTACCAGCATTGCTTGTGGTGTATGTGGGAGTGTTACAGGGAAGGCAAAGGTTTTCTTGAGCAAAGCAGAGGCTTTCTTTAAGCTTCTAACAATGAGTGTGACTCCCATGCTGAACCCTCGTACAGAGTGGGGCTCTCTCTCCAGAAGCCAAGCGGCTGTTAAACATTGATGCTATCTTCTGCTTGGTTCCCTTTGTGTGCGTCGCGTTGCCAAGCAAAAGAGGCAGTAATTGAAGCAGAGCAAGAGTGAGGGAGGGAGAAAAAAAAGTCCAGCATTGAATCCTCCCTACTTGTGTTGAACATTGGTGACTTTAAGCAGCATGTCGGAGAATTGGCTTACTTTTGCTTTGGAACAGCTGACACAGGAAAATCCCAGCTATGATAGATAGAAAGTTCTCAAAGTATCTCGGTCCCGTTAATTGGAACAAGAGGGTGAGGGATGAGCGACAGAGAGCTCCGAATGAATTTTTAAAGCCTGGCTTCCAGTTTTTCTGTGTTTTTTTTTTTTCTTTTTGACTGGTTGGCAAGTCGAGCTTGGTGCCAAAGATATACAAGGAAGTGCAAGGCTCAGTAAGTGTCTCTTGAATAATGCAGTGGTCCCAAAGGAAAAGAAAGGGAAAAAAAAAAAAAATAAGAGCCCCCACCCCGCCACCCCCATCCTCTAACCTCCACCCCTGGCGTAGATCTAGAAAAGTCATCCAGGCAAAAGATAGTTATGGCTGAGGGTTCTCTGGAAGGTTTGCTGTCAGACAGATCAACTCACACTATGACTGCATACAACGCTAAGCCGTCTACGGACACGCACATGCTCACACATTTACACACCATTTTCTCACTGAGGCTATTATGGTGTGGCATTTTCATGGGCCCTCTGGGGATACTGGAGCTGTGTTCAGGACACATCAAGTCTGAGAGGATGCAAGCTTACACTGTACAGATGGATGATAAACACACACGCTGCTGATTTGATGCTTTTCAGTCTCAGATTTCATTTATTTCATTAGACTGATTCAGGCTGAAACACTCAATTCTGACTTGCGTCACCGAGAGGTAATCAAAGAGAGATGTTTTACAATAAACCAACATTCCCACTGCGACTGATGATTTGTTACAGCGTTACTGTGTTTAGCACTCTCCAGAAAACTTTTGAAACCAAACAAACTGAAGGCTGACAGCCATAATTGGTGCTGACACTCATAATCGGAGTATATGTTATGATATTTTACTATCTTAATCAGCAGGCTTCCCAGGGATAATGGCCTGGGCGCTGGGAGAGAACACATCTCTGTCTGTTTTTTTCCTTATTGCTGCGCAGCAACTGTACAATTTACAGTATATCATGTTTTTTTTAAGAGGATTAAGCTGACATCAGTCTTACTCAGCTGTGGAGTGGCGTTAACCGATCTAACCAGAACTGCTCTCTCAGAATTGAAATGCTATGATGAATATTTGAATTAGAATTGATTTTATAATTTGAGAAGCTCTCTGGTTTCATTGAGGCCAGAGCCCTTCAGATATAAATAGATATGGCTATGTAGGACGTAGCAAAAAAAAAAAGAAAGATGTCTTGCTTTGAAAAAAATCCATTGGCTTTCATGCTTTTCTGTTTTTCCATAATCAAATAATATTTCTGTGTTTCTACAGCACGATGAAAAGATGAGTGTTATACACTCTGCCTACAGAAAATGAAGTTGTAAAATGCTTTTGTTAATGAAGCGTGAGAAATACAAGATTCAAAATGTCTTTGCTGATAAACGGATTAATAGAAATCGTGTTTTATCTTAGACTCACACATGCCTTCCCTTTCCTGAAATTATTGATTCATTATCTTTTTATTGCTTGATGACAAGATAGGTGAAACTGCCTTCCTGTACCTTGCAATGTGACATGCTTTGCTACTGCATTGTCTTCTGGAGGGTCACAGGCCAAGTTTTGAAGTGAAATAGGGGGTTGGTATTTGTAAGAAAACATGTCCTGAAATAAATTTTTTGAGGATCTTGGCGTCCAGCCCGGCTGACTGTCTGAAAGACTGAGTGGTGCAAAAACTCACACACCATCCCACATAGACAAAGATACACAGACAAGGGGCTACGAGGGGAAGTGAAGGTCATGTTGAGCTAGGTACAGATGTAATCCTCCGGCCTGTTGAAGCATCTAACAATGTTTGAGAAATCAGCTTATCTGCCTCCTGCAACAGTGAGCTGACAGTGCATACCGGGAAAAAAAAAAAAAAAGCAGAAGAAATGCGACTGCCGAGATAAAGTTTCAAGATCGCATTTATTTATTTTTTTCAAATGTTTCCGTGACAAATCGGCATAGTCACCGCTGAGGCAGAGATTGAGTAACGAGTTGCCTGACTGCTTCGTCACCTGCTCAGGAAGCGGCGCTGCTCTCTTTCCCATGAGCCTCTGCTTTCACACAGCCCTCCCCTGCGTCCCAGCTAGAGCGGCTGAAGATTGATGGCGGCCTGATTCTGGGCAGCCAATTCTGGTCTCTCAAGAAATAATCCACTACATTGACAGATGAGCTGAATGTGACATGACACACACAAGCCCGGTTCTGCACTCTCCCCACCTGCCAACACAGTGAGCAGAAGTGTTCACTGCCAAGACCGCTGCTGCACAAACCAGGCCACTCTTGACAGCACATAGTACCGGACTCCATCACAAGTCAGTAAAAGTGTAACCAATTTACATCATCAGTGCATCGCTGAAGTTACCGTAGATTGGTGTTAAATTGAAAGCGCTCCCTAATGTGGCGCCTCCTCAGTATGATACAGTATTGTCATTAGGCAGGTACTGTATTTATTTACCCTTGTTCAGCTGCAGTATGCATACAGTAGCCATGTTCATAATGTATGAATACCCAGAGGGGCAGTCTGAATATAACAACACTTTAGCTGCTGCTTTGTTTTATTATGACTCTGACAGGGCAGTTTAAGAGAGTCTCAGATCTAATAGAACAACATGATTCCTGTTCCAGGTGCAGCTGTAAAACTAACTCTTCTCGCCTGTTACACTTTGATAGCAGTCTGACGCTGACGTTTTGCTTGACCTTTTTTTTGTGTGAGCTATGATGACAAGGCAGTACAGTGTATATGTGCACTCATACAGAACTATATTATTAAATACCTTATTGTTTAGAGGTCCAGTGTATAGGATTTAGGGGATACAATTGGCATATATTGGCAGAAATGGTGATATAATAAGTGTGTTTTCTTTGGTTCATAATCACCTGAAAATAAGAATCGGATTTTCGTTACCTTTGAATGAGCTGAATATCTGAGCGTGTCCTCGTCTACAGAGTCCACAATGTTGCACTGCCATGTTTTTGCAGTAGCCTAGAACAGACAAACCAAACACTGGCTCTAATAGGGGCAGTCACTTTTTTCAATTGGCCCCTCAGTGAAGAGCCAAACAGTGTCAAGAAAAACACAGATGTTTAATGTGAAACTGCTCTATTTAGTGTTTTTATTGTTCATCTGTTTATTTGGCTGATAATTCAGCTCCTGGTAAAAGCCTCCTGAATGTCTGGATCTTATGTTATCAAAGAAAAAAGGTGAGCACACATTAGCAGGTGCCGGGAGAGCAGCCCATCTGCAATGAGCTGAACAGTGTCAGATTTGTAACATGACGCTGGTTTATTCAGTGTTTTACCAGTTTAATCACCTGGTTTATTTGTTTTTGAGTGGAAGAGACTTCTGTAGATAATTTAACTCCCAGTAAAAACCCTAAACTGCATAAAATAACTATGTAGTTACTGTGACATCACCCATAGGTTTGTGGACTGCTGTTTTGCAGCCTGAAGTTTGGCATTTTGGCCGTCGCCATCTTGTTTTGTTTTGGAGCCAGAAGTGACCATGTTTGGACGAGAGGTCATAGCTGTGAAGAAGCGAGGGGTGGTTTCACCAAAACTGTTTTTTGCACCAGCTGGACATGCTAACATGGGGTCCGTGGGGATTGACTCACTTCTAGAGCCAGTCTTCAGTGGCCATTCAGAGAACCTGCAGTTCTTTGGACTTCCGCATTGGCTTAATTTTCCAGCACGAGAGGTTACTGCTTGGTAAAAACCTCCAAAACAAAAGTCCTAAAAGAATTCTAACCAGAAGTTCACACTGCTCCTTTCAGTTACCTGCTGCTATATCATAATCAAAGGCTCAGAAAAAATGATTCATCTGTAAGTGGTAGCCATAGCCATGCTGATTCTTGGATGTACATAAAAGACCGTTGTGCAGTCAGTACACAAAATGGGTGATGGTATAGCTGAAAAGGATGATAACTAATGCAGTGGTGCTGCTGTTATGTTTTCATCCCCTGATTTGAAATAGCTTGTAAAGTCTAATCGCAGATGATTGGAAGGCATTTTAATGAGCTCATTGTTCAATGTGCCATAATGCTCCCTCAGTGTGGAAAAATCTTTGAGGTGGAAGAAAACATGTAATTACTTTGATTAGTCAAGATGCATCACATGGTCAAACAAGAGCAACAGCCTGAGCATCAGCAAGGATGTGTTGGGAAAATTAAGAAATGCATCTTTGACTTTAAGAACACAACATGTCAAAATACTGTAGTGCTCAACTTTAGCTTTATGTATCTATTGAAGCTCAAGTTTTTTAACTTTAGATCTAAGGGCTGGAGTTTTCTAAGGAGGGATAAATCTGACAAGATACAGTGTGTTGAAATAAACCTTGAACTTGATTTAGGATTGCTGTCTTTTGCTAAATGAGGACAGGGTAGAAGTCTGGAAGCCATACATACACACAGTATGAATTGATTTTTTTTTCTCCTTCTTCTTTCCATTGGCGAACGGATGGCTGCTTCAGAAGATTGATGATTTTTCTGGCAGTGTTTGGGAATGTGAAGAAATTAGCTTCACTGGCTCACAAACTGAATGCACGTACCGTTTTCAACTGGGAACTCATTTCCATAGTTCTCAGACTCCTCATTACAAGTGTTAGCGGCAGAGACGCAAAAGTGAACACGCACTTTTTTTTCCAACGCAGTCATCTTCAAAGTGGTAATCTTGCTGCCTCGCTTCTTCTGTGGCGTGAGAGCTTTGATGAACAGCGTACCCATCCATACTACCCGCAGGAACAGCTTTCTGTATGGGCTCTCTGTGTTTTGTTTAGCAATTAAATCAGCTTTATTTACACCCTCATTAAACTGTGGGGACTAATTAGTGTGAGAATTGATGGTGAAAGAAAATTCACTTAAATCACAGTCACTTGAATGGATGACGCCTTAATCATATTTTTCTATCACATCCATGTCATTACTGTCCAGGGTTGTGGGATAGCCTTTTATGTGGTTGCAGTGTAGGCACGCTAAATTAACCTATAGGGCAACAGAAATCATGAATTATGTATGATATATATGATACAGATTTAATTAGAAACATTCATTTTTTGGAACATAGCATCTAAATCCTGCCGTTTGCCAACTAAGGAAGTAGAATCCTATAATCTACCTCCACATGGGATTATAATTGCTTTGAAAACTGTGGGCTTAGGTACAGAGCTCATCTGCGCTATGTGATCTCACTTTCTATCACACAGCATGCCCTTCGAGGTAATGAAAGCAACCTTTCTAAAAAACTAGGCAATAACTGCCTTATCATTCAGGTGCCGAGCAGCTCTTTCTCCGTGCCTGGCCTCTTCCCCCAGCCCTCCATCGTCTTGCGCCCCCACCTCTCCCTCCTCCCTCCATCTCCTCGTCTCTATCGGCCCCTCAGACGATTTGTCATGGATCAGATGAGACAATTTGTCATGGATTAGTGCACTTAAATGTCTGTGTGATAGTGGAAGCAGTCACTGGAAAAGCTTAGGAATCCTATTACACTGCGTTTTATGGCCAGCGAGAGGGGAGGTAGGAGTGGAGGTTGAATTGGCACTTTCTATGGCCTGTGTGCCATTTCTTGACTTTTTCCAGCGCACATAATCAGATATTCACTTAGAGGTGAGCGCCACTGATGTGTCTAAACTGGGAAAGTAGAACAGAAGTTATATGTTCTTTCTCGGTTCACCACTTGTTCAAAATGTTGCTATTTCATTGACTGTTGGCTAAGCCCCGCTACGGCTGCCACGCTTTCTGTTCTTGCACAGCACATTAGCAGTTTACAATGACAACAGTGGTAGATGTACCTTTTAAAATTTGTAGTCATTTTCGAAACTATGGGCTTTTGATTTCACATGAAAGTGAATAAAAGCAGGCTCTGTATACCTGGCTGACTATGTTGGATTTTATCTGCTAGAATGCCAACTGTTGCTAACTGATATGATCAGCGGGACTAGCAACCGTAAGCTAATGCTAAAAGCCAGAGTTGGTTAACAACAAAGTCTTAAAATGATTTTTTAATGTTTCCGTTTTATTTGTTTTAAAACAAGACCCATATAGGGGTCATAAATATGCTGTTGTTACTCTAAAATCTGATATACTTGCAGTTTAGTTCCCATGCAGTGCAATGTTCCAGTCTTGAACAGGAATTATTTTAATGTAACCTGTAACCCAAGACATGCTCCTTACCTTTGGACAAAAATGCTAGGTTACTATTGTAAGTAGTAAGCTAATTAGCCAGACATGCTAACATTTGCAGCTTACGTTAGAGCACAAAAACCACGGACGTATAAAGAGAACCGGATAGAGTGTCAGAGACAGGGTCCTGTTCACTCCTATGAAAGTTGCTTAGTGGCGTGTAAAGGTAAAAAAGCTTGGGATGAAATCACCTTGACCTTCAGCATTCTGGTGGGCATAGAGCAAGCGCAGTAGGTGACCAAGCTGCTAATTTCCACCTGCTAAGCAGCTAACTTCCAGTTTATTCCTCCGCTAACTTGAATAGGGTAAAAAATGGTTTAATTGTGTGGCTCCTATAGACTTCTGAAATGTCATCAGACTGATTGTATCAAATCAACATAGTGAAACGAGGGTTGTGCAACTCAGAAAAATATATCCACTGTTTTACAGATGTCTCTTTCACAATAAAATCTATGGGGAAAACTGTTTTCGGCTCCATTGCTACAGTTGGTTGATATCCAGTTTTGCTGGTCCAGTCTGGTGTTGGTATTCTGGCAAAGAGGTCCACATCAGCAACCTGTGCTGACACCGTCACTGCACGAAATCCAACTTGTATTGCATTAGTAAAAAGTAATATGACAACATGATAAACATAATATTATGTTTATAAATTGATTAATGGAGCCACTGGTGTCTGCCAGGTGTTGCACAATTTATTAGGCTGGCATCGGCAACATGAAGGAGATCAAATTTCAGTAGATGTTGGAGGGGGACGAGCAGCACACGCTCATTTGATTTTTGGAGTGACAAAGGAAACATGGCAAAGTAAGTCTCTCAAGAAAACTAAAACTGTACCACTATGCGACATTTTGAATTTGAAGCTGACAAAAGATACGCCCTAACTGCCTGCAAGCTATGCAATGCGCTGTTCTGAGATAAATGTTTGTCAGATGCCATGTTTTTTTTTCATTTATGTAGCTCACTTTGAAATGGATGAAGAACGGAAGATTAATGAAGCTGAAGCGTAGAATTATGTAAATGATGCAGACTTATTTTACTACAAAAACCTAAATAAGGGGCCAGCTGAATGGGAGCAATCGCCAGGGAGCTAAAAGTTTCTGGGAAGGTAAATGACCATCGCGAATGACAAGCTGGGCTGTTTGCTGTTGGCTGTATTGTCATTGTCAGTAAATATCACCGTATGAAACGTGTTTTCTTTTTTAAAAAGTTAACAGTACGTACATAGGAAGATAGCAACTAGACTACTCACCCAAGTGATTACGTCTCTAGTTTGACCTCAAGCACACAGCTGATATTTATATGGTTGGTTTAAATGACATAACAGAAGTACATATTTAATGGAGTTAATGTGGACAGAGAGTTCTGATGTTAAGCGATGCTACGCGAAATTCAGTTGCTAGTTATTTATTATTTTCCACTCAGAGGTGGAGCCGTTAAGTAGGACACCTGGTGAAAGTTGGTATACCGGTTTGGTCCAGTATTTGGTGAAATATCAAACTGGTATGTGGCCCCACCCTACCCATCGCATCATGTGATGGACCTGGAAGTTCTAATTCTGCGTTTGGCCATTATGTAAAATTGGTTTCAAAGCCCACCACAGTGTCTGTGGGTTTGACACAAATGCATAGCTTTATCCATTTTGTTTGCTCTTGTGTTTTTTTGTTTTGTTAAGGCTAAACAGAAATCCATACATACACAGAGTGTAACTCTCATTAGAGGCTCATGCACACTGCTTCTCTGTGTGGAGAAAGGTAAAGCTTGACAGACCTGTCCTGCCTTGTTACAGTTGTTAAGTTTGATTGGGTATGAGGTTCAGGATGTTATTCGCCTTTTAAGATTATTACAATATAAACTTCCCCCCGAATTGTACCTACTCATTTGTAGCCAAATGTGTGCAGTCTGTATTTCGAGTGCCTCTTACAGCAATAAATTATTCAGTGAGAAATAATCTATGTTTTTCTCACTGTTTCATATTCCGTCTTGGCAAACAGATCCTGATTCACCTGTGGCAATATTGCCGTGTCATTAGTATTTATTGACTCAGCGGTCTTTCTCATCTCAAGCCTTTAACTGAGTGTACTCCTGTGCATTCTCACCCTCCTTGAGTGAGATTAGATTGTAGTAGATTAGATCCTATTCTTCTCTGATATCAGATAATTGTATCAGACAGAGTGCACAGGTGCTATTTAACACAGGTGGCTCACTCCCCCAATTATTTCCAATAAATGGAAGAATATGAAAATGGACAAACCACTCACACAGTGTTCAAACATCTGTTTAGCAATACCTTGAGATACATGTCTGTGTGCCACAGTTAGTCTATTTTCAGCTGTCTGTTTTAAATAGTCTTCTATCTGTACTTTTTTCTGTCAGCTCTTATTTATCTCAGCCCCTCACAGCACTTCCATTTTATTTATACTAAACAGAGCAGCAGAAAGTTACTGTATCGTACATCATTACCATCTTTATTCATACAATATCTTATGCAGCTTCGCTCTCACCTCTAGGCCCCTCAAGCCCGTTAGTAGAGTCTTGCTGAAGTGAAATAGCTTGCTTATGTTAATGGAGCAAAGAGACACACTGCCAGGTAATTGTGATGCAGCAGAGCTACTTCGTGGCATCATTTAGAACCACTGCGGGGGACAAATGTTACTCATTGAGTGTTTTGTTTGCAGAGGACTCACTTTGCCCCAGCAACTCATTTACCCAGTGGCAGTCAAATTAGGTTGTCTTAACCATACTACTAATTTACTTTACAAATCGTTTTGCTGCATTACTTCTGTCTTTGTAGTCTTTTTGCAATCAGTTTTGTATTTTGTAGAACATGTTACCTCTATCTATCTATCTATCTATTGGGTGTAACAATACATGTATTTGTATTGAGCTGTAGAGTATGAGGCTTTTGGGTCAGTACGCATCACATTACAAACCAAATGATACATTGAACTATCCTTTTACATTAGGAATTACATTTGGAAAATAAAATATACAGCTGAAATCTGAAATTCTCAGTTTCAAGGTGTTCAAAGAGGCAGCCTGCACAATGCAACAGGCAACATGCTGACCACTATCAGACCAGAAATACAAGATCTTTCAATAACTTATAGGTCTGGTCTTTGGAGCCACTTTGGTTTGGCAGAATCTAAAGAAAACCCCAATACTTTTAGCCATATAACTGTTTTTTTCAGAGAGCCAAATTAATATTTTAGCCATGTTTTTCTCCTCTCTGGCTTCACATGTTAGGACAGACACAGATAGAATCATTGATTCTAAATTTAAGCTTCTGCCTTTGGACTGATCAATTCCTTCTTCACTGACATTTTAGCTTCTGAAATATTTAATGTTAAATGTCTGTGTAACAAATATTTTAATATTAATAATGGATCACAAGACTACTGCAAGTAGTGGAAAAACCCACAGAAAATTATGACTCGACTCTGCAGTTTTCCTCAGTTCTACAAAACTTTACAGTGGTTTCAGCTCAGTGTTTTGATTTTCTGGTCCACAACTTTACTGTTTCGGTTCAGTGACAGGGCTCTTATGATGCTGTTATGGCCACTCTTTTCAGCTAAAAAGGCCACTGTATGCCTCACACCATACAGCAGACTAACAAAGTTAGCTACTATCTGGTAAACATATATAAGAGAGCATTTCGCAACTATAGAAGCCATATATTCTGTTCTAAATTGGTGGTGGAGACCAAAAACAGAGCTAAAAGGGAGTAAATATCAGACTTGCATACGAGCTTGTTTTCTGCAAAATTACTCAATGCTGGTTTTAAGTGCATCTACTGTATATTCTTCTGCTATCATGTTACCCCTCTATACGTACACACACCTCACTTACATACACTCAAAATGTGTGAAAAGCACTCTATCTTTGTACCTTCTGTGTTTCAGGATTGTTTTCACACTCATAATAACATGAAATTTGAGCCGCATATATTCAATTTGTTGCCAAGGTGACTTGCTTTATCAGTTTGGCCCAGTGAATCATTCATTCGAGCCCTGACGGGACAAAAATGGATTATGGGGTTCGGAATTATGGAAACAGAAATCCTCTTGCTTGAATATGTCCCCACTTGTCAAACGAATGATTGAAAGTCTGTCTAAATTTTCCACCCGGGGTGCTCTGTCAGCATTAGCTGAGGTCTATTTGTCTTGTCTGATGTGTCTGGATGAATCTATGCGGCTGCTGTGCCGAGGCAGCACCGTATTGTCTTATCACAGCTTTATCTGACAGCAGACGCTCTAATAATGGAACTTAGGTTGAGATGTCACAGTTAACTGTTCATCACTGCGGTACAGGATACGACAAATGAGATGGACACAGGCAATACCTGAATAAATGGGAAGGATATCTTATTTTAATCTTCATGTTGTGGTTTTTACACTATTGTGCATCTTGCAATGAATGTGCCAGTCACTTTTACTGTACACAGCGAGAATGGTGACAGACTGTTGAAAATGTAGCTGGACAATTAGTAGCTACTGTCCCTGCAATGTATCTTCATTTGCCACAGTATCTCCAGCACATGTCAGGTTCACTGAACATGGCTCAATGCCCTCATACCTTCCTGCTCGGCGCCAGGAGGGTGAGAGAATGAAGGATGAGGTGGCAATTGCATGTGTCTGTCTGTAGCCTAATGACCCAGAGGAGCTCTCTCTCTCTCTCACACACTGTCTGTCTCCTCACTTTTATGCTCTTTGTCTTTGTCGTTCTCTGGACACCTCGTCTGCCTATTAGCTCTGCAGCTCATCTGCCGCGGGTCTTATCCCAATCTTATTCTTTTACTCACAAGCTCCTCTATGCGTCAGTTCCCTCTGTGGACTTGCCAAGAAAGACACGTTTAACTTCAATGATCATGGGGAAACTGAGCAAAGTTGGCAGTGTGTATTTGCAAGGAAATATTATTTAGAACCTCAGGCAGCCAGGCAGGCTATGTAGGATTTTCTCTTCCTCATCTCACGTCCCAGAGGTTTAAGTGGTATGAGCTACTGAGATTTTCCAACAAAAAGACCTTTTGACCTGCTTTCTGTAAGTTTTGTGAGTTGAGTTTAAATGAGGATTAATGCCTGCTCCGAGGAACTTGTTCAACCTTTTCCCTGAAGGCATCAGGGGAAGTATGAGGATGGCATACATGTAGAAAATAAAAGTGTGATTGGAACGGAGCTGATAGAACTGAATACCTTTCCACATGCTGTCTTTGATCATGAAATATTTTCCTCTTCCTCAAGGATTTCAGTCCTCTCCGAGGCATAAACTGCAAGGCACATATGCATGCTAAATAAAGAAGGCTGGAACTGTACTGATGTATAACTGGATCCCTCACCTCAGCTTTTATCATAATATTTTTTTTCTCTGTCCTTGCAGAGTTGAATCTGCATCGAGGCCTGTGAGCTCAAGCTCCTTCATGAAAGACAAACAAAAAACATGAGTTTTATAATCTCACAGCTTTTACATTGTAGGACATCCTGGCTAAATCAGGGTGCAGAATAATTTCATCCTTCGCAGCCACAAAAGGGAAGCATGGTCAGCTGAAATAACATGTCTGTACCCTGCATCTGGCCTAAACTGTGCGGGTTAATGTATACTGTTTATACCAGTGTTAAAGCTAAAAAAATAAATCAATGTTTAATCTCCAGATCCTGATATTTTACCAATTCTGTGCTGTAAAATAATTTCCATAGACAAGCTAAATATTCCTTTATTTATCTTTCTAACGCCTCCAATTGATGGCCTGTGTTCCTGTAAATGTGTGTGACTTGGTGTAAGCGTGTAATAAAACGTCTACTGAGCTGAGCCAATGTGCTCTGCTCTCGTCAGGATCAAGGGCTTTAGTTTCGCTCTCAGCAGACGCAAAGAAGCACAGTAGCAGTGTGATGTTTCACTGAAGAGAGAAGAAGTACCTCTGGCTCACTTACTGTATATTAGCTTTTCGTATTACATTCCACCTCTTCCCCTGTTTTGCTGAGTGCAAGCCTCGTGTAGAGCTGTGCTCACATCTCGACACGACTCCCCCTCTTCTCTTAGGTGCAATCAAAGCGCAAGCCTTTGATTTAACCATGAATAAAATACAGAAATGTTTTGTGATACATTCAATGGAGTGAGCAGCACCTCTGTCTCGCTTGAATGTTACAGTTCTCTTTCTCTCTCTCTTTTTTTTTTTTATTTAAAGAATGCGTGTCAGGCAGAGAGCTGGCAGACAGAGAAGAAGCTGGCTCTGTCTCAGCACTCATATTAGTCACAGTCACCAATATTATTCATTCACTATCTTAGTCACTTATGTCATACTTTCATATCTTTATCACCTGAGTGATTGGAGGTCTGATATGCTCACGTGCTCTTAGCATGATAATTACATTCTGTACATGACAAAGCACCACCTTTACATGAAACATGGCTTCTGCAGGAGTTGCTGCCTCTCACAGTTTGTTGGGATATATAGAGGAGCTGTGCGCATTCTGTCAGGGCAGTCACACCACACCGGGTCTCTGTTCAGCAGCATGTTGCTGTAGTGATGTTATTACAGTTTTGGATGATTCACATGAGAGGGCAGGCAGGCAGACAACACATTTTTTTTTTCTCGGCTCTTCAGCAAATGAGAAATGTCACCCACAGCTGCAGCTGGGGCAGGCTTGAGGGGGTACATATTCAAAGAGCTATGACTATTTGTTCCACTGGTGTAATGTAGTTGGCGGTATACACTGGAGGATAGAGGAATACATGCCAGGATGGGTGGGCGGTAAAGGAATACTTTGGGAGAACAGAGGGGTGAGGAAGATAAAAACCTCTGAGCAAGACTCATTTAAGGGACTGGAGGTAAGGCTGGGTGGAAATGATAATGACAATTTTCCTGATAGAAATATAACAAATGTTCTATAATTACACCATCCATACAGCAAGAAAGGGGGTGCTTATGTAGCTTGGGGTGCTTTCACACCTGCCCTGTTTGGTCTAGTTCATTCAAACTCAAGTTTGTTTGCCACCTAAGTGCGATCCGTTTGGGCAGGTGTGAACACAGCAATTGCAGTCAGGTGCGCACCAAAACAACTGGACTGAGACCTTCTTGAAGAGGTGGTCTCGGTCCGGTTACAGTTGAGCTCTGGTGCAGTTAATTTGTGGTGAGAACGTGTTCCGACCTCGATCCGAACCAACTGCAGTCGCATTACGCATTGTTTGGGTTAAACATGAGCATGTTACAGTCCTGAAGGATTATTAATGTGCGCCTCCTCCTTTACTGCCTTATTTTGTGCAAGTTTTCTAGTTGTTTTTAAACTGTATGGTTTGCCTAAAATGAACGATGACAGCAATATAGTACACGATGACCAGCGCTAAAATCTACCTGCATCATCCCTCCATTGTGACATTAGAAAGTGTCACATTTATCTTCCAAGTGTACTCTTCTTCAACGTTTTGTTTACTTCCTGGATTTTTCCCGCATGGAAATTCTGACCAATCAAGAGCAGCTTTCTCATGCAAGGAATTTGATCTGGTCCATTTGTAAATGCTGCCATGAGAACACGAACCAACTCTAGGCAATTATGCAACTTTGTGACAAAATTAGTTCCTGATTCAGACCAAAGCAAGACAACTCTAGGTCTGAAAGCACCCTGAAACGCTAGTTGCCCCTTGCCATTAAAGAGAGAAGGAGTAGGGGAAGAGAAACTCGCAATCAAGGCTTACTGTGACATAATGCAATAGCTTGGCGACTGAGCTAATGAATTTGCCACATAACGTTAGCAACAGTAGCTGTAGGCCTACTGGTAATGTCAGTTAACTTATCTGATACGTTACATCGGCTAACATTACTCAGAAGCAAAAATCTGCTTTAAACTTCAAAGAAATAATGATTTTTATGATTAATTGATAGCGTAATCATCGATATGAGCTTCTAGTTTTTATCCTGATCATTTTTGGCCCTAGCTGCAAGTATGAGTTCGATCTTGAGAATATCTGTTTCTGACACGCTGCTCTCTGCTCTGACATTGTGACATCCACCCTAAGGAAATTAATGTGTGTGCGCTGTGTATGCGCATGCTGCTCTTTGTGTATCACAACATTGTGTCTGGGATTGAGATGTGCAAATAGAAAATCATCAGTTCCACTCAAGCACCCAGAGAGGTGCAACAGTGTTTTCATTTTCAACCTCGAACTTTCTGTTAGATTGAACCTTAGTCTTTTCATAACTCGGTGTCAGATGTGTCATACAGATTTCAGCCCTCAAAATACTGTCAGACATCCTGACTTTTGATGACTTTTCTCACAGCAGAACAGCAGTGTCACTTCTGTTTGTGTCTAGTTAATAATAACTGAGTAATTTCACAGTGCATACCAGATTCATATCTCATTCTGTGTCATTATTTTTATTTACTTGTCTTGCTTAACCAAAGGACAAACTTTACAGTGTCAAATCAATCTTCAAATTAACTGCTGTTCTGGCTCCGAAAGATGCCTCAAATAAAGATAAAGGGATGTGGGAATAAAGTTTATGGCAGCATGTTTGAGGAGAGTTATTGCTTGTGGAGACCGTGTTCTCCTATGAGAAACTGAAAGCACTGAGAGTGAAACACAGTCGCCAAATATGTCAACAATCAGTGTGGTTTAGACTCCAACCATTAGGGCCAAGATTGGCTCTGATTTTCTTCTGTTTCGTCAAGTCGTGTTTGAAATTATTACATTTTTCTTTTGTTATTTGACTCATGTATGTATATGTTGTCTATATATGTTCTATACAGCAGGTGTGGATTCAAGTCACAACTTGGACTCGAGTCATACTTAGGTCACAAACTTGATTGCTGTAGACTTGACATGACAAAATTAAAGAAGACGTACAACTGGACTTGAACTTGAACACCAGTGACTCATCACTTCACTTGGACTTGAGCTCTTTGACTTGAGAATACTTGATATCTTCCCCCCAGACCCAAAGATTAAAAAGTATGTTTTTTCAAAAATGAGCATCAAGTCATTTCATGTCCCATCATTTCCTGAATTAACATTAACTCTATTCATTCCCAGTATGTCGATGAACTACTTTGTTTGAGCCAATCTGACAGTATCCAATCAAGTTGCAGGAGAGAGCCAGGAAGAACCCAAATTGGTAACACTTTACTTGAAGGTATCTACATAAGAGTGACATTAAGTCATTATGACATTAAGTGTCATTTGGTTTTTGTAAACAAATTTAATGTCAACTTGTCATGACAAAGGCAACTTCTGGTAATGTCACTTTAATTAATGTCAAGTTGTCATAATCAAGACAACCCAAACAATGTCAACTTGTCATTACAAAAAATGAATGACACTTAATGACAGCAGTCATAAACGTTCATGACATGTACATAATGTTTATGACAAGTTCATGACAGTGTCATGTCATAGTTATGACAGTGTCACCCTTATGTAGATACCTTCAAGTAAAGTGTTACCCTAATATTACATTACTGAATACCAGCTTGAAAATGACATAAGTGTTAATTTCATTGGCATACAAAAACTACACAGTGTTAATCAAAAAACAAATCCTGTTGGTCAGAATTTACAGATTCAACAACTTCCAACAAACTTTTTTTTTTCTTAAACAAATTAGAGAACAACATTTTTAAAGCATTAATGATGTTTGTAAAGTTTACATATTATTACTCTGTTATTAAAATTGCATTACATTTGATGAAGAGTGCATTATGACTGGTTTAGGACTCGAAATTTAAAGTTTAGGATTTGGGACTTACGCATATTGACCTAGGAATTGACGCGGCTTGCCTGTCTTGACTTTAGACTTGAGTGCAAAGACTTGAGACTTAATTGTGACTTGCAAAACAATGACTTGGTTCCACCTCTGGTATACAGTAACAATTTTTACTTTGTTATTTAAGTGTTATGTAGTTCTAATCAGGATTAAGGTCATTACATGCTGCAGTGGTTTGGTTAAAACTAGATTTATATTGGTTTTGGCTTTGATCAAAAGTCTGCCAGAGACACTATCAATACAGTTAGATCTGAAGATGCATAAACTGATAGGAAATCACACACACAAAAAAACAACCAAATCAAATTAAGGGTTTATCTTTCATCAGGATTGTTTAATTGTTTCAAAACTTCTTCAAGCAGAAATGCATTTGATGGTTTTAGCTTTTCATGTGTGAGAATTTTATGTTTTTCCTTGTCATATAATCGTAAACTGAATATCTTTGGGTTTTGGACTGATGGTCGGATAAATCAAGAAATTTGAAAATGTCACCTTGGGCTCTGGGAAAGAATACTTTTCACTACACTTTGACATTTTATAGACCAATAAAAAAGAGAATGAACTGATAAATCAGGAAAATTATATTAAGCTAATAAACAATCATTAGTTGCAGTCCTAGTGACAGTTTGATGTTTGATGCTCATGCTTTTTTTGTATCACTGCTTTAGCCTTTTTAAGTGTAAAGAATGTCAGTATCAAAGCATATGGCTCACTAACATACTGAGCAAGAATTCAGTTGTGTCATTGGTCCTAAATGGTGGGAACCATACTCTCAGTTTCAGAAAGTCAGCTGTTTGTGTGATCAGTGTTTCACCTAACACCACTAGAATACAATAAAGACACCTGGAATTACCACTTCAGCGCTGAATCAATGAAGGAAGATTTGCTGGAGCTGGAGGAGATGAAAGCCCTACAGGTGTGCCTAACAGATGTTGTCCAACATCAGTGCTGGAGGTGAAGGGACCTCTATCTCACTCTCTAGCCAGAGGAGTGGTGTGCTAATGTTAGTAGTATTGGTGATATTGGAAGGTGAATACGAGCCCCTCATAAGGTCTTACAGGCTCTTGTGAACACACCATCTCATCCTGAGGTGAATTGGATGAGGCGCAGAGTACAGATCTCGTAAGTCCCCTCTAGGAGTCATGGCTCTCTCTGCAAGGGCACTTGTAATAGGTGCCTTACACATGGGACAGCAGCCATAAAACAGTCTCATATTCCTTTTCATGAGGAAGAAGGGATTGTGTAGACTTAAATGAGGAATGTGGCTCTCATACTGTACTTGTGAATGCAAATAAACACTAGAGGCATGAATGACATGGTTTAACATGAGTAAAGCAGTGTAAAACATTCAAAAAACCATAAGGTAGTTACTTGCTAATCTTGCCAACCTCTTATTGTTAGCCGGGCAGAGTGCATGTCCCTATGCTTTGTTGCTGAATACAAGAGTGAAGACAATTAAATCCATGTTTTCTGTGGAAGTGATCCTGTTCAAGCTTGCTTCCATTTGGAGATGGCAGCAATGTGTTTGAACAGTGAGAAGACTTGGCCGATCAATCTCACGTTCCCCGTCCAATGGACTAGACTACCATCGATCATCATTTAGACGTTACATCTCATTCCCAGCAAGATGCTAGTTGCCATCTCGTAACATTTTCCTGTGGAAATTTGCATGTCTGGCTGGATTCACCTGTTTGTGTGCGTCTGTGTGTTTGTGAGAAAGAGGGAGGGAGAGAGAATGAGCTTATGTGTATGCAAAAGAACGAGATGGGATGTGTCTGCCTGAGCCAGCCAACCAGCTTGATGCGGTGCTGTTGCTGAAGCCTGGCCAGACAGATGGCATCCATTTGATCAGGGAGATGCTGTAATGGTGGGCCAGGAGTGGCTAAGAGAGGCTGTTATTGGGTCTTCATGAGCAGGCGATACTTCCAGTCTGCCAGCCAGTGACAACTTTAACCTTTTTAAAAGCTTACCTTCTTTTCCCCTACTGCTCCACTCATTTGTTGGCTGATGTGCAAGATCGTTATCAGGACTGTCTCAGAGTTCACAGTGTGTATATTCATCAGTGTTTGCATGTGGACATGCCTGTGTGTCTGTCCACCTTTCAAAGGTAATGCTAGTGTTTTTTTTAACCCTGATAATATCCACAAGACCTCTGTGGGACCAAAATCAATTATTAATTTAAACTAATGTATCTATGTAGCCGCATCCTGATGTTACTTATGGCTTCATGCCATTATCTACAGTATATTAAATTTTAGCATCAGGATGCTGGTATGCTCATAATGAGTTGAAAAACATGATAATAAAAATAAAAAATAATAGTATAATAAAATTAATCTGATATAGCACCAGCAGCTTTCTGGATTATTTGAAGGTGGTTCAGAGAAGATTTGTTCAGGCAAGTAAAGAGAGAGTTACAGTAGCCCAGTTGGGAGGACACAAAAGCATGGTTAATCATCCCTAGCTCAGGGTGAGACACCACAGACCTGAGCTTTGCAATATTTCTTCGCTGAACAACACAAGTACTTGTCAGTGATTTAACATGATGATCAAAATGCATGGCCTGATCAAAAATAACACCAAGGTTCCTGAAATTTGATTGTATAGCTGACGAAAGGGACCCAATACGCAGGCAACCGTAAAGCTATCTGAAGCAATTATTGGAACCTCCGTCTTGTCTATGTTTAATTGTAAGTAGTTGTTTGTCATCCAGTCCTTGATGGCAATCAAACAGTTGTGAAGAGCAAGAAGTTTGTCAGTGCTAACAGGCCTACACAAGACATACAGTTGAATGTCATCAGCATAACAGTGATATGACTCGTGAACTGGCTAATAATTTGACCTGGTGGAAGCATGTATAAAGCAAATAATATAGGACCTAAGACAGAGCTCTGAGGTACACCAGAGGAAAAAGCAGCAGTATCAGACCTGAAAGGACCTGAGACACAGAGAATGTCTACGTTAATTGTTTACCATGGTCACCAACTTAGTTTAGCATCTTTGTCCCATACTTTATAAAGATGGACAACATGACAGCTCCCCAAAAGTGAAGCCAAAACAGTTTAATTGCCCCCTGGTGGCTGGCAGCAGTACAGGTCATAAGCCTCCCCCTCCATGTAAGTAGATGGGACATGGGCCAAACCAAAAACTCAAAGTACACGTCAAATAAATTTTTCCCAAACAAAGTTTCTGTCATTTTAGGTAGCTCTTGATCTTTGCTAAACTCTTCACTAAAAATCAAATATATCAACCTTGTGGTGGCGCTAGATGAAAGGTCAGAGGATCACCACAATCAGTAGGTTTTATCCTTTGGAGACAGTGAATGTCTGCTAAGATTTTCAGGGCAATCCATCTGATAATTTTCAAGATATTTATGTCTGAAACAAAGTGATAGATAGATAGAAAATCAGACATTCCTCAGAGTCACACCCCTAGCATGGCTAAAAAGAATTGAGAGCGCATAAAATAGTGATACTTTTGGATCGGGTGGTCACCACAAAGAGTCTGACCTGTGTATACTATTGCGAAACATCTCTGTGACTGCATTTGTGATTTCTGGAGAGTAGCTCCATGTTGGCTGGATGGTATTTAACTACTCTAAGATGTGGTTTTGTGGCTTATACTGGTGAGATGAATAAACTATGCTGGCCAGTTCTCACTGTAATAAAGACATGGCTCTCTCAGATTTCACAGTATGATCTTTTATATGTTCTTAATAGTTTTTAGATAAGTTGTATGTCATGGTGGGCTATATAGACTGTGGCTGTACAGACAATACATACTAGTAAGTGTATTTCACTTTGTTTTGGTATTTTTTAATGGAATTGGTCAATGTAATATAAAGATAAAACAACACCAGGCTTATCCTTTAAATATGGGAATGTGCTATGTGATACAGTGGGGAGCTTATGCTGGATTCCTAACCTATTTGTAGGATCTGTAGGCAGATTAAAGTGAACAATTAATTTCTCTGTAAAAGTGAGATATTATCCACAGTGTTGTTTGGTAACGTCACCCAAACAAGCTTGTTTTCGCTATTTTCCAGCAGCACCACTTATACAGATGGCTTCTTTTAAAGATGTTAGATTTTAATGGGAATAGCTTTGTGCTGCGTTGTCACAGTAGTTTATTTAATCCATCACAGAACATATGCTAAGTACACAGAGTATTAATTTTCCTTGTACACACATTTGATATTAGATGAAAGGCATTAAGCGCAGTGTGTTTAATTTCTCTATTACACTGTGATTGTCTCCCCTTTCTTTTCTCCCTGTTACTTGTCACGGGGCGGACACATTTTTAGGATCACATTCGGCCCTTATCTCGTCACACTTATAAATCCATTTTTAAAAGGTTAGACATTAATGGCGAGGATCCCCTCCTTCCTCCTCCTCTTCTCCCTCCCACTTCTCAGATATGAGATTACACATTTCACCCTGAGCAACAGACAGAAACTAATCCCCAGTCCATGGGAGATATTAGGCCTATGCTCGCCGTGTGGCTGACAGCTCTGCCGGGCCAAATTTTGATATTGGGCATTTAACAGGCCACTGTAAAAAAAAAAAAAAAACAGCTTCAGTCAGGCACTAAACCACACACAGATGCGCATGCACCCACGCACACTCCCACACACTCGCTTTTGCAGCATCTGTGTGCTTAAATGAAGACAGAAAATACTCATGGTTGAACTTACACACACACACACACACACACACACAGACCCAAATCACATGTTTCATCCTTGTGTTGATGAAAAACTATGCAGCTTGATTTTGAGTATAGTCAATGTTAAATAGCAAGATAAGCATTGGGCCTATCAGAGTAAGTGTGATAAGTATCCCATTAAGTGCCCTATTGCTTCCACTTTCTCTCTGAATCAGTGGATCCTAAGTGGAGAAATTAATATTTAATGCCTCTGGTAGAGTGCTACACACACTTCCTGGGTGACTACATCCAACTCACAGTAGGTTTGACAGCATCAAACCAACCTTTTGACTCACCTTTCCCAGCAGTTGTCTCATCTAAACCTTGAAATGCCTTTATAACCAACATTTCTTAGCACTGCCCCCTTTTCACATTTATCTTTTTTTTTTTTTTTTGTCAATTCGCACAAACATGACTACATATATATTCACACTGACATGTCCATGTATTCTTCATTTATCTTATGGGTGTGGTGCTAAACGTGCAGTTTTGTGACATGGACTGGTTAAGCTTGTTGACAAATGTGGTAATGTTCTGAAGCAAACACACAAGTGGCTGCTGTTAATAGCACTATAATCAGCAACACAGTTTGAGATGTAATGACTAAAAGAAGGGTCACGCTGATGACCATGTTACCGATGAACCAGAGGAGAATGGAAACTGTTTCCAAACAGGAAGTCATTCTAGTTGTTTTTAATTAAGACATATTCATCAGACTGTGGAGAAAACCACATTAACTGTTGGCAGTTTCTCCAATGGCTGCTGTACTTTATAGCACTAACAATGGCAGCAGTGTCAAACACACCCTCAGTATTTAAATATGAGTAATTAGCGTTCGCTCTGTTTGTAAATGAGAGACAGACTGGACCGCAGTTTTAAGAGCCAGGGGTAATTGACACAGCATTTATCATGCATGTCTAATTCATTAGCATCTAGTGCTTTATGAGGGTATTATAAATTTCAAATCTGAAATTTAACATAAGATCTTAGCCTTGTTAACAAAATGCCATCATATGATTCAAGTCTGAACAACAATGTGTGTGGTTTGAACAGATCAATACAAGGTGTTAATACATAGCAGGCCTTTATGTCGGCTCAGAAGTGCCTCACAAGTGCTTGCATGACACTACTTGTAAACACAGGTGTAGATTTCAGGGGGGATGTAAGGCAAATATTCCCTTCAATATTTAGAACGTGTGAATTTGTCTCCCCTAATAAAAACATGAAAGTGGCAGAGGGCTTTTATTTGACAACATTAAAGTCATTTACACCATAAATTGATACAGAAAAGGCAAAAATTGATGCAAAAATTCCACAGAATGCAGGAAATTAAGTGCTTGATGCTCATTTTTTTTCTGCCCCTCTGATGTTCAAACAAAGCCTTTGCCCTTACATGTGCTTATGTGGGTTTTTAGCAAACCATGCAGCGGTCTGACATTGAATTATTTAAATATTTCAAAATTTTTTAGCCATGTTTTCAGTTTTACTCAGAAGCAAACAACTCTTTGACATGAAACAGGCCTCAAAAAAAGGAACAGAAAAGATGGGAAATGGAAGCAAGCGTTTATTTTTTTCCTCTCACTATCTGTTACCCTTTTCACTCGCTATAGCAGCATGTAAAACGTACATTTCAAAGTACCAAGCTCCTCATCGTTCCTGAGCTTAGATTAAAAGCTGTTTGCTGGTTGTACAAGATCATATTAACGACACAACTTGAGTTTTGTGGTCTGAGGACGTTTCTTTGAGACCCCGTCAGTCAGTAACACATTGATGAGATTAAAGTGTCTTATGTCTCTTTAACAGCATGCTCACCGCTCAGCCCTGTGTACTGCATACATAGATGCCAGTTGATAGACAGCCAATTTTCTATTGTGCTTGTGTTGTAAATACAGCCTTGAGCTCTGGACGACATTAATGAGTTACTGTATGTGTGTTTAAAACACGAGCCGACACCGAGCCAACGCTATTCGCACAATTGCAGAAGTGTGTTGGCAGTGGGGGGGCTGTCAGCTTGTGTGCTTGGACCCTCCGTTCACACCGGTCCTCTGGTCTAAATCCAATTCATCAGCCCTTAATGGACTGCACAAATTGTCTCTCCAGGATCTTAACTCAAGGAGTGGACGGACTAAGCAGGAATAGAGTGGGAACATATGGCGCATAGTGTTGAGCACAGCATAAAGGCAGGGGTCGGCAGAATTAGTCATGACATGTAAAGACATCAAGGTTTTTGCAACCATACATCAATTAGAAATTTGTGATTTATTTCCCCCCAAGAAGACGAGAATTCCAGGCCATCCAGAAGAATTATTGGCTTAACAGTCACTCAGGACAAAGTCTTTAATTCACACTGAGCAACAAATGTCAGCGTCAATTAGTTTCCCAAACTGAAATTTCTCTTAGGAGCTGAAAGTCACGAGAACGGCGTGTCTGCATTGTGCCGCGCATTTGAACTCATGCAATTGTCACGCTTTCCATTGCAATCACAGTTTGGAAGAGCGGAACCAATATGTGTGTGTAACAGCGGTTGTGGGGCTGAATGTCACTGCTCACATTTCCAGCGAACATGCACCTGCAACTAAAATTACAGATGGCACGTTTCACTGGCAATGAGCGCCTGTCGCAGAGCAATGTTCAGTGGCCGGTGGATTCAGCTGTGAGCGGTGCGGTGGAGATCTGAGAGCTATCCTTTCTCCTAAAAAATCCATTTGCTCCCTCCATTTCCCCACATTTGAACATGATCACACAGCTCACAGGGCTCAACAGCAGCAACAACAACACTAGTAAATTGTCACTCATTTACTCAGGGGCAGCAACACTTACTGGGCACTCTGTTCAACTCCATCAGGCCTTTGATCCCATTTGTGACTGGCGTGTGTTTATGTATGTGTGTTTGAGGGTAATACGCACCAACAAATAAATAGTATTTCTCGGTAAGATTCGGGGATTCTGCTGAAAAGGAGCATAAGATCACAGCTTTTCAAATAGGAGCATTTACTGTCGAAGTTTCACTGCAAACACACCTTTAACTCTTTCGCCCCCACAATGTTTTCTTTTTGTTTCTCAGCCTGGTTTTCCTGCCCTCTCTCCAGCTGTCAAATTACCACCCTTCTGACTTGTTTCACTACAACTGATTACTTAGTACAATTTGGGAAGAAGAGTAACACAGGTGTTAGACTGTCTTGCCTTATCTCTTTTTACTTCCCTCCCTGTGTTTTAAATGGAAAGGAGAGTGGGAGAGAATGAACCCATCTGCACCAAAATGACTCATCAGTCCTTTTCTAAGGTTGATAACACCCCTAACAATCCAGGAGCACAAACAGTCCCCCCAGCTACTACTGCTACAACATCACCTGTTGTCAGAAAACATGCCGCAAAATCCAGACTGCACCTGCCAACACAGAAGCTCAGCAAGGAAGCTTTTCTTTTTCTTTTTTTTTCTTTCTTTTTTTTTTTGAGAAAACATCTCAGCTGTTATTGGAAAATGTGAAAATGAATTCTTGGATAATCTATTATCCCGACCCTATTATTAGGCCTAATCACAGTTTTGTATTGTTCTGATCCTTTTCCAGTGACTGTGTTATGAGAATCAGTTTAGGATCAGTGAGTTTATCACTGGAAGTGGTGGAGCTTTCCCTTCTTTGAATGAGGGACTCCTCCTTACCTTTTCCCTGCACTCTTGCCTGCGGCTCCCCTGACCTTACTTCACGCTCCGCTTGGCAGGAACACTTAGAGACTTCTCTCCATCCATTGCTGTTTTCTCTCACCTCTCCCACACCTCCGCTTTCTCTCCCCAGCCCCGGCATAACTGAGGAGATCGACTCTCCATGATTTTTTAATATCGCCCACATCTTGGGCCTCCGTGGCTGAGGTGAGCCGTGTTTTTTGTGTGATCAGTGTTTTCCAGACTCTACATCTGGTTTTAATCAGGATATCATCTCCCCACTTGGGTCTCCTGAGACAAACATGTCCTGTCCTTTTCACTTTCCCTCCATCACCTTTTGCCTTGCACTTTTCCCTCCACCTTTTGCTTTCCCCTGAAGTGTGAGCATGTTATTTAAGTCTTCGCTGTGAGAGGACTCCCCAGGTAAAGGGTAGAGAAAAGGTGTACGGTGTGAAACGACAGAGAGGTTCCATTCGGAGGTCAGTTACGTGATGGAGGGTAAAGCCGGGGTAATGCACATCGATCGAGCTGGGCAAAGTCTTTACTGAAATATAAATCATCACTAAAATCACATCCTCTGTTTTATTTTAACCCTGTGTTTTTTTTTGCCACTATCATCCACCTTGAATGAGAGTTTGACACCTGTGAACAAAGGCATATAGCTCAGGATGCTAAAGTAAAAGACGTGTGAGATTTTAGTTTATGTTCACACTCTGCTGTATAACACCTCACATAGAGGTGCAAGGCTGTCATAATAGCTCTGTGCCAACAACTCAGAAAGCAAACTTTTTTCAAAGTTATAGGTGTCGCATGACAAGTTAAAACTTCTTTGTAGATTCAGTTTTTCTTCTATTTTCCTGCAAAGATTTTTTCGTGGATTCACTTTGAGGTAAATATTGTCATTTGTGGGATTAGAGTGGCAAGTCGTGTACAGTGCAGTCTATCAGAGGCTTTTTACCTCTCCGGGTCTCTTAGCGCTCTGGTGTGGGTTGGATCAAAAGCCCTCATCAGATCAGAGGGATGCCAGAGCAGGCCTGAACCCACACCGCAAAGGTCACGGTTCACTCCATTATTCATCAGGCTCCCATGCTAAAGCCGCCGAGTGTTAAGAAAGAAAAGAGAAGGCGAGGGAGCGATCGAGAGATTGATTTAGAGAGGCGTACCCCTTTCTATACCTGTCCTCCCACAGAGACCCCTGCCAAAAAGTCCTCCTTAGCTATTCCAAAAGCCCCAGCTCTCCTGTGGATAAGGAACAAAGGGTGAAAGCAAAATGCATGAGGGAGTAGCAGAAAGGGAGAGGTAGCAGAGAGAGAGCACCTCCTTCTTGTGTGGCCTGAACCGCCACCTCAAACACCACATCACTTGATTTAGCTACCTCTCCTGTCTCTCAGCACCTCTCTGAGGTCGGAGACCAAAACAGAAAGATGTCCTTTATCTCTACAAATATGACGCCTGCAATGTCACCTTGATGTCCACGGCTCCCGGCTCCACTTTGCTCCAAGACTCTCGACCACTGGCCAAGATGAGTGGAGTTGCCAAGAACAGAGAGAATATTCATTGGGTAGGCTCCCCTGAAATGTTCCAGCCTCTCCCCATCACCAACAGCAGCAGCACCACCACCACCACGAAAATATCACTGTGTCATCTAAGCCTTTTCTTAACCTGTTATATGTTCTCTAAAGGATAGAAAAGAGCTGAAAACACAAAGCCTGAGATGGGGGTGACAAAAAAACCCCAACACATTCACACTTTTCCTGTGAAATCTAAATACGTCTGGGGCCCTTGTTGTACATTCTGTTCAGCTATTGTATTCCCTGCGGAGAATATATGCTGTAGCTGTTCCAGGTTGTTTTATTTTATTCTCCTATGCGGTGCCATGGGCTTAGCATTGGCCGTCAGCAAAGCTCTATCTAAACAGTGACCCGCGCTATGCAGCCTCTCTAGAAATCCCAGTGTCCTCGCCACCCTGGGGGATGTTTCAGGAAAGGAGCACAAGAGGTGAGATCTATAACTGAACACGTATCGCTTTCCTCTCCTCATCCGCCCCCGCTATCTCCCCTATCCCGTCGACACACACCCGTGCACGTCACCTCTGCAGAACAATGAGAGGATTCTGTGATCCCCTGTTGTGCAAAAAAAAAAGCTAACTCCCCCCAACTCAACTTTTTTTTTTTTATAATAGCAGCATACAGTATCAGCAGAATTACTGCGGCTCGGCTTCAACGCTGCAGCAGCCTTGCTAGAGTGTGTCAAGCCCAGAGGGGTTTATGGCTTTGATCTAACGCACAATACCCAGTGTGTGAGGTGGAAAAGTGTGCGTACGCAAATGAGCGCACGGCTCACCCACAAATGCTCGTACAAACACACACACATCTCCACAGACACACACACGCACACACACACATCCCCTTTGATATAGTTCCAGGCTTTTAGTGGGTGATTAGGAGAGGCGACCCAGCTAAGGTCTGGAGTGATAGGAGGAAGCAGGAGCCTGCTGCTCTTTAGTTAGAGGAAACCAATACTCTGTCTGTAGATAGAGGAGTAATTATGCTCAAGGGTTGAGGGGAGAGAGGAGTGAGCATTTTAGAGTACTAGCCAATGAGGGGAGGAGGCTCAGGGTGAGGGTGAGGAATACTGTGCTGGGGGGTTGATTTCAGATTTCCCACTGTGTCACCCCCACAGACAGCAATTAAAATTTCTCCAGAGGGTTTTCTGTGTGTGTGTGTGTGTATGTGTGTTTGTTGTGTGTGTATGTGTGTGTGTGTGTGTGAGAGAGAGAGAGGCTAAGCATATGTGTTTTTACATTATGGTGCAGGGTGCGGTTGTGCATGAATCCATTCAATGCTGCATAAATGCAGTGGAGGCTGCTGCCGCGGTGCATGCACAGATGTGTGTGTGTGAGAGAGTGCACACGCCTGTTTACTGAATCCACTCCCAACACTTGTTGGTGGTCTAAGGGCTATGAAATATTAATGCGCCCTCTCTCTTAATGATTCATAAATTGTATTCCGATACTCGCCATTCTGCTTCTCGTCGCTACTTTCCACTCCTTATAATTGGACCGTTGGCTTGGTTTAAAAAAAAAAGAAAAAAAGTGCAGTGTGTGGAGCATGAGATGAAAATCAAGTTTTCCTCCCTCCTCACACATTTCAGCAAGCCGCATGCAAGTGCTGAGGGATCATAATGTCAGTAAATAGTATTCATGAACAAATGCTCTCCCTGGGAATGTGTTCTTAGCATTCACACCGACACTGAACCGCGCTGTGTATTTGGCCGGGAAAACCGCCGCAGACTGCCAGTGACACCTTACAAAATATCAGCTTTAGCAGACAGGAAACGAGGGAATGCTTTATTTACTGTAATAAACCCTCCATTATCAGGGGAAAGTTCAGATATTTTTTTCTTGCTCTCTCTCTCTCTCCTCACATTAAGATATGACGGGGCCTCACTCTAATGTGTGCTAATCTAAAAGAAACAGATTCACATTATGTTTGCTTTATTTATTTATTACCCGGCATCGATCGGAGCCACGGAATCACCACTTAGGACTAAATGAAAAGAAAATAAGCTTCTCACTCTATAGCTTTTTTATCTGCTGTTTCTCTCGGTCCCTTAGCCCTCACGTTGCTCTCTTTGTGATTCAATAACACTTTATGAGATGGCAACATTAATATTTGGACAGGAGATCTCCAGTGGGAGGAGATTGGCTGCTTTAGATGCTTTTTCTCACCACCTTACACTGTCTTTCAGCTCTCTCATACACACAGCTAAACACACACACACAGGCATAACTGGCTCATCTGCAAGACCAGCTGGGTGTCTGCTTACAATAATAGGTGAAGTAATAAACCGTAGAGCTCCACTTATTTGCCTGTCTCCGTGTAACTCGTTGAGCTGATTGGCTTTAGATGGTGACGTGTCTACACTCAGCGAGAGCATACATTTGTGCTTTAGATGAGCTTTACCGTAATCTCCCTCATTACACACACACATGTAATGAGGGGTAAGCTGCTAAGGCTTGTGTAGCAGGTGGGTTGCCATTCATGTCGAAGTAGAAGAATCAAACAAACATGAATTCAGCATGAAAAAGAACACACATGACTGCAGACCTCCTTGTGGATAAGATGCAAGGACATATACAAAGTCTGCCACGTGTATGTTCAGTCACGCTCACCTTCGTTCAAGGATTCATCAGGAATTATCAGTCCTGTTGTAATTCCCTCCTATATCGCTCTCATGAATAGAAAATGTACTGAATATTGCTGATCATCAATCATTTACACACTAGAATGATCCTATCATCCATATCTCTAATACGTAGAAGACACTTCAGAGTGAGTTGCATCTTATTGTGATTTCTGAAAAAAGGAAAGCAACTGAACAATCAGCCCAAAGATTTAGCAAGAAGCACTCAATAAACCAGGGCCAAGTGGCTCCTCAATCACCCCCCGAGCCCTACTGACTACGGCAAAGGTCAGTTCCTCTGAGAATCCATCAGAACAACCGACCCTAAGATATCTTGGCCAGTGACAGGAGCCTCTTTGTTTTCCTCTGCCTGAACCCATGCTGACCAATGACCAATGAAGATTGATTCAGGATATTATGGGTATAACAACTTCCAGGAGCTAATAAAGCTGGTGCTGTTGTACAGAAAGACAAAGACGAAATGAGATGCTGGTAGGAAAAACAAGCCCAGTGGCCAGAAGAACATGTTGGCATTGTACATTTCTCCAAACCTAGGATACATTTGTATGTTTCATAGGTATCATATCGACTTTTCTAAAATAACATAGTTCTGATTACATGTACATGAGCTTTGTCTTCGGGAAGTGGAGGGGATGGTGGATGGTGTGACATCTAGGCGAGAGGGCTGCCAAGCAAAAGACCTCTGTTTGAGACTAACAAAAAAAAAAAAAAAAGTTATTTTTGAGCAAGACATCTGCAGCATTTCCAGTGGCGACTGTGCCACCACGACTGTGTGTTTCTTAGTGAGACATTTGAATTATTCTTTTTTAGCCGTGATTGTGCCACCAAAACTGTGTTCAGTCAGGACCATTTTAGTCAAAGAAAACTTGATTTACATTTGCAGTATTATATTTGGCGGTATGGCTCTGTTCTGGGGCCTCTCCGCATTTCCTCGGGCCTATGCAGAACGCCTCTTCCACGCACCTATGTGGAAAGCATAAGGTGGAGAGAGCACACCTCCCTGCCCTTCCACGTTCAAATAAGGAAAGCCTGACGCAGAGAGAGCAAACCCCACTGCCCTTCCATGCGCATACATGGAAAGCCTAAGGCAGGGAGAGCAGCAGCAAAGACCTCCCAGGAACAGAACAGAACAGAGCAACATCAATGACAAACAGAGATGACACTGATAAGTCAGACGCAACATGAAAAGGAGGAGCTTGGGTGGAGGCTGGTTGCAAAGCAGCTTGCAGAGGAAGCAGCAACAGTAGGCAGGCCAGAGCCAATTGGTTGCATAGAAAGGAATCATGTGATCTATCAGCTGACTCCCTTCCATCAATAAGCTCCTCCATCAGTTGTTTGGCTGTTTGAGATCAGCTGATGTAGCCGGGATGTGAGCTGAGCTTGACATCGTATCCCGCCTGAACTAACGCTACACTCAATTTTTTTGGTAGGACATCAGCAGCATTTCCAGCTGTGATTGTGCCACCAAAACCAGGTGTTTTAAGTAGACACATGATCTTTTCCTGACCATTACCAAGTGGTTTGTGCCTTAACATAACCACATGTTAATCACAGCATTGCCAAAACATACAGTTTCAACATATCTGTTACACAATAGCCTACAAATAGAGCTGTACAATGCCAACATTTATTCTGGGGTTTCAGTTGAGGAAAAGGGAAAACTGTGCTGCAGATGTTTTCCGTGGGATAGCATGGACTTATGTGTGTCAGAGGCCAGAAATGTGCTGATATGTGATGTAAGACCATGATAGCACTTGCTGCAGGGCTGGAAAAGTAATACATTTCACAAGACAAAAAAGTGTAGGGAAATATTGACATGGTCTGGCATGTGCATACGGCATCCGCACGTGATCGCTGTAATGAGCATATCAACTGTCCATCACCTCACTACATGTGTCAGTGCAGACCGAGTATCCTCCCACTTGTGCAGTGTTGTCATGATAATGTCACCCACGCACAAGCGAGACAAGTTAACATGGCTGCCAAGGAAAAGCACAAGTGTCCACTGTCGGTTAGATTGAGCACAAAACATACAATTACTCCCTTGGTGCATTTAACACATGGCTGAGTAGGAAAGTTAAAATTCTCGCCAGGATGGTGGACACACATGGGGCTAGACACAAGCATGCCGAGCCATCTTCTTCATTGTCTTTTTCATTTATTTCATTTTAATTATTTTTAATGAGGTTAACAGAACAGAGTCTGGCAAAGAGAGAAAATAGCTAGCTAGCGGGGAAAGCTTTTTATCACTGGGACAAAGTAAAGGTTGGCTGGCCACCAGTATGATGAAACACAGTGACATTTTTATCATCAGTCCTTACATAAGCTGTTCCTGAATACAGTAGGTACAGTGCTGTTTTCTATTGAGATAAGTCACCAAACTTTCACAACTTTCATCTTCTGCTTTTTTTTTTTTTTTTTTTTTTTTTTTTATTGCACTGCCACACAGAGCAACACACTCACGTCTGTGCTCCCAAGCGTACAACACGCAAGTCATTAACTGCCCCCACATTTCCTCCCAAAATGAGACACAATACATTCTGAGGCGTGCAACCATCTCCCTTCTTTTCCATCTAAGTGATATATTCAAGCCAGCAGCGACCATCCCTGTTCATCTTTCCACCCACTCTGGGGGGTATGTTGTGATGGTTGGAGACGTGCGCTCAAGGCCCCCGGGCACTTCCACATCTGGAGCCTGCCACTACCGCTTTGATCCAGCAGGCTTGTGAGCTGCAGTGATGACCACCACAGGCCACCCCTCATCCAGTGTCCCTGTCGTTGCCATCTCCTCTGGGTGGGTGGGGGGCTTACACCTCTGCCAGCTGACACGGATGCTGTCCATGTTTATGTATGTGTTAGTTCTAATAATGTTCGGTTCATTTATGTGCCAGGATCGGCGTTGGTGGACCACCATAATGCCACTTGTCTTGCACTCTGACTTGCCTGTCTGCTACATTTCTGTACTGCCGACAAAGGGCATTGACTGAGCATTGTCTGAGCAATGTCTGTTTATTCACTCGCCTCGGGGTGTTCCAGCACAAGCTGCTGCATAGACTGTAAATGCCTTCCCCACCGTTTCTGTCGCTGCCTCCCACCTACACCCATGTCAATATGTCATATTTATAGTATGCATTGCACAGCATAATAGCAAGTGCTAGCTTTTGATTAGGTTGATGTCTCACGGTAATACAATTTGATGCTATGTATGGAGGGGGAAATCGAAAAGGACCATTCTCCCAAGATGTCCTTCACCGCCAAACACTTAGTCTGCCTGATGTTTCACCCCATGTTTAAGATAGCAGTGGAGAGGGAGGGAGAGGAGTGCCGAGTGGGAAGCAGAGGCCAGGAGCAGAGAGGAGTGGAAACCTAATAGTGAGGGATGGTTCCGTGACGCGGCCCTACAGAGAGAGATAGCCCTCCATCTCACTTATCTCCTGTTTGCTCAATTTCCTCTGTGTACGACAGTGCACCTGGGGTCTGGCTGCAGCTTCCCAATGCTCCTCAGCGGCAGCCCCCGCGAGATAATAGCCAATCCCGCTCTCCCCACTCCCAAATCAGACAGGGCCAAAGGACCTTGTGCTTTGTTTAAGATTTCCAATGAACAAACCCATGTCCCTGTGGCAGCAAGCCATTACAAAACCAGACAGACTTATATCAGACTCCTTTTTGCTCAGCTAATAGCACAAAGAGAGAAAAAAATGAAAGATCTTTGGTCTCAGACAGAGGTCGTGTCAACTAAAAGGGGTTATTTGGCTATTGTGTGCTACAGGATGATTACTCCATGGATGATAAAAAAAAAAAAATATTCCACTATGATTACCTTGAAGTCAATAATCCAAAGAGTCACCTCAAATCAGAGCATTACTTACAGTATGATTGGCTGGTAATGGGTGCGGATTGTGTGAGCGACACGACGCGCCGATAACAGAGATAGCAAAGCACTCTGTATACAAAGTTACAGAGCTGCCACTAATGCTTTGATGTCCTCTACCATTATCCTCCCACTCGACACCTTGTCTTTGTGTTTGTTGAAGGAGTCAGATGCAATTATCAGATGGCTCTTGCGGCTGTGTCAATCAGTCTCCGGTCTCCAAGATACCTAACTTCTCTTTCAACTTGGATGTCATATCTGTCTTTATTAAAAACACAACAGCTGCTTTTTATGAAAGCAAGTCACACTCCTCGCTTCCATCCTCTAAATTCATGTGACTGCTGAAGACCTCTAAGTTTGCAAAAGACTTTAAAAAAATAGCTGATAATTGGATATTTTTTCGTAGCATTTACATCCAGAGCTGTTGTGAGCAACTGAAATGACTGCCATGCATGAATTCTGAATGAGTTCTCTTTCTAGACATGCTGTTCAGCAACCAGTTTCGTCACAATTTATCTGTGTGTAACAGAAATGCTCGTAGATGTAAAACGCATGATGCTCATTTTGCCTGTTGGCCTTCCTGTGGGGTACCAGGCTGATACTTTGTGCAGACAAATCTGTATTTCACAGTGTCCGGGAGTGTCTCGGCCTCACTGCAGCAGAGATAGGCCAAACAGATAGACCGATATAGCATACAGTATCATCCCAAGGGTACACTCTTTCTGGTCAAAGAGGAAAAGAACCGCAGGTGAATCGTTAAGAAATCCAAACCCTCAAAAACCCAAGCACAAATCAATGAGCAGAGCTGCCTGTAAGGAGCGCACAAACCAAACAGCCTTCGACTTCCCGATTGCCGCACTATCAACATTTCATGTTGATGTGACGGGATCGGCAGCACGCTGGGAAAACCACTTGGGCCCTGTCCATCAGGGCGGAGACATACGAGCCGCAGAGACCCCTTGGAGATGAAAACACAGATATTACCTACGGGCACTCAGGCGCACAAACACAAATGCAAACTCCACACCGACTGGCACACATTCACATATACAGTCATGCTTGCTCACACATATTATGAGCAACAGAGCTATCAGAGCTTGTAAGCTGCAAATCCATTTGATATGAGACATCCGAACAGAACAACAGGATAATCAGCAACACCCTGATATGCGGCTCCTCTTTCACTGCTCTACAGTACTTGCCACATTTCCTCCCCCCATGCTCTTTAGTTGTCTACAATAAGCCTCACTCTGAAGGAATCCAATCTTAATATGTAGCATACTAGTGAGGGCTTTTAATGTCTCCTGTTTCTGCACTCTAAAATGCCAAATCATTGCTAACCTACTTAACCTAGCACCTCCGGAAAGGGTGAGAGATTACAGCAGACTTTTATCCCTCCAGTAAAAACCACACTTGCCAGAGAGAGAGAGATCGGGTGGGGTGGTTCTTTCTTAATAGTCCCCTCTCTAACTAATGCTCTTAAATGATAGATTAAACAAGGAGACTCTTGGTGGTACAGAGGGTGGTGGGGAGATCCAAGAGATCCGTGAGTGAAATCAGAATTAGAGACACATGATGAGGGAAAGGGAGGGGAGATGGGAACGGGAGTGTAAACTGCACACGGCTGGAGTGGAGTCTCAACACAGTCGAGTCTTTCAACACACAAACTCTAAATAATGCAGGTTTAGGCGCACAAACCCCACCTCATAATGTTAACTAAGATTCTATACCACATGCGGTCCTCGTACTAATCAATTAGCACTTATGGGATGAACCAACATGCCAGGTTGGGTGTAATGGGAGACAGTTTAAGCCTTTTATGGTATTTTATGGTTTATGGTATACAATGGATGTGGTTCGTTAAATAAGGCCTCAGATTCAGAGTCGTCTGGAGAGCTGCCATTAAGAAGGAAGCAAAAGGATGTAGTAACTTAGACCCAATCAAACCAGGGTTCATAAAGAAACAGATGGTGCTATAGGCCGCCTGTTTACACTACTAGTCTTAACTGTGGGGACATTAAACACACCCACATTGGTATACTCACTCACATTAGCATGACTCAGACTTGAACTTGGGCAGTGCTTGCTAGTTAATGGAATGTCTGACGCCATTGTAAAACGCAGCAACGTATCATTGAATGCCTTTTTTCCTGACATTGCTCAGACTCAGTTTAGAGATGCTGCAGTCACTTCTCTTGCCTCTTTGACGACAGCCGGGAGGTGTAAGTTAACTTTTCCTGTTGAAGAGAGGCACTTAACATTGATGTGTGCATGCTGAGATATTTGCTGGTTCATTAACTTGCGAGTGGACATGCTGCGCTTTCTCCCGTGTGTGTGTGATGTCTATGTGTGTGTGGGCGCAGATGCAAATTCATGTTGTACATTTTTGCATACCGATGCATGCATCCTTTGTAACTGCAACATTTCAGTGCAGCACTCTGGTTGCAAACACTGCCCCCCCCAACCTCCTTCTAACGCTTGCTCACATTCAGTCGGCAATATTCTGTTTGCCTGCGCCTCCCAGCTCATTAAATGTGTCGGCGTATTTTGCCTCACAACCGCCGTTATCTAAGAGATGTGCAAACACACAAATAATGACTCATCTACATGTAATTATATCAGATTATTGTCACATTACAGTCACATTACTGCCTCTTTATCAAATGCAATCTATGCAGAACCCCCGCAACTGTCCTTCTGCTTTTAATTCTAGAAGGCATGTGCTTTGACACGAAGTTACATATAATTAAATATAATTGGTGATGTCCCATAAAGACCTTTCTCCTCTCAAGAACAGCCTGATGATTACTGGTTGAGATAGATATCTCGCACAACGCCCGGCCACTGTGCCTGAATGCCACAATTTATTAGTCAGTCCATTCATTGCACTGGAAATCCTCACTCTCAGAAACACACAAATAACTCTTCATTATCCAGAGAGGATACTGTGAATTCTCTGATTCCATTATGCTAAGAGGAGTCCTGTCAGAGACAAGGAAGCACTTGTGTAATTTGCTTTTTGAATGATTTGTCCCGAGCAAATTATGAGAGCGAAAATATGATTGGATATCATAGTGGGGCAGAAAATTGCTGATGGAAAGAGAGACAGGCCAGAGAAAATAAAGAGCACAGAGAGCAGAGCATGTAGTCTATAAATGTTTTAGAACAACTGATACTTGTATTGATGGTCGAATGTGTCTTTGTCAGATAAAAATTCAGCACTGAATCTGGCTGTGAAGAAGCCATGGGTAGGATTTAGTGGCATCTAGCGCTGGGGAATGCAGATTGCAATCAATTGAATCTTTCCCCAAGTGTCCTGCATGAACTCCTGGTTAGAATTTCTTCAGTGTTTCAGTGTTTTTTTTGTTTGTTTGGTTTTTTTTTACCAGAGACCAAATTACCTGCCCCCTATGTAGATATAAATGGCCCATTCTAAGATAACGAACACACAATTATCATTTTCAAGTGATTATAAACTGAAGAAATCATATTACATTCCATTTCTGCCATATATGTCTCCTTAAATCCTACACACCGGACCTTTAAACATGAAACATCCTGCATGTGCAACCAGCTCCCAACCCTCCAAACATTCAACACCAGAGCTATAAATGATCAACATCTAAACTTAACTTGTATGCTTTTTCAAGAGGAAACAGCGTGTCACCTTTTATACTTGACAAAAAGGTAAAAATACCCTGACTTTGCTGTGCTTGTGTAGTCATGGGCTCAGTTAAAAATAATACTTTGGCAAAAAAAAGTGTTATTAATCCCTACTATGGTTCTTAAAAGGACATATGTGCCTCAGAGGGCAGACTGCAGCTTTTGTGATAGTTAAAAACTGAAATCTATTAGACAGCCAGGCCTTGGAAGTGTAATTAGGCAGCTACCTGGCAAAATTCTCTCTGATGCCAAAGTTTTCAAAGCCCACCTTGCTTCAAAGCAAAGGACCCCTGAAGAAAGGAATCAATTAATTCATTATTTATTATTTACTGACTATACACCGGGATAAACAAAATCTTTTTTAAGCACCTAATGCAACCTCTAAGCTAGGCTCCTCGGAGAATAAACAATGGCTGGTTTTAGTCCTCCATTTCTGGATTCAGTCTCTGCATTTCCTTTCCATTGTGTTTGCCACTCGCTGCAGTCTAAGAGATAGTAATATTAAAAACATATGTGCTGTCTGCTTGCAATTATATGACCATTTCATAAGAATGTGAGAGGAAGACTATAGATGGGAAGCATAAAGGAGATGAGTAAAATCAAATAAAGTGACTAAGACTTGGCAGCATAGTGACAAATGGCAGCTCTGACTCTGACTCACCTTAGGGTGAGGGCCTGGTCGACACCGGGTGATGCTGATGTTGAGTGACACAGCAGCCCCATTGGCTAATGGGAGCTAAACAAAGCGTCCCCCTTCACACGCTTGGTGACTACACTGAAAGCAGAATCTGCCTTTCTCACCATGCATTCTCTGTCATACAAATATTTATAATTTCATAAAGAAAGTATTCTCATTTCAGTGTTACATGCAGTGTAACGCATCACAGTATAGCATTAAATTAGTTTTTACTGTCTTAATATTTTTAAACCTACCCAGGCATAGATGTTACTGGAGCAAACATTTCTATGTGCAAATAATGAGGTTGTTTAATGTGATTAAAGAGGTGCCAACATGATAAATGTGTTTTAGTTTAAATCTGGAAATATTGCATTTTTCACTGACCATGTTAAATGTTTTTGGTATTGGAACATGACACAATAGAATATAACAATCAAGGAAACAACAAGATGAATGTCAACCTCAAAATGAACCAGCAGCAGAGCACTGAGCCAATCAGTGTCGTTCAAGGTGAAGCAAACTTGCCTCCTGACTTTGCATGAGTCAAGTGAAGTCTTTTAACTCAATCAGCCCTCTCTCAGCACACATTTCGAAGTCTGTTTGAAGATTCGGCCGAATTAAGTCACATGCAACAAGCAGCAAGCGAATGTGTGTAAGATTAAAGGCGCATACACAATACAGAGCCTTCGCTGATTACTTCACATTCAGCTGAGATGAGGATTCACCACATCTGCACATATGACTGTGCACGTCAGTGGGGAGCTCCTTTCATTTCACATCATAATTTAATGATTCACTGCACATGAAAATAGCACGAGTGCTATGGAGAGTGTCAACATGCCGTCACAAACGTATTTCCTAAAGCCAGCAGGGTTTGACATGATTGCTATCAGCTCTCGTTGTAGAGGAGCTGCAGCAGCAGACACTGAGGAGTAAATCACTCTGCATAGATGATTCACAGATGAGAAATTAAGTATTCAACATCTCAGGGAGAGTGCTGTTATTGTAAATAATGACCCTATCAACCTCCCGCATTATGCACAAAACCTGTTCTGTTATTCAACATCAGTAGTGTTGTCACACTGCTACGCCAGAAGTAAAGCTTCCTCTGACAGCCGTGCTCTTATTGCCTAACACTTAATTAGCCTTTGTCTGCCATCCGATTTCACCAGCTATTGAGCAATGAATATTTTCAGAAGAGCATCCTTGGGCCTGAGCAAACACTACACCATTAACCCAAGGGGTCTTCACCCGATGAATCTCTGAGCTAGAAACAGAATAAGGTCCAGTGACACGCAAGTTGCTTACAAAACGTGTGAATGTAACAATTAATATATTTGACCCTAGACTTCACATTCCTATCCTCACCATCATCCGTTGTTAGGTAAGTGTTTTGTAATTGTTGCCCTCAGATGTTAAGAACCATGCAATGCTATGCAGTGCAGCAAATTCTATGCACAAAGGTTGATGGTTGCCATGGAGACAGATATCTGGACTACCTAAGTTATGATTTATAAAAACACCCTCAGGTATGTAGTCTAGATACTTGAGGCTCTCAGAGGAAGAAACTTCTTGCCCACAAAAAGTGTCTGGTCAGTCAGGAGTGGGTTTTAAATCCCTCGCAAACATCGTGGCAGTTTAAGAGTCGACCTTTGAGACTTGCAGTGGAAAGAAAAACTACATCCTGGCTGTTGTGAACTATGTTATTTTGCTAACCTGGTCTGAGTTATGCCAATGGTGTGAAGTCAGAGCAATGGATAATAATGGAAGCAAAATCTGTCAGGACTTTTGGAGTTTGAGTCGGCTCAGGGGCTGTAACCCAAGTGAACTGGAATCATTACGACCTCTTGGACCTGGCTCTGCAGAAATAAAGCTCCGTGCTCAGAGCTGAGGAAAAGGAGGTCAGGGGCCAAACGGTGGCTGGGGAATGGGTCAGTGATTACAGTAAGAGGCCCGGTCGCTCATCGATCCCTCGGCTCAGGCTAGAGCGGGTGAACGAGTGGAGCTCTCACAGACACTACGAGACAGAAATGGAGCTGATGCAAGGAAACAGGAAGAGACGGGGGCCAAGGAGAGGCCAGGGACACTGAGAAGCAGAGGCACGCACTATGAAGTCTTTCCAAATGAGAGTAGGAAGGGCCGTGTCAGCGAGTGTAGTGTAGAGACAACACGGAATGTGTGAAGTGAACCTGAACTGAGCACCCCTGGAGAAATGCTCTGTTCTTGGTCTAGTGGTAAACTAAAAATATAAATAAATTTGGTGTATTCAATTTTCTTCCCGGAGCATTTGTGTGCAGATACACACTCTATAAATATAAGCTCTACCTTGACATGTGAAATACTTTTGACTGCACCAAAACTTTAATTACTTTCCAACATGGCCGTGATTATCTCGCTCGCAACCATTTCTTACTGAGAATCACATACTAATGTAGTCCAGTAATCACAGTGAGTAGGGCTTATTGAAAAGCTAATTGCCTATTAGGCTCAACTTGTTGCCTTGGATTTTCCTAGCCCCCGTTATGAGGCTGAGGACTAAAGGGCTTGAGAAAAATATGAGGCGATGTTTTCAAACTTCAGAGAGAAGCTGTCAAGCTGTAATGGAAAATGCCAAGTTCTGCGATGATGGTTTTACACAGGCGGAGCAACAGAAAATATTTATAAAGTTTCAGTCACTTCATCATGCTCCGCCTGCGTGAAAAGACTGTAGCTGAACAAAAATAGTGAAATTACCAGCAATATTGTGTGCATCTGAATTTGCGTACAAATACACAGAAAATGTGTAAGGTGAAATATGGTGGTGTTTATAGAGAGTTTGTTGTGTTTAAAGGTCCAGTGTGTCAGATTTAGGGGGATTTAGTGGCTTCTAGCTGTGAGGATTGCAGATTGCAACCAGCTGAAACAACACAGTTTTTACCTTGAGCCAAATTATCTGCAGAGGTCTCCTTCTCTCCAAAACTAATGGACCCAGTGATTTAAACTGGGAGAAACACAGAATTAAGCAATTTCACATTACAAATCAGTGTTTCTCCCAGCTGTTTGGCATGTGGGAGACGGGCCGCTAGCCCAGCACCTGCTAATGTGTGCTCAACTTTTTCCTCTAATAAGTTAAGATCCAGATGTCCAGGAGGTTTTTACCGAAGCTGAATTATCTGCAGAGGTCTCTTCCTCTGGGGTGGGGGGTTCATACCACGGGGTAGGGGCGCCCCTCTGTGTGGAGTTTGCATGTTCTTCCCTGTGTCAGTGTGGGTTTTCTCAGGGTACTCCGGCTTCCTCCGACAGTCCAAAAACATGCGTGTAAAGCCCAGTTAAGACCAAAGGTTTGTGACAAGAGGAGCTGAAACAAACTACTGTCCTGCAACATTCCAAAAACCTGCTGGTTCAATGCAACTAGATGAGATCGTGTATCATCTCTGTGCAACAACTCTCTGTATCTCCACTCTGCTTTCCAGCTTTTCAGGCTGATTTTGTGGCTGAATATAAGTTCTTAAAATATGAAAGAAGATAGTGATAGTGAGATACTGGCTACAGTTGTATTTGTAGTAGTGATGAAACGGCGATAAACTTAAAACAAGCATCAGAAGGACTGTATTCATAATAAATACACCACAATAATCTAAGTAAACAGTGCCAATTAGTTAGTCAATGACAATGTGTGTGTGTGGGGGGGCATAAGCACATACAGCAAGCGGCATAACACATGGGGATGGAAACAGGGCTCGGTGGGGACAGAGCACCTGGTGCAGCAGTCATTTTGACTTGACCAGCGGACTTCACTACAAGCGGACTGGCTGTAGAAACAGGTGACATGCCTGACATTCTAAAACCAGCTACCGGCGATTTGACCAGTGGAGCTGCAGGTGACACCATCAGCCGGCTTGAGTCGAGTTCAGACAGCAAGTTCACACCGCTGCAACTTTTTTTTCTGCAAAGTTCTAAAGCGGTTTCGTCTCGTTGGGAATCTTTGGTCTGAACTGGTCTTCAGTCCATGTGTGAATGTGAGCATGAATCTGTCTCTGTGTGTTAGCTCTGTGATAGTCTGGTGACCTGTCTAGGGTGTACCCTGTCTATCGCCCAGTGTCAGCTGGGACAGGCTCCAGCCCCCCTATGACCTCCAACAGGATAAGTGTTTGGCAAAATTACATGTTTTCTTCCTTTCTAAAACAAATGTGCTCAACGATTTAAAATGTGTGTTTTTCTGATGCCCTTGTTGTGGAGGGTCTGCTCATTATGGTGGGCAACACAAAAACATGAATGGTGCTATCAGGAGCCAGTGCTAGATTTGTTTGTTCTGGGCCATTGTAGAAATATGGCAGTACAACCTGGCGATCTTCATAGATGAGGACATACTTCCTATGTGGATATAAATGGCTCATTCGAATGTAACAAAAACACAGTGATACTTCTACACTAAAGAAAACATGGCTCTTGTATTATATTCCCTTTATGCCTATGTGCCCCTAAATCCTACACACTGAACCTTAAAGTTATGTTCACTTCCAAGTTTCTGGCTCATTCTACCAGACGATATACCATCCATACACTCTGAATCAAAGAGTAAAGCTCAACTCTGACACACAAGTATACACACACACACAAAGTGGACAATCTCATCAAATTGTCCACCCACTCCCACAGTCAGCCCCACTTCTCTGCACTATTATTTTCCTTTCCAAGACCTCTTCATCCCAGTCCCCATGCAGCCCTCACAGTCATTTTACCCCTACTGTGTTAATCAGAGGTGGAGGCTCCAGCAGTATGCCTGCAAGAGTATACACTATAATCTGCCTAAACACACACATGCAGCACAAGCACACACGTACACACACTGCACTTGTGCTTATAGGTTGAAATCAGGCTGCTTGGCTCGCTCCTGTGAGTAGAAGAGCTGGATCAGGCAGCAATCTGAGACTATATTGCACTGATGATGGCCTGAGTCGTAATCACTACCTGATGGTACTGAAGGGGCCCACTCAGACCTCAGCTCCTGGCCCCGCACGCCCCACTGCCGGACACATATTATACCCCCCGACCACGTCCATCATAAAAATGCAAAATCATGTGTTTCGTGCCTCATACACCTCCTCCTTTCATTTTAGACCCTGAGATATCTCTGCTGTTTGATTTGGTGCCACTTCAGACAAGAAAGTGATTCCTGAAATTGTGGATTACCATGCCTGTCGAACGGTGGTGTTTAAAAACAGCCACGACCAATGTTTCATCCCAGCGCTCACAGTAAGCAACATGAGTTTGAGCCAGAGCCACCCCCAACTGAATGCTCATGGGTATGCTAAATATAGAAACCATTTTCCACATTTCTTTTCATCAACACCGGGGCCATTGCCCAGCATATCATTTTCTCATCATGCAAATTGGCAGAAACTTGTACCATTTGCGTTGTTCATCTATTTGGCAGAGACAGACTGTTCACTTGATGGGGCAACGTCACAAAGCTAACTGGAGGGTTCTGCTTGTTTATTTGACTTCAGTATATTGCACCGTGGTGGAATCGGAAATGTATAAAAGTGAGAGACGAGACTGAAGGAAGTTTGGAAGTGTGTTTTGATGTGCTGATGCATATTTATGAACTTGATGGTGCAATGGCATGTGGAGAGTGGTAGAGAGAATGCAGCTTTGTGAGTCCAAATTAAAGTTGTCCTGTAAAAACTGTCTTTGTGATGAGAATATGAACAAAACCGAAATAAGATACAACTTGAACAATGGTTATAAACCACAACAGTCTGCTGTCCCTTACAGTTTAGAGTTGTGGGACTTACTTAACTTATAAATGTCTAAATAATTCATGTGTCAGCTTCAACAATAAATCAAAAATACTTATACAGTATATTCATTTTAGGAGGAGTAGACAAACTTCAGCCAAACTGCCAGAGGCAGTAAAAAGTGTTTGCATAGTCTGCATGCTATTGGGAAAATATAAATAAAAAAATACATATATGAATAAATAAATAAATAAATAAAGTAGCTGATAAAAAATAGATAGGTATAAGAATACAACAAGAGGAGGAGTGTCTGGTATTGGCAGGATCTGGCAAAGTGCAGCACGATAGAGGAAACAGACAGGAGAGGAGCCTTTAGCGTTCTCATGGATCAGATCTACTGCCACTAACTACACCTGTGTTGTCACCTTCACTTCACTCTAACTCTTTAAGCAGGGAATATGTAGCCAAGAACTCTGGCTGATAAACTCTAACCCAGTGAAAGCACTACAGAATCTGTTCTGTCGCTTACTTGAGAATTGAGGTTACGTGCTTCGGGCACTCTTTAGGTAGCATATTAACTGCACTACATGTTAAGAGATAAGGCAAAAGAATTATCAAAAAGCCGGCCGCTGCAGCAGTGTTTTAACAATGGCTGTCAGCTCAGACCTGGGTCACGTAGCGCATGGGACACAGCATGGTCACCTGCATTCTGAATTTCTGTATTTCTTGTTTAAGTGAACGTTTCGCTCCATTTCTCCTTTTCATACATTAAATATGTTTTGACTAGATTTAATGATGTGTGCCAAGCAGTGGTGGGAAAAGTACTGAGAAAGTTTTCTTAATTAGCAGTGACACAGTATGAAATACTCATTGACTGATTTCAGATTTTACCCAAGTAGAAGTACATAAGTATAACCAGCAAAATGTTCTTCAAGTATCTAAAGCAAAAGTACTCGTAAGGCAAAATGGCACCATATGTATACATTATTGGACTAGTATCAAGGATGCATTTCCTAGATGTTATAGAAGTATAAAGAAGCATAAAATGGAATCAGAAACAGCTTATCCTGTTTGGGGTTGCGGGGTCCCTGGAGCCTATCCCAGCTGGCAATGGGCAGGGGGCGGGGTACACCCTGGACAGGTCGCCAGACTGTCGCAGGGCTGACACATAGAGACAGACAACCATTGGTGCTCACATTCACACCTACGGCCAATTTCGAGTCACCAATTAACCTGCATGTCTTTGGACTGTGGGAGGAAGCCGGAGTACCAACAGAAAGCCTATGCTGACATGGGGAGAACATGCAAACTCCACACAGAGGGTCTCCCCCACTGGGTTTGAAAAAGGAACCCTCTTGCTGTGAGGCAGCAATGCTAACCACAGTACCACCATGCCGCCATTTATAAAATGGAATATTGAACTAAAATACAGGTACCTCAAATCTGAACTTGAGGGTCCAGTGTGTAGGATTTAGGGGCATCTATTTGCAGAAATGGAATAAAATATTCATTCATTCACAATTTTTTCATTAGATTATAATCATCTCAAAATAAGAATTGTGTTTTTGTCAGGTTAGAATGAGCCATTTAAATTTGGGTATGGAGCAGTTCCTATCCCACAGTCTACCATGTGCAGCTAAGCTCATAGCTTGGCTAATCAGTCAAAACGGACTTCTCGTCTTGTCTGAGTATATATTTCTGTATTTCTACAGTTTCTAAGTACGTCTGACTCCGCCTCGATAGGCAGCGCTGTGTCCTTTTTAATATAGTGCGTACTGCACTAGTTCTGGTTGACTCAAAGAGGAAGCTAATGACGAATGAAGCTGTCGGAGCATGAATGTAGTTTCCTCGTCCATCCAGAAGTGCGTCTTCTGCTTTTCGGTCACCATGTTTGTTTGTTTGTTTGTCTTTCCGGGAGTTACTGAACTGCTGTTACGTCACCTCCTTCTTCTTCCGGGTGAAAGCCTGCGAAAGAAAAAGTGGTGCATGCACAGAACGCCGAGTCCGACTCCAGTCAGTCTAAGTGGATACATGCAGCATAGTTCGATTTTCAATCGAATTATCTCGGTGTGTTAGTCGAGCTACGGATAGTCCAATTTCAGTCGGACTAAGCAGTTTACATGCATTTAAAAGTCCGGTTTCAGTCGGACTAAGTCAATAATTCGATTTTCTCAAGCTGCATGTACACGTACTGACTGACTCTAGAAAGGGCCATTCACATTTTCGTGTTTTTGTGTTGGCCGCTGTAGTTCTTCTACACGCTTGGCACACAGGAGAAGTTTCAGGTCAGCAATCTCACTGCTAGATGCCACTGAATCCTACACACTGGACCTTTAAGAGCAGTCCTTGAGTAAATGTACTTACACTCCACCACTGGCAACAAGAGCACATCACTTATTTTATTTAATTTTTTTTACATCTAAGCCTCTGTTTTCTGTCATATTTAGCCTTATCAGCTGATGTTGTTCAATGATAATGATCACTTCCAAATCAGATTTTGCGTCCCATGTGTCCATTGATTTAAATGTTAATTGTGTGGCAACTTGTTGGTAGTTATTTTACAAACAGGCCTATAACAAGATGATGGGCTGATGTGGTGAATATGATTTAAAAAATATGTTTTTACTTATCAGGTGTGTCCTAAGTGGATAACATACAAATATAAAAAGTGGTAGATGTCTTAGCGATTCATTTTGATGTTGAAATCTTAAATCAAAGGTCTGTGTGGCCCAGTTCCTGAACATCACTTCGAGCTGATTATTGTATCAATTTAAGATATTTTAGATAATTACCTTTAAGTACAGAGCTTTCTGAAGAAGTCTATACATTTTTCAGTAGGGCACACTATGCAGCAGACTTCTTAATATCTAAAGATGTCAACAGCATACATAGTAAAAGCCCTTTGACCAAGAAAAAAATTTATTCAGACTCACGTCTTGGACTATATTGCTATTCCCCACCGCAGAACACACTTTTTTTTTTTACAAATGCCAGAGTCTCAAAAAATGTTGGATCAAAATCTTAAGTCAGATTTTTTTCTTCCCAGCAAGTACTTTTTTTTTGACATGGGTAAAGTTGCCACAAACATCCAGACTTTCAGTGCTAGAAAATTCCAGCGTAGAAAAGAACTTGTGTGTGCTCAAGGGGGAGAAAAAATGTCTCCAAGCATATTTTGTGAGGTGAATGATAAAATGATGTCCACAGGAAATGATATAGTTGAATAGTGAGCAGAAATTATGCTTAGATTCAAGCAAAGTTGCATTTTTCTTCCTGTGGTGGGTCCTTGGCGCTTGTCTGACACTTAATCCACAGCGATGTGTGTGGGTCTTTGAACATATTTCCACTCCTGCATGGCTCTCCTGATCTCCCACTGCTACAAGACTAGTGGCTATTTTTTTTTCTACATATACGAACAGAAAGGAAAGCAGCACTTCTTCTTCCATGTCTTCACTCTTAATTTGTTGTAATCACACATCTTATTTCTGAAAGCGTCTGTTCACAGCACCACAGCTTGACATACACAACAGCCGAGATGATGCTCTTATTGCAGGAATGGAGGAGAGAGGGGAGGAGGACTGTGTGTGTGCGTGTATGCGGTATGTCAAGTCAAATTGTTTTTACATTTCATCTTGTTGGCTCTTTATCTATTCAACTGTTTATCTGCATCTCTGCTGGGGTATGTGCAAGCTCCTGGCGTGCGTCTCTGTGTATGTTTGTGTGCTGCAACTGCCAAAGTAAGGAGGCAGGCAGCTTGCTGTGTCAAGGGCTGTAGGGGGAATGTTCAAACCCCAGTCAGCGGGGGATTGTGTGTGAAATACAGATGTTAGAAATGGCTCGACTGTTTGCCTATTGTTATCACTGCTCTTTGGCAAAGAGAAGAACAGTCTTGGGTTTTGACTTGACAAGGGAGAAACAGAATGATAAATTGTCCAACCAGCTTTCATCCAACCCGCCGCCCCCATGCCCCCCACCCCCCCACCCCACACACACACACACACACACCCCTGCATGACAGCCCCACCCTGCTGTAGATAGCAAAAAAAAAAACCAACAGATTACAAAGTAATACACAGACAGCTACACAATGAGCAGAGGAGATAGGAGTCTCCACCCTCTTGTCTCACCAGCTGCCACACAAGCAAACAGGGCATTAGTTAATAAGGCAAAGGGGGGTTATAAAAGTTTCTTTGAATGAGTGATTTCATCTGGCTGAATGGGAGAAAGTAGAAAGACTGACAGTTAGAAATATGTACATGCAGTTATGTTTATATAGCTGGAAGTGCGCATGTGTAATGATGAAATTAAGACATTAGAGTTGTTTAGAGGGGAGCACTGTGTAAAATAATCATGCATTCTGAGATTTATGCGCCTCATGATAATAATTTTAACAACACTTATTTTCCACTAGTGTTATATATACATGCTAATTAGCCAGAAGAACAAAGAAGTCTGCTCTCTGATCTCTCCCACTGAATGCTGACGATGGGCAGTTTGGCTGCAGCAGTAATTAAGTCAAGTGTGTAAGTTGCTCAACAAAGTAACTTGTAATGTTCCTCTGTGAAATGAGGTCTTTTTTTAAAAAAAAAAAGAAAGAAAAAGCTAGACACAACACAGTAAGTTTTCAGACGTGTCTTTAGCAGATACGCCACCGTTTGAACTGTTTGTGTGGCCTCTGTGCCGGCTGACACTGCGTAAAGGAGGAGATAACAAAACAAAAATGTTTGACAGTAAAAATAGCATGGAACAGAAATCCTCTGGGCTAATTAAAGACTGGGTACATAATGAGAACAAAGTTAGGTGTTAGTCTGAATGCACTAATTAATCTGCAGAGACCACTGACATGGTTGTGGCCATGAATCTTTGCTAATGAATCCATGCATTTTCAGGGAAACTGATATGAACAGAAGCAAAATGCTATTATAGTGTGCCATACTTTGAGACCTTTAACCTCACATGCCCGTAACTCACATGCCCCACATGAATAGCATAGCACACACTGCACTCCAAACCATTCTGCTCCTCCAACACACAAAACCCACATAAACTCATAACTGTCAACCCACAATCCACCTCCCTATAGGAAAAGTAAAAGATCTAAACTCCTCCACCCTGAGCTGCAGGAGCACTCTGGCTGATGTGTAACATTAATTTCTCATGATGTCAGTCAGCTTTCATCAGCGTTAAACTTTAGCATACCCACAAAATGACCGTCCGGGACAGACGTAGGAAGACACCGGAGGGCTATGCGAGAAGATGACTGTCCCCTCTGCCCGGGTGGTGGCGTACCCCCACCCCACTGTGAACTGCCATCACAAAAAAAAGGACAAAAAAGTGAAACTTATACATTTTAATATCTTCTGCCTGGATGCATTCCCTGAGCTGCACGGTCATGTTTCCCAGAATGCCTTCACTGGCTTTCCAATTACAGTAGAGAACACAACAGGAGATAGGAACAAAAGTGTGTAATGGAAACCCACACTGCCGGGGTGTGTGTGGGTGAATGAGTTGGTGTAGGTTGGTGTCTGGGCTGCGTGGTTGATGCTATATCTAGGTTTCTTTCACTGGTGAGCATGTGCAATATTTAGATACATTATTATATAAAAGAGTGATATAAAGCCTTATGTAAATCCTCAGAGTGATAGATGATTATGTTCTTCTTTTAAGCTGTGATCGTCTTACACCATACGGTACTGCATGTTAAAATACTATGGTTATAAAAATGTAAATTTTGCCTCTGTGTATGAGGTTTTGGTCTGAAGTCAATCAGGATTCTGGGAGCGCATTAAGGCTTTTTCACGCTGCTTTTCACTCTGTGCAAGACAGTGAAAAAAACTATATGTCTGCATATTCAACAGATGTTCAGAGTGTGAAATGAAGCAAGCTGCCATTATGCAGTGAGAGCACTTCCAGGTTCATTCTTAATAAATTTTATGCACGTGCAGATTAAAGAGTTGGGGGGCAACAGTGACACAGAGTTTGACCCCGCACCACGGGTTAGCTGATAGCTCCCGCGGGAACGCAGTGAAAAATCGTTAACCGATAGTGATGCGGTGGATGGAACTTAAGATGCTGGCTGCAGGGTTTTAGGAGCTCCTCACAGTGTTCAGACGTTGTGGGCAGAACAGTGTTTCCATCCATCATGCATCACCTCTCCATGATAGCTTAACTTCCACAGCCAGCTAGTTTTACATTATGTATTGTGAGCCAAGTGGTCTTCTGCAGGCTTATTGCCACTAAAGGAGCAGCCAGCGCCTCTCTCTTACTAAAAGGATTTTTTTTCCCCTCTCTCTGTCTCACTTGTTTGCCTTTTTGCATTTCCATGAAGAGGAAGAGGCTTTTAATGTAGCACATGCTGGTGCTACACAGAGAAAGACCTTCACTTTCCTACTTTATCATTGGTTCAAGTAATCCAATTGGTCATGGCTAGACAGGAGCAGAAACATGTCTCTGCGTTATCTAACAGTACTTTGAGCTCTGAACTTTAATGATTTTCTTCTTTTTCTTTTTGGGTTGTGTGGGAGAGTGCGCTTTCATCTACCCTAGTGATAGTATTGGTGTATTAAGTGCCTTGAATAATCCTTAAAAATCATTCCCAAGTGCCCTGTCCCCGACAAGTGGGAGGAGGGTGGAAAAAAACTAAAAACAGTTATTCTATTTTTCAGATGGTGGATTTTGTGATACTCTCAGTTCGGGGGGGGGGGGGGGGGTCTTTGTTTGTTTCAAGGCTGCTGTCAAAAGGAGTTGGTGCTGTGGCACAGAGGAAAAGAATCTCACCTCACACAGTTTCAATGAATGACTCAGTAAAACATGGTTCACCACACAGTGTATAAATATTCAGTCAACGTGCACTCCCCATAGGGATCTATGTGGACTATCAATATGATGGATTAGTCTTTGCCTACTGGAGAAAAAAAATAATTACTCAAAGCAATAATTACACCAGCCCCATGCTGAATTGCACAACACTCAGCCAGTGGATAAGATTTTATTGTCAAAGTGCTGAAGTGAATAACGTCCAACTTGAAGGACAAGTGGAGATCAACAAACTTCACAGGTCGTCTGTGTAGATGTTTTTCTCGCTCTTTTGTTTCTTGAAGACGTAATTCACTGCTGGAAAGATGGTCTTTTCATGAAGTAAGGCTGTCTATGCAGTAGAAGGACGCAAATACTTTTGAAACTGGTGCTACACGAACAGAGAAAACAGAGAAAGATAGGCTGTGGCATCAGCTTTTGCTCAAGAGGTAAAAAACCTACAACAACCGGAATGCACTGCACCACACCAGACCAATAAACTCTTCTGTTGGTGGGTTACGTAATGTGAGCTTGGCTATAGTGTATCTGCAGCCACAGTTGATCTGAGTTTTGTTTAAGTTTAAAATAGGGGGTGGGTCTCTCTTGATCCGCTTCTACTCTTTGTGTCTAGAGTGGCGGGTATATGAAAATGCACAAGTACAATCCGTAGTTCGAGCAACAGCCCTACAGCCAGCAAAAATCGCCTCATTCAGTGGATCTGAGCTGGAAGATGAGCAGAGAGATCTGGGCGCTGTTAAGTAAATTAACCACAGTTCATTTGCACATACGACCCACATTGTCATGATACAAAGCTAGTTGAAAATCAGCAGAGTATCCCTTTAAATAAGTGACAGCTTATTGCAGCTTATATGTCCCAGATGGCCCTGTGTTTCATATTATATTCCACCTAAAACACTGGATTTCAGCTCCCCATGAGGAGTCGCAATGTGGAAATTAGCCAACACTACTCAGCAGAGGTGGGAGTAAGTCACACATGCTGATTAGAGACAAATACAATATGTTCACCACAGCCTCTGGTTTGAAGTTGATGTTTCTTGTGGCTGGACAGGACCAAATGTTACCCGCGCAGATCACCCATCCATTATTTAGAGCTGGATCTTGTATGGCAACCCTTAATTTGGTCAGAGTTGTCAGTAGGCAGTTATGGCTGTTGGATAACTGAGTAAAAATGTGAGTGATTTCTGAATGCCCTGCCACATCATTACAGCCTCTTACAGCACATTCCTCCAATGAGCTGTTGGACTGCCGGTTGCATATTAATGGTCACCTCACTTGTGTTTTTGTAGAGTACACAAACACACACTCAGCATTCTGTTGTTGATATGTTTATTAAATTACCGAAGTCAACAACAGCAGTGTATTCAGCAGTTTAATAAGCTCTTTAATGGGAGAGAAAGCTGTTTGATTATGACTTTCCAACTGGGGTTATGTTGCTTTGGACCTCTGTATGAGCTTGTCTGTTCACATGCAAGTTCATCGTATGGTGGAGATAAGCCCTTAGCTAGTGAAGAAACAAGCCGTGCTCCAGTAATTAATTTATCATTGAGTGACAGTTAAGCTGTGGGGCAGAAGCTCGCCTGTCGTTGATAAACAGATAGGAGTTGATTTATGCACAAGTCCAGGGCATGTGCGCTTATCTTCATGTGTTTCTCTGTCTGCTCGTTTCTTTTTGGCATGTGCGCGTGTTTATACATAATGCAGTCACTACACTTGCCCCCTCCTCTAGCTGTGTTTTTATTTAGGTCTCGGAGTCTTCCTTAAGTTGTTTCATAGTGAAGGGATCCATCAAGCAGGAAAAACAACAGAGGAGCAGAGGTCAATTGAGAGTGAGGTGCACATCAGAGGAAACAATGGTTGCTGAATTATTGAGTCCTTCCTGTCCCATCAGCCATTTGTCCCAAGCCTAATGGGTTTCTTCTCTAAAAGGCAGTTGGAGAGAAGGTTTTCTTCTGACGTAAAAAAACAAAACTGGGCCTTCCTCCTGAAAACAGGAGTCTCATGCCTCAGCTTGTTTGGGAATCCTGCATTCAAAATGAAGTCTTTCACTTTCTCTTTGGGTTATCACATTGCTTCCAACTAATAGATACATTTTGACTGCATTATTAATTCAGAGGAACTGAAACACCGTGCCTACACCCCCCATGGTGCATGGGGATGAGGGATAGGGTATTTTTTAACACACTCTCACATACACACAGACATATATTGAAAAAGAGGCATTGACTGACCAGCTGTCTGCAGCCACAGAAGATTCTGTCTGCCAGCTCCTTCGATTAATCCACACTTCTCTGGGCTGCTTAGCTTTAACTCTCATCACACTGCTATCAGTCAATATGAATTGAGTGCACACAAAAATACACACATCTGCACGCACACATCAGAAATGTGTCCAGTGACACAGACAGACAGTTGGTAGATACACTGTCACACACACACGCAGCCTTCACACCTTTTCCGGAGCATGTGTGCTCCTGCAGGTTTTATTGGGTGGGCCGCCATCCAGCCATGAGTTCAGGAATCTGGTCTGTCAGCTGGCAGTTGAGACTCGGCAGGTGTCTCCTCAGCACAAAAGCAAAGTCAAGGGCCAATAAACAACCACAGCAGGAGAACCCAGGGCCAAATCAATAGCGAGACCATGTGTTCTCTCTGTACTAGTAACGAGATCTTCTTAATCACATAAAAGCTCGCCTGCTCCTCACTCATGGCGGTACATTCACACGCACCTCCGCTTCAGCGACATGGAAGTGACACGCTGTGGGCTGCAAATGTCTTCTCTGGAAAGTGTGGCATCAGTCGGTACGCTCGCCCAAAACTACAGCTGTTATCCCCCAGTGCCTGTTTGGGCGTGATTGCTGTCAGGTCATTCAAATCAACACATGGGAATCACATCTGCACACATCTACAACACATCTAATTCGCTGAACCGGTATTGTTTTATCTGGTAGCGTACGATGTTCTCAAATGGAAAGTAAGTGTTTTATGTCTCGTGGGTTGAATGCCAACTTGCAAAATCTGCAATTCTTCCATGACTGGAAATGAGAGGAAAAGATGCATCCAAATATGTTGGGGAGTCAGTTGGCTGGATGAAGTTTGACTGAGCTTTGAGTGACTCACGGTGAACTCAGATGCACTCAGGCATGTAGTTACTATGCTGATGTTGTTGAAAATAACTCTCTTTTCTCTCTCAGCATGTTAACACTGAGCTTTTGTGGAATATAAAGTGCTGTTAGACTCGTAGGACAATGCCTATGAGGACCAGTGCCTATGAGGACAAGATATCACATAAATCATAGAGGAACAATTGCTTTTTTTTTCCTTTAAAAAGCATGGGATTTTTTTATCTAACCTCTCTCATCGTCATCCAGCAATTAGAGGGCTAAGTAAGGTTTTACTTACAGCAAAGTATACAGTTAGAGATGTAAAGTGAGAGTCAGGGTGCAAAATGTGCATCCAACTTATGGGACGACTGATTGATTTCTACTCCATTTTCAGTGGTTTATTTTTACACAACCTCAAAGACCTGATTTGTTTCATGGCACAAACATCGCATGAATTCATTAAACTCCTTCTTAACTTAATAGCCAGGATACAGCACAATGCAATTTTCCTCTTCCTCAGGATGTTGTTGCACCTTGGAAAAATAATTTTACAGCTTTTATTAAGGTTATCTCCCTCCCCCTCAGCTTTTAAATCTCCCACATTAGTTGATTTTACGGTGGCTGGAAATATACTTCCCCTGCCCGTTTCTAAATTCCCTCTCAAGAGGTTCATATATCGGCACTGTATGTATGTTCACATACACCCTCAGACTTCAAAGACACACGCTGTCAGCAGCAATCAGCCGACCAGAAGATGTTAACCAAGTATAGATGGCTCCCCTATAGAGTCCAATAAAAAGCTGCACAGCCTTGTGGAGCTGCAGAGCCTTGTTGCCGCTGATTGGTGTTTCCTCAGCCTAACAGCTCAAGCAGTCAGGAGTCAGTCTTCGCCCCGAGAGCACTGCTCAGACAGTCAGACCCAGCAGTCACATTATATTAATGTAGATACAGAATTAATGAATAATACAGTGGTGGTGCAATGTTAGATTCTAAACATATTCATAATGCATAGCAGAGGCAGCAGCGTGTGCCACTGTGCACTATGATTGTTTTGACTAATTCTTGTATGTTGTCAACAGCATTGACAAAAAAGGCTTAATTCAACCATGTAGGCACAGTGCAGCACTCAAGTGTACATCAGCATGCACACATTACAGTTACCTTGATTATCTTCAACAAGGTAATTGCTTGGGCCCATTCTGGATGTATTAACCAATAATAAGCATTGCAAGAGGAAGAATAAGTGTATTCATATATAACAAAAGATCTGGGCCCATACAGCTCTATAGATTACAATGCATCTTTCCCCCCTACTCCAGAATATATAGATGACCAGGCTGTTCTCATGCACTGGTCGTACATTTACCTACAAAAAGAAATACACCACAATTCGTACATAACCCCACGTAATCATGAGCCAGTAAATTGTGTATAACCCACATAATCAGGGAGGCTGCTATCACGTGACCAATGCGCTGATGGGAGTTATGATAAATGAATGAATGACTTTAATTTCGGTCTCATAAATCTAGAGGAACAAAGATTATTTCACACAAATTTTCTCACTCTCATTAACTGAATAAGGAATAGGCTGAAGCCTCAGGTTTAGTTTTACCTATCCTACATCAACCAAAGGATAGCCCAGAATATCAACAATACCAAAGAAAGTAATAAAGTAGTAAATAAATAAATAAATAATTAAAAACATTATTATAATGAAATTATAATCCTCAATTATTTTACACTTTAATCATTTTAGATTTTAAGGCTTTTTTGAAACTCAACTGAGAGCAACGCAGTTTTGAATCATAGTCCAACCCATAGTTTGACTCCCAAAACTGAAACACATCTGTGTTGTGGCGGTGGATGGGTCACAAAACACAGGACTTTCCCCAGGAGACTGGTGTTTGGAAGTAAGTTATTTTAAGGTATGTCATCACCACGTTTCTTTTCCTACACCTAACCAACGTAACTTAACTTACCAAAACCTAAATATGCCCAACCATGATTCTTTTCCTAAACCTAAAGGGTGGAGGGTATACACATCCAGAAACCTTTACAGATGTTGGATCAGAAAATCAAACTAAGGCAAGAGCCAGACTAGACTGTGGTTACTAGTGGGCGACTATGACTCAGAGGCAGAGCGGGGTGTCTTCCAGTTGGAAGATCTGCATTTTGGTCCCCGGCTCCTCCAGTCCGTGTGTCGAAGTATCCTTGGGCAAGATACTGAACCCCAAATTGCTCACAATGGTTGTTCCATTTGTGTGTGAATGGTTACTAGAAAAGTGCTATACAAATGCAGTTCATTCCATTTAATGATGTAACGTATTAATCTAAAAGAGATCATCATCCTGCATCAGTCTCTACTTTTCCTAAACCTATCCTAGTAGGTTAATAGTAATATTACATTAAAAACATAGCATAATTCATATGTCACTAATTTATTAGATATCATACAATCCATTGTATTTGCATTTTCATAAGATATCATATGAACTGTTACATGAGGAAACATTGAGACGAGTGGTGGGCAAACAGTGGCAAACAGGCCAACTCCCTCCAACAGCAATATTTATCCCCACTTGAGGAGAGGCACACAAAGCAGGGTAAGCTCCTCACTCTGCATCAGGCTGTGCATAGCACTAATATGACGTGTAATAAATCTCCCAGAAGTATAACACAACTAAATAACATAATCCACTTCATTTAAATAAAACAAGTACCCCTTAAATTAAAACAATGTTTTGTTTCCACAGCTTAAGCCTGAATAGATTAGATTTATGTCAAAACATTTCTTTCGTTCAACTATAAATGAAGCGGCCCACTTTTTTTTTTTAATCATATGTGGAGAATATATCAGTTCCATCTCAAGTGTTGCAGTGAAACACAGAAAATACATCTGCATATATGAGTCATTTTTGTGCCAGCTGAGTATTAACATAAGCTGCTGTACCTCTGTTAGCCTGGATTTATTAATGGATGAAATGGTATCTGCTCTTTGATACAATCCCAAAACAAACAGTTTTACATATACATGTTATTTTCAAATTAACTCAAAGAAATAAAGGAATTAAACATATTAAAAGCATACAAATGTACGTACATTGTGGATGGCTGTAAAATATGTTTCCCAGGTTCTATGTTCCCCACTTAACCCTGCAAAAAAGGTTCTATGTTCCCCACTTACACAAAAAAGGTTCTATGTTTCCCGGGTTTTTTTAGTAAGCGGGAAACATAGAACCCTTTTTGGTTGAGCGGGGAACATAGAACCCAGGAAACACAGAACCCGGGAAACATAGGGATGACCCCGTAAAATATTACCCTGTGGTAAAAAAAAAATACTAGATAGGTTTGATGTGATCACTGACCCCTGACGAAGTAGGGCTTGGTACCAAACTCAGTGCTAGCCAAATTAGGTTGGTACAACTGAGTACTGATTGACATTAAATCCATTGGTGCCAAATGTCGGTACGTGAGAGCATATGTAGGTGAGAATGCTGTGATTAGACAAGAGGCAGAAATGCCACTGCAGTGCTGATGTGCTGCAATAGTTTAATCTTCTGTTTTTTCTTATATTATTTTAGTAATAGCCCAGAGTCATTGCTGGATGAGGAGACACACATAGACACGCATACACACACACACACAAGCAGATAAACGGACAGAGACAGAAGATTAGCTTGATGTGTGATTAGAACAGAATTGCATGTTAGTCTAAGATGTCACCCCTGCAGCTTATTCAAAATCTTGAAGAGCATGGAAAAGCTACTGTTAGATATTGTTACCCAAATCTAGGTACTGGAACTGGTACCAGTATTGGTGCAAATGTGAACAGTACCCAACCTTATGAAGTAGACTAACTTAGGTAAATCAAACCAGTGGTGGTGGTTAGTAAATAACACTTTAATTTCCTTACTTTCATACAGGCAGGACTGTCATTCTTCCATTTTTTTGCAGCAAACGTTATATACATTAGGGCTGTACCCGACTCAGAATTATGTCAGTCAGCCATTTTACATGAATATTTGATTCATTCATTGTTTTTTTGTTTTTCATATAAAGTTTTAAAGTTTGAATGTGGCTCAGTGGGTAATATACTGTAGTAAACAAGCTAAAACCGCTAACACTGGATTGGAAATGTGCAACATTATTTCTTCCAGACACTAGTTATCAAACAAAATACAGAGACTGTGTCATATTAAGTATCTGTAAAGTAGCTGTAAATCACCACTTCCAAGCAGTAGAGAGAAGATAATGTTATCTCAGTGTCTTACGGTAGATAGTTTCTCTTCCTCTGTGCTGCTGCATCACAGCTGTCTGTCTGAGTAGTGTGAAAGTCAAGAGACCAAAACGTCCCCAGAAGTATACTGAAAAGCACACTGACCGGCAAAAAAACAACAACAACAAATAACTGTTCAACTTGAGGCAATCTCAGTCAACTGAGGGGTCTCTGACTGATGATATGAATCTCCAAATTTTAAGGGGCAGCCCTGATATACATATAAAATCAAAAGCTGCACACACTTGTCTAAGCTTTTTTTCTGTTTGGTCAGTCAGCTACTTTCATCAACACTGGTCAACTGCCACTAAGGTTTCATATCAGACATGTTAATTATCCTGAGGGTAATTGCAAAGTATACAAAAAGACTGAAATAGCAATAAGTGCAAAATATAAAAACTAGATAACAGTGAGGTCCAAATAAGGTGCGATCCAGTGTATATACACACCTTGCCAAAAACAGGTTAACAGTATGGATGTTAAATATAGTAAGGGTGCTTATAAATAGGTTTGTACAGGGTCAAATTTGACACAGTGTTAAAGTTCAAGAGTGCATGGTTAATACAAAATGTTCATGATTATGTCCATGATATTTCCATTAATTGCAAATTATGTTCAGCTGTGAGGAGTTAAGTCCTAATGACAAAAATCCAACAAGATACAGTGAGAGACAGAGGTCCTCATGTCATCGCTGCCCTCAGCCTGAGGTAGATAGATAGATAGTCACTAGTAACATATAATCACTGTTATTGTCCTCTTAAGCAACAGCTCAGTTTTTAAAGTGGAATGAAAAAAATATTTGACACTCTTTTAACCAGAAAAGATGAGCCACTCGCAATATTTTTCATCATTTTAGTCTCAGTGTCACCGTCTGACAAGCTGTAACGCCTCCCTGATTAAATTCTCAGTGTCAACTCCACCCTTTAAGATTAGAGCTGCTTGTTAAAAACTGCTAGCTGTGCACATAACATCAGAGAAAGCTTTAGTTCCTCGATTTAATGCTATGCAGAATATATATTTTATATTTTATATACAGTATTTATGGGTGAGAAAATGCTTTGTGGATGTGAGCCAAGAACTTCTAAGATGACTCTTCCTAGGACAGAGAGGGAACATCCCCTGTGTGGGATCTGTTATACACACCATTTAACTGAAAAATTGTGTTTTCTTTTCAACATATCTCCGCAGCCATTAGTGAGGATTTGCCCCCGCTAGCAAGAAGTTTTTGGTACTCCGGCAGTACAGCCACACGGCTAACAGCCTTTATCACGACTTTGGATCCACCAGAGCCCGAACAATTACAAGGGCCTGTGTTCTTGTGAATATGTGTCACGTTAAATTTGCCCTGACAGGAAGGAAGGAGGGAAGTGAGGACAGAAATGCTGTAGGGATTAATGTTGAGCTCGGAAGCCCATTTCTTCAAGGCATTAGCTGCCTGGTGGAGCGCTGAGGGCCTGACAGGGAACTATGACACAGCGCGTTGAGCCATTTGGGAGTGTTACAACTGAACACACACACGTTTTCTTGAACCCCAAGTGTTCGTGAGTGTAAGCTACGGCACGGATCACACACCTAACACTTGTATACCTCAGAGAGAGCAGGTAGCTCTGAAGCGCTCTGCTGTGCATAAACAAACATGACCGATTTTTAGTAGCAATAGCATGTAGGACACACCTTCAAAAGTTGAGTGTTCTATCTAAATAAATGCGTAACAAATAAATTATCATTACAGAGTATGAAATTTTAATAAATGGGAGAGGACATAGTGCCAACAGGACCCCAGGCCACTAAACACAGAGGAAAAATAGAGGTTGATAAATGATGCAGGGACGCATATACTATCTACCCACACCCGTCTGTGTTGTATGTAAATAAGTTTGGCCTACAGGTTTGCTCTATCTGAAGGGACGGAGCTCTAAAAACAGGCCAGAGGATTTCAGATTGGTGTTTTAACGCTGTGACCTTTGAGTGAGTTGAGTACATGCAGACAGCAGCGTGGAGCCTGATGAATAGCTTGGGTCTTTTCCCAGCTGGGAGAGCAGATGCTGAGAGGAGAAACAGAACATGTTTTTCTATCCTCCTGCACTCTCTTTTTCTCCCTGCCTCTAATCTTATATTAGAGATGTGGGGAGAGGGCGGGTGGTTGGTTGGGAGAGGAGGGGGTGCTCAGGAGATGACACACTATTAACTCTCCTGGCGTTAATCTTAATGCCTCATGCTAGAGGACTATACACAATCCATTTTAATGCAATTAGCTCTTGCCAGGAAGGATGAGTTATTCAATGGGAGCATAATTGCATCCTCAAGTTTTTACACTGGTTCATTCCAGAGATGTAATTACTTTCATACATGGTTTAACACATGGAGCCACTGACACATACAGTGTGTGCACGTAGTCAGCCACTCATGCGTACACAGTCATATGAAATTAAGTTGACACGTAATACATCACACAATTTCACCTGATTATTCAAAGTAGAAAAGTAGAATTGGCCAGCATCAGGTTTCATCAGTGTTGGCATTCACAGAGAATTCCCAAGTAGCAGATCCAGACGCACAGGGTCTGGAGATTGATGGGCTGGCTTTGGATGTGTCACCCTGAGGGGGACAACTGTGTCTTCCTGCTGTCCTACAAAGCTTGCTGTTTTGTATTAAAATCAGGATGACAAAAGCTCCAAACATTACCCTTTGATATTTCAGAGGAAGATAAAGTGGGATGCACAATACACATGCTGGCATTTTTCCTCCCTTGGTCTGTTTACCCCTTCCTCTTTCTTGCCATCATCACTCTTTTTGGCTTTAAAAGTCTGCTTTGTCTCAAGTATTTCCAAGAGACTTGGCAACAGCATCCTCAACACATCCCTCTTTTTTTACCCGCACCCAGCTCTCCTTCCCATGAGCCTTCTATTTCCGTTTTAAAGTTTGTCATAGTCCATTGATTAGATTTTTGTTTATGATATCTATACGTGACAGATGGAAAGTTGGAGTTGAAGTCGCTTTTTTCAGAGTTGATTTCTCTCTCCCTTAAGGATAATAGACTTTGAAAACATGAGGACATCGCAGGATGATGACATCTAGTTGAGAGCTATTGCAAGGATACAGAGCACAAAGAGTGGTTTCTCAAAACTTGATAAATTCTTTCGCTGCTCACCGTGAATAGCTTAAACACTAAGTCCCCGCTCCCTTTCCGCCCTTTTGTAGTGTATTACACAGAAGGCAAAGATGGAAGGCTTACAGCATTGTCCCTGTGAGGCCAGTGCTTAACTAGTGATGTCTGTGTAAATAAAGGTTCTGTGTAATGGGGGTGGGGGGGGGGGAGCGGAGACATAAGCCCAATGAGCTGCCGCAAGGGAGATTGTTCCTCTGCTCTAAGTCTATAAATAATGGAGATGAAAGGGAACTAGGCCTTGAAATTATGTTGAGTGGCCCTGGACAGCCCATGGGCCCCTGTCAGAGCCAGCGGGGAGAGCGGGCCCTACGTCCACCCACAACTCCAGTCCCAAGCCTCCAGTTAAATTTGGCAAGACAGCGATGCTCAGCCATTTACAATGAGGGGGCTGATCAATTGTTATGCAACTGTTTCACTTCTCCTGCTGTATTTTATTGAGCTAATACACAGCTATGAAGAGAGACCAGGAGAACTCACTGCTGTTTTAAAAGCTTTATTTTGTTGTTGTTGTTGGCATCTAGGAGTCACATGAGTCCTAAAATGTCAACAATATATTTCCAATATAGAAAACTCCATATCTCATTTGCTAGAAATTTCCAAAGAGTCTGGGCAATTCTCGGTTATAAACTGAACCTTACAAAAAACTGCCTTTCCCTATTAACAAGCTAGCAGAGAAACATACAATACATATCTGGGGATACAATGTATATCATTACATGGACATATACTCCAATATACTCCTTAAACACAACTTTAACCCATTATTAGACAGCACTAAGACAGACTTAGCTAGATGGTCAAATGTCCTAATTTCCTTAGCAGAGCACATTTATTCTGTTGAAATGACTTTGCCACCAAGATTTATATATTTGTTTCTGCAAGTCATTTTAAACAACTGGACAAATACATCTCTATGTTTTTTTGGAATAAATCTAATCCACGTATGCCAAAGGTATATTTAGAAAGGTCAAAGCCAGAGGATGGACTTGGCTGACCCAATTTCCTACATTATTACCGGGCAGCAAACATATCCCAATTCCTATACTGGATCGGCACATTTTCCAACAAAGTAGGCCCAACTTGAACACTCATGGAGCGACAGTACAGCTTCCCAGTTTCCCTCCAAATCCGGATATCCACATTGCAAATTCCATTGTTAAAGACTCCCTTCGAATCTGGAACAGCAAACAAGCATTTTTTCTCTGCTAACAAATAACCACCTTTTCCTTCCGTCACAAATAGACTCAGTGTTTAGCTGTGGCAAACAAATGGTTTTACTTTTTTCTCTGACCTGTTTGTCAATAATATTTTCACTACATTCGATTACATATGTAAAAATGATATCCCCAGAACAGTTTTTTAGATACTTGCAAGTCCAGAGTTTTGCTAAAAAGCATTTTCCGTTCTTCCCTTGTATTCCCCCAGTCGACTACGTACATTACCCATTAAAATTTAAACAGTTATGTATGATGAAATTAAATTTTGATCATACTAGCCCTTGACAAAAATCACATGATGCTGAAGTTACTCAGACAGCCTTGGAATGGTCATTTCTCTCAGGTCGGGGCCCTCACCGCTCCTGTGATGAACCATGTGTCCTTTGCAGTGGCTCCCTCCCATGTCCCACTTATGTTCAGCGGCAGCAGCAGGAGCAGAATGTCCAGATGCAGTGAACCATGCTCTCTGTAGCAAATCGCTGACAAGCCGCTTTTTCAGGCAAACTGAACATATTCTGCGGTGTTGCCTGAGACCCTTCGTGGGCTCTGTCGATCCCCCGACCCCTGTGGCACACATGACCTTGACTGCAGAAGCTGTTTCGTATACAGACAGCTGTCATGGCAGAACTGTGGCCAGAGGTCACTGATGATGCAGGGGGGATGCACACCAAACCCCCTAAAGCATGTGAGGCGCAGTATGACTGACACCTACACACCTTCAACCTTCAGGTAGCTGCTCCCACACACAGACGTGACCCCTTTCCTGCCGTGAACCACACACGTTTCATCCGGGTGAGTTATTACAGTATGTCTTGGCACTGGAGCATCAGATGTCTGCTGTTGAGTTCAGATTTAAACCCACAGTGGACCACACATACAGTATATGAATGTGTAGACACACACAGTTGAGCCGGAGCAATCTGACAGTGCCTCATTGCCTTAATCCTAGACTCCAGTAAGCCATGGAAGTCATTATACTGACCTGCTCTTCCATGTTTCTTTTTTCTCTTCCGCAGTAACTGCCAGGATTATTTAGATATGTTTCACCTCTAAGCTGACTGGATGCTGTGCAAATGCATGCAGTAAGTAAGTGTGTGCTAATGTGTGTGTGAGAACAAAAACATCTTTCGTGCCTATTATTTCTTCGGCTGCTGTTGCGTCTCGCACCGAAAATTGGCACAGAGGCCCAACACGAGGAGAAAAATTTACATGGCTGCTAGTGTGATTCTACATAATAACCCTCACCGTAACCCACTTCAGTGGAGAAAAAAACTGACGCCCAGCCAGAGCCAACGTGTCTATTACCATGCTCTCATGCTCAGGCACGTCTCGTGATGCAGACATCCCGCCAACTCATTTATAAATGATCTGAGAGTATGATACAGCCTTAGGAAAAAAATAGAAAAACGTGTAACTGTCCGAGTGAATTTCACTGACATGGTGCTTTATATAGAGCAGACTGGACTTCAGAGTGGAGAGAGCGAGAAAGTGAATTCCCTTTGGTGTTGAACTCCACTGTTGTACCTTCAGGCTACAGTCGTGGACACACGAGTCCCACTGTGACATTCATTTCATTGGCTTGGTGCTGCAGTATTTACCATTCTATTCCAGCACGCTGTGTAAAACACACCTTTTCTGGTTACTGTCTCCCTCACCAGTGCTGCCGTATATAAAACATTTTCTAAAGATGAGGACAGTGAACTGCTGAGGACTTAACTTTAACAATTTCCCTATAAATCTTTCAGTCTGGTAGCTGTGTTAATTTACAGCAGCACATGTCTGCATAATGATAATGCTGTTAGCACTAAGCATCTCTGGAGGAACTATCTGGAAGTGGAACACTCTACTTGTATTTATCTCTGCATGTCCCAGGGAGGCATGTGGGGAATGTGACAGTGGCATCTCTTGTAAAACTGCTAACCCATAGCTCCAGCTTTGGCAAGTATATAAATAAACAAGCTGATACACACATTAGCAGATTGACAGTCCCAGAATAGAACACAATGACAAAGCGATGAGCATGGGAGTAGAAACAAGGCAAGCCTCAAATCTCTGATGAAAATAACTTGGTTAGGTATCGCCAAGCTCTTGAGTACCAAATCATTTTGCCATCATCATTGCAATGAACTGTTTTTCTTTTTGTCTGAAACTTGTCAGATCCATGCCCAGCAGGGCTGCCAACTCATATTGACTCTTAAGACTCACCCCACTGACACTTTTCACACACTCTCACACCACACGTCCATGTTCTCACGCAATAACGAAAAACTAATTTATAACTGATAACATCGTGACACAAAAAGAGGACACTGACAGGACATGGACAGACGAGACAGAGCAGCACAGTGCAACACGATAAAACACTGTGGTCAAGTGGGCCGCTTGGGATTTGATGTGTGACTATTCATGCTTTTATGGTCACATCACATCAAATACAGTGGAAATCTCTTAAAGTGATCACATCTGTCTGGGTCAAATTGATCACTGTAAACGAATGATTATTATCAGGCTGTTCTTGTGCACTATTGGTACATATACCTACAAAAGTAATGCATTTGTATTTGTATATAGCATGGGCTAGTAGTTAGTGTATAACCCATGTAAGTGGAAAGGCTGTGATGACATGACCAATGCACTGACAGCAGTAAAAAAAAAAAAGTAGTAGGTAGGGGCAGGTAAGGGTGGTGGACGGGTCAAACCAGTAGTGTAGTGGAGTATATGCAGGTATACATGGTATAACTACTTATTTTACTGGCTGCTTACAGTACATGTACCCATCAGCCAAAAAGCCATTTGAATATATAGGAAAGTATACCCACTTCCTCCTTGGTAATCTACTCATCTACCTGGCAGTACACCTACACCATTCACTACAACTACATCACTGGGTCAAACAAACACAGGACTTTCCCCCACGAGACTCATGTTTAAACTGCCTGAAACCAAGGGAACCTTGAGTTATTTTAAGTTATGTCATCACCATGTTTCTTTCCCTGAACGTTATCTACATTACTGTACTTGCCTTTAGGGAAAGAACGTAACTTTATAAAAGTATGTGACAGGACAACGCCATCTGTGGGGTGCTGATTCGTTAGATATCATACGAGCCACTGTATGAGGATACATTGTTATTATGACAGATTTATTTTGTCTTTTTCTTCATTTCTCATGTGATTACCATCTAATTGATATGTACATTTATTACATGAATATAATGTAATGAAATGGACGGCTTCACTATTTACTGAATTTTACTGATGGTTGTTTGAAGCATTTACGAGGGGCATGACCTGAAATTATCAATTGACTTGGATCGGGCGTCTTTAAGCATGGGTGCTTGTCATGTATGCATTTGTCTCCTTGTCTATTACTAGCAGCCATGACTGTTTCTCTTTGTTTGAGTGGACTACCCAAGGGAGCCTGAGGAACACCAAGTATCTCTGCTGCATCTCGTTGGCTTGTTTTTGACAGTTTGTCATGAGCTTCAAGGAGACTATGTTTTTCATTCAGAGAAAATTACTTTCTTTTTCCCATCATGATTTCAATATGCGTGCAGCACCAGCCTCAGGTAGCCAGCTGGATGCAAAAGGGTTACCACAAGGCAAATTATGATTGGAGTAAATTACAAAATATAGAAATATGAAATATACAGTAGAGGGCTGCATTGGGATTGGGTCCCACCGGGTCCCGTGGGACCCAACCCAAATCTTGCGGGAGCGAGACCTTAACCTTAATCACTGCGTGATTATATAAACGTAGGAAAATAAATAAAATACAGAGGAGGAGTATAGAATATGAAACAGCCTTTATTTCCTTAAAAATTAAATGAAAACAACGAAATAGGAGCACTATTCCTGACCAGTGCATCAAAAGACATGCGGGCCAGGGAAATGAAACAAACAATCCCATGAATCTCTTTATTAATAGCCTATAAAATGACGTGTTTTCTCCTGCGGGACGGGAGAAGACACAAAATCAATGCATCTCTTGTGCGGGCATAGATTCTCAGTTTTGCGGGAGCGGGTGGGAGTGGACATACACATTGCGGGTGCGGGCGGTAGTGTAACACACACGTTGCGGTTACGGGCGGTAATGGTCAGAAATTCAGCGGGAGTGGGCAGGAGCGGGATAAAGAAAACAGTCTCGCGCAGGGCTCTAATATACAGTATACGAATGACTCCGTCCCAACCTTTTAGATCCATTAAAGCAGTAGCAAAATTACATCATTAAAAATATTCCTTTTTTCACTCTCCTAAATTAAAAAATAAATGTTTTCCTTCAGCAGTTTGTTAATATTTTTCAGTATGATCCTGTTCATCATGACCCTGACAGTGATCATGCAAAATGTGAAGCTGTATTTATGTGCCTTTTTTTTTTTCTTAGATAATTAAGAAGGAATGTCAGCTCAAATTACACTAGAACCTTCATACTGTCATGTGCTCATATTTGACCTGTAATAAAAAAATCCTTAATAGGTTTGCTAAATTTTTCAATGGAGTCCTCTTCAGATTGACTCTGACAATGACCATGTAAAATCTGGAATCATCTTACTATCTCATTCCAATCTAAATTGAAATGTTATCAACCCTGATGCCCACTTCACCTGTGTATAACCTACAGTAGACTTACTATCCATCTCAGGAACTCTCCGGTTCTTATGTCTTTTACAGTTTAGTTATCAGTCCTCCACATGAGAACCTCTCCTTGCTCTCTTGAGATAACCCCTGGTGAACACTTTTCATTCCCCAGTGGCACAATTAGTCCCAGCATCCTCTCCATTAAGAGCTAACTGATATCTTGTCCTTTTCTTGTATCCTGCAAACATGCAGCCGCTTCTTAAACAAGGGTGCACACTGACCATAATAAAAACAGCAGAAACCACAATCAGCCAATATTCAGTTGTAAATAAGACTAAAAATAAGACTTTATACTAATTCTCACAGTGAACGATATTTTAGAAAGGTCTTTGCTCTGTGTGTGTCTAATGCCCTCATCCAGTCCTACTCTACATGACCAACAGAGATACATTTCACTGCAAAAAGTTTCATATTGTACCTGAAAAGAGTTTGTCATGGAGCTGACATCTGCAGCAGAGGTTTTCCTGCTGTAAAGCTGCCCTGACAGGTGACAGATAACTGCTGTATTCATTCAGCAGTTTTATTATTGATAGTAAGCCTATAGGTCTGCTGTGTGGACCATAAAGTAGCAGTTTTATTGTTAAATAAAACATTTACAGAAAATTCTCTTTGTAGGGGAGCATGTGGTCTTTATGGCTGCAGTCAGTGTAGACACTGTCTTCCCAAAAATAACAACAGCATCAGTCGTTTCAGCAAGAGACCTGAAACAATAAATGCCTATGTTCAAGTGACAAAGTCAAAGTAGGAAGTAAGGTGACATTGTTATAAAGCCACAAAGTGGGGTGGATGGATGGGTCAACAAAACATCAGACTTTAAATTGGGAGACAGTTGTCTGTTTACTGTCTCCTACCGACAGACAGGGGTGGTTTCTTCTGATGATGACCACAGTCTTTCCCAAACCTAAACTTTAACCAATTAGTTATTATAGTTACCATGGCAACAAAGCTCCCCTAGCCTTAACAAAGTAGTTATTTCAACCCAAATCACGCAGTTTCAGTTGTTTGTTGTGTCCAAACCAACAGACCCTTGTCAGATCAAAAAACAGATTTATTTAGGCCTATCAATTATATTTTTTTCGTTGTGTATTTTATTTATTTCTGCAAGTGAAGTGACTCAAGCATGAAACTGAACTATGATAAAACCACATTGAAATGTTTAGTGGATCAGGAAGGTCTAACTAGTCAAATACCTGATGCTTGGTCAGTGTCCCTCAGCAGCAGATACTGACAGAGGCACCCTTTCACAGCAGTATGAGACACACCGGAGAGCAGAATTTTTGGAGCAAGAACGTCTACATAGGGCAGGCAGGAGGGGAGGTGAATGGGTCAAACAGATTCCGGACTTTCACCCTGGAGACCACTGTTTGTTTTCCATGTGAGATCAAAGGTCACTTGATGTATTTTAAACACTGTGCTGTGTAGCATACTATGCTAGTGACCTGTGTCATGTGATGTTACAAACCATGCTGTTTTTTTCTAAACATTAGCATGTGCTTTTTTTGCCTAAAACTAAGTACCATAACACGATTTGTTGTTGTTGTTGTTGTTGCTATGATCAAATGTTATCTCGAAATGAGACCGTATACATTTAACAAGTGTAAGCTGTGAGGAGTTAGTTTATTTGTGAAAAGATACAAAGCATGTAATGAGCGTTAATTGGCATGCCATCCCTGAACATCCAAAACTGACACTGGAAGGGTAACTAAAGCATCATAGTTTGGTGTTGGAGTTGGCCCTGGCACCAAACCATATTTGAGCCATTTACAAGTAAACACATTTCTGTAAAACAGAACAGAGCACAGGTTGCAATTAAGGTCATTCTAAATTTAGACCTCTCTACAACCTGCCTTGCTTTGAGTTTCAATCAAGCTGTCCTCTGTTAATTTTTGACAAGGCGATGCACCCCAGGGTAAAGCCAGGCACATTAACCTTGCCCATCCTCCTGGAGCATCTGCTGCATGGTACCCTCAATCAAGGCTGCCCTTCCACCAGAGGTGTGACGGGTCCTCTGTCATCCCCCTGCCTCACAACTCAGTGCTGAAGATGGATAGGTGTGAGCCCCCATGCCCAGGTGAACTACAGTGGGCCCTCTCTGCTATGGTGCTGCTAGCTGCCAGCCCACCAGCTGACCAGGCTGGAGCTGACAGCTACCTGGCCCAGGCACAAAGCTGGATTAGGCAGCAGAGAGCTGCCAGCATTCTTCTGGTACTACAGTAGGACCACAAGCCTTACGACAATTACTCAGCAGGACTAATTCTGTGTAAAATCAAGCCTACGTACGACATCTACTAACAGTGTTAGTGTAAACAGTTGCTTTAAATACCCAAGGTGACTCCAAGGTGGTACCCCACTGCCTACTGTTGTCTGCAGGGTAATGAGCTGGTGTGATTGATCAGAGGCTGTCAAGGGACATCAGCTGGAGTCCGGCCAGTAATGCTCAACAATCAGCATGGGACCACCATCAGAGGGCAGCCGTGCTCGGACGTAAGCTGCAGGGATGTCCTGCACCACACTGCTCACTACATCAGATCTCCAGAGCAAGAGGATTGAAGAAAACCCCACATACTGTTTTTCTGTCTTTCTTTCTCTTTTGTTTGTTTAATTTTAAAGGGCCGTCCTGCTGCATTGTCACAGAATGTCTGTGCTGCGTTCAAATGTTGTTGGTGTCTATGTTGTGGCAGCGTATTGCGGTGTCGTGCTTTCCATTTTCCTGAATAACTATATGATGTGGTAATTGCATGGAGCCACAGATAATAACAGCTGTGGTGAATGTTAGAGGAAAAACACATTTTCTTTGTTTTCTTTGTCCGCTCTCTGCTGGCATCCTTTTGCACCATTTTGTGTTTTTTTTTTTTCCCCCTGTTGCTTTCACACTTTGATTGTGTGTGTCTCTCAGGAGTCTGTGTTCATAGGCACAGTAAAATTGCCTCTAAACGGGCCACTGGTCTCTCATGGTAGGAGATAGAGTCGCCATTATTCAGGCCCTGGCTTCCTCCCAGCTTGCCTGGTCACCCATCCCCAGCTGAGTGACAATGAGGCTGGGCAGCAGAGGAGGCTCAGGGAGGCGAATATGACAGGGAGCAGGCGGCTGTGAATATGGATGGAGGTGCTGCTGGGGAGGTGTGGGTGGTGTTTGGTAGGAGAGGAGGAGGGGGAGGAGGAGGAGGAGGAGGCGGGGAGCCAGAGAAGCTGTGGATCCAGAGACCATTCCTCGCCTGTCAGTGAGGTGGCAGAGCGGACAGGCTGCTTCTGTGCTGAGCTCTCCCCGCTCAAGAGCCCAGTAACGCTTAAACACCATGGAACATCCAAAAAAACGTTACTGCTCAGTGACTGCTCAGCACAGGACTACACATCTGAGACGCCTCTTGGCTGCAGGGGCTCAGCAGAGGGAAGTGTAACTAATACAGGAGATAATAAATAAATGTGGTCACCATCTATTTCAAAACTCAAGAAACTGTCAAAATGGCTGCCTTTTGTTGAGATTCCATGATAAAGAACCTCAGTTCAAATAAAAATCCTTTACTCCACACTGAAACCCAGAAAGGCATATTGTGGTAATGACTCATTTTCCTTTTGAAAATTGATAATACAGCACCTTGGATCCAGTCATATTGATGAAAAAGATTCATGGCCGATGATGTGGGTTTTAACAATGACAGCAAAATTACAATTCATGTCTCACTGCCCGGGCTTTTGCTGCAATCTTTGTGGATATTGTGGGAAACTGTGACTGTTATTAGAGCTTTGTCTGTGTTGAGCAAATTGAGGATATATCTGGGATCTGTGGTTGATCTGAGCGCCCGAGAATCCAACTGCAAACCTTGCAATTATTGCCACAAGTGATGTACACCCTATGGGACTCAGGGAGGGGCAGGAGCTGCTTTCTTTGAGGGAAACACGGTGACTGGGCTCAATTCACAGGGAGCTGATACTGTATACTGTGTGTGTGAGTGCATCCATGGGTTCACTCAAGGGTTTCTTTGCTGTTTTTTCTGTATGATGCTTTTCTTCTTGAAGGTTAATTGAATCTGTTGAACCCAGAAATACCTCTTTTTTTTTTCATTCCGGAAAAAAAACATATTAGTTTCACCACCAGCAAACAGCAAAAATAGACAAAGCAATATAGCAGCATTTTGTAGCCATACTAGAGTGGTATTTAGCATGTGTTTTCCTCAAAAGTTACCAAAATGAGGCATCTATCTTTTTATTTTTCATAGGTACCTGGCTCAAAAAAAAAACCCCACAAAAACCCTCTGCATGCAGTCCAACACATGACTGTGAATGTGCAGCAGGTAACATTTCTGTGGGAACACTGGGTTTCCCTGAATTATGCTCAGCTCTGCTACCATCGATCAGCACCTCTGTGTGACAGCAGGAAATCACATCATATTACTAGCCCTTCGCTAATGTAGTTAGCGGATATTGTTCTGAGGCGAAGTGTGGACTCGCCCAATGTGATTAGGCCCTATGATGAATTTGCCCTGTTGTTTGGAGACCGTTAACTGACTAGAATGATTGACCTGAACCAAGAGCCTTCTGGGCATTTATTGATGTTCCCCGAGTGTTATTCCTTTAATGACTGCACTCTGATCATTGCCAGCTTTATGGCTTGAGGGAAGCCAAGTTGAGTTAGCAAAGTTAGACTAAATGGAGTTTTAGAGGTTCATGGTCACAAAGCAGGGTTACTGTGCACACATGTGGGTTTGGCAGAGTGTTTATCCCCCAGATTGCTGTTTTTACTGAACGTTTGTGACGACTGTATGGGCTTTCAGATAGGTAAAGGAGAGCCAAATGCCTGGAGGGCTCAGTTTTCGTACATGTGAGGATGTTAGGCCTCTCCTGGGGTGAGGCCTGGCAGTTTTAGCTAAGACAGAGTGGTCATGGTACTCCATGAGTCCTCTAGGTTTATTTTCAGCAGCCTCAAGAGATACGGGAAAGGGGAGAGGTCAGCAGGTTGAGAATTACCCAGAGTTCCAGAGAGTCATCAGAGAAAAGGATGTGTTTTTGCCAGCAGTGAGTGGTCCTTTTCCTTGCCTCTTCCTACAGTATACTATCTTACACTGTATGACAATGTTTTGTGTGTGTGTTTGTGTATGTACACGTTCGTGCACTAGCCTATGCCCTACATAGGTTTAAGTGTAGTCTGTCAATCAGTGGGCTATCTGTGCACTCAAGCAGTCCCAAGAGTCAGACCCTTACCTCTTAAATTGACTCCCCCTGGCCATTTTGGCAGAGAGCTGGGGAATGTGAGGAAACAGAGACCAGAGCCATAACAGCACAACAGAAGATGGGTAGCAAGTGTATCACGCACTCACCTGAGTACAGTCTGCACAGCTGAGGATGGGTCAATAACAGCTGGGGTGCATGGTAAAAATAAACACAGGTTTGGTTTTAGTTGGGGAAAAAACAAGGCTACAAACTCTACATGCATCTCAAATTCAAAGGAAATGAACAATTTGGTCCGGTTCCTCGCAGTTCGACGTTTGTTATATATATCATCCCTCTTCTCTCTCTACACTCAGTTCCTGTTATTTCCCTACTGTCGTCTCCCCAGTAGAGACATAAAAAGGCCCCAAAACACTCGCTTTTCAGCTCATTTAAAGCAACAGTATCATTTAATGTTCCTGACGCCACTTTTGTCAGGCTTCGTAGGTGGACACAGGGAACCGACACTATTGTTTTATGCTGTTTGAATTTTGCACTGACTACTGCAGCCCTCTGTTAATTTAGAGCCAGACGAAAGCTCAGTTTATTCTGAGCTCCCTCTTCTTTAGATATTCTGATCCATGGGCCATCTGCGCTCATATGGAATGTGTTATACTGCAATTTGCAGTTCGTACAACACTGTCAAAAACAAATCTGTCTTGTAAAATAAATATTGGGATGACTAACAGCTTCGTTTGTCATCGGTTATGTGTTCTTGATGTTTGAAATTGTCAAATAAATTGTGAATTAGTTTAATTTGTTTTTTGTTTTTTTCCATCTTGGCATTACACTGACATTTCAGCCAGCCTGTCAGTTTGACAGAGCAAACTAAAAAACTTTGCCACTGATAACTGGTTGCTTCATGTTACATCAACAAGGAACTGTTGGATTTCTCTCCTTTAACACAATAGCTAAGGTACCTGTATTGTACACATGTGACAGCAGGTGACAGCACATCACACGTTTCCCATCCCCCTTTCTTTCAGTGTTAAAAAGCCTTGTGGTTTTTTGTTTTTTTATTTCCAGAGAGATGGGGGACAAAGAAAATGCACCTTGTGTTCTCTTTATCCCCCATCTCCCCGCCGGGTAAATGGACTTATTGTTAGCTGAAATTGTAGGTTTACTCATTCACAACGAGACACTACAGCACAATATTTTGGCAATTATCTCTTGTGTTGCAAGTCGCTTTATGAAAGCAACAAATCCTGTGTCCTGATCTTCCTGTACCTAGGCAACGAGAAAAAGGCTTCCCTTTTTCTGAAACGAGGCACAGAGCACCAGAATAAAATTAAGGGTGTCTTCATAGGATTTTTCTAACAAATGCAATAGCAATGCATACTGTACAATGTCATACACAATATACACTGGCTATAAACACATCTACTATTATGTTAAGTATTCTGTTATCAAAATTATTGTATACACTGTAGGTTGCACAAACTCCATGAACTGTGTGCGTGTTGGATAACAGCCCTCATTTAACAAGCTGTTGCAGATATACTTGTAAATTTCTCACACAACCAACTCCTTTGTGCGAGAACGCTGCCCACATGCTTATGAGTGTGTCTGGCCCATTAGTTGCATGCAAGCCTGTCTATCATGTCCATGTTGTCGCTGTGACCTCACGTCCCTCCTCCATTCCTCCACCCACACACACAGACCCTGTCCCTGACCAACATGCAACATCCCAGATGTGTAGCTGCCCATCAGCACAGGAGAGGATGCGGATCGTGCTGCATGTTGATTTGAAAACAGCCGCTCACCATACGCCAACTTCCCACTCACAGTAACAATGAGCTCCTGCCTCCAGGTACACACACGTTTAACAAGGCACATTGTTATTGTGCAATAAGAAAAGGACCTGTACACGTCAAGCTTCAACTTGATTAGCGTCTATGTTATAGGCACCATGTAGTGCTGTGTAAAGAAAACACCATGTGAGTAATGCAGGTGAATAAACACCAGATGCATGGTGAAATGTGGTGACGGCGAGCAGCCTTTAAAGTAAGACTTGGAGTCAACAAGAAGACAAAATGAGAGAATTTAAAACAAGCCATCAAAGCGCAGAAGGAAATTATTATTTATCACTTGCATTCCCAGTGTTTACGTGTTTATTGGTAAACACTGTCCAACTCAATGCACAGGCCATTGTTGCAAAAATCATTGCATATGACATTTCTTACATATTCCTGAATATATTACACAAATGATGAATGCATGTTTTCCTAATGATTCCATTGGATTACAATGTATCATAGATGCTGTCATTTTGCGTACACCCCGTGTTCCCTAAAATATAAATGTTCGATGCGGAGTGTTTCTGCATTTTTGCTCCGTCGCTTTCAATTGTTGCGCACACAGCAGGAATATTATGGCTACTTTAACAATGTAGGGATTGGAGAATCCATGAATACTTAATAAGTGTCTGGTAAAAAAAATGATGTAATGGTGATGTAAGCCACTGAAAGCCATTAATCAGAACAGTTAAACCTGAGCCTTGTTTTCTGCTCCAATTCACCTTTTGGTAGTGTCCTTATGAATCTTCTTTGTGCTTCAGTGGTGTCTGTACATACAACATACTGTAGCGTGTGTGTGTACTTTAGAATGTAAATGAATGCGGGCTGTTGAGATTTGCGAGTTCTATATGGACGGTCCAGGACAAAAGCCTTTGGTATTCACTTTGAATGTCTGTTCAACACTGATGTCAGCCTTTCAACTGCTGGAATAAAACATTGTAGATCCCCTGCACAGTAGCCCTGAGCTCTGCCATACGTTTGCATACAAGGATCTGAGCCTTAGTGGGGCTGACAATATCACTTCATGACTCACTGTACGCACAGTGGCAATCCTTTGATCCCCATCACTTTGAGTGTTGGATGTGAGACACACACAGACACAATGGGAGGCATTTTGCCCCCTCCACAGGGGACACTGATGCATTCAGTAGCAGTGGTGGAAAGTAACTAAGTAGATGTAACTGTACTTTACTGTAATATTTCCATTATTTTGCTACTTTATGCTTCTAAACTACGAGAATTTAGAGGCAAATGTTGTACTTTTTACTGCACTACATTTATTTGATAACTTACATTGCCTCTTTGCAGATTCAGATTAGTAATATAAATTATACTCAACGATGAATTTATGTTTTCTTATCATTAAGATGAGATTTCATTATTCAAGAGGAGAAATTCAAGCTACTACTAGTATGTAAAATAATTAAAATTCCCCCAGCTGTACCAGCTGCAGCATTAAGGTGATTAACACATGACTGCATCAGTAATTGCAGTGGTAGTAGCTCAGTCCATAGGGACTTAGCTGGGGAACCAGAGGGTCGCCAGCTCAACATGGACCACGCATGGAGCATGGACTGGTACCTGGAGAGACATCTGTTCACACTGTGGACACGACATGTGCCCTTGAGCATGGCATCAAACCCCTAACTGCCCAGGGCGCCTGTACAGGACATCTCTCCATTTAATGCAATTTCCCCTCTGGGATTAATGTGGTGTATCCTCTTTTTCTTCTTCTTCTAATTGTAATCCAATAATGTCTGAAACAGGCCACTCTGCAGTACTTTTACATTAGTGTATTTTGATCCTAATATTTATGTACCCTTCCTCAAAGGTATAAGAAGGTTTTGTTTAAAAAATTAAAATACCAGTACAAATACCAGCACCCTTAAAGTAATACTGGACTTTTATGAGCCTGTAGCCTCCAGCCAATAACAGCACTCAGATGGTAGCCACCAGGTAGTAGCGGCATGCATCCAAGAGATAGTTGCGAAAATCACAGCGCCCTAAAATCGTAAATATAGCATGGTGAAATGCAAAGTGGACAAAGCATTTCTCAAACCAGAGTGAATCTTGGGTTGGCTTTCACTTTCACTGGCGAGCACTGAAGGAGGGGACTGGGCAACATGTTCTCACTCCGACCTTATCATATATCAGCGTTTTGTCATGGACTTTCCACGTCCAGATACAACATGAAAGGTACCTTGGGTGTGTTGGTTGTTGACGTTCTGGGACGCCATGTCAAGTTCCGCCTGTTACATGCAGTCTCTTTCAAAATACACTTCATTTTTCAAAGGAAATTTACCATTTACATACAGTCTCTTTCAAAATAAAAGCACTATGTTGATGTTTTTTTTTTCCTTCAACAGCTTTAACGCACGTGGTTGGGTTTAAGAAAAAAGAACAGAGTTTGGTTTTATAATCTTTCGGAACGCGAATACCACTCAACCGAGTGAAAGTCGGTGTTTGTTGGACTGTAGTTAGATTGCTAAAATATCAGCTTTTCCATTACACAAATGCAATACTGATACAACAGTACAGTAACTTGCAGCATATGTAGGAGGGACCAGGTTTGAACGATGTGTTAATAAACAGTAGCCAACGATTCCTGCATTATATACCTTTAAGTATATTCTGAATGCACAGCTTCTCCTTGTAACAAAGTATTTCTACCCTGCATTATTGCTACATTTACTTCAGTAAAAGGTCTGAGTACTTCATCCACCATTGCTCAATGGAGCCAATTAGAGCTGGAAGCATTTAGTGATTCATGCAACATTTGACACATCCCAGTGGATCTCCCCTTCCCTCTCTCTCCCTCTCTCCCTGCTCCCTTTCTTTCAATCAGTCTGTGTATGTCTCTTACTGGCAGATGAGAATGAGACTCCTCCATCCTGTTCAACTCCATTAAGCAGCTAGTGTGCCTCAGTTCACCACAAATCATAATCTGCTCATGGTGAGAGGGACTATTCAGCGTGGACGGGACTTGACGCCAGAGAGTCACATTGAGTTTAAGTGTGGGAGTGTGTGTGTGTGTATGTGTGTGTCTCAGAGAGACAGAGACAGTCAACCTGAATTATTTGCATGTCACACCTAACACCCATCATACCTACACTCATGTCATCCCCCCGTACCAAACATGTATCACTGTCTTGCTGCTGATGTGACATTTCCTGGTACATGGATGACCGCTTTTTCAATCTTTTCCGCTCCTAACACGGAGTGTGCCGGGGCCTCCTTCTCACCTCAGCATGGGATTGGAGGGGGGTCACAATGAGACCTCCCCCCGTGCAGTCCTCACAGTGGGACACAGGAGGACTTGTCAGCCACCACTGCACTACATGTTATATTGATAAATCTCGCCCGAATTCAGATACGACAGGCCAGCGTGTCACTGCAGCAAAACACTATTCCCCACGTCTCCCAAGTCAAGCAAGATGGATCTATTGCTGTGCTGCTTTAGTCAAAAGTGTTTGTGTGATTGCTCTGTTTTTGGAAGCTTGTCGCAAAATTTTTGTAGCTGGTAACAAGAATTGAGTGATTGACGGAAAGGGTGGAAATGTACGGAAGAAAGAGTGAGAAATACAGAAACCAGTGAATTGATGTGGTCGCTGCCTGTTTTCTCTTTCTTGCTATAACCCTCTTCCTCTCCTCCACCCGCTCTAAGGCCATTATTAGCATGCATGAGTCTTCCGTTCCTCAGTGCTCTTGGGGAGGCTCTCACCCGGCCAGTTCATATTTAGTCTCCTGAATGAAACATTCATAACTCAGGTATGTGGTCTTAAAAACAATGAGTGCTGCTGCTTCAGAAAGGCCTGCATCAATCACAAGCCTGGAGAAGCCAAGCATGAGATAAAAAAAAAGGACTAGTGCCCTTCTTAAAGCGATTTGGGCTCACCTCGGGGGTGGGCGTGGGGGTCACAGGCACACCAGTTCCACAGTGGGATCCACAGAAACTAACAACATCATTTGCATTTTCAGGGACCACCCATGTCTCAGTGGGATTATTATTTTTGCCTTTCAGCTGCTTTATCTCTTAAATACACACAGCCACTACAGAAGTGCAGCCTCATGTTAGCTCTGCCTGGTTTATTTTCAGACTTCAGCCTCCCTCGGTTGTGTAACCTACCTCTCAGCCCCCGCTATTTTTCTGAACACATTAGTGCTGAATTATGGGTATGCATCATGTAATTATTGAAGAAATGCCCACAGAAAAGGCTGTCCCAAGAGACTCAACTGTTGTTATTGTTGTTATTATTATCATCATTAGTGCTATCAGCTTGTCTGCAGAATAAATATTCTGGCTCTCAATTGTAGGACAATTGCTGATTAATCCAGTACAAACAAGGCCTTGCAATTTCTGCCTCAAGAACAAGCACAAAGAGTTCCTCTGCTCAGCAACTCCCTCTATCTCATACCACATCGGCCCTTTCCCCCACTTTCCCTCGTCCTCTCCCCCTGCTGTTGAATCTCCAATTAAACCACTAACATGAGAAAAAGGGAGCACCCTGGGACGCTCTGACCACCCAGGGATAAACCTCTATGGGAATCTAACAAGAACCCCCATTTCTCCATCATTTCGCCTGCTCCTCTCACTTGCAGTTGGACTCCATCTATTTGCTTTGATTATATTAAATAGTGCATTTCAATTTGCGGTCCACTCGAGACCCTATTGGACCCCCTACCTCTTTAAATTTCACACCCCTGTGGGTTTACTCACATGAGTAGCTACAAACAGGAAAATCACAGTTTTGGTGTCCAGTGTACACAAACACCTCAGTGGATACATGCAGTTACTGACGCTTCGGTAAATGGTGAACAGTAGCCTGCAACTCACTAGATGCCTTTCCTCTCTCTCTGTTTTTTTTTTTTTGCTGCCTTTCTTTCAGTTTTGAAATATCAGAGACAGCTGCCACTGCCATTTTAGCATGCGATCCAGGTGCTGTTAGATTGTGTAAAGGCTCCCCAGTGCTGGAGAGAAGGCAGAGCCTCAAGGTCTCCTCTGCCAATAAAGAAGGGGAACAGGTGAAAACAGAAAAAGGAAATTAGTAGCAGTCTGCTCAGTCACACACACGTACAGGCAATTGCCGTGTCCCAGAAGAATACACATTCTCCAAATTGTTTGGCTTAAAAAAACAATTTTGAACAAAGTGAAGCAAAACAGGGGTTATATTGTACATACTTGAGACTGCTTGGTAAAGTGCCAGCTGGTGTAAGCAGCAGAGCTCTTCCTCCAGTGAGAATGTGTTCCAAATAAGAGCTGGTACACAGCTTCAGTCAGAGGAAAGGGTGAGGACGATGTCGTAAATAGTGTTGGCAGTCAGAGAATTCACTAAAGTATAGCTTGGATGTTTTTCAAGTCTGTCTTGATACAACACTTAGTTCATCTTTATTGGTTATCATTTGTTGCCTGGGTCCTGACCTTGGAATTCAACCACTCCACCGAGTTGACTGCTTCATCTGGCAGCATGACATGCAGTTTCTTGGTTAAAATAAACAACTAAAAGCACCACGGGGGGACTACAATTAGCCAATCAGTGTCATGGGTCATTTCATTGGCTGGAGGCAAAACATGACTCTCCACCAAGGGCTGTAGGCTACACAGGAGTCTTAAAATGTGGTCTTGTTGTGTTATTGGGAGCCTGAATAGAAGGAGTCATGGCTCAAAACTCAAATTTCATCATATACCAGCCGCCACTGCCCGTCAACTATGGTTAAGTACGATAAGACGAAAGGAATGGACGGAGGCGATGATCAGAAATGCTCACATTAGCAGCGCACACCTCATATCAGGTTAGGAAAAAGTGTTTACTGTTGTAGGGATGAATAACGTTATGTGTATTAAGAGTTATCATGTCCACCAAACAGAAATTGGGGAGGTCTTAAGAGGAATATTTGATTACTCTGTAATGCTAATTTTTTAGTGCATTAGCTAATGTTAGCTTCGATAGCAAAACAAAATAGAGGAAATAGTTCAAGTGTGGTAAGATTGATCAAGCACAAAGCCAGCCATCCCACCTTCATCAGTCCTGTCAAATCATCCATCCACTGTATGAGAGCATACAGGTTGGCCAGTCTGATCCCGCCGGTCAGTGTTTACTTTTTCAGGTAACACTCGCAGTACAGGAAAGTGAGTGACCTGACATAGTGCGTTCGTAAATTCAGAGCCCTGTTGGTCGAAGCAATGGAGCATTATACTGGGTTCCTACGCAAGTATGGAAAAGTATGGAAATAAATTTGATCAATTTCCAGGTATTAAAAAGTATGGAAAATGAAAAATAAAGTATGGAAAAATATTTATGTTTCCAGACTATTACCACTGTTCTAAAATACTGTTTTTTAAAACAGAAAATTAGGTATTTCCAAAAATAATTTAATCAATCCGGACCATGTTTTATGCCGGGCCAAGCACAGTTTGTGTGAGAGCAAACATCTCAGAAAACATATCGCCCCTTTTACATGATTGACAAGTGCTTTGTCCAGTCCGCTGCCCCATGACCCTCCTCCAGCCCCCCAGGTATCAAGTTTCACTCCAACACCGCACCTTCAACAAGAAGACGAGTTTCATGTGGTTCACAATGGGTAGATGCAAGTTTTTGGATGGATGGCTTGACAATACCGTATATAAATACTGGTTGGCCAAGCAGGGCTGTTTCAAGACACTGTGGGGGGCCCTAGGCAAGAGGCACCTTGGAGCCCCCCCCCCCCCCCCCCAGATACCAGTGAAAGTATCATGGTTCTGAGTAGTATCACAATACCACAGCAAAAATGAGGCAGATGTGCCTTTTGTCATTTATAAAAAGATAAATCACTTTTCTATTATACATCAATGATATTTCAATGGAATAAATTACTTACTGACTTATTCATACTTCAAAAACAGCATCAATAAGTGATTAACATAGGGGGGATCAAAATAAAATGAATAAATAAAATAAAAATCAACCAGCCACCCTCCTCCCCTGACAAGTAAAGAACAGTCCCTTCATAAGTAAAGAACAGTCCCTTCATAAGTAAAGAACCGTCCCTAAAGTGCGGTGAGGTTTGTGGGCCGTTACCTGCCACAAAGAGAGAGATGTGAACAGCTTGTTTCTCCTCTGACACATCACATACCTGTGTGCCGCCACGGCTCGGCTGTTCAGGTATTTCTGGGCAGTCATGAAATCAACAAAGAAGAAATTATTGGACCTGGAGCCGGACTTCCCCGTCACCGGTAAGCTTTATCTTGCAGCATATTTGACAGGAATACGGCGTCTGTGACCCCCGTTCAACCCACAACTGGTAGGATTTGCCTTTCATTTCTGCTGCTGGTTGAAATCTGTCCTTGCATAGCGTGCTGAATGATTTGTTTTGTTTTGCGCAAGAGGGTGAGTGTTTGATTGGACTTTGAACTTATCCCACAGTAGTGGTACCGTAGTACTACGGTACTCCAACAATGCTAGCGCGGGTGGCAACCAATCATGCGGGACATGGTCTCAATTTGCGTGACGCGTGAAAAGAGACAGAAATGCTGTGCAGTCCCGCACAGTGTGGGACGTCTGATCACCCTACTTAGCCACTCGCAAGCAGCAGCTTCCAACGTGTTGTCGTTGTTGCAGTGTCTATAGGGGTTCCATCATATTTTGTTTGTTTGCTTATTTGGATCTCTTTTAGCCCACTTGGGCTATTCTATTATAAGAGTCCATAGCATAAAAACATTACAAAATATAATAGAAACACAATACAGTATAACTGAAACACAATACAATATAGAACAGACAAAAAAACAAAAAACATACATACAACACATGGATGGCATTATACACACACAACAAAGCCTATACAGATAATATTACATAGAAGCTATACCCTCAATCACAGTCATACAGTTACAATAAAACTTCAGATACTCCTTAAAAAATACCCCTAATGTTTTGTTTAAAATATTTTTCTGGTAAATTCCTAATGAGATCAGGTAAACCATTCCATAACTTCACAGCACGAAAACAAAACATCCTTTTACCAGTTACAAGCCTAGTCCTGGGTAAAACATAATCACTTGTGCTAGCTGCTCTTGTGTTAACTAAATGTCTGTCTTTCACCTGCTGGAACCTGCTTATCAACAGTCTTGGCTTCTTTTTAACATATAAGTTATGAAATAACTGAAGAACATTTCTAGCTATTATGTCCCTGATATATGACCACGCTAGTATTTTGTATCGCTCTTCAATAGGAGTATCATTTGGACATCTAAGAATAATTCTTGCAGCCTTATTTTGTGCAGCTTGGAGTCTACTTACTTCTCCCACTCCAGCATTACCCCAAACCACAGCACAATAATTCACTTGACTCGCAATTAAAGCGTGGATCACTTGTCTTAATATTTTTGTGGATAAATATTTGGCTATTCTACCAACCATAACAGCAATCTGAACCAGCTTCTTACATACATTAGATATATGTGGTGTCCAAGACAGATGACTATCAAGTTGAACATTGATATGGACCAATGTCAGCCGTCTCTGGGGGCCCCCTTCCAGCTCGGGGCCCTAGGCAATTGCCTAGTTTGCCTGTCCAGTTGCGACGGCCCTGTGGTCAAGGATTCCCAATTCACACACAGAGCTAGATGCAAGCTTTGTGTGAGATCGTTTGACATCATCAACATGGGGGAGAAGGCGATTCTGAGCCACATGAAAGGAAAAAACACTGACGTCTCGTTACTGCATCGCTTGCACCCAGAGTCCCAACCTTTTTGCCTCAGTCCAGACATTGAACTTACCTGAGTTTTTATTTGCATGCCATTATGGTACTTGGCTACAATCGCCTATTAAGAATAAGTAAATATGATGTGAAATATGATAAACTGATATATTTACTCAGATGTCGCATATTCTCTGAAAAAAAGTCTGGAAATTAGGGTATGGAAAAGTGTGGAATTTTGAAATTCCAAATGTGTAGGAATCCTGATTATATTTCTACATTTCTACATGACCAACGAACGGTGAAGTTAATCACACATTCACTCCACTCAGCACTCTGCTGCCCAGATACCACTCCGCCACTCTGAGAGTGTGGTGCTCTGGAGAACCGAACGGTACATTCAGACAGCGCTCCAAATTTACGACGGGTCCAATTTGTGCCAGAGTGCCACTGTTAAAACCCTGGCAAAACAAGTATGTTGGCATGGCTACACTTCAGTGTGGACTTAGCATGACGTTAGAGTCAGGCGGATATGTGGGTCTTTCATAATTGGTTAGGGAAAATTGATGACCCTCCCCTATGATAATTGGTTAAAGTGGATGCAATGTCAAGCTGAAGATGAAAACGAAATTGACAATCCTTTCTAATATTATGTAATATCATTCGTCCTCTTCATACTGGCCATTGTCACCACGTAGTACTGCATCATTATTATTATTATTATTACAATTAGAATTATTATTATTATCTTACGTGTAGAGCTGTAGCTTTAAGGATACTAGGTCATGTCCTCTGTATTTTTTCCCGGATATTTTGGGGGGTTAAACCTACAAATGCAGTTTTTTGGGCCACTTGGGAGGAGTGGACACATTTCTAAAATTCTTGCTACAGGCATGTTTACAGCGTAGTTGCATAAGAACAAGATCACTTCATGGCCAGTCTGGAGGAGGAATGATTATAGACTACAACTCTTTCAGTGCACATACTTCAACATAACAGAACTGTATAAGGATGGACTTTGGAAATTCTGATCCTATCCTTTAAAGCTGATAAATAACAAAGGAGCTGTCATGTATTATTTTCTCCCAACAAAAGCATTAATATGCATGTTTTTAAATATAATGTCAAGTATAAATACACCCACCCTGTGTTGACTGTTATTTCCAGAGCCTAAATATACAAAATCTTAGTCAGCATCATTGACCGCTGCTATTTTCCTGTTTCCGTGCAGGTTGCCTTCATGATGCAGGTGGATGTCACCTTAGAAAGAGTGTAGGTGTTGGAACGTAGGTGTTATTGAAAGAGGAGAGAGGGAGAGATGCAGACTGGGTCCAGTTGTGACAAAAGTGAGTCAGCCAATTGAAATGGGGTTGGTTGCTGCCTTCCTTCCTTCCTTCCTCCTCCTCCTCCTCCTCCTCCTCCTCCTCCTCCACTCTATAACTCTGTGGGGATTTAGTTATTGTGTATTTTCTCTCCTGTTTGGCAGGTAGTTTTGCCTGATAAATGAGCAGCATTTGAATCGAACAAACAGAGCAGAGGAAATTGCATTCAACAGTAAAAAAGTTTCCTTATCCTTCTCCTCTTCCACACTCACTCTTTTTTTTCCTTCTCCTTCTTTGACTGTAACAGCTGAGCAGGATAGGTGACAACGTGTGATGGTGCTACTCGAGCTGGGAAAAAAGTGTAGGGGGGCATCTTTATGTCTGGCAAAATGGAAATCTTGAGAACTGGCACTCACATACTGTACCTGCTCTCAGTAGAAGAAAGCTGTAGAAGCCCTGTTCCTACCAATGCCAGACACAGGCTCATTTTCTCACTGAGATGAAGAAAAAAAGAAATGCCTTTCAACCTGCATCCGCTCCTCTATGCTGAGAACAAGGGAAGCTTTCAGTTGAAGTGGAGTATTCAGGCGAAAGAGCGAGTGAGAGAGAAACAGACAGGGAGGAAGAGGGAAAGTGAACGAGGCAGTGAGCTTGGTTCGGGAGCCATTTCATCACTCATTGTGTTGTGAGACTGTCCCACTGCTCAGGCCCAGCGATGCCAACTGCTCGGAGGAAAGCCTCCTGCTGAGTGCTGTCTATTGGCTGCCACTCTGAGAAGATTTGAGGCAACATAAAATGAGCAATTTTGCATAATGCTAACCTCATTTCTGCAGGAGAAATTTTATAAACTTCTCAGCTCTATATTGAAGTCAAACCCTCATAAAAAACTGCCACTTTCAGCCTTTGGACATTAATGTTTTCTGCTAATGTGGTTCAGCGCCTCTGAACTGAGCTGCAGTTACAAGTGCATTGTCAAACTTGCCACTTAGTGTTTCAATTTATTTCACTTCAATTCAAACATGGGACATTATAATTGAATAGCAGTTTCACCACTGCAGGTGACCTCCCATAGTGAAAATTATGTTTTGAATAATGACTCAAACAATAGTTGCCCTACTGTGTCATGACCCTGTTTCTTTAATACTGTGTCAGCATTTCTTGCTCGAAATTCGATTTGCTTTTGTTCACCACTCAGTTTTCTGCAGGGGAGGAATGTGGCTTTTTCTAACTGCTAAAAACAGGCATGAAGGGCCGTTCACACCAAGAATGACTACAATGACAGCAATAACTCTAAATATATCCTTTTAAAAATAATTCTAACCCAGGTGGATGGCGGAGTCTAGACCACAGCTACATATAACAATGATGGCGAACGATATCATTGGTATCACTTTCAAAGTGGTTTGATGAACAATAGAAACACTGACAGGAAATCAATATCCATCCCAAATTACAGGGTGCCATGTTTGCTTATATAACCTAATATTAGGCTGCAAATTACACATTTCGGCTAATCTCTTTAAACAGATGAAAAAATATAAAGCTAACTTGTCATCAGACCATAGCCAGTGGGTTCCAAGTTTGCATTTGCCAATGTGTCACACCTCACAGACTGTTTACCTGCAATTCAAAACCTATTGGTCCATACTACTACGACTACAAACAGAAACCAGAACGCTTCTAATACCAAGCTCCTGTGCTGTCACCTTCAGATTCTGCATATTAATACAGTTTATAGAGATTATTTTACCTTAGACATTCACCCGAGGTTTGTTTTGTCTCGACTAACGTCCTCTTTCGCAGTCTCTACGACACCACAGGTTAATGTTAAGTCATACCAAAGTATGAATAAAATTTGTCTTCAAAAGATGACAACTCTGGTAACACAGTGTTGGTTTCATGCTTGGCACCACTGTTTACAGAGCATTATTGTTCATCATTGTGGAAACTCACACTGTTATTATTATAGTTATTTGTGTGTGTGTGTGTGTGTGTGTGTGTGCGCTAATTACCCCACTGAAAGACAGATTCCTTTGCAGCCAGGAGCTTATCCCTCCAACATGACCCCTGAGTCAGAACTAAAAAGGGTCACCAACACGAGACCTTCATTATACCTCAGCCCCATGCAAATCAACCACACCGACAAACTCCAGTGTTTCAAATAAAAAAATAAAAACCATTTCTGAAAAGGTTAGAGGGGGCCCCGTCCGCCTGTCTTGGAGTCGTCCTTTTCCAAGGTGAGCTCCCCAGCGCCATCATAATTGAAAATTAAGTATTTGCCGCAGTATAATTAAATGGTGACTTCTGAACTCAAATGAGACCTCAGACGCATATTAAGAGATTAGGGCGCTTGGATCTATTCACACACACATGCTCACACACGCAGACATGCACAGTCAAACACGCACACATGCGACGACAAGGTAACAAATGGTGACAGCTCCTTAATTATCACCCTGCCTAAGTCGTTAAGGCGCAGCCTCCTACATCACCTTTCGATTTCTGCAGCCCATAAGTTCAGGGAATATCTCATTTATTTTTAATTAATTATCAGATAGCACCATAAAGGTGGTGGTAACGACGAGGGAGAGAGCTAGACAGCTCTTCGGGGGCTAATTCTGGGGGCTTCATTGGTGAACTTTGAGTTTTGGGTGAGGTGGAATCAAAAAAGTTGTTACTCTGTGTTACTCATATGAAAGAGATATCTATTTAAAACCCTATTTTTGGTAACACATGGACAAACACTTAAGGCTACACAGTGGACATTTTTACAAGCTTTCATCCGGTCGACAGGTGTACAAAGGGTCCCCTGCACAGCAGCTTAATTGAAACAGATTAGTCAGGGTGAAGCTTCTGGACCACCTTCTGAAAGTGCTCGTCCAGTAATATTATTTTCATTTACTGACCACTTGCTACCTAATGTCTCAGTTCCAATTATCTCCCGCTGCAGAAAACTGTGAAATACTATTATTACTTTAACTATTATAGATTCCTAATGACTCATAAATTAAAGTGGAGGATATTTCTGATATGTGGAACAGAGAGAAAAATGCCGAGAGCCTTTTTTCCCATTTCAACAAATGGAATCATCAGTGGAGTTTGGTTAGTATAAATCTTTTAGCACTGTTAATATAAATATGATTAATGATCATGGATGTTGGCATTTTTATCCACACAGAAATATCCATTAGTTTGATCGGGCTCACTTACTTTCACTTAAATTTATTTCATTTTCTTTCTATTGCCTTCTGTTCCTTTTCAGATCTTGATTGCCCCTGTCAAGTTTTGCAAAGCTCATTTCAATGTATATAAATTAAGTAGTCCAGGAAAGAAGTATCAGTTGGCAGGGTGAGGATATCACACCATCTGTAAAGTGAAAATTATACTCACTGATATGTTCTATTCTCTCCACTATTGATAGTATTTGAAGTTTTGTGGGTCAAATAGCAGATGGATTTCAGTCTAGTAATAGCATCACTTAACCGGGATCAGCACAAAACCATGACAATCACATCAATCCCCTTACACAAACTGGGAGGGGATTGTTATGCGTGATGCTTTGAGCTTGGCAGTGGTTTAAATTGATTAGCACGCAGTGTCTCCTACTTAGCCAGAGAGGAGGTGTGCATTTAAAAAAATCACAACAGCCTTTAATCTTGGCCCTGAAACGAGGGCAGAGCAAAGACAATCAATAGCATTAGAATGTAGTTCTCACTCCCACTTATCTCTGTCTCATTCTGTAATATAAGGAGTAGAGAGAACAGGGTCTTGAAAAGGCTCAGTGCATAATTCAAGCCAAATGTCAGCAAGCTATATGGTGATGTCAGGAAATATGTTTGGGGCCCGCAGCAGCTCAGGGATCGCTTAGCGCAGCACAAGGCCGGCCATTCAACCGAATATCCCAACTGGCTGCTTCAGAGATTGAGTGAAATCTTTTGATATCGACTGGATTTTGGACTTAAGTGTTTTTCCTCCGGCTCAACCTTATTCACTGACTGCATGGGAAATATTTCAATGACATATTACACTTCATTTTGTATCTCTCGCCTCTGTCCACTGCTGTATATAGCCGCCTGCGCACCATGGATAAATCACTTCCCAGCCAGCTTATTACATGAAATGAAGGAATTCATCATGGTGACAGTCGGCCGTTGCGAGGCGTTCACTGTGATTTATCTGGGAGAAATTGACTGATTCATTAACACTGAGTGAACAGTGCTTTGCTGTGGGGGCAGCACGGCGCATACCTTGCTGCCTTCCGCCGTACGTGTTGAAGGAACACGTCTCCAGTATGGAGGTCTTTGCTGGAGCGTTCCCTGTAGCTGCGTACAGGGGCTCCTATGTGGCCAGCTCAGCTCATTACCTGGCCAGTGTAGTCAGTGGCCCGGAGCTGGGAGCCAGCACTTTGTGGCAATGAACAAAGAGTTCCTAATTAGTTCACCCGTATGCCTTCCGACATAATGGAGAATGTCTTTTAGTATGACAAGGCCTCCTGATTTAACAGAGCTTTTGCTCAGAGACACTGCAAAGTGAACAGGGCTGAATTACTTCTGGTATCATGGCTGATGCAAGACCTACACTGAGTCACACATGACAGTTATGAATGCCCTATACAGTACCGTATATGAAACGATCAATACTTTGAAGCTTTGCTTGAGTGAGCTGAGAAATTCCGATGTGTTCAACTTAGTGTCCTTCAAGGGATGCGCATGCACTTTCATGTGAAAACTTTGTCATATCCAAGACTGCAGTGTTCTTGGAGGGATTCAATACAAAATTCAGAGGATCTGCGTTGTCTGGACCAGAGACTGTATAAAATAATGGACATAGCTACTGTGAAGTCACCCATTGGTTTTTGTTCTGGAGACTTGAAGACTCAAGTTTGGCATTTTGGCGGTCACCATCTTGTTTTTTTGGAGCCACAAGTGACCATATTTGGACAAGAGCATGGGGCAGTGGGGCAAGGGGTAGACGGCCTGTGACTCAAGCCACCCGCCATTAAATATGCATAACTTTAAGCCTAAATAAAATATATAAGTGGGTAAATTGTATAAAAAGTCACCCACAACAGCTGTCGTGGGTGTTGAAATGGACACGGTTCTCAACATGGAGGTGGCTCAGCTAGCGGATAGCAGCTTACCGTGCTAACTCCATAAACAGCAATACATAATGGCAGCAGTGCTAACAGAGCTAATGGTGCTAACTCTGGAGAACTACAGAGTGGGTGCTACATTTCTGCGATGACAATATCTTGATATCTGCGATAACCACTGTATGAGTGAAGTGCAAAGCAGCGGCAATAAGCTAGCCAGTGGGACATGTACGTGCAACTGGACCAGCTTACCACAACAAAGCACAGAGAAGTTCTGATTTCAACACAGACAAGAGGGAGTTGACATCATTCTCTGCTTGGGACGCCATTACTCTACTACATCTTTACATAGCAAATAGTAGTTTGCTGCTATATTAATGCTCTGAGTGTAACATATAGAACCTTTGAACGCACAACAGGAAAAATCAGTCTGACAGTTCTTAAGGAGAGATTTACCAGCTGATTTTATGATGGCTAAAGTTCCAGGTTTCCTCCCTGTTGCCTCTCTCCTCTTCTTGGAATGTCTCTTGTGTCAGATTTACAGGTAGCTTATGTCCTTTCTTCTGTTTAGTGAGAAAAATCAAATGGTTTCTGCAAATTTTGATCTGATATGGTGATTTCCAAGTGTTTTTCAGGTGCCTCCCTTACAGCCAGATTGTGCATCAATAGATCTGTGACTGAAAGTCTTCAGCTACTCCTTGCAGGACTGACCCATATTCACACTTCTGTTTATCTTGTGAAAGAGGAGCACATAGATACAGTGGGGAAGTTTTGTTGTGTCCTCTAAGAAAAGTTTTAGTTGCATGTTGTGACAAGGTCAGTGAGAGACCAAGTCTTGATGAAGAAAGGAGGAAAAAAAGGCATGTGCCTTGTGATGAGTTATATGAGGAGACACAACAGTATGGCGAGCTTGCTGGCTGGTAACCTGTTCCATCTGTCTTTTTATCCAACTTCCTCTTCCTCCGTCTCTTTTCATTCTTTTCATCTGCCACTTTCATCAGGCTGCAACTGAGGATTATATTCATTAGACATTCATCAGTGTGTTTTATGTTAAGTCTAAAGAAATAAAAATAAGGAGAGGTCCAAATTCCCAAATCCTTACATTCCATGTTTTTCTAACTCAATTAACAACATGTAAAAGTAAAAACCAGCATCTTCACATTTTAATTGCTCCAACCAGCAAAGCTCAGTCAGTCAGCTGATCCACCACTTTGGTTCAGCTTGAATTTTTGCTCAGACATGCATGATTTTCACAGAAGGAATTGTTATCACTTTGGTGACCTTTCAACTTTTCAATGCGGCTCAATCAGGTCAGACTTTGAATTTGTCCAACTAAACTAATGACTTTTCCTCCAGCCTCAGCCTTACTTTGTTTGTCGTGCTAATTGGCATGGACTGTGTGAACTTCTCTAAGCATACCCGCTATTTTGGTTTATGCATATACACCACCGCAAAGTGCAAAAGGGCTGGCTCTAAGCCAGAGGCATCACTGGTCTCATCGCTCTGGAACAGCTGTGCCAATCACAGGGATGCATGACAATAATATCTCAACAAATGAAAAGACGCTTCTTCAGGGAATCACATTGTGTCTGTATGGCACAGAGCAGCGTGATGTGAACACACAGGACCACATCTCTGCAGCCATAGGCAGATGGTGTGCTTTCTTTATTTAATTTGTACAATGATGATAGACACAAGGAATTAAAATGTTGATGAAGCTGTTGATGTGATCGCATCAATCTGATGATATCTAACGCAGTGTGACACAACAACGTTTGCACCCTTATGCGTTCCATGAATAAAACATTAAATAATACAATAGTTAAAGAAAAGTGGAAAGGAGGCAGGACTGGTGAGTCCCTGTAATTTAATGTATCCTGCAAAACACAAAGTTTTAATAGACTGATACAAGTGTGTGTGGTGTCACTGTATGTAATTAGTTACCATGTGTAATGGCACATTTGTATTGGCTGTGACAACAGTGTAATAACCAAAATGCCAATATCTGAAAGGTGACATCATAATACTAGGAAGGAACAAATATGACAAATTCTGATATTCATATCAGAATTTGTCATCCTTGTTCCTTTATGCTATTACTTCCGCTGTAAAAGATGCTGCTGTGCTACAATGCACTGAGAGTAGGCACCATAGAAGTAGAATGGACAGAGAGGACATTGAACTGTTTGCTGTGGACATTTGACCAGCTCAAAAGAAAATTGAGATTGCTGTTAAGGCCCGTTATTATGATGACAGCTAGTGACAGTGGGGCCATAAAGTGTCACACTCACTAGTTTGAGAACTGCGTTTTTCTTACACAAATTTTCCCTATTAAACAGAAAAAATACAACTGTGGAAAAGACACAACTAAGATGAGTGCATAATTACCTTGTTAACTGATCGTAAAACAAACTTCATTCAAACTCTACAGAAACAAAATAAAACTCACCATAATCGTCTAAGTTAGTCACCTAGTTAGTCTACTCTTCCAACAAACACCAGCTCTGGTTTGATCAAAATAAACCCTTAAAACACAGGGTTAGATGTGAAAATATGCTGATCTACATACTGTTTATCCCGTAGTCTCTCATCCTCTGAGCTGTACGCTGAGCAACGGCTCTCACTCATTCTTTGCAGGCAGCCACAGTAGCCTACATTAGGTTTCAACAAACATGAAATGAATGGCAACAAAAGAAACAGGGAAATAACAGTTAGGTATATATAGATAGTAATATTCTAAGAGTAACAAGCTACCTACTTGAAAATGTACTGGGGTACTCCACTGCTCATTTGGTTGTTACTGCAAAACCTCACCTCAGTGAGCTGTGACTTGGCTTGTTCATATGGAAGTTAGCCCACTACAACGGTTGCAATGTCAATGGTACACATACAAATGGCTGCTGAGCTCACCATCTTGCTCTGTTCATTTGAATGAATATGTCTGTTTGATTGCCTCCTCTGGGTTGGGAGAGAGTTACTGCCTCAAGCGAGGGAGTTCAAGTATCTCAGGGTCTTGTTCACAAGTGAGGGTAGAATGAAGGGTGAGATGGATCAGCGGTTTGGCGCTGCATCTGAAGTGATGTGGACACTGCGCCTGACTGTTGTGGTCATGAGCTCTGGGTAGTGACCGACATAATGAGATCATGGACACAAGTGGCCGAAATGAGTTTTCTCCTTGGGGTGGCTGGGCTCAGCCATAGAGATAGGGTAAGGAGCTCAGACATCTGGAGGGAGCTCGGAGTAGAGCCGCTGCTCCTTCATGTCAAAAGGGGTAGGCTGGGGTGATTCAGGCATCTGATAAGGGTGCCTCCTGGGCGCCTCCCACTGGAGGTGTTCCAGGCACGTCCCACTGGTAGGAAGCACCGGGAAAGACCCAGAACACGCTGGAGGGATTACGTCATCTGGCCTGGGAACACCTTGGGGTCCCCCAGAAGGAGCTGGAAAGCATTGCTGGGGAGAGGGACGTCTGGGGTGCTTTGCTCGGCCTGCTGCTCCTGCGACCCAGCCACAGATAAGCAGATGACAAATGATGGATGTCTGTTCTACTCTCATTCTATTTCTATGGTTGACAAGCATATCCTCCAGGTTGTAAGCATGCAGTGTTTGTACATTTTCCTGTTAAAAGTAAAGCACCAAAATTATATCCCACATAATAATAGGCCAGTAATTTATGATAACCCACATATTTTGGAAGGCTGCAATTATGTGACCAATGCACTGACAGAAGTTAAGAAGGGAAAGGTCCTGAGCAATCCTTAAGGTGGCAGGTTGGGGTGGTAGATGGGTCACAATACACAGGACTTTTCCCACGAGTATGGTGTTTGTAGTAAAGATTCCTATTTTCCTTTATTTTGTCACTTTTTTCCCTCACCTACCCTTACTTTCTTTCCTCCCCTTTCCTCAGCACAGATTGGTTCCATTTAGGGTTGGGTCGGTATGAGAAAAAAAAAAAAAAAAACAGTCCGATTTTTGTGAAAAACCCCATCAAGTCTGTAATACCGGATTTTTGCCATTTGGGGGCACAAGTGACTCATTTAAAATAAAAAAACAACCATAGGACAACAGAGGTGACAGTAACACGATGTTTCTTTTATTCCTTACAAATAAATTTTGCAGCTTACTCAATCAGTGCAAACAAGGGTTGCCTCCTTCGTCTGGCTCAAAGCCAAAGTGTTGCCATAGTGGCGCATTCTTTGATTTCTTCAAGACTAAATTGTGCGCCATTATCGACTCCCCAGGCTACAGTATAGGCCTCGGCGCATGCGCACTCGCACCTCCTAGCTCAGTCCCCGCCCCACCCCCACCCCCACCCCCCTCTCTCTCCTGCTTGCTATGTGCTTGCCGAAGAGGCAGACACAGGTGCTCACAGACTCGGGCGTACTATAAGCGCAGTGGACTCAGGAATGTCGGAATGTCCGCAGTCATTCGGGCTTCCATAGTCGAGCGCACTTCGGCGTTGTAGTTTCCTGTAAAAATGTCTGTGAAAAATCCCCACGATCTGAAAAATACATGCCAAGCAGTCTTTTGTGTGACACTGGTGCGCGGAGCGGAGTCCGCGTGGTCGTGCTCTGCGCGCACAGGGATTGCGGACGTCCACTTTTACTGGGTGGACCTCCGCGGAGTCCGCTCCGCGTACGCTCTGCCCGAGTATGCGGTCCGGTCGGTCTCAAAAAAAAAAACCTGGTCCAAGACGGAGTACCGAACCGAATTGGTATTACCAAGAACCGACCCAACCCTAGTTCCTTTCACTCTTTGTTTTCTCATTAACCTGATTGAGTTCACCTGCTCACCCCCTAGTTAAACTCTGTACACCCCTTCACTCATTCTTTCTTTGTCATCACATGGGGTGGCAGTGCTGATTCACAACCCATGTGTTTGCTTCCCCCTTTATGTTTAACTGTGATTTCTTGAGTTTGGGAAAATAAACCTTTGTGTGCAAAAGAGAGTTTCACCAATGATGTATTCTGACCAACGCACATGATAGTAGACCTCTCCTTCTGAACCTCGTCCTTAACAGTGTTTAGAACTGTGAGAAAACTTAAGTAAACTTTGACTCATTTTAGGGTACGTCCTCACCATGTTTCCTTTCCTAAACGTAACCACAGTAACTTTACTTGCCCCAACCTAATCTCCGCAACTTTACATTAATTACATAACTTCAGGTTAAGGACGTAACATCATCTGTGAGGGGCTAATTCATAGATATCATACAAACCACTGTATGAGGATACGTTGCTCTAGAATTCACAGACCTGAGAATAAACAATTATCTGTGCCTCGCCCTGTTTCTTCTTCTTATCGGAGAGGAGGTGCCCAGCTCCACTCATGACGTCAACAAAAATCTGCACTATTCTCAGAAGGCCACATGCCAAATTTGAAGGTGATTAATTAAATTCCAACGAGAACAGGCGGGTCTGAAGACATTTGTATTTTCTATAGAGTTGGCATCTGCCTCAGCCACAGCAACTCTGAAAATGAAAGATAGGAGACCTTTCAAACACATTTAAACAAGCTGCCATTGTGTGCAGCTGAATGAGTCTGTCTGCTTTAAAACACACAGCGGTTTACTGTTACAAAATGCCATCAGTTGTGAAAATGGATAAATAATGGAGCTCTTCCAAAAAGGTCCGCAGAGACAAACATAGGGGTGTCATAGTACAGTAACTACTGGGGATTTACTCTCCTCTTGTTGTGATCAACCATCTGTTGCTGAGTCTTGAGAGCGGCACTCTAATTTGATTTGTGTGCGAGAAACAGCTGGCAAATATCGTTATTGCATTTTCCTCCGTTTAGAGTGCATAGGTGTTGACGGATCAGAGCAATAATGTGAAAATTAATGTACAAATTACCCCATGATGAAATTAATCAAAAACATACTTCTTTGCAACAGTGTCAAGCAAAAGACATCCAGTACAATTCCATTAGGTTCCATTTAGGAACATTTCCTTGCACCGTGCTGAATGCCTCCTTTGCATGACAGACTTAATTGCAATAATTGTATATAATAACACATGAGAGTCATTTGAAAGTCTAATTTGTGTGTGTATGTGTGTGTAACAAATCATTTTTTTCTGTCCCCTTCCTGCATGTACTTCATTTTGGCATGCATGCGTCACACCCCCATGCATGCACTTGAAAAGCGAAGGTGCATTTTTATTGCAATAACTGCCAGCCACCAAGGGCCACTGGGGTAATGAGAGCCCTTGCGTGGTGCGCTCTGCCCTCTTTGAACATGTCACGGTTCAGTCCGGTCAGATGCTATACCTCCCTCCTACACTCCTCTGTTGGAGATGTCTTTAATGAGGGGAAGACCTGAGACATGAGAAGGGAAGGCAGGCAGCGAGAAAAGTGAAATGGAGACATTCTAAGACAAGTATTAGAGTGAAAGATAGCTTTGCAGTGTGTGTGTGTGTGTGTGTGTGTGTGTGTGTGAGAGAGAGAGACACAGAGAGAAGTTGATGAGTCTCTAACAAGCGGCTTCATCAGAGTGAGGAATGAGCTGCCAAGCAGGATCTTTCTTTTGACCTACCTTGGAGAGCGATGGATGGATGGATGGATGGATGGATGGATGGATGGATGGATGGACGGATGGACAGATGAATGGATGACAGATAGATAGAGAAAGACATAACAGAGAGAAATAGGGACAGCATCTACTGAAGTGCTGTGCTCAGACTCCTTTCTTCATTGCCTTGTCAAGGCAGCTCTTGTATCTACCTGGAGACAATCACTTATCTCCTATAGCTCTAATCCCACAGTCACGACATGGAGCACCACTGGTAAACAGGCAATGACCAGGGAAATGATGCAGCGGATATGATGGATAAAGAGGATACACACGGTGACTGCTGCTTTTGGCACCATACCAGCTATATCTCTTTTCAAGTTGATGTGTTAAGGGGCGGAGGGTGTGTGTGGGGGGTATAATATATGGATGAAAGGTAGATACCAGCATGGAAACGTAGTTAAGGTGGACCTTTATGTACCTGAAAATTGTGTTTAACCTTATTTTTCTCCTGGATAAAATATTCACTAAATGTCAACACAATTCAGTTTTTCCAATATATTTATTTTTCTTTGAAGGGAGATTTTCTCTGGTTGCTTTCTTGCTCTCTCTCCCTCTCCCTCCTCTTGCTCTCCTCACTCTCTTTCTCTCCATCACAGAGCTCAGCGCATGCATTGCTCCGGCATTAGTATGCACACTGAGTTCAGTCACACTTTGATGTGCAGCCACATGATTTCACAGTCCACCCTGGTGGCACAGATCAAATTTACAGGTATGTAGAGGCAAGACTGATGACGAGATTCAGGTTTTCATTTCATCTCTACTTAAGGGTTTCACAGTTACCAAACAATATAATGCCCAAGGTGCAGGCAGTGTTTGTGAATAATGCTCAAGCAAGACTCTAAGAATTCGATCATTTTGGTCATTTTGTCACCGTAACTTTGCTTAAGCAATTTTTGAGACGACAGGAAGATGCACGGAAAACTATTTTTAAACATTTAATCCCTCCTGTCGCTGCGTTTTTTGCAAGTAAGTCCTCTTATAAGAGGGAGTGACCTTGAGAATCAGCACGGGCACCAGTTCAAAACAAAGTCATGATTCTAATCTTTATAATTAATGGGTACAAGAGCCTATGTCATTCATTATGGCTGATATTTAATCTCGTAGATGGGGGGGATAGTTTCTGTGACTGAATGATGGCATATTTCAATTCATGATTGATTCCTCTCTGTGGAGGATTGCTATGGAAGATGAAGTAATCACTCTCAGTCAGAAAAGAAAAGAGTGAAAAGTTGGGGCTTTTTTTTTTTTTTTTTTTTTTTTCCAGAGCTCCAGCATCCAGTGAGTCAATTCAGTGTGTTCCTAGAATGTTACAGGGTTTGATAAGAAGCCACAGGAAGCTTAAAAACATTTGATTGCAATATTATCTCCGCACACAGAGAAACATAACATGCAATTCATATAAAAACGCTCTTAATAAACACTTTGACAATATAAAAGTATTGGTTCAAAGAGATGTCAGGAGTGGGAAAAGTTTGTTGTTGTCCTCATCTCTGCGGGACGTGAGGCAGAGGATGTTAATGATAGACTCATCAATCATTTTTGTAATGAATCATCTCACTCATTGCTCTGGTACGTGGTTCATTTTTCTCTGTTGTGGCCTCAACAATAGAAACAGATGAGACCGAGACTCTTCTCCCACTTGTGTTACCACATCAAGATGTTATCTCCAGCTTAAAAGCTAATCAAGGCGACAGTAATGATATTGAGTGACTGAATTGTGTGTTTTGATGGATATCGCTGTGAGTAATCTGATGCCAAATTGTGTTCCAGTTCTCATATTGTTCCGATTTTAGAGTCTGCAAATAACTGCGCTCCCCTTCTCCGCTCGCTCTCACCCCCACCAACCTGCCCCCCCACCCATCTCTCGTCTCGCCTTTAGTCATTTGTCATAGCTGTGATTCTTTCCCACAGGTGGAGAAATGGGTTGAAAACCCATTTTAGTGCCCTGTGACACAAAAATAGATTATCATTGTCCGATGTCTATTTGGCCTCTAGTTAATCTGTTGCACATTGTGTACTGTGCTGGATTTGCAATAGTCTCCATTCTGCTCTCTGATAGGATTGAGAACCTGTCTCTAAAGGTATCTGCAATGCTTTATGAGGAGGATAATTAGCTTCTACAGTAAAGAAACACCAGTGAGGATAGTGAGAATTAACAGTGAAGACTCCTCTTGTCAAATAATCTTACACACACTCACTGGCTACAGTTACATTTCATCATGGGAGTGTATGGCAACAGTCCCATTTTTGCGATGCTTTCTTTTGGTGGAAATTTGAGGATGGTTTCGTTCAGAAAAGATGTCCATTTTGAGTTAATCCAGCAATATAAATACCTGACACGTCTTTATTTTATCTATTCAATACTCATGTTGATGCTACAATCACATGGAAATCCAACATTGCCACAAAACAGTCCTGCATTGCAACATTTCCCATAATGACCTCATACAATCAGATATACACCAGGGGTCTTCAGTGCTTTTTAGGCCGATGACCCCATAGCTCAAAGACAGATGGAGCAGGGACCCCCTACATGTAAAAAAAGAAACTGAATTGCCTTTGAGATAGCTCTCTGAATATTTTCTTTTCTTCTACTGTTTGTGTTTGCCTGTAGCTGCTAAGTCAGCAGCAGTTGGAGCATGGCTAGGTGTGTTAGCCTCACCCTCTGCACTATCACAGGTGCTTCTGACATGTGCGCAGGGTTACCACATTTGATTTGTGAAAAACCAGGACATTTGACGCGTGACACAGGGTGTTAAACCACATTTGCAAACATACTCGGCTCTAGTTTCGCAGACCGGGCGAGGCGGGGGCGCAGCGCACCTGCGCTTCGCCAACTGAGTGTGGCCAGGCAGATTTTGCAAGTTTGGCACACCGTGCGCGCTGGCGCAGCTACTCCTCTTCCCCACCTCAGTCCCTCCTACCTGCGCAAGTTGGAAAGAGGGAGGAGAGAAGGCGTGGAGTGGGTTTTACACACATCACACCAATCAAATGAGCCCCTCTCCTCGCCCTTAAATGCGCCGCGCGAAGGCGTAATGAGAGTTTACTCAATTTGCCATAGCAGAAGAGAGCAGCAGCGTCAGACGGCCAAACTTCTCCCAGGAGGAAACTGATGTTTTGGTCCGGGAGGTCTGCTCGCACTGTCCGAATATATGGAACTGTGAGCAGACCTCCATGGGCTGATGATGCAAAGGTAGCCTGGGAGAAGGTCACCACAATTGTAAATCAATGTTGTGTTTCTCTCGTGCGTGCGCTCTCTCTTTCTCTCTCGCAGTCTCACTTGGTTTCTTTTCTTTTGACTTTTCTAAGATGACAGATGCTGAATATATACTCCCTATCTGATGCTGTGGCTGTTTGTGGTTGGCTGAGAGGGATGTGAACTCATCAGTTTGTAGCTGTGTTAATCAAATCAAGTTGGGTTTCCATTACACGTGCCAAATGTGCCAAACGGTGCCAATCCCCTTTGATCTGACATCAGATGTGACGGGACAGTCGGTATAGAGATACATTTATGTGCTGATTGCAGATAGTTGCATTGAATAGTGGTTTTGTGGCTATTTATTGCATCGTTAATGTGCCTGACATTCTGGAAACCTGCCTGTGAGGTTTTAGTGACGTGTGTGCACTGTCCGCTGGTCAGCCAAACTTTGGCTTACACCGGCTGTGCTCCGCCTGCGCTGACAGTAGACGTGGTTTCAGCTGGCGAGCTTTTAGCGCACCTTCGGCAAAGCCTTTTGGCACAAAACTGTCACTGCGCCAAAATGGATCTGTTGACACCTCCCCCTGCTGCGCCGCCACACCCATCTCAGCGCACCTCGGTCTGCCAAACTACCAAACTGAGCGTGCCTCAGGTTGCACTGCTCGAAACTAGCTCCGTGCGGGGTTCGCCACCCTGCGCCACCCTGCTCCGCGCCGGGAAACTAGAGCCCACTATGTTAACAGTTGTAGGACTCCCTATTGCCTCTGTTACCTCTATTTGCCCTGACATGCAGCCAAGCTGACAACACTCAGCAGTCAGATATACGTAGCTGTTGCCCTCCTCTTTGACCATTTGTGGGTCTATCTTCAATAACTACACATTACCATTTACTGAAGTAACAAGAAAAGTCATTAATGTACGAGTAATGCAAGTATGGGTTTATACCACTGTGATGACAAAAACAGGCACGAATAATCTCCAATTAGTCTGTAATGGGTTGAAGAGACTGGCTGCCATGGACACACATGCACAGACCGAGCAACATCAGTAAAGTAGACAAACTTACAGACACCTATGAACCATTTTTGTCAAGTCATTTCAGAGCGAACCAGACTTTTGATTCATGCAGTGATTTGTCAGAACTGACATTAGACATCTAAATCATCCCAACAGCAGCAGGACACATGAGAGCAGCCTAACTGCAACATCCGGTCAGGGGCTTTCAAAACAAAATAATCTCTGTACTCTGATGTGGCAGTTATAAAGTGTATAGCTCTGACAGTACGGCGGGGAATACAGTAGTCTACCGACTGCACATGATAATGTAAATGACTGGACAGCCTACCTAAGACAGTGACAGCCCATGCAGCAGTTGCTAGGTAAACTCTCGTATATAAGTATAGGCATATGGCCAATCATTGCTGTGCGTCAAGAGGGAAGGATGGAATAGCAGTAGAAAAGATTTATTTAGAACTCTGACATTCTGAATTAGGAGTGCATTTTCACAAGAAAACAGATCCTGGGAAAGGATAGTCATTTTCCAGGGCAGTCACTCAACAAAAGAGAACAGTACCGGGAAAACCAGAACGTGCAGAAATCCTCGATGTAGGGTGTGTCAGAGTGTCATGCTCAGAAAGTTACTTTACAATCCATAATGGCTCATTAGAATGTTCTAACACTCTCAATTATTATTGATAAGTGTGCAAGTTGATTTAGCATTAGCTAGCTAACATGATTGGATTCATGGGTAACGTTACTGTTGTGAACTGTACTGCACTACTTTGTTGGAATCATGTTACAGTGTATTTTCAAATATATTTGAATTTTTGAAGAAAAAAAAGAAGATTAAAATGAATTAATTCTCAAACAATATTTTGGGGGCTCCTCTGCCGTAACTTTGAGGACTCCCTAGAGGTCGTGGACCCCCCCATTGAAGTCCCAAGTTATAAACACTATGGCAAAGTATTTTATGGTTGACAAATTTAGATAATCTCGCAGTATAAATCATCCTGTCTCCGTCCCTAGTTCAAAATATATACTGTATATAAAATAGCAAAAGTAAGAGCTGTAGACTTAGAAAAATCGCCATCAATGCAATTAGTGGAACTAATGGTAGTTTTCTCTGTGGAATAACCCCCATGTCCTTTATATGATCCATGGATTAATGATTAATGATTAAACATGTGATTCATGGATTAATCTAATGATAAAAAATGTGATTCAAGTGTTTTTTGTAGTGTATGACCTATCTTCTAACAGGCAGGCATTAACAAATGGCAGGGACATGATCAAATTAAATAAAATGTCTTCATCCACGATGACATATCGCTCTTGGTGACAGCTTCATGCTCCTGTCTTGTACACAACACTCTTCTGTCCTTGACGAGAGCAAGGTCAGCGCTTAATGCATCATCTGACATCGTTACTGTGCATTGTCAAAGCGGAGCTAAGTGTTTAGCACATTGATTTCCCTCCCTTTTGCTCTTCGTTGGATTGATCATCACATGGAAGTGGGTCTTTGTGAAAGTGATCAATGTTCTGCCATACAATTATCATCTCATAAATGCATCGTTTAAAAGCCAATATCCGTTTTAATAAGGGGCATAGTGGAAAACTGCTCATCATGTACATGTCAGGCACATGACACTGGACCCACAGAGAATCGCGGAACATGAGCAAGTGCTGTAAGCTCTCCGTTAATAAATCCCCAACATCCGACACATCTGTAGAATATGTAGTCAGCGAGACATCTCATGCTGTACATGCTTGAGACCAGATTGCTTTGGCTCAGATGGGCCTCTACCAGTTGCTTGGCAAAGCTTTTCACAGCTTTCCAGACATATTTATAGCCTGGAGTTATGTGTTGATACAGCACATGTGCTAGCGCATTTAAGATGATGTTTGTTCCTGCAAGTGTTTACAATACAATAAATAAATAGATGTATTAATAAGAGAGAGCATTAGCAGACAGACGGTGAGCCGCAGCCACCTGCCTTAATGCTTAAAGGCAGCATTAAAACATGCAAACATGCCAGTGAGAGGGATACGAGCTTATTAATGTTTATTGCATATGGAGCCCAGTTTTGAAAAAATCATACAACTCCCTGATTGCCCAGCTTTACAGAAAGCAGACAGATTATTTGCACAGTAAAGTGCCCTTTCTCCACATACACTACTCTGGGTATTTTTCCCATGCATCCATAATTTGATGTTAAGTGCCTGCTGATGCATTATGCATATTAGATAATGCATTGTGTGTAATACAGGCAGACCTCGCCTGAACCTAGAGTGACATATCGTTCCAGGCCCCACACGCACAAGCCCCGGTGTGGCGTGATTGCTGTTTGAGACAGCCACCATGTTCCGCACATCACACCTCCTCAACCGTGTCACTCTGTGTAACATTCAAAACAGACCTTAAACCAGACAGAAGGTCTGATGTATAATACTCAACAACCCTACATAGCATTTCATAACTTTATTATTAGCCATTTGCAGAACTTTTCCCTTTCTTTTTCCTTTTTAGAAGAGGTGAACTGAAACTCATGGTCTCTATTCAAGCCATTTTCCGGGGCTCACAGCATCCAATTGTTTCCCACCAAGGAATGATACTTTTTTGAAGGCTGCTCTATGGTGCCGTTCAAAAAGTCAGTTTTGTGATTTTGAATGGACAATTTAGTTTCTCATTTCGCCATCCGACTCTCATTTAGAGCGAGCGGTGACCTGTGTCATATGGACATTGGATGGAGGTCAGGCACCGCCAACTGTACTGCAGAGTGCAGTAAAACACAGAGAGGTGCGGCCATACCTGCACGCTGTTTTGTAATGACACAGGAGCGTACAGACACACAGCAGAAGAGAGGGATAAAGTATGAAACAAGAAGTGATAAATGGAAGTTTGCAGACTTTATCTAATGCATCTTTTTATGTGACTGTGACAGCATGTAGTAAATTCCATACAATAGTGTTACTGCCACTGCGCTGCACTATTTCTGGCTTCCCCCTCCTGTCATGGAAATAAGATAAGCGCGATGTAAGCGAAGGGACACAAGCCATCTCTCCCCTTTACTGCGGGGTTTTATTTTGATGCCACATTTAAAATGCAATAAAGCTCTTCTCCATACAAAATCTAACTGTCATGCGTATAAAAGAGTATCCAACAAAGTTATCCTTACACCTGAAAGACCACAGAAGTAGGTTACATCCTGCATATATTTACCATAATCACCCCCTTTTTCCATTCATCTGTGAGGTAACTTCTGAGAACTTTTAATGTGTTTTCTCCAAAGCGATGTTTTTTTATTTTATTTTTTTATTTTCTAACCTGCCAGCTATTAGTTTTTCATTGCTTTTTCTGAACAACCATGTGGGTAATAAAAGCTTGAATTGACATTTAAGCCATAATGGTTGTCGGCAGCCCCTGTAAGTGCCCCTCCCTTCACTGGGCTTGAGCTTGGCAGTGGGTCTTCTTGCAGCGGGCTGAGTCCATGACACGGCGAGTTATATATGCCAGGGCATTACAGAGCCCTTCTTAATCCGGTTTGTCACGCTGTTCCCTCTGGACTGGAGTAATTTCATGGTGCTGAACTGGTATTGATAGAGCCTTGGTAAATGAGGCACGCAGCAATCGTTAACTTTAATAACCATAAAGATGTGAGCATTGGAGTCATACAGGCCCACGAGAGGAAACCCATACAGGTGATTAAGAATCGACCAGGGCCGTGGCCAGCAGCACCTCGCATCTCTTATTCATACTAATGGAATTACCTGTTAAAGATGTCAAGACTATTACCACCAATGGTGCAATTGCTGCACTATACTTTTCCTATTCAGTAAACTGGAGCTCATTTTCACGTCTCCTTGCATGAAGAACACGTGTTAAAAACAAGCTGCATATTAAGATTTCCCCCTTGTTCTCCTCATTCATCAAACCCATTCAGAGTAGGTTTCTGGAAGTTGGAGCCGCTGTAGTCGAGCAGTATTTAGTATTCTGTAACTACAGCTGGATTCAGAGGTAAGCCATACCAGCAGAGGGGAAAAAACACAACATTGATTCGTGTGACTCCACTATAGCTGGGTCAGTGGTTCCTGTCAGTCAGCTTGAGCTCTGGAGTGTCTTTCTCCCCTCTCTCCCCCACTCCTCTCCCCGTCTTCCCCTCCCTCCCTCAGGTTTGTGGTAGCTCCAGGCGCTACTATAGCTGCTATGTCCACTTGTTTGTCTACTCCCATTACTGTGGGTGATGCTGCCTTGGGAGGAAAGTGAAATCCAGGCCACAGAGGGGTCAGTGAGAAACCAGCCTGAAGCCTTCACACTGGCTGAGGTCAGAGAAGCCATGCGGATCACTGCAACAGGGTGCTGATGGGCGCTTGATAAATGGAGAATCCACTCCAGCTCCTGATGCACCAGTGACACTCGGGTCAAAGACGATTTTAAGATCGGATAAACAATGGTTAACAAGGGCTGAGATTAATTTGTTTGTTATTCTCGGAGACAGTCGGCACTGTAAAACGTCCCAAAGCTGGCATTCTACCTGCTTCTTCTTCAGAAGGGTTTTAGTGGCGAGTTGTGCAAGCTCCTCCGGTGGCGTCCCTCCTTGAGGCTATACCTTTTATTATTCATTGGTGGAAGTCAGCCCTCTGGGAAAGGGCTTCAGAGTGAGAACAAGTGGCTGGGGCTCAAGCCTTAGTGGACGATTTACTCTCAAAGGCCAGGAGAACTTCAGTGGCGCAAAAACAAGTACTCCATGTCCAAACCTTAAGAGGACTGCTGTCTCTTCATGTCTTTTACCAACAAAGGACTCTTTCTCATGTGGATTGCACACAGTCAGCATTCATGTTCACACCTCAGTCTGTGACATGCTTAACAGTATGACTGTAATGTGTCACATACACAGATATATGCACTATGCACGCAGTCACTCTCTGCCTGTCTCTTATTCTTGCTACTTCACACATATCTATACTCCACAAGGTGTGATTCAGAGAGCATTAGCACCACAGATGTGATATACTCAATCCTGAAGATATAGCAGTGAGATTTCTCTTTGCAAACTATTCATTTTATTAACTGCTTCTGTTACAGAAGTAGAGGATTTCGAGCAGTAAATGAGGGTTGTGTAATTTCTGATAAAATATATAAACCGTATCAGTTGCCAAGAGGAAGGACATGAAAAGTTGTTCCCTGGCACTGCCTCTGAGGCCTCCATTTGGAATCCACTCAACGGTGCTTTGTAGCGTGTTTAAACATTATCCTAAGTAATCAGGGGGAGTGTTCATGAAGTTCTAACTTGATGTTTAAGTAATGAAAAGCTAAATTCTGATGAGCATCATTAAACATATATGCAGTGGGACAGCTGCCCCACAGCCACTTTGATGCTTTTGCTTCTTGAAACAGATCATTAATATTCTTCCTCTATTTTTTCCCTTCGCTCAAATCTGAACAACATAAAACTAATCGGAACAAACAGAATGGAGCTTTTTTTAATTTTGGACATATCTGACATCTTTTCAATCAGATGTGTTTTATTATGTTTAAAACTGTGCATCACAAGTCATTAAAAAAGGGGGTCATTTTCCATTATGCATGATTTCACAGAGAGAGAAGTTGACAGAAAAAAAACAACTCAATAAACAATCTGATGCTTAATAAAACTTTACGTGGGTTTGAAGTGACTTTTCTGGCGCACGGTACAAAGTAACTTTGTTCACTCACGGCCGCGAGAGTCTCAATTTGTCTTTCAAATGTGCATCATTTTCAGCGATGATTTGAAATGCAGCTCCCGCTCGGCTTCTTGAATAAGAACGGTGTCGAATTTACATTTCTTAGCTCTACACATGTCTACATTTATTTACCGACAATGGAAACCATAATTCCTGTTGCCATCTCAGATGTAAATTGACAATTAGAAGTGGTAAGACAGCTAACACAGAAGCACTGGGGAACAACAACAAGCCCACGGATAAGGAGGAATGGTGAAGAAAGATGGACTGTGGTTGATGCAGCAGCTGCCTGTCTGGCAAAACAAAACAGGCACTCCAGCATGCAGGCGGAAACGGCTCATTTTCACCTGAGTGTGCACTGATTAAGTTGTTATGACGAGTCCTTGAGAGGCTTAAGTTTTCCCGGCTGCTGTGTTCCTTCCCTCGGCCATATGTCATTACTTAATAACTGTAGCAGCGAGAGGAGCTGTGTGAGAGAGAGAGCTGGAGAGAGAGGAGGTGACAGAAATGCTTGCTGATGGTGAGCCAGTGATTACTGCTCTTGGCCACTCTGCATAGATTATAGTTGTTGACGCTGAAGCTGAGCCAAGATGTAGTGGGAAAATGTTGTTTGTTTGGGTTTTTTCCCATGGTGACATTGTCATGAGCACCTGCATTTATCTTTGTGTCAAAAATTGCCAGATGCAGAGAGATCAGACGGAAGCAGAGTACGTTCTTTGTCACTCAGAGGATGAAAAGAAACTGTCACTTTTACTCCTGTGAGCGCGGAGTATTTGGTCGAATAAACTGTCATGGGTTTGTCGTGACCTTGAGTTTATGCACAGCCTATCATGATTCAAGTGTTGTGGTTCTCGATGGTGATCAACATGGGTTTTAAGCATCTTAAGTTGACCATACCGACCCAAATATAAGACATCCTTAATTATAAGATGCCTGTTTTTTCAAACACCTGTTTTGTATGGAAGTTTTTATTGGACTTTATTATTCGTAACCCACACAAGACAGTCTACAAATGTGTACTATGATCCACTCTTTTTACATTTGTGCTGTGCAAAGTCATATCCACAAAAATACAGCGTGATTTGCAGATGCGCATAACTTAATCTGTAAACACGTACTTTAATTTCACACAAAAAAGTTACAGGTTTTACAAATGTAAAGAGTTTTACCACAGCAAATACACATGAAGTCATATTTACACATTGGTGGATCCATTTCTACATGTGAAACTGGATTTGTGCATTTGTGGATCATTTCCTGTGAGTTTGTGGGTCATGTGATATTTATGACTGGCCACTTTAGAATGAAAATACAGACAGTACTTACTGACCCTCATGCCGACAAGAAGTCCAGTGTAGTTTTTTAATCCACAAAACTCATTCGGGGTATCGGAGGATAACAGCTAGGCGGAATAACAGCTACACTTGAAGTGCATGGACCCACATTTTGAAAATGTAATAAAACTCAGCTAATGCATTTCAAAAACGTCAGAATGGCTCGTCCGTCGTAATCCAAGTGCCCTGAAACCGTGGCATGCAAAATTGACTTGAAAAGACATCATTTACTCCACTTTTATAGCATAGTTTCTCACCGTGGTCAGTTAGCCTGCAGGTGGGCTGTGTTTACATGGCAACTCGCGCGAGACTCAAGAACTAGCACCACCACTAGCCATCAGCTAGTCTCGCACGAGCTGCCATGTAAACACAGCACGCCTGCAGGCTAACTGACGTGGCCATTTCCTTTAATCATCTCTCAGGGAAACTAGGGTAAAAATGCAGCTGTCAATCATGTCAATCACTACTCGTGAGCTGCGGTCAAACTGTCAAATCAGGCAGCGCTGATCAAATATAAATCAAGATTCTGTTATTGCATTGCCTATTTCTCACTTGAAATGTTTCCAGGAACATATTTTAGTGTACTGTTTAACTGTAAAATGAGAATGTTTGTGACCCGGCCGTTATGTTGGAAACAGTCAACTGAAGTACCAAGCACCGCCCTCCAGCCAGACCAACTTTGTCATGTTACAATTAAACAGTACACTTAGTGATTGACAATAGTGATTGGCATGATTGACAGCTGCGTTAGAGACGCCTCGGCTCTAATTGATTGTTTTTGTTCATGTGCAGTGATGCCATTGGAAGCGCTACAAGGCAAAAGAGGAGGCAGAGGAATATATATTTTTTCAGAGGTTATCTGTGTCATTTGGTGCTGTGTGAATATAGTGATCGTTTCAGCAAATATGACACAAGTTTTTTTAAAGTTACCAACTACAGCTTTAAGGCTTAATATAAATCTCACATTTGTGTAACTTGTCTATCAGTCTACTCACACACTTTTCTGTCAGGCTCTTGGAGCAGTCAGAATAACTTTCTCCGGCAGTCTTTCTGAGCTCATCATCAGCTGTGACAGCCGTAATTCTCGGCTGCTTGACAGATGATTTGGTCCACGCAGTCCGCTTTCTGCAGTAAAGACGTCTGGAGACGCTTTGGACTCGTTTGTGCTTATCATAAATTTATTTCCTCCATGGCAGCAGAACACAAGCCTCCAGAAAGTTTTAGGGTTAAACTGGGCTCAAAAAACACATTAAGGGCTGACTAAAAGTCACACCATGAAGGAACAAAAAAGACCTTAGGCTTGCGAGATTAAGGGTACAAACAAGTCGTAATGCAACACTCTCTGTAGGAGTCAGTGTTACAGTGCTACTCTCTTTGAACACTAATTGTCTATTTGTAATTAATTACACTTATTTGGGCCAATATGGTGCATTCATGTAAGTACAATCTAATGTATATGTGCAACTTTGCTGCCTGTAAATGTTACCAGTCTACAAATCTTAACCTCTGAGTGCTCTGCAGAAAATACTCTGATATGCAGTATGCCTTTTTTATCCTGAGCTTCCATTCCTTCTCCCACTATCTATCTCCACATTTTACAACCTTACCTCATTAACAGCTCCTAATTGGCCATTGGGCTAAGCTGAAAACAATGAAGCATTGATTTCCTTAAACATAATCACCTCATCCAGTCATTTAATGGCTGCTGTCACTGTGGGCCACCAAGAGAAAAATGACCAGTCAGTGGTCCCATCGATGCCCTTCACCTCCCCTCACCAAAGGCTAGAGTGCACAGCCACCCACTCCATCTTAGCAAGTTGGTTTAACCCCTTTCGCTGCCTGACAAGCTCCAAGCACTACATCCATCACCACCTGCAGTCTTAAGTTGCTGTGATCCTGCACTTCACCACAGTGCGCACACAGTTACTGTTGTGCACTTGAGCGTTTCAGCAGAAGACGCACCGTCTATATATTATGGAACGCCACTTAATATCGTATGCACAAATAAACACACAAACAAACTCATAGTGGCCCAGACACATACTCAGACGCAGATAATGGATGGTCATTTACCCCACCCGGAGCTCCCAGCTACCTGAATGAAATTATGTCTCGTCCAAGTGGCCATTTGTTGTCTAAGTGGCTCTCGTGACTGGCCCAGTAGAGTCATCGTGGAGCCATTTACACTGCTCTCTCCTCCACATGCCAGATGGTTCATAGTGATCACGCCTAATGTCCACCTGGCTGATGGCTGGACCTCACCCTCTAGCTGATACACACACAAGCATGTACTTTTGTGTGCATGTGTGTGTTAGGGATAATCCGGAATTCTGATGGCAAAAATTATAATAATCACCATAATGATCATAATAATCAAAATCTGAATATCGTGTATTCAGTCAATGTCCAAAAGTAAAACAACAAACACAACCATATTTCACTGAAACTTAACTTTGGTCATTTTTTCAAGCTGAAGCCTCACAAACCATGTATCCCTCACATTACTAATGATCAGTTTGGAAAATGCAGCATCATTTTTATACAGTAGATTATTGAATGTGCCTTAGGGTCAACCATTACCAACATTTGTGGGCTTTTTTGGGATTGTTGCAGCCTAAAATGAATGATTTCACAGCAGCTTTTCTAAAACATTGTGATGCATATTGCAATGCTTTTAGGCTTTTTGTTTTTCCAATGAAACTGCGGGGCAAATGAAAATTGTGTTGTTTTTTTCTTACAATGTATTTAAACTCAAAAATACATTGTTCTGGGAAGAATAAAACCACACTGCTCTTAGTTTGTGATTTATACTACTCTAACGTTATCACTAACCATGCATATTTAATCTAACTCACCTTTATTCCTTCAACACTTGCAATAGATGTAGATGCAGCAGCCTGTCATGGTGATCTGTCTTGCCTGCTGTGAACGTGTTTCAGCCATTCTCAAGGTGTTTTGTGGTTGCATCTGGTGCAAAACTGTTTAGCCCCGCTTTCGTGCAGAACATCAGGGAATCGCCGTGCACGGCCTTTAGCAGTATTTTTTGGTTGGTAAATGTGATACATTCATGCTGCACAGGTCTGCATCCTCACAACAAGGAAACAAGTTGGGGGATGTCATGCAGGGGACTGACTGGCTAAGATCAATGAAACTCACAGAAAATGATGGGTCAAATCTGCATGGTCATGCAGAATTCACACAGATTGGCTGAATTTGTGACATCATGGCAGAACATTTTGGAGGGGCTGATATTATTTCTTTGGGAACTGCCCATTGGTTCGACAGCCCATTGGTTCGACATCCCATTGTTCCGACCGTATTAAACTCATTGTTGCTGAGTCCGTTCCGAAATCATCATGATGCCCTGTGGTTAAGGTCTGGTTAGGTTTAGGCACAAAAACCACTTGGTTAGGGTCAGGAAAAGATCATGGTGTGGGTTACAATGAAAAAGAAAGTGACAAACACATAAGCCGTGAGCCTGCTCCGCCTCAAGCCGGTCGCGGCGCACCATACGCCCGCCGCGAGCCGTTCAGCACCGCGGACAGTTGGACTAATGGGATGTCGAACCAATGGGCTGTCGAACCAATGACATGGAGCCATTTCTTTCAGTAAAGTTTGAAAATCAGTAGACTGGGACTTGGTTGATATACTGTAGGTTATCATTGCTCTGTTTTTACTTTAGGTTATTATTATAACTTCAGAAGACATTATTTCCTTTTTTTCTTAATTGTGTTTGGGGCAAATTTTCAGTTAATGCTGAAATGACTCACACATTGAATTAGTCTGCCTTTCCATTGTGGCAGACTTTCTTCTAAACTACAGTACATCTGAAATGATGAACATGACTTATGATTCATTTATTGCATGTCTTCAAAAGTTTTACAGTACTTCCTGTGCAACTTTTGGAATGGAGAATGGCTGTAGTACAGCTGAGGAAGTGCACTCAAATCAGCGGCTTGACATTGCTATTCTGTTAATGTAAAATTGGTGCTTTATCTTTCTGCCTACCAGCTGATTAGTAACATCCAATACCATTTATTCAACAATTTCATCTTTTTAAACCCTAAGCATTAAATATAACTCTTCTAATAAACTCTTTCCAACACTCCCTCCAACAACAACCTCTATGTAACTGAAGCTTTGGTGTTGTTGACTTGTATGTATAGACATTTACAGCTATCCCTGACTATGTGTTACTATCAGTGTGTTACAGGAAATTGTGTAAGCATTTGCAGTCTGAGCTAATATAGACAATGGACTCAAGTTTGATAGACAAACTCGCTTCTGTGCTTAAGTCCCACTGACAGAACGAATTCAAAAGTCACAGAGTGGGACAAATTCCATCACATTAAAACGAGTAACATTAATATGATGGGGATTTCCTTTTGTTGACCCTTGTCAGATGTGCGCTGGTTACACCTCTGTAGTGTTACCTCACAAATCAGACTTTGAAGCTAGCTGAGGGAATTCAAGCCAGTTTAGTATTCTGTGATGCAACATAAAGTCCTCACTTATTCAGAGATCTGCTTTGACTTGAAAGCCAGTCTGCAGGTCAGGAAGCTGTCAGTAAAATATTCAACAAGCCAACTCATTGTGGGGTTTGGGGTTTTAGCACACTCAGGGGATATTTCTCCTCACTTTTATAGTCTATGTTCTGCCTCCTCCTGCCCAGAAATATCTAACAACAAGCGCTGAGAGAGTGACATTAATACTGCACGACAGCGCGGTCCAGCAGGACTGCAAATGTTTGCCTTTTTAATCCAGAACTCGGCGGCCTTTGGTCTGGCCACTGCAGACATTGATGGGAATGGGAGACGAAAACTGTTGCCAAACTTGTCCAGGCTGCTGGGAGCTCAGTTTCGTAATTCATGACCCGAGCCATTTCAAACATTTGCACAACCAGAGAAACACACACCGGTTGTTGTCATGCCAGTGGAAGCAAATGCATCGTCTCACCGCAGAAGGATGCCCTCCTTAAAACTTGGTACGACCGATTGAAATAAGGCACAAACAAGATGGAATGTGGCATTTGGTTGTCTCCCCTTCTTTTTGCACTCTATCCTCTATTCTGTGTATTGGAGAGGATAAGTTCAACCCTCCTCCTCTCCTCTGTCCAGGGATGAGCTCCAGTTTAATTGTTGGACGCTGGTGTCTGTTGCGGTGGCTGTCAAGGGAAGATAAAGAGTTTTTCCTGGGGCGTAAGGAAAGGGGAGAGCGGTGATGGAGGGCCTCTCTCCTGCAGCTCCGCTGGCTGCATTAGCCCCACGCTTTATAATTGTGTGAAGGGGGCACTTCCAGTGGCTCCCTCATTACTCACTGGCATGGCCAGTACCTGGCAGCCAGACACACCTTGTCCTCTAGCTCTCTCTGTGCCTGGCTCACTCATTTCAGGATGTCCCTCCGCTCCATCACCCCCTCTCACTCCCCTGGGCAATCCTCCCTATTGTTATTTTGACCCAGTACCGCCATGGGCACATTTCGCCTTCTCTTTTCACAGAATTTTTTTGACATCCTCTTTTGTCAGACTGGGACCTATTGTACAGCATTTGCTCTGACCGATGTCACCTATGCTTCAGAGTTAATGCTTTAGTGTAGTATAGCCTAAGACTGTATTGTTTCAGTCATGGGACTCAAAGGTGTCACCCATCTAAGTCTACGTCTGAGGCCTGTGACTGCCAGGATTCCCTGGAGAAGAAGCGTAGACAAATGCTACATACATATTGACAACAAATGAAAGACACCAAGGGTGCAAAGACAGGCACATTATTACACAGCAAGTGCATGATGTGATCTTCATCATAGGCTGATTGGTATGGAGTGAGGACAGCCAGCACTGAGTGAGAGGCAATTAGATGACATAATTGAGATGCCTCGAGGGCCAATTTGTTACACATACTTACAGTGTAAGTGCTCAATGATTGTACTGCAGCGTGCCGAGGTAGTCGAGTTTCCCTAAGCCCATCCTTCATTCATATTATTGTTGCTTATTCAAATCTTAAATGTTGATAAAAATGTATGTATAGTCAATAAAAAGTTACTGTTGTCGTATGCTTCAGTTCATTTTCAGTGACATGTTTCCTCTCTCTCACATGAACTGACCGTGCACCTCGTTGTCTGTCTGTCTGTCTGTCTGTCTGCAGAGGGAGGTACGTGTGAGGTGATTGCCGCCCACCGATGCTGTAACAAGAATCGCATCGAGGAGCGTTCGCAGACAGTCAAGTGTTCCTGTTTACCGGGGAAAGTGGCCGGGACGACACGCAACAAACCCTCCTGTGTGGATGGTGAGGAAGTCTTCTGTGTTTTAACGTTATGCTGCTGCGGACTGTTTAGGATGGACTGTTGAAGACTCTTGTGAGGGAAAAAGTCCTTGTGTATTGTGATATTGCTATTGTGCCCAGCCCAGTATCCCTAGGAGTTATGTACGAATTACATCCAACATGCCAACATTCTCTGCCAGCACAGGAAGTACTGTGCCCTGTAGAGAGAATAACAGCATTGAGTTCGTTTATGGGCACACAGCCCGTTTGACTTTAATGCAAGAGGCTGGAATTTGCAATTTAGCATTCACCATTTTATTAACACTAACCATAACCTGATTATCTGCCATAATTTGTCTTTCCCTAACCATAACCATAACCATACTACAGCTGCGATGAACAGATACAGCAAGAATAAAAAAGTGGCATTCAATGTTAAAAGCAGTTGTAGTTAAACGTAATTCAGCATTTTGCAGAATCATCCAATATTGACATTCTTTACCGTCGATGTTTTCTTCAGAAGTTAGAAATACTATAATTCATAAATGAAATGATTCCAAATTAAAGTTTCCAGGTAGTTTACATGGGAAATATTCATTCCGAATGAGGGTATACATGGGAGATCAGTTTAATCACCTTTAATCGCCTGTATTTGGGTCCGCGCAAGGTTTGGGGCAGGGAAGGTTTCTGATTGGATAGGGGACAGGCGGATGTTACGTGTTTACGTTTACCGGAAGAAAACACTGTAGTCCTCGCTCCGGATCACAAGATGCGTGACGACGCCGTTCTTAGTGCCTTTTTCGGACTTGTTTTGCTTATATTCTTGAAACAGCAGTACGACAACAAACTTGTTCTGCTAATGCTTCGTCTGTTGAGGAGGAGAAGAGAGGTAGAAGGTCAAAGAAGGGACATAGAGGACTGTGCTGTGGTGAATGGAAACCGGTGAGTGCAACAAGTCCGACTGCTCTATCTCAGCCCGTTATGCGCGCTATATACGTCACGCCCCTTACATCGGATTGAATTTTCAATTGCATTGGCCATTTTCATTCCGAATTAGGTGTTTACAAGATCACTTTTAATAGGAATGAACTTTCATTACGAATGAGAAGGGAAATAAACTGTCCATGTAAACCCACTCACTGTCATGAAACTAGATTATGATGTTACAAGTTTTATTCCAAGGCAGACCATCTAAATAATAGTTATGTAATGGATAGACTTAACTTTTACAAAAGTAATCCCTCTCAATGATCACTTATGACTCACTAGAATCCTGCAGCAGTGTCTTTATTGCCAGAGACCCTGCCATCTGCCCAAATTTTTTCTTCTTATATTGCTGTGGTCAGGGTGTTTCTGGGCTGCAACCTTCGGGCAGTGTTGTATAGCCATCAGCCAGTAACAACACACAGGTCAGGACTTATAAAAAGGCAGCCAGGCAGCACACAAGATGAAGCTACAAAAACAGCAGATGCACCCCTGAAAACTGCGAAACAGCAAACTGAAAAAGCTCGTTCCAAAATGATAGTGAATCTGGGGTCGGCTTTCACTTTCCCTGGCGGACACTGAAGGAGAGCGTTGGGATAAAAAGTGACATGGAGTTGGCCTGTTTTCTGTCGGACAGGTAGGTGCCAGTGGTTAGCTTAGTTAGCTTGCTAAATATTGGCTTTTCCATTACAACAAACGTAACATTCTTATAATAGTACAAGCAGAACATACAAGCAGAGTAGAGAGGAGAGGCAACGTTTGAAAGTTGTGTTTAAAATTCCTGTATAGTATATCTTTAATTATAGTATTACTCTGACGATACGTGTATTATTGAAATACTATATAAGATATTTCTCATCCACTTATTCTGCCATGACACGTGCAGAATAGACAAACATGACATTTCAGAAACAGAAGATGGTTCCAAGATGAGATTAGCAAGTTCAAAAATACTTATTCTTCATATTCTTTAATAAACACTCAGACAGAGAGCTGCAGCTTATTCCAATATAACTTTCTCCGTTGCCTCTCAGTGATTTTTCTAATAATAAACATACATTCAACTATTAGAAGCCCAGTAGCGGTGTGCTGCGTGGCATCATGGGAGATAAAGGATGATCCACTTGGGCTGTTGAACACCTGAGCAGGGAGCACGTTGCAGATCACTTTGCCTAAGGCGGTTCAGGCTGATGGAAATGAATAACTAATAAACACAAGTCAGGGAAGCTCCAGGCTAGTGCACCTGAATTACCTCAGCTGAGAAAAACAATCAGGCAGAGGCAGCTCCATGGGAGGAAAAAAAGAAGCCGACAGGAAGTCACAAGTCTACTGAGACAGAACTGCGATGCCCCTATCACTCCACGGAGCTCATTTATTGCTCTTCAGTCTTGATCTTTACACCCCCACCTTCAGCTGAGATCAAAGTCATCTCTCCGACTGCCCTCTTGCCAAGAAGTGGCACCAAAATATCTTCATTATGAGGGATGTTACATGAAGGGCCAGACAGGCCTGCTCAGTGGGCTTCACAGGGTTGGTTAGCCACAGCTGACACTCAAGAAAATCCTAGAATATAAATTAGACATGAGCCAAGGATGACACGCGAAAAACTTTCTCTCTGTTTGATGAGAAATTACCTAAAACCCTGCAAAACTTTTCAGCAAACATTTAAGTTTTTAGTCCTTGAGACATCCTGTTCAAGGAAGGGATGTTGTGTTTGCCCTGTGGTTGGACACATCTCCTGAATGAAACATTTACAGAGCTCTGACCTTGAGATGCAGACTTTGTTGTCCTTGCAAACAACCAGACACTGTCTCTTCCACTGCACCCTAACAGACAAGGGACTGTGGACTCTTTTTATACAGCATTTATTCAGACTGTGTCTGTTTCATGGCCTTAAGACAAACGTAATAAAATAAAATGCCTGAAAACTTACTGAGAACATTATTCTGAGATATTGTCATACCCACAACTAAAAATGACACCTCAGTTCTTAAAGCTCCCCTCCAGACTGTTTTACTTATACTAACTCTAATATTTTGTTTAACATGGTTTTTCCAAATAAAAAGTTATTTTAAAAAAAAAATCTGAAAAGGGAAGCAGATTTACTCTTTATCTCTCTAAGGAATTCTGGATCTGGCCTTCACCCAGCCCACCACTGCTGCTTGCAGAAGGTTTTAGGCTAGTTAGTGTAGTGCCTCGTACAGACCCAGACTCAGATTTGGAGTCTGTCATGCACCAAAATCAGTGACTAGCCAACATATCAGAATGCTAAGTGCAATAAGCATTTTTTATTTGCTTTATGATTGACGTGTTAAAGACATAGTCTGTGTCCAGTGTTGGGTAAGGGTTACTTTAAAAAGTAATCAAAGTACGTTACTGCGTTACTTTCTAAAAAAGTAACCAGTTACTTTACTGCGTTACTCTCTGAGTAAAGTAACTCAGTTACTTTAAAAGTACTTCCAACGTTACTCCCTGAGAAAAGTAACTCAAGCACTTTTAAAGTACTTTTGAGTATTCTGCATTTCCTATTGGGCAATGAACCACAGGGCGCTAAGCCTACATTATTTTGTCTCCAAAATTAAAGTTATGGACCACTTGCCCTTCACGGAGATCCAATTCTCCCATCACAGCCGTCACTTTGACCAGTAGAAACACAGAACGATCTGCTGCCGTAGACAACTGTATGACAACAACACCCCAGCGTTTTTAATATTTCCTCTAGGGATGTTACCACACAGAGTAAAAGGGGGAAATGATGGTGTGAAACAGCAGAGGCACTTTGTCAACCCGCTGAGTTAACCTTACTGTCATTAGCATCAAGCTAGCAAACAATGGTACATCCTCATGGTCGGACATAAAGTAATAACATTAACAAATAGCGGCGGGGCTTTTACTCACCACAACTGCAGAGGCTCCCAGCTTCATTTGAAACAGACTACATTATAGACGGTCCGTTATTTATTAATCCCTCTGTGTGGTTATATATTTACTTTTTATCCGCTCCATTGTCTTTATAAAGTTAACATATCGCACCATCATTTCAAACTCAACACTTGTTTCAAATTAAAAGCCCCTTATAACCTCGACCAGAGAATCCCTCCATTTTCTAAATAGGCTTTTATTCTGAAACATTTGTCAGAACTTCCTGTGGAAGATACAGTAGCTTGACAGTTTACATATGGTGCTTCAAATGTTGCTCCTGCCATCTGCTGACGCTTTTAGGTGACTACAACAACATGTTGGCTGGCGCAGGAACAGACACAGTGACTCAAATAATAGTCAGAGTAATAAAAATAGGACAAGAATAACCCGATGACATCACACATGCCGTGAAAGACGACCGGGGATAATTGGTGAGTACCAGCGTGTAGCATGTACCAGGCATAATGCAAGTCCTGAGTCTGAAATATGTCTGTCAGCGAGTCCTACTCCACCTATTTAGACTCCACTGTAGACAATGGCAGCATTTCTCCGACCACGTAGCAAGCCACAAGCTCCGTGGCTTCTTTCAGACTGATAGGTTTAACGTTATCTCCGTTATTAGAACCAAACGAGCAAACTAACGCGTTAGGTTACTCGTTACTGCAAAAAGTAATCAAAGTACTCTAACGCGTTACTTTGCGTTATACCCAACCCTGTCTGTGTCTCAGATGAGTTATCTTGTAGAACAGTAATGTCTGAGGGGCAGGACTATGTTCGTATCTGCTTTGACAATGTATGGTTTAATGTGCATGGAGGTGTATTATATTTGTATTTTTGCACTTACTATATTATTGCTCTTCTTTTTATTATGTTTGTAGTGTCTTGTAAGCCAATACTGGCTGGGCACCTTTTGTTGACACTTGAAATTTTGGCCCTGTCCAAATACCCGCACTTGCGCCCTGAGGTCTTCCCTGAAGTGCACTTGCCAAAAGTGCAGTTAGGGACATAAGTGCACAAGGGAGCGACGCTGTTTAAAAAGGAGAATTGGGACAGTTGCGTACATGTCACTTCTGTTTGGGTCCAGCTGGCCCGTCTCCTAGGAGACGAAACATGGCGATAGAGGAGCACTGCTGCTGCAAATGATAAATAGATACAATCAGCGAATGATGAGGAGGATTAGGAGCCGCAGGAGAAGGCGGCATCTACATCAGATCCAAGTACTGATGTTGATGCCCAACCAACAGGTAAATTTTTTAAATTAAATTTTACTCTTGAATTTACCTGTTAATAATGTATATATTAGCTGTAACATCTTTTTTTACTCTACCGTTAACGTAGCCTAGATTACCGTTATTACTATTAAAACGTTTTTTGCTTGGATAAATTGTGGTAAATTGTGATATAAAATAAACTATAAAGACATACGGTAATAAAATAATAATAATTAAAGACACAATCAAAACTGTAAAGTGATGTGGACTATCATACAAACCTCCAGTCAACTGTAAACTGTATATTATTTCATTATTAACGCCCTGTCATGTATTATTAAGTCCACACAGCGTGTTGTTTGACGTTATGTTCCTCTAACGGTTGTTGTCAGTCGGAGTTAACGGCTCCCGGATACGTCAGATACCGTTTGAAGATGGTGAGCTGTACCGGCCAGCTGTGCAGTGTTACGGCATCACGACACTACAGAGGATTCTGGGTAAAATCCTTCAGCGAAGTGAGGTCTGATGCGCACTTTCGGAAGGGGTGCATTAAGGGTGCAGGTTTGCACCCCTTGATAACAACAGAAGACAATTTGGATACCCTACGCACTTGCGCCCCTTAGCGGGAGCGCGCAATTAAGGGGCACAAGGGCGCAAGTGCGGGTATTTGGACAGGGCCATTATTTACCTGACCTTTACTTTATACTGTTTGTTAGATTATTAGCTTGAAGGCTAACTGGCAGGGGCTGACACTGTGTATTAAGCAATATCACACGAGAGGGAGTGATGTTATACTTGTATATCGTCACGGCTGTGATTCGGTCATAGGCACGAGGCCGCAGGCTGAGTGCCAAAGACAATCACAGCTGAGTATAACATCACGAGCTCGAGTGTGATATTGCTTTTATACAACAGTTCAACAGTTAAATAAGCAAGGCTGATTAAGAAATGTTGAAAAATGAGGACAAAATAGATAATTTAAGCATTTTATTTGTCTTCCGCCGACAAATAGTTCCCTCAGGACGCCGCTGTCACCGTTGCTATGTAACACAGACATGGTGCGCCAGGCACTTACTCTTTATTCACATTTATCTGCACATTTCCATTAATTGTGCAGCCGGTGAAATAAGTCTCTGGTGACTGCATGGTGGACTGTCGCTTCACAGGCACAGCCGACTCTGCCTTCTGACAGTATGTTGCTTTTCTCCAAGTCATTGAGCTCCGCTGATGAAACACTGACAAACCTGGATGTGTGCTCAGATGGATTCAGCTTCTCCCCCTCCCTCTCCCTCATCTTCCTCTGCTGACCATTCATAGTTCAATTCAAAAGTTATTTTAGGAAATAAATCCATATTTTTGGCTGTTTGACAGTGGATGAATTAATTAGCCTACAATGCAACTGCTGACCTAACTGACACTAACCGTCAGTTTTGATTTGATTGTTGATTGCAATCAGCTGTGAGGCGGAGTGATACATACACAGTGAAATAACCGTGATGTTGTACTCCAATATTGTCACGGTTTTACTGTCTCTCGACCAATCAGATTGCAGGGCCGGAACTAACTGTTGTATAATGGTTGCTAAACATATAATAGTATCTTCTATGATAGGGCTCTTAGAAGATAGTGAAGGTTCAGGTTTACATTCAAAAACTGCACCCTCTACCATGTTTGCTGTCAAAACTTTCCCTATGATAATGCAGACTCTCGCTCTCTGACAAGTCGCTCTGTGCTGAAGGTCTCAGCTTTCTTTGCAGGTGTTGTGTTGAAGTGTGTTTTTCAACTGAATGCCACTAATTTAAAAAAAAATGCTTGCTGCGCCTTTTTAATGTTGCCAGACAACCACCCCATCAAGTCCTTACACTAACCTTCCTATGTAATCAATCTACGTTTTTTTGCCCCCCCCAGTAATTAGTAGAAAGTTACTAAAATGTTCAGGCAGAGGGTGCTTGCTGTAGCTATGGTTGAGGGTGAGAGGCTGTCAGCAAATAGTTTGTTGGGCAGGGAAACGGAGATATGTGTGGGTACATCAGACCCTAAAAAAGAGGGAGGATCATGGGGAGTACCACCAGTTGGTCCAGGGGTTTAAGGACATAATATTACTACATAGTTGTCAATGAAGGGGACTTTAAGATGAAAACCATGTGATTGTAAAAGTTGCCAGGAGAAGTTTGACAAAGATATATACGTCAAAGCCTAAATGACATGGAAGGTGGAGATGTAGGAGCTATTTTTAACACTTCACGCCTCTATGCCTCAGCCTCCCACAGTGAGAGAGTCCTTGCTATTTCTGTATTGATTAACAAGCACTTATCGAGGGAGTGATGATAAAAATGAAACGACAAGTCACTGAGCAGCAAGCTACAGTATTGAGCACCACTGCACCACAATGAAAGAGTTAAGAGGACATGACCTCTTCATTATTTTATTTCCTTTAGCTGGGGCCTTCACCTCCTCTCTTGGATAATTTCCACCTGCTTGAAAGTGAATCAGTCTGTTATTTATTTAACACTGAAACCATCACGGGATAAGGGCTGAAGGGCAGACAAAATAATTATGTGATTATTCATAAGAGCTCATCTGTAGTCGGAAGTGCCACGCTTTGCAAACACGCCATTTAATTAAAGGATCTTTTTTTTGTAAGTGTGGAAATAAATGGACACAGGAGGGGCGAGGGGGGCACTCCATTCAAGGGTTTTGATTATCTAGGAAAGGTGCTCTAGAAAGTTGCATGTGTTTGTCAACCGGGCCCTGCAGGCTGCCGGTGCACTATGTGAGGGATTATAGACTTGTGGAGTCAGTGGTCTGTCCCCTCCGCAGCGCACCGGCCTGGCCCAGATGGAGCTTTCTCCCCAGGTCCCGGCATTATTAATGTTCCGTCCAGATGAGGAACGATGCAGCAGCCCAGCTCATCTCACCACCCCCCTGGGGGACACCTGCCGCCCCTGTACCATACACGGGTTATGTTCCCACAAAAGAAAAAATAAAAGATTATAAAGAATTGCCAGTGCTCTGATAGAACAAATCAAAAGTATATCTTCAGAGGTCATTTGGTTTGGACACACATACAGAGCCTGGAGGAATGAACACTCCTTTATCTTTGGCCAAATTCGCAGGAACAGGCTGTCTCCCTGATGTGCTGTATTATCGGTCATTAGCATCAAACTCCAACATCAAAGCACACAGTGAGGATCAGTCCCATTGTCGAGTGTTTACTACCTTATGAATGCAGGCCTCGTGGGCTTGTTCCAGTTGCTATTGGTAACTGTTTGGGCTGTTATTAAAATATGGGAATGTGACGACAGCTTGCGTTGGGAGGTGTCATGCTCAGTGGGGGTCTGCTGTCAGATTATCCCTGTAGTGGGAATTGATTATTAGCTCTGACAAGGAGAACTATGTCCCAGTTATGTCAGGGCCAACAAGGCTCTTAGTGAAGAACATCCCTTTTAACAAGTCAAACGCTCATATCTCTCCAGCCTCGCCGGGCCGATCACATGCACTCAGATTAGGCGCTCATCACTGCACCACTGCCTTTATCCCAGTGTATGAGACATGTAAGCCCTCAGCCACAGTATGGACAAACACACACACACACACACACACACATATGCACTCATTTGCTCGACACATGCATGCAGATGCCCTAATATGCACACATGCTACCACTTTGTGTTGTCATGTAGCTGCTGTAGCAGTAAACTCTTTCAACAAGGGATGCACGCAGATGCCCGCTCGCTGCTGATCACTGATGGGGAATGAACCCTTCTGTTTGGCTGCAGGCGTGTATAGCCGAGCATGACAGGTTGTCATGGTACATTTGAGATACATCCAGGGGGGGGAGACACACATGGACGCTACTTGAGGGGAGGGACAAGAAGTGCTGCAGATCTTCCACATACATTACTGGTCAAACAGATGCAATCAGAATATCATAAGCGTGCTGGAGTCTTTTAAAGATTATTGTTTAATAACTGTTATTAGCAGGAATGTAGTTGATCACCCAGAGCTCATTTTTACTGGCAAACCTTCGATTACAAGAAAAGTATATGATCTATCACATGTACAGTATTTCACATGACCCGTTCTCATTACCAGACTATTAAATATTGTCACAGCCCTCGTCATCTCATACCAATGGACAGAGGTGCCATTCCTGTGTCTATAGCCCTGTTTCCACTGAGCAGTACGGTTCAGTGAGGTACGCTTTTTTTCTGTTTCCACTGCGAAAAGTTGTGGATGGTACAAATGGAACCGTTCAGTACCATCCCCATTTTTGGTCACCCCCCTGTTGGGGTACCTAGCACACAGATCTGGTACTAAAAGGTTGAGCTATGAACAGTCTGCAGTCTGTTGATTGGTTGATAGTAGGCGTTAGTTGTGGCTTATGTAACCACTGTTCATACATTGCAAGTTTTAATACATTAGTAAACTGTAACTAAAAAATAAAGGATGTTTTGCTGCCTCTTGCAGCAGCTGTTGTCTGAGAAAAAATAACTTAATTCACTGAGCCGACTGCCAGCAAGTCTTATTTTTTTTTAGGATTATTTTTTGGGGGCTTTTATGGCTTTAATGGACAGGACAGTGAAGTATGGAGGCAGGGACAGGACTGAATAGCTGAAACTGAACCCGCGAATAGCTGAAACTGAACCCGCAGCGTCTGCAGCGAGGACAATGCCTTTGTATACGGGGTGCCTGCTCTATCCACTAAGCCACGGACGCCCCAACTGCCGGCACCTTTTAAGGTTGAACATTTACTTGTAATGTTACTCAATGCATAAGCTGACAACGTGAATCCATCAGCACACCTTAAATTTCAATATGACAACTTTGACCATTCCATTCGTTTTTATCAACTCTCTTGGATGACATAGACTTTTAGTGATGAGTGGATCTTCAAGCATTTAGAAATATATATTAATTTCAACCAGATTATGTGAACTGGGTTTATCTCAACCCTCAGAAAAAAAAGCATTGTGGAGCATCATTCCTGTGGGCTATGGCAACACTAAACCCCTGAGCTTGCCTCAGAAGGACTAAATGCACATACCTGCAATTTTTAAATATCCTATCGAGAGAGACTCTCACTGCAGCCTGTTTGTTTTTTGTTTTTTTCTGAAAATGTCAGCATGCAACCTCGCTCTGTGGATGATAAATAAGGTGCAGACTGATAAAGGAGGCAATACAGTGAGTGCTGGATGGAGCAGTGAGTGACAACAACCCCACCCACATGAAAGAGTACTGTTTGTGTTGGAAACAGGGCTTATGTGACGCAGAACTGATACACATTTTGACACATGGTTAATATTGTGAAACGATCGCGGTTAGGTTTAGGCAACACACTAAACACATTTGTTGGGTCACGTGATATAAATATGTCACATGAAAGCCCAGTGCATCTCAAAAACGCTAAAGGGCGCCTTAAGCGTGGATATCACACACCAAGGGGCATGACAAAGCAGCAGTGTTTGACACTCTGGGAATATAAACAGGAGATCGGGTGGCACATGTGGGTTTCAGACTTTTTACATGTGATGCATTTGGAGGCACATGGTATTCAGACATTTCATGTGTGATGCATTCACACATACATGTGGTTTTTCCAGTGTTAAACATGTAAAACATTTGATAGGCTACATATCTGATCTGCAAGGGTTTATTCATTGCTATACATGATTGTATGGAGAGCAAGGTCCAAACTGATAACACCCAAGAACAGCCAAGAAAACATCTCGTCTTCCTATTTTAAAAATCCCTGCCCTCCAACAGTTTGCCTCTCATTGTTCTACAGCCCCCCTGCTACTGTATGCAGTTGGCAGGAGGCAAACCTGCTGCAGATACTGCCTGAGGGGATGGACAGAAGGAGCACATTATACTGTACAATAGAAAACAATAACTCCATTCTCTTACTGACAAACACACACGGGCAGACATAAGGAGAGACTAACAAACAATGAAATTCTCCTGGGTCAAAAAAAAGATGTTTGTGTCTTTGGAAAAGTTGGAGATAATGATTGTGAAACAGGTTTTCTCCTCCATTTTGTCACATCCCACCGAGCTCTCACAGCATCGATGATGTGATTAGACTCTCAACCTTTAACCCGCAAGGAGAGGATCTGACCCTCAGCTGGAGCTGAAAGGTCATCTTAGTTTAGTTTTCCTCTCCTTCTCCCTGTCTCTGTTTTTTTAAGCAATATCATATTTTCTTTCTGCTCTCACTACTGGAGTAACAAAGCCTGTGGTTGAGCTGAGAGAGAAGTAAAGAAACATAAGGCAGCTGTGTGGGAGATACATTTTCATAAATCTCTTTTGTACCCACATAAAGGAAAGGAAATAACCACACAACAAAAGGAGGCATTGTTCAACCATTAATAGGTACACACCTACTCTTATACTTACTTTTATAGTGCACTGTACTGTATACTGTAATTGCATTTACCACTATATCACATATTTAAGTTGTAACAATTGTGATCCAGAATTACTCCACTTGCTTCATCACTGTTTTTTTATGGGTCTGTAAACTACTGTTTTTACTGAATGAATCTGAGGCCATGCAGGAGGAAAATCTGTGGCATTTTTATGAATTTATTTGAATAATAATAATAATGATTTAAAAAAAAAAAAAACTTAAGCCGATAATAATAAAACGAAAACACAGGAATTTTTACTTACGTGGTAAGTCAGCAGGTGCTCCAGTGTCCATTACAAATTCAGAAATTCAGAAAAGCTGTGTGATTAGAAAGCCGAACGATGTTTTCTGAATAGCTAATCAAACCACGGCTCTCTCGTTTCAGAGAGGGGCAAAGATTAACGCAGAATAATGACTCTCTGAAGCTGACCTCAGGTTCAAGGGTCCACGTCTCAGTCCTGCTGTAATTATACACTCGCTACATTTGCTTCATGCTCCTGTGACCCTTTCAATACTTTACTGCTGTTGCACAATGCTTGCACTCATACCTCTGTCTCATTAAGATGGAAATCTCTGCTTCTTTTTTTTTTTTTTTTTTCATCGTACAGTTCACTGTTACTCTTTTGCTTACTTGTAAAATTAAGTGAATGAATGATTGATTGGCTGTTTGTTTGCTTAATAAGTGGGTAATCAGGGCACTTGCAGAGCACTGATATAAACTAGGTAATCAGGTAAAGGGAAGAAATAAATAACCTTCTTTTAGAAAGTGACCTGAATATGAGAGAAAGAGAAAGAAAGAACTGAAGTGTTTACCATGTGGAAAACATCGATCCTCCACCCCAAACTGTAAATTTAACCCAAAAAAATGGCATGAGAATTTAAAGCCTAATTGCTTTCTGCTCCAGATCTTGGCTGACAGCGACCAATTTAAGTGAGTCACCAAAAAACAGACGCTACAACTGACACCATTGGAAAGCCATCGTTTTTGCTATGATTAATTTAAGTCCACCAAGTGCTGCGCGGGCCGCTCCAAGTTAAAAAACATTAACTATTCATTGAGCCCACAGACACGTATTCCCATTTTGACACAGACAAAAATCAATTCACTTCCTCATCCGTCAAGGTGTTCAAACATTCTGCTACCTGGCAGGGACGTGTCAGCGGGTTCAATCCATCACAGTGCACGCTCACCAGTGATCTGACAGATGCACTTGTAAAAGGTCCATCGCTTCATGTTTTTCAATCAATTCAAGTCCCACTCTCGGTTGTTTGTCCATCAAAGCTAAATACTCCAGCCTGCTACATGGCTAACATCTTGAATCAAACGCTCCTGCAGTCCTTGTTTGCTGATTATTCCAAGCCCATCTGTCATCTTTGACAGCATACAGCAGCTACTTTATGGTAGCATGTGAGGATCGTGTTAATTGGTGTTGGTGCTTTAAATCACACCGAAAGGCTTTCAGCTTGTAAACAGATGGATCTGAAAATTAATAGTTGACCCAAAAGGGGTAGTTGGGACGGTGGTCAACTGTCAGCCATTTACTCCCACCTCCTTATGCACTCCGCAGCAGACACAGAGGAGGAGTAAAGTTTGCTGATGTTGGAACAAAGGTTGTACCCTCTATGCTGACGGTTGCAGCGGGAGTAGTTAAAGTAAAATGACTGTTGGAGGTCAGTGGTCACCAGAGAGTGATGCATGGATCTCAGCCCAGAGATGGCTCTTCTCCAGTGGTCAAGGTCGAAGCCAGATGTCCTGGCCTCAGCCACGGACATGAAGTGTGTGTGTTCACATTAGACTCGTCTGTTTTTTTTCCTCCTGGCCATCAAACCAGACATGCCATTAACAGTATTTGGTCGAGTTTTCTGAGATGGACCTGCTGTATTCCACACAGGCTGACTGAAATAGATATTCAAGGCATGAATCAAATTTTTTTAACATGAATATTTATAAAATATATTTCATAGCCACTGCTCATTAAAGTTTTACTCTCCTTTTACTACAAGATGGGAAGCTGTCAAGGTATTAATTAGGGGTGTGCAAAAATGCTTCTTTTTTCTTTTAAAGATGGTGCATTAGTCACATTATCTGGTTTGTGCTGGGGAATAATGCTGCAGCCTTGCTTTAGTTCACAATTTCTGGGTGGTGACATATTTTATGACTAATAATTTGCAATTTGTCAAGACTCTGGTGATCTGTCTTTAATCTTGTGGGCATAATATGTAGTCAATAAGGAGGCAGCACTTACTGTGGCTGGATAGTTGATTTTCAAGCTAAAGAGTCATGACAGGTACTTCAGCACAACCTCATAAATACACAGTGTCCATTCTTTTAAAATGTTGGCATTAGGCAACTTTATTGATATCACATCATTATGTGCTACCATTTTTAAGTTCACCCCCTACATATTTTAAGACATGCAAAAATACAATGCTTAGAAACATAATTTGAAGTGGCACGGTACACCATGTTTAATTACCAAGTTAAAAATTCATTAAACTGCGTATCATAATGATTTGATAGAACAACACACTGTTATTAGCGCTAACCACTGAGCAAACACATTGCCATCTTGAGCTAAAATCATAGACATTAAAATACTGCTAACAACATGGAAAATACTCTAACATATTCTAATGGCCAAAACAAACCACAGAAACATGTTACCAGTCAAAACAAACAATAAATACAGTGACGCCCGCAAGCTTGTTCATGCAGTTGACTCAAGCTGTTCTGATTCATACACATGCATCACACCTTGCTCCCTATATGTTAACCACAAAACACATTCTCCCAATTGAGTGGTTTATTTAAGATGCAGAAAAATTCCCTGCTCTCCCACTGCTGCCCTGCATCAATATTGCTGCCTGCCATTTCAGCCCCACTTCCACCCCAGCATACACCTGCAGGCTCCAGGCTAGGGGGCGAAGATATTTAATCATCACTCCCCAATAATTCATGTAAAAATATCTGCGGGGAGTAATGAGGCCAGAGTCTAGATGCCACATTGTAACTATTGTGTTCGATACTCTAACTGTTCTGCTGCTGTAATAAACATTTTTAACATTAGTCGTCTGACTGAAAGAGAAAAGTGCACTCAGTAGAGTGCAGATCTCCGCCAGGCACCCACCGAGGTTAACTGCAGCCACTCTAGACAATTCTTGTAATTCCAGCAGAAGCAGCGCAGCCCATTTTAGAAATGTCCCAGGAGCTAATAAAAATATGTGCCTAGAAGCACAAATATCAAGGAAAAAATTAACCATATCAACAAAATCACAAAGTCTACAAAATTGGGCAGGCAAAACACCACAAGCTTCTGATGTGGTACAATATGAGGCTGTGCAGCAGATGGAACAAAACCAGGTCCCAGCCGGACCGTGGAGAGCTGCGCCTGGTGGAACTCTCCCTCCTAGCTTCCTTAAGCTGAAAACACACCATCATATCCACCTTTTTTCACGTCAGTATATCACCGTTTAGACTAATCTGATGTTTGTAAAGTATATAAACACAATGATTGAACAAACGTTACTATTTCTGTGTGCTCGTTTAGTAATTAACATGGTCATTGTAGATTAGTTTGGCTAACGGTTAGCCGTTAGCGGTGTCTGTAATAACTCAATAAACGGTCCGTGAAAAAAATATTTTTTCCAGCGGATGTCTTAGTTACAACATGATTGAGCTAACTGGAGTAGTTGCATGTCGTATCCGACAATGGGAGGCTTTTAACAGATGACGTTCTGATGTTAGCTTTGCTGCTAGTGTTAACGTTAGCTGTCCCTGTCAGCTGCAGCCACTGATGCTTTCTAGACATCGTGATTTCCCAAAACTGAATAAATACCACACATAGCAACACAAAACTGCTTTGCTAGCTCAATCATGTTGTAACGGCTGGATGGTTGATGCGTACATGCTGATTCGGGTGCTATCAGAGCCGATCCGCACATCACTATGGCTTAATGATCAACTCAGTCAATTAAAACAACCCGTCCTGTGTTAGGAGTGTATGTCGCTGACAGAAAGAAAGAAAGAAAGAAAAGGGAAAAAAAAGATAGAAAAGCAGCGTACACCTCACATATTTATTTCTCACAGTTGCGCACACGTTTGGCTGGCATGTAGAAGCACTGTCTGTGTGTCTGTGTGTCTGTGTGTCGAGGGTGCGAGCCGCAGCTTCAGCTGCTCAGGTAGAGAGGCTGTGTAGCCTGGTGTGTTTTTTCGCTGATTCGGTTCTGCAGGTTCTCTGCTGGTACACTGGAGATGGGGATCAAGCAGTTTGTCTCACTCGGGATAGATTGTGCTTTTTTGGTTCATAGTTTTTGATTGACGTGCGATTTATTCACGTTTAGAGGGAATAAATTTCTGTTATAACGGAACCATGGGCACGGTTATCTATATAAAATACACAGACTAACTAACTAACTGATTGACTAACATAAACAACTGAAAATTGAAAAAAAATAGCTTGCACTGTTAGCTCCGGTAAGAGAAAGCATGAGGGAAAGCGGCTGACCGGAAGTCACGCACAAAAAAAACGGAAGTTGATCACTATTTACTTCCGTGTTTGAAAATAAGGTGGATACATCAGTGGTGAGGAGAGGAGTTGAGCTGCCATAGGAGCAGAGAAAAAGAGCTGCTACAGGAGTCAGTATGTACAAGCAGAGACCCAGTGGGGGAAAAATGCATTTAATTACAGGGGTGGCAAGGCTAGAAATAGGACAGTGGTGTAAAGTGCCACAAGGCAGTGCGTCCAGGAGTGTCAATGCACGTCTAGCCACCAGTGTGAGGTTGTACATTGAAAATAATAGGGGTGTATTTTCTATTGTGCTGCGTTTTGGCCTTCACAGTGAAGATGTCATCAAAGATAAAAGTGGGTCATGACATGTCAGGTATGGAATTAATCTGCAGATGCTGTCGCTCAAAATGAGATCAAACTTTTCTATAGATGACAGTTTTTGAGCCACAATGAAGGCCAAAATGTGGCCTGCAACAGATGGTAAAAAAGCTGAGCTGATTTCCGCAAGAATCACGAACCCAACTGGCAGGTTAAGAGGAGTGAGGAGTCAGCAGTCAATGATGGCATAAAACAGTCATTAAAACTGTTTTTTCAACAGTTTTGAATCTCCGCAACCATGAGAGGTCAGTGCACAATAAATATTAGGCTGACTGGTCCAGTAGTTTGTGCAATTAGCTCCAGGCAGACAAATGCGCACACACACAAACACACACTACCAAACACATGAACCTCTCCATGCCTTGTAGAGATAAAAATCAATAATCCAGGTTGTGGAGTGGCTCCTTTCTTATTAAAGACAAACACTGTACAGGAATGTAATATTGGCAAACATAGAAATAAATAGTGAACACAGTAACTGTGAAAAAATGTGTAATGCAAAGTAATTCAGCCATTTCCTGGACTCTCCTTGTATAAATCACTGAGGCTTCATATGCACACATTTCAGGGCACAGAGGCTGAGGTGATTTCAGTTCTGTGAAATACAGTAAATATCATTCATCTTTCATGCAAAGCGCCTCTCATCTCTCAGCACCTCATGTGAAGCAGCTCCTGCGTTGTTTTTCCTCCTTCCCTCTCCCTCTCTCTCACTCTTTTCCTGCTTTCTCTCTGCTTCCATTTTAAGGAACTGATTTTTGCTTTGCAGTTATTACTTTACCATTTTTAAATTTCAAGCAGATTCATTCATATTGTTAAATATAAATCCTCCTCAGTTGGTGGCATAATGAAAAACAACTTTTCCATACCCCCTCCTCACTGTGTACCCAGGAGACAGGGCTAAACAGAGTGGTGGTGTCGCGGCACATCATCATCACTCGGTGGAACTGATTAAACACATCTCCTCAAGCCTAGTCATAATTTGCCACTTAACAAGGAGACTGCTAAGTCCTGTTAAGTGGCAACCCTTAGTTGTGGTGTTGCACCTAAACCACAGCTGAATGTAAACATGATTAATGATGTGAAACGCATATTTAGCCCATGGATGAGGGCAGAGGGAGAGAAGGCAAGAGAGAGAGAGGGAGCACAGTGGATGATGGACCAACATGTGGTAATTAGTGGATAAGGTAAACAGCCATGGGGGGAGCCAAAGGGCGGGTTCACAGCCTGTTAGTGGATGCTCTTATTCTGGCAGTGAGTATCCTCGGGGCTCATGGAGGGGAAAATGAAGGAGGAAGTCAGGAAATGCAGCAAGTTCACTAAGCAGCAGTGGGTTGTTGCTCTGTGTCCACTCTGGCATATTCACATGTGTGTGTGTTTGTGTGTGTGTGTGTGTGTGTGTGTGTGTGTGTGTGTGTGTCTGTGTCTGTCTGTCTGTTCACACAGGACTGCAGCACGCTCTGTGCTGTGAGGGACTGCACTTTAACCGTCTTCTTTCATCAGTTGGAAACGGCATGTTGCTCATACTCACAATTGATTGGTGGTTGGTCTGTAACCTTGGCAACACAAGCTGGAGGGGAGAAGATATTTTTCCAGTGGTTAAAAAAAAGTGGGTTTGGAAAATGAAATGATACTGGCTAAACTCATCGCATTCAGTCATTTGACCTTCATATCCTCTTTATGTTAACATGATGAAAGGAAATTTTAAGAAAACATACTACATGCTGAAAAAAAATCTGTTTGGGGAAAATATGACTTCTCACCTGAAAAACTGCTTTGAACTTTTGCTGTCAGAAACCTCAGAGGGAGTGCGAGAGACAAAAAAGTTCTTCAGACATCATCTTTAATAAATGAAACAGAACTTTCAGAAATGGTTTAGATTTGTGTGCCATAATTTAATTCAAAGAGAGCTTCACCATGCAAGACGTCTGGTTTTAACAAAAAGAATGAAACACCAGAGAACTACATGAAATGCATTTGTGCAACAGTGCTTTTTAGCTTGCTTACTGTATATACTCCAGCACGTAATACAGTTGTTCATTACAAACGCATCAAGCATTTCCTCATGTGATTAATTGAACATATGGACGATGGTAAGTTAATTAGGAAAACATATTTAAAAGATTTCTGTAGGGACGTCTCACATATCATGAAAGGTGTTTTGTGCTATCATCCAACACCTGTAACACATTTCAGATTTGTTTTTTCCAGAAGCACACACACACATGCACACACACACACACACACACACACACACACACTGTACGCCCAGAGACGTGTGGAGAAGAGGAGAGGAGGGAGGGAGATCTTGACGAGAAGATGAGAACATATTTGTTTTTGTCAGATAGCTGGAGGAAGAATTCAGTCGATGTTAATGAGAGGCAATTAGTTTTGATTAAAAATGAGATTGCTCCCCTACATGCAATGTAGCTATATCAAAACAAAATAATGATTAATTTCTGTTGGTATAAGACATTATTGTCGACAGCAAAAAGTACCCATGCAGCAACGATACAATTGCTCTGAGGCCGAAGAAGGAAGAAAAACATCCATTTAGAGACTTGGCTGGGTGTTCCTCTGGAGTAGCTTGTAATATAGTGTGTGGGTGCTGGTGTATGTGTGCGCATATGTGTGCCTGTGTAGAATATGTACATAAAATATGCTTGCGTGGGAGATTTGGGCATGTGTTCGACTTTTTTTTGATGATTCCACCTACATTTTAAACTCTGGTTACTCTTTATGTTTTTAATTGTGCTTTTTTATTGTTTATTTTACTTTCACGGCTCATTATATGTTGTTGCAGACGCAGTGGCGAGGCTCTTAACAGAAACTAGTCGTTGGTCCCACATGACCCCAATTCTTGTCGCTCTTCATTGGCTTCTAGTAAAATACAGAATTGATTTTAATTTTTTTCTAGTGACTTAAAAGCCTTGCATGGCCTCGCCCTTGTATATATAGTATAGTTGTTGAGCCCTTATTTAAACTGTCAGCTACTGATGCTGATCGTCTTTTCAAAGGTATGCTGTGCAAGATTATTGGTTACCGTTTGTGAAAACACTTGCCAGAATGAAAGTAAAACCCCAGATTTACTCTCATTTGGCGTTTTGCTTGCTATATTTAGAGTGTTTTTGGCGCTGTGTCTATTGGATGGCTGCTGCTTACTGTCTGGTACCTGGTTGCTACCTTATTAATAAAGCCCCGACCTCACCTGAGCGCTGTGGGGGGTACACGCCCATAAACGTCCCAAACACAGAATCTAAGAAAATACAGGCAGAGGACAGAGTCTCTGCAGAAAAATACCCCACCACACACTTCTAGTAGGTCATAAGTGATAACTGAGAAGGGTTAATTCTGCTATAGTATATGTATAATATATATATATATATATATATATATATACTTTACTATACTATACTATACTATATATATATAGAGAGAGAGAGAGAGAGTCTATACTTTTTTTTTTTTTAGGGAAAATCTTCCACAGTTTATCCTTAAATCCAGAGGTGACAGTTCTTTTGTGGCTGAAGCTACAAAACTTGACCAGCCTTCCTCATTGCATCAGATCTGTTGAATTTATGGTGTGTTTAAGCAGCTGCTAAAAACTAATTTTGATAGGTTAACCTTCTTTTACCCACTCTCCGTAAATAGATATACATGTATACTTGTACTTGTAAGTGTGTATTTTCTCCTCTATGTGAAGTAACTGTGATTGAAAAGGATTTAAATTATAGTATATATCTAAGGTTCAGTTTTAAAAACAATTTTTCTTTTTTTTCTTTGGTTAGTATTATCAGTATTTATATTGGCATCTGTATGTGCATACATGCATACATACATACATAAAATAACACTATAATACCAAGTACATTATATTTTGGTAGTTTAAATACAAAACGTAATATAAATATTTCTGTACACCTATATATACACACATACACACATACTTGGCCAATGAAGCCCATTCTTATTGTGATTCTGACAGAGTGTGTACACATGTGTCTGTGTGATAAACTAACCTGCCTTGTTACATGTCTGTGCTCACCTTCCCCAGCGTCCATTGTAATTGGGAAATGGTGGTGTGAGATGGAACCGTGTCTGGAGGGAGAGGAGTGTAAGACTCTGCCTGACAACTCTGGATGGATGTGCTCCTCTGGGAACAAAATCAAGACTACAAGAGTGAGACCTCACACACACACACACACACACACACACACACACACACTTCAGCCTGCATGCACAGACCTACACTCGCAATGCACAGATGCATACGCCTGATCTGTATATGCTCTGTGCTGTATATGCACATTTAAACCAGACTATGGCTACACAGTGTCCAAAAAAAAAACCAAAACAATCATATTGAAATTATTCTGACAGATATTGCGATTGCAATATGAGTTATGATTTTAGTGGGACTGGTAGATTTTGCGTTTCATTTTCACTGAAAATGTTAAAAATAAATAATATAAAAATGATGATGATGTCATTATTTGCTGGAGACTGTACCAAACAAGTATGATTTGTAGGCCAGGGCATCTCTCTAGCACCACAATGCTTAATTTGTATATTGTAACACATTTTACCTCTAAAGTTTCAGCTCCTGCGATTTGGATATTGCACATGGTCATATTATGATTTAGATAATAATTTGATTAATTGTGCAGCCCTAACCCAGGCACACACAAACATATCAACGTGTTCACAGAGGCACACATTTTCATAGAGTATGTGCCCAAATGTCAGACAGGTTTCACTTTACAGTTCAGCCTCTCTTCTTGGACTTTAAATTACTGGAAATAACAGGCGGCTGTGTTTGAATACTTTGATTAAATGCTTTAACAAAGCTTCCCTGCCAAATGCCTGCTTAATTTTTAATTAATCTTCTGCCATGTAACAATCAAACGAGCGCAGTGTCAAAGCTGCGGGTTAAAAGGATGTGTCACACTGTATAGAGAATACTTAAAAAGCACATCTGTGCCCTCAATATAACAAGGTGGACTCTGTTAGGTGTAAGCAACCTATCTAAGGGCCCATAGTAGTAAAGAACAAACATAAAGCAGGCAGTAAACAAACAGGTGGGCTCTGCCTCAGGCCACACTCCTCTCAGAGATAAAGTTAACTGCCACTCTCCTTCTCCACTGCCTTTTGGCTCTGTAAACTGACTCCGAATGCGGCATGCAAAAATAATGAAGGGGAGTTAAGTCCTCGAAGCCAGCAGTCCAGCACTGTGTGACAGGTTGATCACCCGATTTGTATTCATTTAATTGACTCACCCCCCTACACCTGCTCGCGATCAGCAAACCTCCTGTCTTCTCTTAGAGCTTGGTGACAATGACTTTGAATAGAAGCAGAGACTAATGTGCTGGTAGGGAATGAGGGAGCAGCCAGTGAAGGTTAGACCACACGGGGCTTCCCAAGGTTGTTCTGCAGATTTATATGTCAGCAGATAGACATAAAGCTTTCACTGGACCCCTTCACAGACACCACAGGCCCAAAATTTTCAGAAAGAAGTTGATCGAATGTGGTCTTGCCATCCTGTCAAGGTAAGGTGTGGTACTTGGTTCACTCTAAAGAATGCATCTCTAATTCTCAATTCAGTCCTTTGCACAATTTGAAATAAGTAAACTTGAAAACGTGATTTTCTTTATATAACAGATTATATATATTTTTAAGATACATTAATCAAGATTGTACATTTCTGCACACAAGTGGAGGAGGAGCATTAATGCATATCTATGAGTAAAATGGCTTTGGTCTAATTTTATTAAAACCTGAAAAGAAGAGGGCCAAAAGGTCAGGCCGGAAGCTGCTTTTCTACCCAATACACACGTGTCCTTTTTTCTTGACCCTCTCTTTGCAGAACACCCAGCCATACTCCCCTTTTTAGCTTCCGGAAGCAAAATGCAGAGGATGGGTCAACAGAAATTGAGCTGCATTCTTGCTTCTGTAAAGGTTAGTCTTTTTCTCAAGCTGTTCTTTGTTTTTGTTTTCCCGTCTCTCTCTCACACACATCACTGTACTGCACTTGAGTGTCGGGCGGTAGAAGTGGGACCAACTCATGTTCAATGACTTCTCATTAACCCAAATACTCATGTGCGAAATAATCAAGTGTGTGTTTACATGCTGTGCATGATTAGGCAGGCGTGACACAAATACTGAACGCACCGCCACCCACTGTAAATATTTATCACTCCGCACAGGCAGCGCACGCATAAATAAAAAGTACAAATTTTCATGTAAAAGATACCTAGATGGGTAAACGTGCATGTGCTGCAGCACTCATGGAGTACTGTAGAAACACACACACACACACAGCGCCAGGTCCACCCCTTAGCAGAACCCTGCTGTCTGTGAACAGTGTAATGGCAGGATCAGTTGCACTTCCTTTCATTGCCTCCTTTGTTCCATGTCCTGTTTTTGCTATCGGCCACTGTGTGGGCTTGATTACAGTGCCTCACGCAGGTCTGCCAATCCCATTAGTCGCTAATCTGTGACATGCTACTTGCTCCTCTGTGTGTGTGCTCGTGTATGAACACACATGTTTGATGTGTTTGATATGTCTGTGTGTGTGTGTGTGTGTGTGTCTGTGTGTGTGTTGGTGTGCGCGTGCTCACACGTTTGTGCACAAGACCCCCGGGCAGGTCTCTTCCCTTTTTCGTTGTGTGGCTTCTTATCAGAGGCCACTTGATATCCTGATCCCCCCTCTGAGGTCTTGTTGAAGCAGCTATCAGCGCACAGCATAGCCCACAGGCTACATGAAAGGCCTTTTTATCCTGCACTCTGCTCTCTTTTTTAATCAACATTCCTCATTCACCTGCCTCTCAGGCCAAATTGCCTCATTTGTATTTGTGCCGTCACAAGCCAGCAAGCTCACAACACAGCATTGTTTTTGTTTGTTTTTTTTGGGTTCTTTTAATTCTCAGCCGTTTTTATTTCACCTGCAGGTTTTTCATTTTGCTCTGAAAAGTGTCAGTGAAGCACAATAAGGCAGGCGGACACACACACACACACACACACACACACATGTTCACGGTTAAAAAGACTCCATTGCCATCTTTCATAAAAAAGGGGCATGAAAAGTAAGAAGCCAAAACAAAGCCAGTGCCTGACACCCATGTTTCTTCTTTTTCTTTCTTTATGTCTTTCAGAGAGGGAGCCCTTCATTGCCTGTTCTGTAGCAGCAGACAAGGCAGGCCCTTTTGTTTGTGGAAGTCACAGTGAGAGCGAGACTGGGGAGCATCTTCCAAAAACACTCGCCCACCATAGATCTGCATTACCCGCTCTGCTTACTGAATAGATCAATCCATTTCTGCTCCCTCCGAACAATTATACACCTTAAGAGAGACAGGCAGAACGAGCGGGGCTGTAATGAAAACATCGCCTCTCCTATTCGTTCTTCTCCCCTGCTTTTCATGATAGCGAGAAGAATTATGCTCATTTGATAACCTCACTGTTAGTGTGGTAGATTGAATATGAATTTGTCATCAAGGCAGGAATGTCATACACACGTAATACAATCCTCATCAGGCATTCAATGAATTTTAATGGCTTTTTTTTTTTTTTTTAGTTGTTTCACAGTGCAACTCATGTACAATTGTATTTTTAAACTGCATAAGGCCACAGCATTTCTACTATGGAGTCTGTAATTGTTCAAATCAGTGAGTGCTAAGCATTGAACTCACCACCATCATTCACACTTTGCAGTGTGTGTTCCGTTCAACTTGTCTGGCATGATTTACTTGCTGTTCAGAGATCCACATGTCCCTTATTAAAAGGAGCAGAGGGGCACTTTTTCAAACAAAATAACACACTGTGACAGGATGTAGCCCATCTGCGAGACAGTTTCAGAGCAAAAGTGACCTGCCAGCAGACGCATCACCATCTATAATTTGTCAAATCGGGAGACCGCACGCTGCAGTTGATCAAAAATGAACTCAGAGCGGCCATGCCACAGACAGTTCAACTCCACCGACAAATCATCTGTTCCATCTCTGTGCTTGACAACACCTCTCCTCCTCCTTCAGTCCTGTATAATGTCATAACAATGATAAACATAAAACCATACACAAATGGTAAACAGTGTGTCATTTGAGATGAGTAATAAAATGCTTTTTAAAAACGTATGAAATTATGAGCCGACAGATGCAGAACACGCTGCTAAGAATGGCCAGGTTGACATTTTATACAGTTTTAGGGGGAGGAGGAGTGCTACTGATTAATTTAAACCCATTTTCTTTTTCCATTGTCAATGTCACATTAAATGGATCTTAATGTATTTTGTTGTCTGAGTCTTCTGTTTTTAGAAGGTGCTGTTTAGTGCTGTTTGAAGAGGTTTCTCAGCTGGCATGATTGATTTGTTCAGCACTAAACAAGAAAGGGGGGAAAGGGTAGGCTGTGTTTGCACTAAATTCTTTTGCTAAGGCAATTGTCCTTGGCTCCTTTTACTAACTGAAGACTGAGTAAATTGCAATTTAATGCAGCCAGAAAATTAGAATGCAGACGGCTTAGTTGCCAGCAAGGATGGGATAGGCAGGAAATCCTTGAGCAATCCGCTGCTACCTGCTGCACTGTTCATTTGAAGAGACAGAGGACAAAAAAGAACAGAGGACACTTTCAGTCACACACACACACACACACACGCACGCACTCACACACACGCACATGGGTGGAAATGACAGCATTTGCATACAACCCCTCTTCTCCCACTAACAAACCTCTGGTGGATTGTTTCTGAGATGGAGAGTGAGCCGTAATGTGTAACCTGTTACTGCTCTTGTTCTGACAGAGGTCATTCTTTGCTATAACATTCTGATATGTCGTTGTACAGTAGATGATACAGATGCAAATGCCGGACAGATGAGCCCAGAGGATTACTGTGTTTAAGGATCAAAGGGAAAAAGGGACCCAATCCGTACAGAGAGAGACACTGTCAAAAGACCTGGAGGTGAAATCAACATGTTAAATCGGAGACTGTGAAGCTATTTAGAGCACACCGGGGAACAGCTGCCATACAACTAGCCTAACTAAATAAGCATGATGTAGTCAGCAAGGGAGTGCGTCAGTGCTGCTAAGGGTTTCCTTAACATCAGGCTGAGAGACAGCTCATTTTGACATCTGTCTTAACAAGTCATTCTGTCTTCAAAAAAACATTCTTTGAATAGAAAGCTGCCAGTGGGGTTCCACTTGTTTCTAGTGATGCTTCTATTGTTTCAGGAACTTTCTAGAATCCGTATCATCAAACAAGATAGATCTATTTTAGTAACAGGAAATGTTTAGAAATTATTAATCTGCATCAAAAATAGAAATAATATGCAAGTAGTTGCCCACTAACCACACTCGCATAGTCTGGCCTTTTCGAAATTTAATAGATTTCTGGCATCTGATATTTAACACACTTACTGTAGGACAGCTGTCTGGAGCCCCACTACCTGCAGCACCAAATTCCCACTGACAAAGCAAGTTGTTTAAGCAGAAGCGCGCTACCCCCCCCCCCCCTAAAAAAGAGATGGCGAAGTAGATTCTCGATTACATCAAACTTGGAGGAGTTAACAGAATTCATTTGATTTGTGTTCCTATTGTTTGTATGCCTCTTCATAGACCACTTCATTCTGACATCTTAGATATGTCATTGTTTACTGTCCATAATACTGGTGTAAAAGATATGAGAAAGAAAGAAACAAAAATGATAATGGGCAATTATCTCATTAATTAATTCAAATAAGTGCAGACGTTCATGTGACAACATTCCTCAATCTGCACCTGGACTCACTTCTGTTCTGTGTTCTGGTCCTTGACATATCACCAGACTTAACTCCTCCACAAAGGCCTCAAATGTCTTTGAAATCTTTCAGCAGGTTTTTAAGATACTAACAGTCCTGCTAACAAACTAACATGACTGAAGACACACCTTGATTAAAGAAGTATTTTACTCCTGGAAAGATGGTTCCTTCCTAAAATTGGGCTGCCTATGCAGTAGAAAGACAAATATTTTTATAAATTGGTAAAAAAAAACAAAAAAAAAAAAACAACGACTGGCCAGCTCACTAACTGTAAAACTCCAAAGTACAGGCAGGCAGTCCTAAAATGGATCCAAGGCACTCCAACTGTAGTTAAAAATCCTTTATCAATACATTGATAAAGCAACGGGTTTCAACTACAGAGTCTTCATCAGGGTGTAAAATGCACTAGAAACAGGAGTGCAATTTAAGAGGTCATGTCATGCATGTCACATGATATATTGATATAGCCCTACTAGACAAAAACAACAACAACACATATGTACTATAAATAATTAACATGTTTGTAACAAGAAAAACAGTTCAATGCCAAATAAATAAAAAGGAAACAACAGTGAAATAAAATAAGAATTGTTGTAGAATATTGAATATATATGTATGTATGTATGTATGTATGTATAACTCATAATAACTCACAAAAGGATTTGACAGTAGGGTTACATTTAAAGCTAAATATTAAAAGGCAGGAAAACTTCATAGGGCTTACAAAGGATCACCTCCAGCAATATATATATATATAAACATGTCAGAATCATGTCAAAGAGAATGCTTTTTTTTCACATTACTTTTTAAATTGGTGCTACATGACCAGAGAAAACAGAGGAACAGGGCTGCAGTATTTGCTTTTGCTCAAGAGGTAGAAAACCTACAACAACTAGAATACACTGCACTACACCAGACCAGTAAATGCTCCCACTGGTGGGTGATGTAATGCAAGAGGCTTCCCCAAGAACAATATAGCAGCCGGCTGGTAACAAATGATCTTGAATTACAGTTAAACAGTGAGCTAAAATATGTTTCTGAAAACACTTGAGTCAAGAAATAGGCAACGCAGTAACAGAATTTTGGCTTGGTTGATCAGCACCAGGCAACAGGCAACAATATGGTGCCCACTTTCTGTTCACAAACTCTCATCTTACTGCCAAACAGTGCACTAAAATATGTTTCTGAAAACATTTTCGGTGAAAAATAGGCAATGCAGTAACAGAATCTTAGTTTATGTTTATGTTTCTTGAGCTGCTTCTATATTGTGTGTGTACGTGGTGGCAGGCAAAAATAAAGAAGCCCAATTTGAAGTTCAAGAAACCCTAGAGCCAGCAATGGCGACAATTTGAGCTAAGAGATGAGCAGGGATATCTGGACGCTGCAGAGGGACGCTTTACTGTAGTTCATTTACACAAACTGTCCATATTGTTATGATACAAAGCTGGTTGAAAATCAGCAAAGTGCCCTTTGAAGGAGAAAAGGCAGAGCCACAAATGATTTCAGAAAAATCTTTACGTATGTTGATTTAAGTTTAAAACTGGTGAAAGAAGTGCACCCCATTGGCAGAAAAAAAAGAGTTAATGACCTACATAATTTGCCAAAAGTAAAACTTTTTGTAGTGTATCAAATAAATCTGCCAAATCAGACTCAGTCTCACAACATTATAACTGCACTGCATTGTGTTTTCATACACGCTCATTGCTAAATTAAACCCAAATTATAATGCATGAGAGTCTCCTGCCTCTCTGATTGTTCTTTGAAGCATAATCTCCCAGTAACACACAATACAGTGGGTGAATACAGGTGCGCACGGTACCCACAGAGCGTGGTCAGTAAACTCATTTGGCGCTCTCGCCAGCATGTCCAACATATTGGCGCACTGAGATTCTCTATGTGCTACAGCTCACACAGTCCCAAGCATCATCCTATACAGTCAAATCCGCACACCTGGCTACCACCTGCCAAGCCTGCTGGAAATGTCATGGCTGTATTTCTTAGTTGAACAGGATTATGGGATTTCTAATTGGCCCCACAGTGTGCTGGGAACTTAGGTTTCCAGTCCAACTGCTCAATCTTAAAGCAGGTAAATAAGTGGAAAATGTGATGAAAGTGAGGTAAAGAAATATTCCGGAAAACAATTACATGCTTTTGCTGCATAGACGATCATAAGGGGGCAAGGAACTCAACTGTTGTAGACATCATGCACACAGTTTTTATCAAGCTCTAGGTTGAGCAGGATGCTGAAAAGAGGGATGTTCAATAGCAGTCTCAAGGTTGCACAATGTACCTTTGAAATGTGTCCTGGTCTGCAGCTGAGGCTGAATAAGTGTCCCTGAACCAGAGTCACAGAGAGACAGCTCAGACTCCACAGCAGGAGCCCTGATCCCATTTAGCAAAGCCAAAGTAATTTTATCGGGTTGGAGGAAAATCTTCAGTTGTCATTGGCTGGCTTGGTACGAAGGTGCACCCAAGAGTGGTTGTGGGTGTGGGTTGGGCAAGCTGGGGGTGTTGGGGATGTGGCTAAAATGGTCTGAGATAAAGTCAAAAATATCAATTTGTGAATCAGACATACACAGCATGGAAACACACCAGGGATTTTTTGTACAAAGAGCTTTCCAGATATATCCCAGTATACCTATAAATGCCAAACACACCTCCATTTTCGGTGCTGTTTCCACTCATATAAGCTGTCTGTTTTTAGTAGCAGCGGGAACCGGGAGGTGAGACGGGGCTGTACAAAGCCTCCACAGTTCAAAAGACTCCCCCTTGTTTTTGAAACACGCGAACGGAGCAATTCCTCTGGGTCTAATCCTCGCACACTTGTATGCCTTTGTTCTATCTAAGTGTATGTGTGTTTTCTCTCCCTTCCTCTTCCTCCTCTGTGTTGCAGATTCATCCCAGGACCTAACAGAGAGCTCCCATTGCAGGGCCGCGTGCCAGGCTCTTCCCTTCATCTACCCTTTCTCTTCCCACCGAACGGACTAAAACTATCACATCCACGGCTACTGACTGGATTACCTGGGACCACAGAAAGGATATCCACCCAGATAAAACAGCTTTGCTCGCGTGGTGCCAAGGATTTGAAACCAGACTAATCCCCTGTTTGATCAATGAGCCCCATGTTGGTGACTCTCCTCTTCCACACAGCTGTGGCCAGTTTCCGACCTACTCTCCCTCCGTTTCCCTCACTCTGTCTCCCTCTCGAAAACTGAAAAAAAAAAAGCTTAGCAGGGGTTATTTAGAGGTTGTTAAAACATTATGTGAAGACATTCGCCCTGCCTGAAGGTAAACCAGTTTAGGAGCTTACATGGACCTAAACATGGGATCGAGAGAACTGAGGGCAAAAGGAGGGAAATTACCTTGATATCCTTTTATTTCTGTGTGGAAGACATTTGTTTTTGACTCGCTACCCCCAGCAGGACAGCGTGGCTGTGACAACACTGCAGAGGTTTGGTTGAAAAACACTGGATTATCAGTGACGGACACCACTAGCAGCCTATGATGAGTTAATGAAGAATCTTTGTGAGGCTTTGGGATCCTCATGGCCTCACCTTCATCCTTCACAATGGACATTTTGACTTTTATTCGTGGGCATGCCCGATGTAAATTCATGAGCACTCCTTTTCTTTGTATATAAAATAATTTGTGTATATATACATATATAAATACATCACATATAAGGTGACAGATCCAAGAAGCTGAAAAATATATTTAAGACTCTATTAGGAGCTCGAGCCCCATGGTGGAATATTGATCAGCCACTGAATATAAGTACAGTTCATACTTACTCAGAGGCTGGTGTCTAAGTACAGTGTGTATAGGACTGCTTTGCAGTATGCTTGCTTTGGAAAAAGCCACAACAGAGTCATTAAAATAAGTATTGTTCACTTTTGTCATTCAGCAATGTCCTTGGTTAAGCCAGAAAACGCTTGTAGTTTTTGCAAAGATGAGGAAAACACTGTATAGAACTGCCTCACAAAAGAAAGCGGCACTAACAACAACCTCTGAGCTTAGGGCAGCAGGGAGATAGAGCAACAGCGGGACAAACTAGGACCATAATCGGACAGTTAGTGTCCATTTCTGCTGTGGAAAGTGGTCATGGGCAGCTGCTTGACTGTGTCTGTCGTGTAGATCTCCTTCTCACACACCAGAGAGAGATGATTTATTCAAAATGACAGTGAGAAAGTATTAGTCACAATGGAGAAACATACAGTTATCCCCCAGTAGATATAAGTACATTACAGGACAGCCTTATGAGAAATAAAAATGGTTTTCTATACTGATATGCTGTCTCCCATTCCTTCATATGGTAACTGATATTCTGAAAAATATTCCTCTTTTGGCAATTTGATATGTTGTAATATGTGGGTGGAAGATCTTGTCAGAGTTTCATTTATATGATATGTTAACATTGTGAAGGGAGTTTTTGCTTGAGTAAACAAGCAATCAACAACAGCGCAAGGCGAGTGTGAAAATGACTTACGGGCAGACGACACACACACACATGTGGTAAACACACAAACAAATCTGTGGTGCTTCATTTATACAATTCCCTTTGTGGCACAGAGGATTTATCAGAACAGCGCATTCAATTCATTCATGCAATTAGAATAAAGATTTCCAATATCAGTGCAGGCAAAATTCCAGATGATTTTCAATATCAACCTCCTCTCTCGGCTGATATGAGATTCGTTTCTTCTCCCAGTGGACGCACTAGTGTACATTCATCATTTAGGAATTTGGCTAGTTTCATGGAGCCCGGCGCCTCGCTGAGCAGTCACAGAAGGTATGAAAAAGACAGACGCATCAATCTCCCAGCGGTCTTGCCAGAATCGTGAAGGAATATGCAAAGAGAGAGGGAGCAAAAGCGTGTTTTTTCCTCCTCAATGAGCCGTTCCCGTCTTTGTTTTCTCATATCTAATAGGATTCACTGTCCTGCAGTCTTATTGAGCTTGTGCGAAAGAAAATGAGTCAGGGAGTGAGTTTGTGTGTGTGTGTGTGTGTGTGTGTGTGTGTATGAAAATGTCTCTGGGTGTTTTTTTTGTTGCTGTAAATGAATGCATGTGAGTGTGTGCATTTGTCTGTTTTACCATGCTTCTGTGTGTATTTTCAGAGAGAGTACCCAGTCTGTGAGACAGGCATCCTGCAACGGCGTACTGTGAAGATTATCCTCAAATTCAGTGCTTGTGTAGAAAATCAAGGGATTTCTCCCTCCCTGCTTATGCAAGTTCTAAGTGGATTTTTGCTTAAAAGGTGCTTGGGGATCAGAAATGGAAGAGGTGTTTTTTCTTATTCTCTTTTATGCACTCCTTAGCTCTATCCAGCAATGATAGAGTCGTGCTGTGGAGGGAGGTCCTGCTCCATTTTAGGCAGAGCAGAAAGGAACGCAGCATGAATAGATAACAAGGGCCAGTTCCTCCTCCCTCTCCGCGGTGCTGTGCAATCTCAGAAGAGAGACATCCATCAAGTCCTGCCGACCTCCCACCGAGACACAGAGACAGCCATGTCCACATCACACTGGACGGCTAATCAACGCCTGACAGCAAGGACAACCTTTTTCATACAGCCAAGACGTGTGCAGAAGACGCCGGACTGTGTTGTTTATAAAACTTGCATTAGTAACTTCCAAGGGTATCTCAAGTAAAACACAAACTTTTGCCTGACGTTGAAGTTAAATGCTCAGTTGCTTTTAGGAGCTTTTAGTGGGAGCCTCCACTCCCCTTTGACACCACTTCCTGTGCACTTTATCACATCCATATTCTTTAATTATTTTGCATAGCAACCTATAATTTGTGGAAAGGGCAGACTCCTTACCTGTGGGGGCTTTGCGGTCTATAATTATAGTCATTATGGGCATGAGTCACTGTGAATGTCGCATTTACAATTAACATCCACTGATGCTGGACAACTAAGAGCATCTCAAAATCATCATTACGCTCAAACTTAGTCTCAGTGAAAGCTGTTCAGCGACTTCAGGCATTATTACCAGAGGCTCATCTGCCATAAAAAGTAATGATATTAGACGATCTTATTTTAGACTAAATTCCTGATTAATCATTTTAATCACTGGACATAAGAATTGGGAAAATTGCATATCATTACACACAGCTTACAGCTAACAAGCTAACTAGCAAGTTAATGATGAATAATACTTTTCAAGATTACATAAGCCATGTTTCCACCAATCACTTTCAGTATAGTACCCTTAGATATCCCATGCGGATGTGTACCTACACCGGTTCTGCATTTGCAGTGTAGAAAGTACTCTCAATGCAGGCGGGCTTGTTACTTGCTGCTCCATCCAGCTCTTGTTGTATTTCCTTTTCACAGATGATGTTTGCACCTTACAGATCGTCCATGGAACGGGATCGCATGACACTTTCAGAACAAAAAAGACAGGTTGGAGGGATTAGAGCAGAGCAGGGACGATGCTCCGCCACTGTTTTTTCTGAGGAGGAAATAGAATAGTTTCCATCTGCATAAACTGGTTTAAATTCATATATTTTTTAAGCGCTTGAAGATCCACTCGTCACTAATCCATATGTTCTGCACAAGAGTCAATTAAAATAAACAGAATGGTCAGAATTATCATATTGAGATTGAGTATGTGCTGATTGATTCACTAGGGCTGGGCAATATATGTGCAATATATCGATATATTTTCAAACAGGATATAGATTTAGATAACACAGTTTATATCGTTATAGGGTCAAGTTGCATTATAAAACGCATACCAGTGTGCATCTCTCCTCTCTCACACTCTCCGCGCAGCTCCGCCCCATTCGCTCACTCAAAAGTTCTCCAGCAACGCTGAAAGAGACACAGAGCTGCTCCTCTGTTAAATCTGTTAATTAATCTGCAGTCTATAAGGTGCATGTGCTACATTAAATCAGTCTATGAGATGAATGAAATTACCGCAGTAGCACACGTACAACACACACGTCCTTTTCCACTGTCACTTTTGGCCATATCGAGTCAAGTATGCTGCGCTGAAAGCAGTGATATCTCGCCGACGACCCCGCTTCTCCCCCTCAAGCAAGCCGTGTGTGTTGTGAGATTCTACTCACCTCTGTCTGCAGGAGACCAGAGAGAAAAGTCTCTGTGTGTTCAGCTTTCAGTACTTTTGTAGCTTCTAACGGAATCGCTGTGGTTCAGAGTTTAGTTTCTCTTCTCTGTCCTGCTTTTACTTTAGATATCTGCTTTATTTTACTGTTTATGTTCGCTATTAGAAGTTGTGTGAAGTTGCTGCTCGAAAACAAATTTGTACATAACAAAATAATTGGAGACTTTTATTGAAGAATCATTAGCAGAACCTTGTTAGCAGCTTTTCTTCAATAAGGACAAGTCTGATAATGTGACAGGGAGGAAGAGTTGCACCTCTGAAAACAGTTCAACTCCAACAGGTAAACTTCTTTTACCTGCCTGTTGTGGAAAACACATGCAGCAAAAATAACAGGGGACTTTAGCCGTGGATCAGCTTGCAACATGCAACTGAACATGTAACTCTTTTTATAGAAAATACAGAGATATACATCGTGTATCACCATTCAGCCTGAAAATACCATAACGTGAATTTTTGTCAATATCGCCCAGCCCTATGATTCACAACATCAGCTCTGAGTAACATGCAAGAAAACTGAACTGAACTGGAGAGCTTGGTGAAAACGTGGCTTTAGTCATTATAAAGATCAAAGAGTTGATACAAAGCAGCACACTACTACACTTTCTCTAAAGTCTGCAACTAAACAGCAAACAGCACACCACTCCTCTGCTGCAACACCATTGTTTGTGACAAATGAACACACACAGTGACGGGTACACAATAAATCACTGTCATGGTCCCATGACACTGCGCCATGACCGCCAACCACGACTACTCTTGTCAGCGAAATGACTTGGCAGTCTATGATTGTCAGCAGCTGCCATAATGACAGTTTATTTCTCTGCTGTCTTACCATTTTCTTTACCTTATTTCCCCTTATGTCTCGACCCAAATGCAACAACTGGCCCCCGTCGGGGACGGCAATGTCGTCACAGACCAGCCTCACTGGGAGATTTCAAACTTAACACTGCCCTGTTAAACGGGGAGCATTTTAATAGCAGTGTATCCATGCAGCTGGACTGACGTCAGCACACAGGTTTCCATTTCTTGCCACTTGTGATGGAATGAATGAGAACTGGGTTTAAAAAAAAAAAGAAAGAGGGACCAGGTAGAGAAAGGGAGCTAATAATACATTGTTGTCAGCCTGAGGGGAGTATACAAACATGCAGTGTATATTTCAAGTCACTGAGATTTAGTCTTATTCCACTCCAACTGTACCTATACATCTCAAACATTACAGAAATGTACAGAAACACTCACTTTCAGTCATTTGTTTTCATGACCTTCTTATAGTGGTACACAGGGGATGTGGACGCCTCTCTAGTCACTGCCGATGCTGTGAGCAGTCTGCTGTTGTCAGAATGGGACCATAACACAACAGGACGAGGACAAACACACCTTCAAGCTTAAGAAGCTTTTACCTGTGAAATGTTCTATTTCATATGTGAAAACCAAGACGTGCATGTGTGTTTTTACATATACTGAGTGACCAGAAGTGCAGGTGCACTGTAATCTGACACAAATAAAACACACCTTGTGTCCTAGCATTGCATCGCATCACATCATATTGTTAGCCTTAGCATTTAGTGTTTTTTTCTGGTCTCTGGGTGTATTTATTTATGTATTTATTCATATTCAAATTATGTTTAAAATATCACCTGCCTGCGTAATTTGGGAAAAGCACATTTCCTCCCATTAGTATATTACTACATTTGTTATGTGTTCAGGTATAATAATAACCAGGGACAGGTTGTACTGGTTCTTTTTTATTTTTATTTTTTCTTAGCGGAGGTCAGATGAAATTTCATGTTGTCTGTCCAAGTTTGTATGGAGAGTTCACAACAACAGCCTGGCCTTCAGGCTGCCTGCCAGAGACAAAGCACTCTGCCGTCAGTCCAAACCTGCCCACACACACAGTATGATGCGGTGAACTTATCTAAAGTTTGGACGATGGAAAGGAAAAAAGTAGTGCGTTTGTCTTGCCTACACACTGACTGAAAAAGTTTTGCCATGTCACTGGGTTCACGCAACATCTCTTTCACTCTCTGGTAAGGTACCTGAGCTTCCATAAATGTTATTCTGAAATGCGAGAACATTTTCAACCAGTAGCACTATTTAATAACACCTTCAAGTCGTATCCCAGTCTTTATCTTACAACAGGTTTTGCCGCAGTATAGCGACAGTTCATATTTTATTTTATGCGACTCCAGTGACACCCACATGATTGCCAGTTTAAGTTGTCGAGACATTTTGGCCTGCTTAAAAGAGAAAAGAGGAGAAAAAAAACACTTTCCAGCTCACATATTTCTACAAAGGGAACATTTAATGAATTTAAACTCACCACCTTTTTCACACGAAAAACTGTTAAGATGAATGTCTGTGTTCATTCATTATCCAGCTCTGTCTCGTCTGCCCCTCACCGCTCAAGGACTTCTCAATGAAAGTCCTTTTCATTCTGTTGCCTTTGAAACTGAATCACTGTCCTTTGTCATTGAATATATCACAAAACGGCAAGCATGAAACCATAATCACAATAATTCATAAAAACTTGTGGATTTACATCACTAGAAACCTCACTTTCCCCAGAAAGATAATTAACACAATACAGACAATCCAGATCAGAGAAACTGTTTTGAGATGACACCGTTAAAGATCAAAATATTGTGACATCTGGCAAACTTTGAAATAAAAATAAAATTATACCACTTGAGAGGGTTGAGAGACATCAGCATTGATCATTTATAATAATACAATAATTAGCAGCTGAACATAGTGCTGGAGTTCTGTCATTTTGCTTTGCAATAAGTTTCAGACTGACTAAAATGCAGCTGGTTCATTGAATCTGGAAATGGATTTAAGCAGTTAACTACATTGCACAGTTTAATGCACTGCCTGTGCATTTTATTGATTTTATCTATGTAGAAAGCCATTAATGGCATATTAACACACTGTTAGAAACAGCTCTCTGCAGAGTGTTTAGTCTGGGTTAATGGTTAAGGTGATTGTCTAATGGGTGCAGGATGGAACCGCTTTCCCCAATTCCACCCTCAGCCAATGAGCTGCTTCGTTCCCTGCTATGCAAATGAGAGGTGCAAGGGCAAGCAGGGATTGTGAAGGACACAGTCTTTGGACCAGGAGGAGACAGAGCTACCCTGGAGGGCCAAGCATGCCTCATTTAGATTCAACACTATCATTTCACTTAGGCAGGTGAAATCTAAGTGCCATGCTTGCACTCCATACAGTGCCAAGAACACAAGCAGGCGTTTCCTCGCATAAGCTATAGAGACAATTGTGTGTGACCTGTAGTTGTTTTGAAAGTCTAGTTTAGGCTATCAAACCGCAATTTAGTGCGAATTACCATAATGTGCTATCCAGGCCCTAAATGCATATAACTCACAGACAGCCTACGCTGCTTAACAAATCACCATAACGCAGCAACAAGCACACAGACACACAGGCAGCCAAAAGGGCAGAACACCTTCCTTCATCTAAGTAGCCACTATAGCAAACCTTGCTGCAAGAATGTAATGTTAACATGAGCATGGTGCAGAAATCAATTTAGATGTCATTCCCATGACAGTGCCCCAGCATGACTGTCCAGGGTATTTCTATTTCGTATTACCTTCCCCACCTTGTTTTTCCCCCAGCTATCATCCCAAATAGAATAGTGTCTGTGTCTCAAGGCGATGACCATTGATCCACAATGGAAGTGAGATACTACTGCCTGAGCCATCAGCACAATGCATTTTATTCCTAAGGCCACATTGATGAGTGCGACTAGAACAGACAGACCATACAAAAAGTCCTGCCGTAACACATGACTTAAATGGCTGCTATGCATCATGATGCTGTGCTCAGGACTGCAAATTACCCATGTCATTAAACAAACCCGTCTCCTGGAAATTGCATTTGTATGTTACTAATCTTCCTCCTTAATTACGTTGTTGTGGCAACAAAATTGCTGCCTGGATTATGTTCAGAGACAACATTGCTTTCAGGTAAGGAAACACTACATTAATGTAATTTATCACATAGGCTGCAGAATGAGGTGGATGGCAAGGCTGGCGGGCGTACAAAGTGCAGGATCTTGACACCAGAACTTGGATTCGCGTCCAGACTCATGTCTTAGGTTTAGACAACAAAAGCACTTTGGTTAAGGTAAGGGAAAGATTGTGATTTGGGTTACATGTTACTTAAAAAAAATAATGGTTTTGTCACTATGAGTGGATACTGTATTGTACTGTAATGTGAACTGTATACACTTTTGCGATTTGCCAGACACATTAATGAGCAACATTTCCTCATTATGTTAATAGAAATTATAATTTATGTTTTCCACATTTGCTGTCTCATAAGTTGTATATAAAAATAATTTCTAGCAGACAGGGCCACATTACATTATATTGCAGCGGCTCTACACATAACCTGTTCCTCCTTACTATATGTTTACAGGGATAAAATGATTTGGAATTAGTCTACATAAATTATAATATAAAGGCTCACATCTCATGAGTATGGTACTCTCTTTGATGTCAAATAGAGCTAAAGTTTGGATGATAGCATCGCAATATGCTGTATGACAAGCCTTTATGGTCACAGTTTTGACACAGGCTACCACATGACCACTGCAGAAAATCAGGCTAACACTGATTCAGAATGGCAATGCTGCCAATAAATTGTATTTCTGCACACATGGATGCATAAAAATCAATGCAAAACATCCAGAAAGCCAGTGCCCTGTTCACTCTTTGTCCCTCATGGATCTATTAGGGAGAAATAGTTGACAGCCCTCTGGATAGATGCAGTCCACATCTCATTATTATCTCAAATAATTTCATATTCCATGTATACTTGCACCACTTTGACAGTCGTAACTAGTTACACTCACCCACATACAACTTTACATCAGCCATGCCAAGATCAGTTGCTTCAAAATAGACTGTAGTTCTGCAAAGCTGCCATTAGAGGTTGAAAATTGGTACATTTGGCCATCAGGTGACTTGTGGAGCATTAGTGCTTTTCTTAATTAGTTTTTCTGCTGGCTGCCACGATGTTAACCACCCTACCTTCCCTAGCAGACAGCTGATAGAAGACAAATATGTGTATGTGTGTGCCTGTGCATACATAATACCTGTGAGTGACATGAAGCTGTCATTATGCAAGCTGACAAACTCAATAGAAGCACTGTTATAAAAGGTGAGTTTCATCAAGAGACAGTCAGCACACATTCTCCACTATCAAAGCCACAGCTGGTTACATTTATGAAAATAACTTTGTGTGATATTTGCTGAAACTCACTCAAATAAATCAATCAATTATTTGTCACAGAAATATACAAGGTACAGCTCCAGTAAAATGTGATCCCATGTGTTTAACATCATTCATTCATTAATTTTTCTGTAGCTGCTTATACTATTGGGGTCGCTAGGGGCTGGAGCCCATCCTAGCTGACATTATGTGAGTGGCAGGGTACACCCTGGACAGGTTGCCAGACTATCACAGGGCTGACACATACAGTAGAGACAGACAACCATTCACGCTCACATTCACACCCACAGGCAATTTAGAGTCACCAATTAAAAAATAAAAAAAAAAACTGGCTCATGCACACCTTTGAAGAGTCTCCTGAACGGGTGCGTAGGAAAAATCTTCAGCAGGTCAAGAAAGAAAAAAGATTCCCGCACACTGTTGCCAAACTTGCAAAATATTTAATGGGACAAGGCAGCTACGTTTCGGTCATTACAACCTTCGTCAGGCAGTGTTGAAGCACTGAGTACAAGGCTTAAATGATAAACAACTCAACAGGAGTAACCAATCACAAGCCAAGTAATCAGCATCACAAGCTGTGTGTGATTGGGAGCAATCAGCAAGGTATACAACCCATCCAGATGACATGAAAACAATTATCACCGTGAACAAAGACAGCTGAAAGAAAGAAAAGATACATCAAAAATACATTTAATACTCAAAATTCATAAAGAACAAAACATAAATATAAATGTCAACCTCGATAAGAGGTAACACTGTATAAAACCTAACTAAGCTACAAAAGAGGCCAATACAATGTGAAGTATTAAAGGGAGGAAAAATATTTTAAATGGAAGAAAAAAGTGCAGATCTAGAATCTAAGTCTAGGAGCAAATCTAAATTATGTCAGCAGTAAAATAAAAAGGGCTAACTGCTGTCAGAACAAATATATCACAAAAGAGCAGTGATTATACAGTAGGTAAATATTTAGAAAAAAATATAGTAAACATATCTACAAATAGAACTCCAGACGTTCCAGTCAGTGTAATATGCTCTGCCAAGTGGATCTTCAATATCTGGATAATAAAAAAGACAGCATTATTTTAAGGTACATCAAAATGGTCACAAGGTTAGGATACAACAAGAAATAAGCAGCCCTGGGCAACATAGCATCAAGTAATCAGAGCATCACATTGAGGAGCAACTCATCATTAAGGCCTTTTGGAGAAAGAGTTTGTAAAGTGAAGATCCAATAGGCTTCATGTCTCTTTAGCAACAGATCATGATCACCACCTCTAGGTGGTAACAAAACTTTTTCTATCCCATAAAACCTTAAGGAAGAAATGTCATGTTTTAGCTCATTAAAGTGAACAGCAACATGATAATCCTGGTCATTCCTACGAATAGCACTCTTGTGTTCACTAATGCGTTGTTTTAGTTTTCTGGTAGTTTTACCAACATAAGATAATCCACACGGACAACGCAATAAATAAACAACGTGAGTAGAGGAGCAGGTGATGACACTTTTGATAGGGAATTTTTTACTTGTATGTGGATGACAAAAGTATGTCCCTTTAGAGGTATTGTTACATTGTGCACAATTTCCACAACAGTAATTTCCATTTGGGAGTGGACTGAGTAGAGTCTATATAGGTTGCTCAGGACTGTTCTTGTATGTAAAATTAGCATGTACCAAAAAATCTCTCAAATTACGATCCCGTTTAAAAACAAATAGAGGGGGATCTTTAAAAATAGAGGAAAGGTCAGGATCTGTCTGTAGAATATGCCAGTGTTTTTTAAAAACTAACTTGATGACATGAATTGGGAGATTAAGTAGTCATACAAGTAACAGAAAACTTTTTTCTGGTTTCTATTGCTGGTAGATAATAGTTCAGTGTGGGTTTTCTGGAGTGCTGTGTTGTAGGCTTGGTCAACCCAAGACTCAGGATATTTGCGCTGAACAAATCTAGATTTCATATCAATCGCTTTTTCCATAAAGTCTGCAGTAGAATAACAGATCCTGGCTTTTAGAAAGACCTCTCTTCAATGGTGTGGGGTGGGTGCTGGTGGCTAATAAAAGTGTGTTTTTATCTGTCTCTTTTCTATATAAAGTAGCAGACAAAGAACCAGAGCTCTTGAAAATAATAGAAAACTGGTGTAATGGGAGATGTAATAGTCATAAATGCATGTTCAGCAATAGTGATACTGCTAGCCGCTACTGCTGAACATGCATTTATGACTGTTAAATCTCCCATTACACCAGTTTTCTATACTCTGCCAAAAATTCATAAAACCTATGTGGACACTCCACCTGGCAGACCCATTATCGCGGCTATTGGATCATTAACAGAAAAAATCTCAGCATTTGTAGACCATTTCTTACAACCTTTGGTCACAACATTACCTTCATATACCAAGGACTCTATGGACTTCATCAACAATATCAAATCTATTTCACAAGTGGATGACTCTCATATACTGGTCACTATGGATATTGAATCCATTTACACCAATGTTCCATTTGATGAGGGTCTCCTCACCACAAAGCATTTTTTGGACAAAAGATCTGTTTTGATACTGCTATCTTTTTCCTCTATGGTAATGACTATTTCCTCCAGGTCTCAGGAGTGACTATGGGTTCGAAGATGTCTCCCAGCTTTGCTTCCTTGTATATGGGTTTCTTCGAACAAGAACTTATCTTCTCGTCACAGCAGAACCCCTATCTTCAATACATCTCTCACTGGAAAAGGTATTTGGATGACATATTCTTCATATGGACAGGTCCAGAGATGATGCTGCAGGAGTTTCATAACTTCATTAACTCCAAGAATAAAAACCTTCAATTCACACTATCATCTGACAATAACAAAAGAACTTTTTGGACGTTTTAGTTATTAAGGAAAACAACAAGCTTAAAACAGACCTGTATCGAAAACCCACAGACAGAAACTCTTTACTACACGGGGACTCATACCATCCAACTCTTCTTAAAAAGAGTATCCCCATGTCCCAATTTAATCACATCAGATGGATCTGCAGCTCAGATGAGGATTTTAAAACACAAACAAAAGAACTTGAAAAACGATTTAGACAAAGGGGATACAAGGAAACCTGGATACACAATGCCTAATAAGCTGTCTCCAACATGACATAAACTGAATGTCTTACTTAAACTTGATCTAAAAAAACAGACTATGGAACTACATTTGCTATGAAAAAACTACTAAAAATCACTGGCATATTGTGGAGACTGATCCTGCCCTGAAGAAATGTTTCCCCAGACCTCCCCAAGTGGTACACAAACGACCCCCCAGTCTACAGAATATGCTGGTGAGAGCGGACCTCCCCCCCCAGTCACCTTCTCACTTTCTCAGCGACTTTACTTCTGGTAACTATCCATGTGGTCACTGCCAACAATGTCATTTTACTCAGAAAACAAACTTTTTTTCTCATCCTCATACAGGAAAGAAAATGAAATTGAATGGTATCATAACCCGGGCTCCATGGCTGTACATTTTTCAGAGGCGAGGCACATATCTCTACTCTCAGAAACACTGGTATCGAATCCATATCGGGGGTGGGGGGGTGGGGGGGGGGGCACTCGGCATTGTGGCCCCTAAGGGACTCATTGGATTTTGATATTAGACCTTTTCTGTGACTTTTTCCTGTTCTGTATATATGTTTTGAAAATAATTTTCAAATGTGCGAGCGCATATAAATTTCCCTACAAAATTAGACGCCTTCTTTTTAAGATGAGTACTTTATGATGGCTCTTAGCCTGAGTCCTACTTTGGGAGTACGAATTAAATTGAGATATAATAGATAGTGTAAATACCTTCTTTTTTGTCTTAAACCCAGCCCTATGTGTATAGGTTATAGATTTTTTTATGTACAGTACAGGCCAAAAGTTTGGACACACCTTCTCATTCAATGCGTTTTCTTTATTTTCATGACTATTTACATTGTAGATTCTCACTGAAGGCATCAAAACTATGAATGAACACATGTGGAGTTATGTACTTAACAAAAAAAGGTGAAATAACTGAAAACATGTTTTATATTCTAGTTTCTTCAAAATAGCCACCCTTTGCTCTGATTACTGCTTTGCACACTCTTGGCATTCTCTCCATGAGCTTCAAGAGGTAGTCACCTGAAATGGTTTCCACTTCACAGGTGTGCCTTATCAGGGTTAATTAGTGGAATGTCTTGCTTTATCAATGGGGTTGGGACCATCAGTTGTGTTGTGCAGAAGTCAGGTTAATACACAGCCGACAGCCCTATTGGACAACTGTTAAAATTCATATTATGGCAAGAACCAATCAGCTAACTAAAGAAAAACCAGTGGCCATCATTACTTTAAGAAATGAAGGTCAGTCAGTCTGGAAAATTGCAAAAACTTTAAATGTGTCCCCAAGTGGAGTCGCAAAAACCATCAAGCGCTACAACGAAACTGGCACACATGAGGACCGACCCAGGAAAGGAAGACCAAGAGTCACCTCTGCTTCTGAGGATAAGTTCATCCGAGTCACCAGCCTCAGAAATCGCAAGTTAACAGCAGCTCAGATCAGAGACCAGATGAATGCCACACAGAGTTCTAGCAGCAGACCCATCTCTAGAACAACTGTTAAGAGGAGACTGCACCAATCAGGCCTTCATGGTCAAATAGCTGCTAGGAAACCACTGCTAAGGAGAGGCAACAAGCAGAAGAGATTTGTTTGGGCCAAGAAACACAAGGAATGGACATTAGACCAGTGGAAATCTGTGCTTTGGTCTGATGAGTCCAAATTTGAGATCTTTGGTTCCAACCGCCGTGTCTTTATGAGACGCAGAAAAGGTGAACGGATGGATTCCACATGCCTGGTTCCCACTGTGAAGCATGGAGGAGGAGGTGTGATGGTGTGGGGGTGTTTTGCTGGTGACACTGTTGGGGATTTATTCAAAATTGAAGGCACACTGAACCAGCATGGCTACCACAGCATCCTGCAGCGACATGCCATCCCATCCGGTTTGCGTTTAGTTGGACGATCATTTATTTTTCAACAGGACAATGACCCCAAACACACCTCCAGGCTGTGTAAGGGCTATTTGACCAAGAAGGAGAGTGATGGAGTGCTGCGGCAGATGACCTGGCCTCCACAGTCACCGGACCTGAACCCAATCGAGATGGTTTGGGGTGAGCTGGACTGCAGAGTGAAGGCAAAGGGGCCAACAAGTGCTAAACACCTCTGGGAACTCCTTCAAGACTGTTGGAAAACCATTTCAGGTGACTACCTCTTGAAGCTCATGGAGAGAATGCCAAGAGTGTGCAAAGCAGTAATCAGAGCAAAGGGTGGCTATTTTGAAGAAACTAGAATATAAAACATGTTTTCAGTTATTTCACCTTTTTTTGTTAAGTACATAACTCCACATGTGTTCATTCATAGTTTTGATGCCTTCAGTGAGAATCTACAATGTAAATAGTCATGAAAATAAAGAAAACGCATTGAATGAGAAGGTGTGTCCAAACTTTTGGCCTGTACTGTATGTGGAAAGGGATGTCTGACTCTGTGTACTTTCCTATGTATGTGTGTTTTAGAGATCACTCTTTATATATATATTGGACATTCACTCATATGTATATAATATATATATTTTCTCTGTATATTTTTTTCTTGCTTATACCTGTCTGTTAGTCTTTATATTTGCACAAGTTATTTATTTTATTATATCTTTCTGGACAATGCATGATAGGTATTTAAAGATGGCATTTCCAATGTTCTTGTCATAAGTCTGAAGAAGAGCCTGCTGGCTCGAAACATCACACTATGATTGAATACATTTTTATATGGGAGCTTCAATTGGTGTGCGGATCATCTCTTTATTTTTTACGTTTACATGCACACCATATTCCTGTATTATTCGGAATATCCTCAATATTCCAGTTGTGCACAAGTCATGTAAACACGTGCATAACCCGATAAAGGTCATATTCTGGTTGGAGAATATTCCAAATAAGACCCCTGGCATTGTAACATGTATACACCTTAACTGGATGCCCCTTACTGGAATATTCAGTAATGTCTCGATTCGCGAGAAATCCTGGGTTGTCAGTGTTGTTATGGTTATGGCAAGCAGGGAGAACAGCAGAACTGGCTTCCTACCTTCATCCACAGACTCCGGGGTGCTCTGGCTGGCGTTTACAGCATAAGCTAGAAGGAAAAGTCCATACACTCGTTTTCTTCTTGCTCTCGTCTTCCATTGTTAAGGACAAAATGGATCAGCAGGAGAGTTATAGTTAAGTTGTGGTGCAAAAGGAGACAACACCATGGAGGGGCATGTTGGATGCATGCATGTTATTTTCCCTGTATATGCTGCCTCTTGGACAGATTATTAGTCAGTACAGTGGAATCTTTTATCATTTTTATGCTGATGATATTCAGCTATACTGCTCTTATAAAACTGATGAGTCCAGCCAATTGTCTATTTTAAATGATTGTTTGGATGCTATTAAAAGCTGGGTGTCTGACAACTACCTCCAGTTAAATTTTAATAAGACAGAATCACTTATAATTGCCCCGGAACACTCCATTCCTGTCATTAAGCATTCTTTGGGGCCTTTAAGTGCTCATGCTCAGCGTACCGTCAGAAATCTAGGTGTCATTCTTGACCAGTCCTTGTCCCTAGACAGTCATGTCAGTCAGCTTATTAGCTCTTTTTTTCCATTTGAGGAATATTGCTAAATTAAGATCTGTGGTGACCAGAGTTGAGATGGAGATGATTATTCATGCTTTTATTTCCTCTCGTTTAGATTATTGTAATGCTCTTTTTACCTGTTTAAACCAAACCACTTTGAACCGGCTCCAAATTGTCCAAAATGCAGCTGCTCGGCTTTTAACCAGTAGTAACAAGAGATCACATATCATGCCAATTTTATCCTCTCTGCACTGGCTACTGATCAAATTCCGCATTAATTTTAAAATTTTGGTTTTAACTTTTAGAGCTTTACATGGTCAGATGCCACAGTACACTGCCGACCTCCTTCTCCTGTACTTGCCCAATCTGACTCTTAGGTCCTCTGACCAGATTTTACTCACCATCCCTTGGACCCATTTTAAAACCCGAGGTGACTGTGCTTTTCAAGCTGTTGCTCCCAAACTCTGGAACGCTCTCCCCTTCTCTCTGAGATCCACAGATTCCTGTACTATTTTTATGAAGCAACTTAAAACATTTTTATTCAGACAGGCCTTTGGCTGACTGATTAAATGTTTTTACCTCCTTTTATTGCTTCTTATGGGTTTGTTTTATCTGTGACCATTTTTTTTTTTTTTTTTTTTTAATACTTGCCTCTGTCTGCTGTCTGTTGTATTTTCATTATATTATTATCTGTTTTGCTTTTATTGTGAAGCACTTTGTGATGTTATATCTGTGAAAGGTGCTATATAAATAAACTTTAGTTTCTTACTTATTTGGATACAAGACCATGGAGGGGCATGTTGGAGACAATACCAGAAATTTTTCATAGGGGCCACTTAAAATCTTGAGGTGGCACACCAAAACTAAAAGCCATAATTTCAGGATTTTGATATACTGTTGTAGTGTATAGGCTGGTAAAAAACTATCAGAAAGACTTAAGGAAACGCCTACTGATATACTTAGGTTTATTGTGTTACATTTATACTAATGATCTAACGTGCATAGACTAATAACAGTACAGTTAACATTTTGAGTTCCACAATAATCTTGTTTTATTGTGTTATGTATGTTTTAGGTGATTCGTTGTTTTTAAAATAGGCTAGCTATCCTTTTCCTTAAAAACACGCATATACAGCTTAATTTAAAGGTGTACATTTATTGTAATCAAAACAATTACTGGGAAAAAGCAGGTACTGGCAGATACAAACAGAAGCAAGGGCGAGACCACACCAAGGAGGGGCATATTGGAGACCACACCAAGGAGGGGCATGTTGGAGAACACACCATGGAGGGGCATATTGGAGATCACACCATGGAGGGGCCTGTTGGAGACAACACCATGGAGGGGCATGTTACAGACCACACCATGGAGGGGCATGTTACAGACCACACCATGGAGGGGCATGTTGGAGACAACACCATGGAGGGGCATGTTGGAGAACACACCAAGGAGGGGCATGTTGGAGAGCACACCATTGAGGGGCATGTTACAGACCACACCATGGAGGGGCATGTTGGAGACCACACCATGGAGGGGCATGTTGGAGACAACACCATTGAGGGGCATGTTGGAGAACACACCATGGAGAGGAATGTTGGAGACAACACCATGGAGGGGCATGTTACAGACAACACCATAGAGGAGCATGTTGGAGACAACACCATTGAGGGGCATGTTGGAGACCACACCATGGAGGGGCATGTTGGAGACCACACCATAGAGGAGCATGTTGGAGACAACACCAGGGGCGCCTCCAGAAAATTTTCATAGGGGTGGCCAGGTGGGGCCACTTAAAATCTTGGGGGGGCACACCAAAACTAAAAGCCAAAATTTCAGGATTTTATCAGAAAGACTTAAGGAAACGCCTACTGATATACTTTGGTTTACTGTGTTACATTTAATGTTACTAATGATCTAATGTGCATAGACTAATAACAGTACAGTTAACATTTTGAGTTCCACAATAATCTTGTTTTATTGTGTTATGTATGTGTTAGGCGATTCATTGTTTTTAAAATAGGCTAGTTATCCTTTTCCTTAAAAAGACACATATACAGCTTAATTTAAAGGTGTACATTTATTGTAATCAAAACAGTTACTGGAAAAAGCAGGTACTGGCAGATACAAACAGAAGCAAGGACAGAAATACGAAATAAGTAGGGGGGGGGGGGGGGGGGGCTGGACTGCCATATGAAAGAATGAATGAGTGACATCATTGTAATTTTTTTTCCTGCTGTATAGTGCATCACACATCACCACTCACTAGGCTGCTGACTGGCTGCCGTAAGCTACACACTAATTAAACATTAAGAAGTTCTAACAAATGCAAATTTTATTACATTTTTTCCATAAGGACGTCAACAGTAGAATTCACCACATGACAAAAGAAGACAAGAACCACCATAGTTTGAGCACTGTCCTTGGTGCTGAAGATGCAAAAACAAACAAGTGTCTATACTCCAAAACTCACTACCTCTGACATGACGAACCAAGACAGTGTACATAGGGCCTAGATAAAACAAAAAAAACCAACATCAGCAGAAAAACAGAAGTCCTGCAAACCAACAGCAAGCGGTGATCACCATGGCCAAATAACGTTACATATCTGTAATTAAGAAATAAAAACAAGACAGCTGTTGGCGACTAACGCTGTTGCTGCTGCAGCTACTATGAGGCTACTGCTGTTATCCAAACTAAATTAGAGAAAGCAAAGATTGTTTAACCTATAATTGTGTAGGAAACGGCCCCATGGATGTAGGGGCGTGTTGGAGGAGACGGTGTTTTGCCTTTCAGGCAATTTGTTTTTAAAATATTTTTTGTGTGTTTCATATAGTTTACTGCTTTGTACTGTTTAGTCAGATTGCATCACTTCCTGTGTATACCGGAAGTAGGAAGTTTTCATCACTTCCTGTGTAGAACAGAAGTTGGTGAACAATGGTCAGGTTGAAGGCTAAAAGTTTGTAGCTGGAGTTCATTTGTTAATCTGGTGTCATTTAGTCGTTCCTCCCAGCAAAAGCATTGCTTTTTCACTGCTAATACTCAACTATATGCACATTGGGTCTGCAAAAAAAAAAGCGGAGCTAGAATGCTACATCCTAACTCTCGAGTTGGTTGTATGGAGGTTGGCTGTCTGTCTAGTGGGAGTGACAACACTTCAGCAAGTGTTGGAGCACACGGCACCATGGATGGAGGAGGGGCGTCTTGGGGGAGACGGCACCATGGATGGAGGAGGGGTGTGTTTGAGTAGATGGCACCATGGATGGAGGAGGGGCATCTTGGAGGAGATGGCACCATGGATGGAGGAGGGGTGTGTTGGAGGAGATGGCACCATGGTTGGAGGAGGGGCATATTGGAGTAGATGGCACCATGGATGGAGGAGGGGCATGTTGGAGGAGATGGCATGGATGGAGGGGCACCATGGATGGAGGGGCGTGTTGGAGGAGACGGCACCATGGATGGAGGAGGGATGTGTGGGAGGAGAGAGCAACATGGATGGAGAGGCATGTTGGAGGAGACAGCGCCATGGATGGAGGAGCGGCGTGTTGGAGGAGACGGCACCATGGATGGAGGTGGTGTGTGTTGGAGGAGACGGCACCATGGATGGAGGAGGGGCATGTTAAAGGAGACGGCACCATGGATTGAGGAGGGGCGCGTTGGAGGAAATGGTACGATGGATGGAAGAGGGGCATGATCGAGTGTTGGAGTAGATGGCACCATGGATGGAGGAGGGGCGTCTTGGGGGAGATGGCACCATGGATGGAGGAGGGGTGTGTTGGAGAAGATGGCACCATGGATGGAGGAGGGGTGTGTCGGAGGAGACGGCACCATGGATGGAGGAGGGGTGTGTCGGAGGAGACGGCACCATGCACGGAGGAGGGGCATGTTGGAGTAGATGGCACCATGGATGGATGGAGGAGGGGCGTGTCGGAGGAGACGGCACCATGCATGGAGGAGGGACGTGTTTGAGGAGACTGCACCATGGATGGAGGGTTATCTTGGAGGAGACGGCATGGATGGAGGGGCACCATGGATGTTGGGGCGTGTTGGAGGAGACGGCACCATGGATGGAGGAGGGGCATGTTGGAGTAGATGGCACCATGGATGGAGGAGGGGCATGTTGGAGGAAGCGGCACCATGGATGGAGGACAGGCGTGTTGCAGGAGACGGCATCATGGAGGGCACAGGGGCGTGTTGGAGGAGACGGCACCATGGATGGAGGAGGGGCGTGTTTGAGGAGACGGCAGCATGGATGGAGGGGGGCGTGTTGGAGTAGACGACACCATGGATGGAGGAGGGGCGTGTTTGAGGAGACGGCACCATGTTTGGAGGAGAGGCGTGTTGGAGGAGACGGCACCATGGATGGAGGAGAGGCGTGTTGGAGTAGATGGCACCATGGATGGAGGAGGGGCGTGTCGGAGGAGACGGCACCATGCATGGAGGGGCGTGTTGGAGGAGACAGCAACATGGATGGAGGAGCCGCTTGTTGCAGGAGACGACACCATGGATGGAGGAGGGGCATGTTGGAGGAGACGGCACCATCGATTGAGGAGAGGCGTGTTGGAGGACATATAACCATGGATGGAAGAAGGGCGTGTTGGAGGAGACGGCACCATGGATGGAGGGGCGTGTTGGAGGAGACGGCACCATGGATGGAGGAGGGGCGTGTTTGAGGAGACGGCAGCATGGATGGAGGGGGGCGTGTTGGAGTAGACGACACCATGGATGGAGGAGGGGCGTGTTTGAGGAGACGGCACCATGTTTGGAGGAGAGGCGTGTTGGAGGAGACGGCACCATGGATGGAGGAGAGGCGTGTTGGAGTAGATGGCACCATGGATGGAGGAGGGGCGTGTCGGAGGAGACGGCACCATGCATGGAGGGGCGTGTTGGAGGAGACAGCAACATGGATGGAGGAGCCGCTTGTTGCAGGAGACGACACCATGGATGGAGGAGGGGCATGTTGGAGGAGACGGCACCATCGATTGAGGAGAGGCGTGTTGGAGGACATATAACCATGGATGGAAGAAGGGCGTGTTGGAGGAGACGGCACCATGGATGGAGGGGCGTGTTGGAGGAGACGGCACCATGGATGGAGAAGGGGAGTGTTGGAAGAGACGGCACGATAGATGGAGCGGGGGCATTTTGGAGGAGACGGCTCCATGGATGGAGGGGCGTGTTGGAGGAAACGGCACCATGGATGGAGGGGCATCTTGGAGGAGACGGCACCATGGATGGAGGAGGGGCGTGTTGGAGAAGATGGCACCATGGATGGAGGAGGGGCGTGTTGGAGGATACGACATGGAAGGAGTGGCACCATGTATGGAGGAGGGGCGTGTTGGAGGAGATTGCACCATGGATGGAGGGGCTCTTCTTCTTCTTCTTCTTCTTCTTCTATCGGCAAATCGCTGCCCCCCTCAGGTTGATTGTTGCATTAAATAAGAGCATTTCTGGTAGGCCAGTAGCCCAGGGTCTTTTCTGGAATATGCTGAAACACAGGAATATGTCAATTAACAAATTAACATGTAAGCAGAATATTCCAGTTGCTGCAGCACATACAAACACCTTATTCGGAATATTACCTTAACCAGAATATTGACCTTAATTGGAATATGGTGTGCATGTAAATGTAGTCACTGCCACCATCACACCAGTCCTTTTCACTGTGCAGCACACATCTCCTCTCCTTCCCTTACCAGAGTCCTCTGCTCCGTCAGCTCAGCATACAGAAAAAGAGTTGCCTGGTTGAATGAAGCTATCCAGGATTCAGCCATGTTTCAGTGAATCATAGGATATTACAGTTCCTGGAATTCTGTTGGAAACCAGTGCGGCTCAGAGGTCGTCCAGTTCATTTTCCAATGCCTACACAATGGCCAGCATGACGCTAGTTCAGCTAGTCTGTCTTCATCTTCTCCATCTTTTGTTTGTTTACTGATGTGTAAATTTGAAAACCTTGACCTGGCTAGCAAGCAGAAGTAGAAAGAGAACAGAGAACAGGCTGGTGAGCTGATTTCTTCATCCAGATGAGTGACTCTCAGCCACACACCACCACCATTCACGCCAACCACAAAAAGCACCACCAACACTTGCAAAACAGACATAAGAGCATAAATTTCGCAAAAATTCAGCAGAGGTGACAGAGAGGTAATTGGAAATGTCCACACCTATGTCATATACATACAACCTAGGACTATGTAATGTCATGAAATGAAACAGATAAAGGCATCCAAAGGCATTCACTAGAATCTATGTAAGGCAATCAGAAGTGCTACAAGGTGATAGCATGGGCGGAGGAATGATTTTTTTTTTTTTTAACAGATTATCTGTCTCAGAGAGTTTCAGCAAATATTATGAAACTTCTGTGTCTAATGTAGAGTTTTGTGTGACATAAGAAATTATTTTTTGTTGGAAAATATTTTACTCAATGGCCTTATGTTTCAAAGTATAAATATGTTTAATTAGGGATACTATACTAAAGAGAAATGATATATCAAACGCAGAAACACTTTCTCTTTGTGTTCAGCCTTGTGTTCAACACGATGCTCCAGATGTTGTTTTGCAAAGTTGTGCAGTTCATTTTCATTTTCCAATAAATGTTCCTGAGGCGGGGGCGCTGGTGGCTTAGTGGTAGAGCAGGCGCCCCATGTGCAAAGCTGTTGTCGCAGCGGCCCGGGTTCGACTCCAGCCTGTGGCCCTTTGCTGCATGTCACTCCCCCTCTCTCTCCCCCCTTCACACTTGTCTGTGTACATTAAAGGCTAAAATATACATTAAAGACTAAAAAGCCCCCAAAAATATATATATATTCCTGAGGCAAAGACACTGTAGTTACTATAGTGTCTCTTGTTGTCGTGACCCAATGGTGGTCAGTGGGTTGCACCTTTCAACTCTGTCTGACCACCTACATTTTGAGCTGCTCCCTCAAATGACCCCTGACATGAAAGGCACTGATAGCCTATTAGAGTGGGCATCATGGTGATATAAAATGCACTTACAGCAGCAGCAGCTTTGCTTCACTGAAGCCATCTAGTGCACAGCAGTTCTGTGTGCTTAATTTTCAGTATAGCAAAGCTTTAATGTGAAAGGTTCAACTAGAGTGAAACTGTGCTCCCCAGGTACAGTGCACAGCAGGCTGACGTGGGGATGTCCCCTGCCACTGCTCTCATTTCACATAACACTTGCAGTGCATTTTCCAGGAGTGCTCAGAGCGAAACTATTTAAACCCGCTCCCCAAATGAACAACTTAGTAAATGAATGCCTGGACTGTGTCATCGATTAAACAGCACAGTCCTTCTGCTATGATTCATAGGCAGGGTGTGTGCACTCAGCCACATAATCTCTCTTTTTCATTTCAGCACCTCCAGAATTGCCTTCTAAACACAAATAATGATGGTGGCAGCAAAGCTCTGTGAGTCTATCCACGAGCTCATATGAAGTGTGTTGATCATTTGGCTGATTCATAATTTTTTGCTACCCGGAAGCTCAGCTCTGAGCTGCAGCAGTCAGATATTTGTTTTACTGCATGCTAAATAGCATTATGTTGCTATTACACAGGGTATATATTAAAGACAATGAAATTACACCCTCTGAAGACACAGTAGTACTTTAAAGAACATGATGTTTTGTCGCTGTGTGGAGACACTAACACACAACATAAGGTCTGAAGCACATCATCTTTGTCTTTTTTTTAATATCCAGCAAGGTAGCACATTGCTCAAATCGAGCTTTAAGACAGCTTGGAATATTTCTGCTGTTATTACCGAGGTTCATTCAATTTATTAAAGCAAAAGTCAAGGTTACAGTAATCAATAAAGTCCTGGTAATACGGACTCAACTTCACAAGATGATGTCATGCCCATTTCAGCCATGGTGTGTAACATGGCGTGTAATTTTCAGGCCTGCCCCCAACTTTGTGTTGTGTGGCAAATGAAAGGAGTGAAAACCTTCCACCTGAACTGACCCCCTCTTTATTACATTAATCACACTCACCTACATTAAATGAAATCCATTTAAATACCCCTAGTTGCACAAATAATTTGTGTAGCCAGGTTGAAAGAGTTGGGAGTCAAAGGCGGCATAATTAGACGGGACGATTCTGAAACCTAATACAAGATGTAATTAAGGAAATTAATAAGGTGCCAGCCCCCTTTCACTGGGTGCTCCGCCTGATGATTAATCACAGCCTGGGCTAATTTGATTTGTGACAAGGAAAGGGATGACTTGGTAAGTCAGTTAGGAGAGCCCAGTTCAACAGCATATGACATTAATAAAACATGAATAGTGGGGGCTCGGGGAGGAACAAAAATCCACTCGCAATCCACATGAAGCGATCAGATTAAAGAAGACTTTGGATAGATAGCCTTGTGACAAAGTCAATGACAGGGGGGTGCCTGGAGGTTAATTAATATCAATGTTATAATATTCTTATTTTGGAATAATCGAGCTCAACACCTCTATAGATAAATAAAGAAAAATAATACTCTCTTATGGAGGTGAGGGCGAGGTAAAACCAAACTATATTCCAGACACAATGTGAACTTTAAGAAGCTGAGAGCACTGTGTGATGGATCAAAGCAGGACAAGAGCAAAAGATGAGAGCAGGGCATTAATCACTGTGCCCCCGGATTGAACGATGGGTGGTGCGATCCCCCTTTCAGAGACACACAGAGCCTGGCCCATGGCTCGAAAGGTCACAAATCATAGGACATCCAAAAGCATGGAGATTAAGGTTTATAAAAGAAGGGTATGCCCCGTCTATTGCTATGCTGTCATTGTAATATGACACCGCACACCTCCTGCTCTCTCCAGGTGATTGTCAGTGAGGAGCTGAGTACAAGCAAACAGTATTTTATTCCTCTTGTGGGTTCAAATTGATTTGTCCTATATTTGGGCAGGTAAGTTGGAGGGGAGGTGTATAAATTGTTTGTTATTGTGTTTACCCCTCCAGAGGATAAACATAATAACGCCTGTATAATATGATGCAATCCTAGTTTCATATTAAATTCTATCTTTGAGAAGCATATGATGTTTGATTTTGAGCTTTAACACCTCTGCCTTACAGATGTCTCGCACTTCAATAATAATTAAAAGGCAATGGTACAGCATGTGTATACAGATGTTATGGTGTCTATCACCGGCATGTGCACATAGAACGCATGCAGGAGCAACTACAATCACATGTAATGCATTATTAAATGTCTCCACCTTATTCCTGAGGGCACTACTCTAGAAATGATTGTGGGTGAAACTTCCAGTGCAGCTGAAGTAGCAGTAAGTGAGTTGGTCCCATAGACCAATGGCTAATGTTGGTGGCTCACTGCCAACGCTGGTTCTTTTCAAAAGTTTTTCGACTTCAATTTAACAAATACTGCTTTGTTTTTTAACAGATATTTAACCGAGCAGCAACCTCTGGGGCTGAAAAATGAAGCCAAAACAGAAGTGCCAAAAACAGTTCTTTATATGGCCGGTTGAGGCTGGCTCTGGAAGCCAGTTATTCCCGAAGACCCCCATGTTAAAATGCCCAACTTTACAGCACATATAAACATGTTTACAGCCTGATTTTTTCCTCTAAAGCTACTTTCCCAATTGATGACAACTTTTTGTGGGTGACATTTTTTTTATAACTCAACTGTTTACATTTTATTAAGGCTTAAAGTTATGCATAATTAAAGGCAGGCCGCTTTGAGTGACAAGCTGTCTGCCTGAAGTGTCCTCGGCTGCTCAGTCAGATCAGCCCCTCACTGCTCCACTGCTTCAGCTTGTTGTCCATGTATGGTCACTTCTGGCTCCAAAAAACAAGATGGCGACGGCCAAAATGCCAAATTCGAGGCTTCAAAATGGGAGTCGACAAATCAGTGGGTGATTTCACACTTACTGTGCCCATTATGTTTACAGTCTATGTATTTAACTAACACTGAATTAGTATTTTATAAAATGTCCTTGTGGAGCTCTGGCACTTGTGCTGTCCTTGCCTGCAACATCACGAACAACCACTGCGCTAAATTTGTGGCTTCCACAATAGTGTGTTGAACATGCACCCAGAACAAAAACGTATTGTTCGTGTAACCGACAGTACAGTTTTCCTAGGAAAAGGTTGCCATCCATCCCGTATAATACCAGATTGTCCTGTATTAAAAAATAAAATGCACAATCTCTTACTGAATCAATATGGGATGAGATTTGTCCTGTATTTTGTGCACACCATACTCTAATGCATGTTTTCACATGCTTGAAATGACATAAGATATAATAAATACCAAAAAAGTTTTGAGAGCGGAGAAGAACTTACGCAGAAAAACAAAGACACCTAGAATGACAGGTCTGTTGTCACTCAATGTCACTACGTGATATATCCGTCTCTCCCTGTCTGACTGCATTCTCAACTTACATTTGAGAATAACCCTTTATAAAATAAACTCAGCAGCAGACCTTGAATTGTGTGTTTAGTCATCTAGGCTGAGAAAGTGTTGCTGACTTCCTGTACTTCCTTCATATCACATAATATAATGTAATATTATGAAGGCCTTGAGTTATTTATTTTACTACTGCTTTATATTCCCAACATTTTATTATGATTTTTATCATGATTTTTATTATGTTCGTCTGTTCTTTAAACATATCTACTGCACGTCTGTCTGGCCTGGGAGAGGGTTTTTTTTTTTTTGGGGGGGGGGGGGGGTCCTTATCTGCTGTGAGGGTCCAAGGACAGAGGATGTCATATGTTGTAAAGCCCTCATGCAAGGTGTTATGGGGGAAGGAATAAGGTGGATGTGTCATATACATGCAATAGCATACAGGCAAACACAAACACATGGTATGGATGCAAATGCAATGAAAACAATTAACCATTTGCAAACCCATGCATGTTTACACACTGACACACTCATAAAGACCAAACACATGATTACACTTTCTGCTAGGAGCTAGAGTATCCCCATTGTTGCCAAACTACCGGTCCCCCCTCTGTTTAATCTCCCAGGTGGGTATGCTTGACAGGGTCATGACCTGACCCGGGGGGTGTACACGTGAGGGAACCAACCCCCCGAGGGCTGCAGTGAGACCAGCCTCAGAATGACAAAATAGTCCACAGCCATTAAAACCAAGTCCCTGTAGACTTTGCTGACTTGGGGAGTTTGTCACACACACCTACTGTGGTGATCCAGCGCAGATGCTGCTAATTAAGATGTCATAAGCAGAGAGCGTTATGCACGGCAACACCAGCTCTTTATCCATTTCATTTATAGGATGTCATGTATGTGCTGAGACATGGCTATGACACATTGTAATTGCATATTCATGGGTATTTATAGAGGGAACATTTATCAAGGTTGAATGAAAGCCTTCTGTGACCAAAAGAGGAAGTGTAGTCATTGAATCATAAATCAGAGCTCTCCATAAAGTAACTGAGCAATCTATGAAATGAAAAAGAATCATGTAACAGGCCACTGTTGGAGAAATTTAGCATTTTCCTTAAATATGAAAGACTTATGTCATTATTGATGATTGATTTCAGATGTAAAATGAAACCTGATTCGGCAACTGCATAGCCCATTTCCTGTCTCAATTTATTCATAAATTGAGTCCGATGGATGCTTCAGGAGAAATTTGACAGAGATGCCAGGGCACCAAACCATGAATATCCAGTTTCAACATTGGATGCAAGGACTAGCAAAAACCTATTTTACCCAAACACATGTAGAAATGTTTTTTGTTGATGTCTATGTGAAAGCAGAAAGTGGTTGTACAACTGTTATACAACCCATTTGAAATAATATCTGTCTTGAGCTAATTTACCCATGGCCTTGTCAGACCTCAGTGACAGGGGCAGAAAAAGGGTGGGCTGGCTTTGACAGGCTAGAAATGATGGCAAGAACTGTGAAAAAAATAAGGGTGAGGTTATGAGAATATGATGGACATAATTAACTGTATTGACCGGACATGATGATACACACTGTAAGTCTGTACACATATTTTCCCAAAGAAATGGAAGGAGCTGGAGGTGGAAATAGGTCTAGCTGTCAGAAATACAGCATGTAGGATGTGAGTAGGTGTAAATAGCAGTCAGGCTATCTGGCTGAGCTGTGTCGTGCCCTGCCAGTTGTAATAGAGATATGAATGTCCCGCTGACAGCCAGTAGCTACCTGGCCATGGGCTGCTCATGAGGGGAATATTTACTTTAGTTTGAGGGAAAGCTACAGCATCAGCCAAGCATAGTCATAGCTCTAACATTTACCCTGAGCAAACAGCGAGATATGTCCCATGAATGAAAGTCAATACACCTGTCTGATAGACAGACAGACTGGCAGACACACAGTCAGATCTATCCATGACTCAGTGTGCTGCCTCCAACAGCCTCCTGCAGTGATGCACAAGATGTGCTGGCAGAAACTAAAAGGTCAATATAAGTAATGACTTCTACTCATTTCAGTGCAGCAGAGAGTGCTGGTGCTTCAAATAAGTATGTAAGGAAGTGAAAAATAAACTAAACTTTAGGCCACGTCCACTTCACCCCAGACTCCCTGGGTGGCAGAGGAGCCTCATGATTACAGGGAGCCATAATTCAAAAAGACAGCACCAGTTTGAACCCCTTTGACGGTAAGCGTCCTCCCTGCTGCTGTATTTCTACATTCACCGATCGTCTGCAGTCTGTGACTGTGTGCCGGGCTGAATGTGTCTGCCTGTGCTGTCTATTTTTCCCCTCTCCCAGATGCTGGACACCAGTGCTGCCGCTTGGCAGTGGATGCAGATGCTGCCATTGACTCTTTGGTCAGCGCCGCCAGCTGAAGCCCTTCACCGGCACAGCGCTCTTCCTGGCAGCAGTTGCAGGTGTTGCCCTCACTGACGTGTACAAAAGTTCCTTCTCCTGTCAGATTGTGCATCATTACACTGGTGATGTTGTTCAGGAGAATGTTGTGCCATGACCTCGTCAGAGACTCTTACTATTTATGTTTGTTCTTCTCTGTTCTTTATTTTCTGACCTTCCACGCTGTTGTATCTGGGTTTCCCCGATTTCAGATGTTTTTTCTTCCCCTACTGAATGGGTTGTGATATTGTTTTTCTTTCCTCTTCTGTTTTTTGTTAAGTGTTATATAAATTTATAACAGAACAAGTCAAGACAGGGACGTATAAACAGCCATTAGAAAAAGCAAGAAAGAGACATAGGATAGAAATAAAAGGGTTCTTCAGCCCATAAACAAGGATTCCTGTCAACACCTTGGTTTTGTGTTATTTTGAGTTTCATTAGGTTTTAGATGAAGTCTTGGCTTTCATAGTATGAAACTCTTATTGCCATTTTCAGTTGATAAATACAATTTTCAAGCTTGTAAAGGCATGATGCGGCAAACACCTGTCAGCTCCACTCTGATCCTACTCAGCACCACTCTCCCTCTATGTCTCCCTTAAATTATGAATGAAAGCCTTAACGTTATAGCAACAAGCAGGACCCAGCACAGTAGGTTTTGTCTTGGCTTTCAGAATATTAACATCTTTTAAACCCCAGTGGCTCACCACTGAGCTCGTTCTAAGCAGCTTAGCGGCACACATCAAAATACAGCGTTAAATGGACTTTGGACATGCTATGCATCATTAGCTCGGTTAGATTCTTCACAATTCAACTGTTCAAACCATGAGCACTAAAGTATCATTAGCCCCTTTTACACTGCCAGATTTTCGGCGAATGTTGGGCCATTTTGCCGGCAAGTTGCAAGTGTTTAGACACACAGAGCTGGACTGGCGAGTTGATCCGAGGTGCCCAATTTTCCGCCTCATAGGGTAGTCATATTGGCGGAACCCTTTTAGTTTAAACAGACTTCCCTTCCCCAATGGTAGGGGCTGTTGAAGACTTGTGGGAGGAGCTGCTGATGACGTGGATAAACAGGAAACAGCTGATAGCAGGAATTAGCGAGCAGCTAGTAGAAAGAGGGAAACGCAAACCTGACAAACACTGTAAAGATGAGCAACTGGGGAGACAAGGAATTGCACGCCCTCCTTGCCCTCCCAAACGAAGAGGCCATTAACCGTCAGATGACGGGAACAGTGAAGAACCCTCCCACGTCACTGGTTACGTCACACGCTGAGCTACACGTTTTGTTACTTGCTCACGCCCCCCATTGCCCCAAAAAAGGCACATTCTGTATAAACAAAAGTAGGTAGGCAGCATTTTGCTGCACTCCTCAATTTTGCCTTTATACTGCCAATGCTGAAAAAAGACTGATAGGGCTTTCCTGCAAATTTGCACAATTCCTGTTTAAAAAGGGCTATTCATTCATTTACCAACATGGTAAACAAAACAGGCAGGATAAATGCGCTAACCCCCGACCTTTGAAGCAGTCAGAAAGTCTGAATCCAGTCCTTGATTATTTAAATTCCTTTAGTCCACAAGGGTCCACCGATCAAAAGATTTCACGTGACGTCCATTGCTAACTGTGTGTGCTAACCTTTCTCATCCTTCTACAGCTTGTTGTCGGGTATGCTTGTTTTTGTTACTTTGTTGGCTACAAAATAAAAGTGTCCTTCATTTTTTTTGTGGTTTTTTTTTTTTTCATTACGGGAGAGCACCTGGAGTACTACAGCAGCCCACTGGGCTCTGTCATGAATATATTTGTAGCCACCATACTACAAATTTTCAAGGCCTTTGTCTCAAACTCAAGGCTCGGTGACAATGTAATGTGGCCTATTTTGCTTAATATTAGGAGTACAAAAACAATACTGATATCATTAGAATCTCTTCTTTACAACAGCCTCTGGACCCAGGTGGAGGGGGATGGCAGGTTAACATAGCGGACATATATTGGTAATTTTGCTAACTAGGGGGATCTTGTCCTCCCCTCAAATCGCCTACCAGACATACATTCATAAGTATACATAGAAAGAAAGCAATTGTAGATCTATTAATATGTAAAGGAGGAAGTAAGAAGGGGAATGGAGAATATTATCTAATCACTACCACTGCTATAGGAGTAAAGTATTATTATCACCACTATCAGTACAAGTAGTTGAGATGAGTGTGAGAGAGATGGGGTGGGGGGATGTGACAGTGCTGGCAGGGCCCTTACTGCCACACACCTGTTTCTCCGTTTTTCAAGACCAATGCTAACCTTTGAAAACCTTTTAGACAGTTACTATTATGGAAATAAATGAGAAAACTGAAGTGTCCTTGACAGAAATATTGAATCCAACAATGTGCAGAACCCAGACCAAAGGAGTGGGGGAGGCCACTCGAATAAAGTCCATATATACAGACACTGATTTTGTATATGTCTCAGGAATTTAACACAACAGTCAGAGCACATCTGTGATTCAGAGCCTGAACCAGGATTTTCTGCATATGGCTCTCAACATGGACGTGGCTGAGCTGGTGGCTAGCAGCTAATGGTGCTAACAGTGCAAACAGTGCTAACAAGGGAAACATTGGTGACAAAGCTAACAGTGTTAACCAGGGGGGAACTGGAGAGTGGGCGTTATACTTCCGGGACACAGCTAGTCCGCCACACCATGAGTCGGGACACCGTTATCAGTGGTAAACACTGTATGAGTGCAGTGCAGAGCACAAACTGTAAGCTTAGCCATTGGAATACACACCCAGCTGGCACGAGACATCAATATGTCTTCAGAAAGATGTTGGGACTTTTACACTTGACAGCCATTAAATTTTGGTAGGAATGAAAGTCAAGTTGACAATATTTTAAATGTCTAACGATGTTAGAATTTCACGTTGTGTTGATGTTAACATTTTGATTTTTTGCAAATGCTGGGTTTCGGTCTCAATACCACATGACTTAATGTTGTTATTCTACGTCAACATGATGTTGGCTTGAGAAGCTTGGAAGACGATGGATTTTGGTTGCTTAACAACACAACTTCATACCAACAAAATATTGTCATCCGTCATCAGTATTGTACGTCAAATTGACGTTGGCATTGGACACATTTCATTGTGTGTCTCTGTATGTTTGTATGTATGTATGTATTCTTGATTTGTGTTTTAATCCTGTGAAGCACTTTGTGAGTTCTCTCTGTGAGAAGTGCTATACAAATAAATTTTACTTACTTACTTATTTACATCCTGATAATGAATTTTTGTCATCCAATATTACAGCCTAAATTCAACCTACTGTAATATCAACACTGTTGGTGACCAGCTGGGCACACACAGACTCACATGCACTCACATGAACTCACATGCACGCATGGCCGGACTGTCTACCACAACAAAAACAGAGAAGCTCGGATTACTACACACACAGAGGATATTTGTTTGCTGCTATATTAATGCTGTGAGTGTCACATAAAGCTCCTTTAAAAGTTTATTCCAGGATCTACACTCTACATATTCACACAACACACTTTGTTTAATACAGTGTTGTTTTTCAGGTTTTGAATGAAGCCTCTGAGCACACTGAAACTCTCAGTCGCTGTGTGTAAAACCATAATTCACAAGAATGTTGCATTTCGCATCCTTTTCATTCCTGTACGTTGCTGCTTCTTGTTCTCACTACAGCTGTGGCAGAAATCTTTTGTAAATATGTGAACAGCAAGGTGTTTGGCATTTCTTTAATGGACAGTAAAATTAGTTTGACATTTGTGTCTACTGAAAAAATATTTTCATAGATTTTTTCAAAGATTATTTATATGAATCATCTTACAGTACATATACAGAGATGACCTGCTTGTCCTCTGCTCAAAAAGCCTTGACGATGTAAACAGACATATGCGGCTAACATCATCTCAGGTGAGAATGAAAATGAGCAACTGTGGATGTTTACACAGTTAATACATCAAAGTTTAGCCTATATGTGCGAATACAAAAATAAAATCTTTGAAGTGCATTCCCTAAATGTCACATAGTAATACTGACTAAAACTCTACCCCTCTGTGTTGTGAATGTTAAGGTTATTGTAATTTACATACTTTTTGATATTTTCGTTCTTTTTAAATGTGCTGTTTTATTTCAGACATTGATGTGTTTGCCTCTTGAATTTCCAAAACTGCACTAACATTGATCACAAGCAAACATGACAAGTTTTTCAAATAAAACCTCAAGTTCTCTCAAGGACTCTTCATTTCCTACAGCTTACATCATATAGAGCCACATATCCCCGAACTCACTGGAGGTTTACCCAAGGACAATCGTTCACATGTTGACATCTGTCAAGGCAGCTGAGAATGGGGCAGACAGTCTGATCTCATGGGCTTTTCACGCATTTACACTGCAGCAGAAGTCACCTCTTCACACAAGCAAAGGTGTGCGGAGGTAATAATGAGGAGATGGTTTATGACTTTCCCTGTGGACATCTTATGCTATTACACTATCTAATGAGAAGTTATAGTACCCTTGATCATGGCCCAGGGTTTCCTGTGCATTACCGGCCAAGCATACAATAATCAATTAAAAAGGACCCTCCTCTCGTGGGTTTAAATTACCAGCAAGATGGATACTGCAGAGTAGAGTGGCAGGATTCATGAAGAAATGGCAAAAAAAAATACAAAGATAATTAGTGGTGTCTATTATGGGACTCATTTTTGCCACTCCATATAGAGACATCAAGAAGGCTTCCTGTCATGCTGTTAGGTGGGCTTTAAAATCTTGTCTGGAATAGCTGTTAATTAGATTGTGATCGCTGTGGGGCGTCGGGAAGAATGCACATGGACCTGGCTTTAACTCCACCGATGAATCTTTATTCCAAACAAGTTTTCCTGCACTCTTGTGGGGTGTGTTTGTGAGTGTGGTTCAAAAAATAGAAATAATGCCAAAAAAAAAAGAGAAACAAATCACTTTCCCTGCATTAACAATAAACTAGAAAAATCCCTCTTGCCACAGAGGTGGAAAGACTACTAAATATTGTTATTATGATATATGATGCTAGAATTAAATTAAAGAACCACTTTAGGCTACAAAATAAATGTATACATAAATGTCAACATGTAGTGTAACAACATGAGCAATATGAGCCCTGGGGCCAGACATATAAACGATTCGTATGCACAAAAACCATGCGTATGCCTTGTTCCACATATGAATTGGTGTTAAGAATGTGCTGTGTGCATACTTAAGACCAGGCGTACACATGGTTTTAGCTGCGGGTGATATGATGAGGAGGAGAGTGAATAGGCTATAAATTCAGAGACAATTAACACTGTTTTAGGTTGTTGGCCACTTTCACTGATTGTGCTGGAGTTTTGCAGTTTACAGGCTGTTGTGTAAAATACCAATAAAAGGCGGATTTATAATTTTTCATGATTATTTTCATCAGCATTTGAGCCAACATCTTCCTGTTAATGATTGTTTAAAATTATCTTCTATCAAGTGTGAAGCACTTTGTAAATTGTGTTTCAACATGAGCAGTATGAATGAATAACTGATCATCCCTCTGACCTTTAATAATAATGACTGAGATTTTTTTGCACTGATAGTTTGCGGCGATGTGATGAATTAGATCAGAGATATAGTTGCTTTTTAACCATGCATTTGCATGGTGAAAGGCTGCATCCAGAATGTGACAAAGTTGCCTATGCACTACACGTTACTGGAGGATTCCCTGAGAGTGCACACCAGAAAAATCAGACCATATATAACTTCCAGATTTACATGATGTAAACAATAAACACAACAACACCTGAGAAGGTTACCATATTGGCTGAATCCAAATGTAAACAGTCCTCGAGACTGTTTTAATCTTTGCCATGGAAACGGTCAACTGTCACTGCTGTCATATTCATATATATGTTGTGTAAGTGTATGAACAGTGCCTACTTATCTGTCCCTGCAGATAACAAGATGTAAATCCCATGTATAGCCTTTTTTGTGACTGAACAAAAATATGTTCATACATCTCTATATAACAGGCTACACGCATTCAAAACCAGTAATGTTTGTAAATAAGGACAGGACTGTAACTCAATAAATTGGGTATTACTAACATTAGAAGACCTTCCGGCCTATTAGACTGATAGGCTGCAATATCAATGCATTTTCATTCCTTCTACAGCGTATGCTTATACATTTTTCCTGTATCATGATGTGGTTGAATATTATTTCTTGCCTACACAATGCAAGTAGCATTTTAGTAGGTCTAACTATCAATAACCATTTTACACTTTCATGGGTTTTTTTTTTTGGCAATTGAAAGAACCACAACGTCACATCCATATGACAATGAATCGTGGGTAATCAAATCAGTAAAGGCTGCTAAAGCCTGCTAAAGGCTGCGTCCCAAGCAGACTCTGGAAGTCTCCAGAAAGTCCGCTTGAGGCCCCTTCTTGACTGGATGAATTGTGGATTTGGACAGCACTCGCCCGCAAAGTCCACCAGTCTGCAATTGTGGTGAAGTCTGGACATTTGGATTTAGCCATTGTTAATTCTGAGATCTCGACAGAGAAGGGCAACGGTCATCACTGATATGATGATATACTCATATTAGAGTGCAGGCATATGACTAGTTCAGCCATTCATACGTCTTTTAAATGAAATATTTCACAAAACATGCTACGTACCTGACTGGCCAACATCTTCACTTATTTGTTGCTGTGCAATACTGGTCCTGTTTTGTCCCTGTAATGTTTCAAGCGCCTATTCCAGACTACTGGATGGCAAAATGGACAAAATTAGTCTCTATCCCATGACTAAATGTAATTTCTATCAGGTTTCTATCCATCTGTTAAAACAAGCACTTTCCTTGGCCTTCCTTTGTAATGGTGGCCATTGTTTCATCTAAACTTTATTTCAGATTTTAAGAGTTGTTTGAATATCCATTAGCCTTAACTTATCCGATTTCTGTAGGCTGGATCTTTAGTACTGGCATGGGCTTCTATTTATTGAAAATAATAATAGAAATATAAAATTCTGAAAGAATTCGTCTTTAACTGTACGTTTTTGCATTTTCATATGATGTGAAATTAAGCCTTTAAAAATGTATGTTGGGACCCTTGACTCAAGGTATAATGATTTTAAAGATGCTAATGTGTCCAGGCCTATATAATGATCACACATTTTGTGTAACTTTTAATACAGCTGTTGAGCAATTAATGTCTGTATTCTGTAAAACATTTCTTTAAACACGTTTATAAGGTCAAGTGTTTTTATTTGCAGATTAATTAAGGTACTTGAGATTTGATTGCAACAATTAATTCTGCAGATTTTCTGATATTGTGACAAGTTTACAGTTACAGTCTTAAACCTCACGAGCTGCATGTTTGATATTTAGGATTCATACTGTGCATTCCAATACCCATACTACTACTCTATTTAGTATGCCAGAGAAGAATGCAGTATGCCAAAAAAAACAGGATGTTCTACTGCATCTGATCAGGTTTTATAGTGGGTGCGTTTCTAATCGCAATATTTTCTTTTTACTTTCAGAATGTACTTCAGCTGTCCTGAAAAAGTTTGTACTGGAGGGCGCCAAGTAGCTCAGTGAATAGAACAGGCACCCCATGTACAATGGCAATGTCCTTGCCTCAATGGCTGCGGGCTTGATTCCAGCCCACGGCCCCCTCCCTCTACAATATCACCTCATCAAATAGTCTTAAAAAAGTACGTACTGTTGCATGAAGTATGGATACAATCAGGACATACTACGTCTTCATAACATTACGCCCTGAACTGTGAACCTCTTTTTCATGTGAAACCAGATGGAACTGCTTAACAGGGACACTTAATTTAGTTGAAGTGTCACTATCTGGGCGGGGGGCCCCCTGACAGAGTTCCCTAGCAGACAGAGCAGGTAACAAAAACTGGTAAGTGAAAAAATAATTCATCTTTAATAACTCACATTTTGGTTCTGATGAAGTCAGAACATCAGATTAATGTGTTGTTTTACTCCATGTTTCCTGCATCTGGGCACCTGAGTGTGTCTCTGGCTTTTTGTTGGAATATGCCTGATATTGTTCTGTAGACTGCCGTGTCTATTATTTTTATGTTAGTGTGTATGAGAAAGACATGGTACTGACTGAGACAGGGCACTTGGCCTGTTCTGTACCACCTCTGTCAATCAGCTGCCTCTGTCTGTCAGTGTAATGTGGGAGGTGAAGGTGAGGAGAGCTAGCAGCATGGACTAGTTAGTAGAAGCTCCGGGATAGCCGATTAGCTGACAAACAATGAAATGGAGGTTTCAACACTGTTACTTTATTCTACAGTGCTTAACATGGACTGTTCATGCCAGATCTCCACGGCACTATGTTCTCTTATCATACATGAGTAGTAGGACATAGCCAGTATAACCTGCACCTAACTCGTTACTGGTGAGAGTCCTCTCGTGTGGATGTCGGTCAGAGTAGTGTGGCGACACTCTGTGCTCAACTCAACTCAAGTATCACTACTAAACAAAGTATCAGCGACGGTGTAAGTGGCGACAGACTGGCATGATACAGATAAACAGAACCACATATAGGTTGAAAATGTTTTACTTCTTTTATTGAAATGTGTGAATTTTGCATGTTTTGTTTGATAAAGAGGAGAGAAGGAAGTACAGATTTTTTGGGGGACATACCAAACCCTTTTCTGTCATACTAAATAGTGTGGGAGTATGGATATCAGAACGCACAGTCTGCCAGTGAAGGACTTGCGTATTGAACAAGTGTCTTCTCCGGGGTGTCAACAGAGTGCTGACTTTATATATCGATGCCTTTAATACTAATTTTCTTTTGTTCCCTTTACTCTGTGATGGAAGCAACTTGAAATGTGGCAAGGTACAATGCTTGTGATAAAACATGTAGGTCAAAGTAAAAGTTTTAAAAATACCCCAACAAGTACAACTACATGAAGACTTTGTTACAGTAACAAGAGTAAAGGTAGCCTAATTCGTACTTCCATCCACTTGTGTAACTGCTGTATTTCTTCAATGTCAAACTGTCAAACTTACAAAAGGCTGAACAGGTGTATGATGGCCAATTCTGAACATTTTTGGGTGTTTATTTTGTCTTATTTATGTGCATACAAATATTAAAATAAATATTTTAAAGGCACAACCTGATCTCAATGTGAGCCTGCGTCCTACCAAACAGATCAACAGTTTGGTTGACACATAAACTCTCTCACATAAAACTACTTCATTTATGGTGCTTTTGCCACAGGCTTTTTGTACTTTAAACTCACCCAGCCTTTACCCTGTAGTCCACTTCAATTTGCATGTACTTGTTAGGCCAATCAGAACAAACCCACCAAAACTCCATCCAGTACCAGCTGTGTAAACATCTGCAACACCTACTGATGGGATCAACAATGTTTTCAGCTGAAATAGCAACAGCTATATGACTTACCTGCAGCCAAGGATGACCTTGTCTGCTATCTAAGTCTTGCATGACACTCACTTGGGATCCCATGTGAGCATAGAGGCGCCTCCAGGGTATCGCACTGATGAGCGCTTCCCTCAGTTTGGCAGGGACCTCCCTGACAAGGTTCTAAGGGTGTGTAAGATCACTGATGTACATGGAGCTCTTGTTCCAGACCTTGCCATCCCCACTGTCCCCTTCAGCTCCCTGTCTATCATCAGAGGACAGAACTGTGAAGGTATAGGGCAGTCGTGCTTTCTTTAATAAAGTATTATATCAAATATTCTTTTAAACTTTGTCTCCTATCTTGTTTTCGTCTCAGCCCTCAGTATCCTTGAGTGTATTAGCTCAGGTTAGCTGTGCCCATATTCCTGTTAGATACAATGATGTGTTAGCTTTGAGTAAAAGTGATAAATGCCAAATACTTTTCTGGCACAAACTAATGTAAGGGGATAGTTTGAAGTGGGGTTGTATGAGGCACTTATCTATAGTCAGTGCATTAATTATAGTAAATGTCAGTCAACATGCCCACAGTTTGGAAAAGCAGGCAGGAGTACAGGAGCTAAGCAATGTACTGCTGTGAACAGGGGCAGCAAAATATTTTTAGCCCCCCAGAAAAAGCCCCACCTAAAAAAAATAACGTTAGTTTAAGTGTATGCAATGTTTAGAATATTTTGAACGTTTTACCTTGCTGCAGACAGCCCTCTCTTAACTCTCTGTCTAAGCTCTTAACGGCTTCAGTTCACCATCTATTCTCTCGTCAAAGCCACCAGACTCCACTGACAAGTAATTTTAGCTTGCTGAACACAGGAGCTGCTGGTCTACGTCTGCCTCCATTAGTTAGTTACTTTGTGTAATTGGGTGACTTTGGTGAAGCTGAACCTTTTATGGCCAAAGTCACACAGTAACACAGACAACCTAAGTCATCGAGGCAGTGGTAGACCAGCACCTCCTGTGTTCAGCTATTTGAAAAGCGTGATATAACAGCTTCAGTTCCCCATTGCTGTCTGACAGCAACGTAAAGAGGTGAAAATATTCTAAATATAGCGTACATTTAAACTTATGTTAACTTTTCTAGGTGGGACTTTTTAGATGGCTGAAATATATCTTGCGGCTGCCCCCATTCACAGCAGTACATTGCTTAGCCTTTGTGTCAGTACTCCTGCCTGCTTCTCCATACTGCTCCCTAATAGTTGACCAAACGTTAGTTGACCTTGAAAGGTCATTAGTCTCTAATCATCAGTTAAAATTACAAATGATCTTCTGATTGCTTCAGACAAAGGACTCGTCTCTGTACTTGTTTTATTAGATCTTAGTGCGGCGTTTGACACAATTGACCATCAAATTCTACTGCAGAGACTGGATCACTTAATTGGCCTAAAAGGTTCTGCACTAAGCTGGTTTAAATCTTATTTATCTGATCGTTTTCAGTTTGTTGACGTTCATAATGAATCTCCCTACGTACTAAGTTTGTTTTGGAGTTCCGCAAGGTTCTGTGCTCGGACCAATCCTATTTACTCTATATATGCTTCCTTTAGGTAATCATCATTAGAAATCACTCTATAAATTTCCATTGTTATGCGGATGATACACAGTTGTATTTATCGATGAAGCCAGAAGAAAGTAATCAATTAACTAAACTCCATAACTGCCTTAAAGACATAAAAACCTGGATGATCAAGATTTGTCTTTTAATTCTCATTTAAAACAAACCACACGGACTGCATTTTTTCATCTGCGTAATATTGCGAAAATTAGGCCTATCCTGACCCGAAAAGATGCAGAAAAATTGGTCCACGCTTTTGTTACCTCAAGGCTGGATTACTGTAACTCTCTATTATCTGGTAGCTCTAGTAAGTCCTTAAAAACTCTCCAGCTAATTCAGAATGCAGCAGCATGTGTACTAACAGGAACTAAGAAACGAGATCATATTTCTCCTGTTTTAGCTTCTCTGCACTGGCTCCCTGTAAAATCCAGAATTGAATTTAAAATCCTACTGTTAACTTATAAAGTTCTAAATGGTCAGGCTCCGTCATATCTTCCGCCCTCCCCAACCACCTCAGGGCTCCACAGTCGGTGGATGCTTTTAAAAAAGGACTCAAAACCTTCCTTTTTCAGAAAGCCTATCCTGACTAATCTTATCTGATTTTATCTGCTGACTGTTTTTATTGTTTTGTTCTGTTGCTCGATTTTACTGTTATTGTTGCTTTTATTTGCCTTTGTACTGTGCACTTTGAGATTTGTATTCAAATGTAAAGTGCGTTATAAATAAAATCTATTATATCTTAGAGAGCTCATAGTGACTTATTATCCCACCAGAACACTGCGCTCTGAGAACGCAGGGTTACTCGTGGTCCCTAAAGTCTCCAAAAGTAGATCAGGAGCCAGAGCCTTCAGCTATCAGTCTCCTCTCCTGTGGAATCATCTTCCTGTTACGGTCCGGGAGGCAGACACCGTCTCCACATTTAAGACTAGACTTAAGACTTTCCTCTTTGATAAAGCTTATAGTTAGGGCTGGCTCAGGCTTGCCCTGTACCAGCCCCTAGTTAGGCTGACTTAGGCCTAGTCTGCCGGAGGACCCCCCTATAATACACCGGGCACCTTCTCTCCTTTTCTCTCTCTCTCTCTCTCTCTCTCTCATATCCTATTACTGCATCTTGCTAACTCAGCCATTCTGGATGTCACTAACTCGGTTTCTTCTCCGGAGCCTTTGTGCCCCACTGTCTCTCAGATTAACTTATATTGCAGCGGTGCCTGGATAGCACCAGATGCCTCCTGCTGCTGCTGCTGTTATCATTAGTCATTAGTCATACTTCTACTGTTATTATACACATATGATTATTGTCACACATGTATACTGCCAGATATTAATATATACTTTCAACGTATTGTACCACAGTAGCCAGAACTATAACTATAATATTATTACTTTCATTAATGTTGTTGTAAGCTACTGTCATTACCGTCTTCTCTCTCTCTGTCTCTCTCTGTTTCTCTTTCTGTCTCATTGTGTCATACGGATTACTGTTAATTTATTATGCTGATCTGTTCTGTACGACATCTATTGCATGTCTGTCCCTGGAAGAGGGATCCCTCCTCAGTTGCTCTTCCTGAGGTTTCTACCATTTTTTCCCTCGTTAAAGGTTTTTTTTTTTTTTGGGGGGGGGGGGGGGGGGGGGGGGGTTTCCTTATCCGCTGTGAGGGTCCAAAGGACAGAGGGATGTTGTATGCTGTAAAGCCCTGTGAGGCAAATTGTGATTTGTGATACTGGCCTTTATAAATAAAATTGATTGATTGATTGATTGATTGATTGATTGATTGATTGAAGTCACAGAAAGAAAAAAAGAGGTCTATGAGAAGCTGTGCCTTGTCAAAATATATCAAAATTTATATGACTGGACCATGTGGGAATTTAATTTGAAAGGACAGACACAGGAAGTGACCACGCTCAGTAGTCAGACAGGAGTCACGTTAATTTCCAGGGCTGGTACCTGCAGTTATTCTACAGGCTAGTTAATAACATGTCGGGCAGGAAATCCAAAGTGTGGGATCATTTTGAGAAGGTGAAGGACGAACCCGAGGTGATATGTAAACTCATCTTCATTTGTCGACTAAACATGACCTATCATCCGAAACATGTAAGTAGCTATATGCCCATTAGCCACTTAGCACAATCATTACTGCTTTGCCGACAGCGTCATTAACAGACGGCTCGCTCAGTGTGTGACATGCACTTGTAGATAAAATATAGACCTATATTAATGAAGGTTCATTAGTACGGTTTTGTATTTCTCTGCAATGTAGCACAGTGTTAACAATGTTACTGATACTATTCTTTCTCACACCTTGAACTCAAACCATTGTGTTGCCCCACCTAAAATATATCATTTAATTATTACAGTATTATCATAAACATGCAGGCGACTAGTCGACTAATGGCCCTAAATGACGACTATTGGTCGACTAGGAAAATTCTTAGCTGGGGGCAGCCCTAATCTACCATATGTAATACAATGATCATGGCTAAGTACCTCATACAACCCGATATCAAAAGATCCAAACTCTCCCTTTAAGTAAGTATGGTACTTACCGGACGCCCTTGTGTTTCTTTTCCAACATTCAGCCTCTTGAGACTATGTTCTGATGGTAGATACCTGCAACAAGAGGCAGTATTCTTGTCCCACACTGGGCCTAAGTTTCCTAGCTCCATCTTCTCTCATTACAGAATTACTGATTGTATCAACTCAGTAATAAGCTATTAGCTGATGATTGTGTTCTCAACGCTCCTTTTGTTACAATAAGTGTATTAATTATTGCAGATGTAATTATCAGCCCATTGTTCCTGTGTAATTAGGCTGTCACTAATGAATTTTAAGAACTTCGCCTCATCACAGGCTAATTGATTCATCTGACTCTAACTAACCTCTTTAACTGAAAACATTGCCATTGCTGTGGCCGTAAACAGTCTTTGCACCCCATCTGTTCCACAGCTCCACAACGACAACAGCCACCATTTTGTTATGAGCTCGGCTCTCACTTTCAGTGACCCAGAAATGTTTCCAGGCAGCTCAGCAGCCTGATAGGCAGCTTTGTTTAAGCTGGCCTTGCATCTCACCATCATCACCACAGAGGTTAATGAAGGATGTTCGTACTGATTGGAAACACACATCAGCAGTGATGTCTGGAGCATCAGTCCTTTTGATATAATGATGGGTTCCTTCACATTAATGTCATTGGTTGTCACTAATCTGCCGCCATAGTGTGATTTCCCTATGAGAACCTGATTCTGTGACTCTGTAAATGGAGGTGAGCTGTGATGCAGACTTTATAGTCTGCTACGTGCTTTACTTAACTGGCTGTGTGCATGTTTCCATGAGGACCCTAGCTTCAATGGAGCCTCTCTGTATGAGCATAGTTCTTGTTAATGAGTCTGGCTATGGCCAGTTAGGGAAATGAAGCAGATGCTTAATTTTCTCTTTCTCCTCTCCTCAGTGGATTGGCTGACTTTGGGATATTACACCCAAATTAGTGCTGTGAAGTGACAGTTTTTCCTCTCATTAGCACAGTGTCAAGTGTGAATCAAAGCCCCTCACAGTTTTATGCAGAAACACCCATCCATACACACACATGAACTCCTAATCCAACAGTCATTTGACCTTTGGCGGGAGGTGTGATTTATTCTGGAGCCACTTTATGCACATTCACACCACCGAGATAACCTCTGTGTATACTGAGTCTGCAGCACGAGCAGCCCTAAAGGGCCATGGCTCAGATATCCTTGTCATGTAACACCTAAAGACAGTCAAAGGTCAGGCAGTGAAGGAACAGAAGGGCCACAGATGGAGCTGCACCAACTGGCCCTGCTCTGCCCTAGTGCTGTCACATCACCACGCACCTAGCCCCAACCATCCCACCAGCTCACCCCCTGGGGGGCCAGACCAGCTTCTTCACACACACACACAAGGACACACGGGACCATACATGCACTGCCTACTACACACTACCACACAGACACACACACACACACATGCTGAGTGGATTAATGAGGGGGAACGTGCGTTTCAGTCAGATTCCGAGGAGTTTAAGTGGAGGTCTGCTGAGTGTGTCCACGGTGACCCCCAGGCAGGATGGGAGCAAGGAGGGAGAGCAGGTGGTCAGGGGTCTGCATAGCGTGGCATCTCTCTCTCTCTCTATCTCTCTCTCTCTCTCTCTTTCCACACACACACACGCCACATATATATATATATATATATATATATATATATACATCCCCTGGCTTTCTGCCAGTGTGAAATGTACAGTCCATTAGTACACTTGTCTCAAGGACATGTCAGTGTCACCAAGAGAAAAATTTTATTTATTACAGTTTAAACCAACAACATAAAGAGCATTTGCTTCTATACTGGACAATTATGAACATTTACTCTGTCATGAACATAGCAAAAAAAAAGAAGCAGCAGCAGCAGTGAAACATTTATTAAAGCTGTATCATTCAGAACAGATTTCTCACTAAGTTTTAGGTTTTCTGCAGTTCGCATGTTTCCAGAGTGATTAGTCAGCTGTCAAAGCTATGGTCAGTCCAAAACCTCTCTAAGGGACACAGGTCTCTGTGCACGAGGTCCAGGATGTAAATGAATGATACATTACCGCTGGCTGACTAACTGACATGGAGCTTGTCCCACACACTCTTTTTGAAGTGTAGTCTGGACTACATATGTCAAGTGCATTTATCATTAGCAGAGGGCTTAAGCTGTAAACAGGCCACATAATTACCAAGTCTAATTACATTTGGGTCCAAGGTCTCACTGCAGACAGACACCGGCACTCACACAAGGGCACACTTGCAAACACACATACACAGTTGTCCAGTGCAAGAAACAGGCAGAAAAAAAGCCTCGACTACACTCAGTCGTTAAAATAGTTCACTTAAAAACTGTCCGTCGGATGATCGGAGGCTGCAGAGTGAAGCTGTTGCTACAAATATTAACTCTTCTTCCCCTCAGAGTGCTGATACTAATCTTATAGTAAGTAAGCAGAAATATTATTTTCTGACATCATTCCGAGTCCACTGTTGCAACTGGGAGCTAATATGCGTATCAAGCTAGAAATTGGAGTGCAGTGGTATAAAGTCAGTCAGTGTAATGGCTGAACATCTCACTATGATGCTCTCACATCCCAGTGGCAGCGCTGACTCTCTTGGCAGGAACTATGATCTCCAGTTCAAGCAGGTGACACCAACAGAACCGGTGGCTGGTTTTGACAGGACCACGCTGTATCACACCTCGGACTTCATCAGTGTGGAAGGTCTGGATAATGATCTGATGCCCAACGATCAGCAGCGCCATGATTAGCACTGACAGCCTGATGACAAGAGTGCTATGACAGCAAAAGCTGTGGTGAGAGACCCAAGGGGGGAGAGTGAGGTAGACGCAGAGAGAGTGAAGAGGAAGAAGTGGAGGAAGTATGTAACAAGTAACGAGAATAGGTCCCATAACACAGTGTGACGTGGAAGCATGAGAAAAAAAAAGAGAGAAATGGTGATTGGGAGAGATGTTTATGTGGTAAATACAAACGTCCATTACAGCAGAAAACATAATCAATATGCCCTTTTATAGAGCCAGCTTGCAAACAGTGAGACGTTCCCTGGTGCTTGATAATGCCACCAAAATTATTTTCCCCCTCCATCTCCCTCCCTTTTTTTCTTTCAGTCCCTCTCCTCCTTTCCCCATCTCATACACCCTCGCCACGACAATATGTCATGCAATGGATATAATTGCAATAATGCAATTTGGTTTGGAGGCGGATTGAGAGAATAATTGGACTCAACCCCAACGAAGTGACAGGCTAATGATTTAGCATGGCCACTGGCTATTGTGAGAAGCGAGCGCTTTCAACGCTACTGAGCTAATTTCCTCTGATGATGGTCTTAGCGCGTTGTCTTTGTGTCGGCACAGAGGAGCGCATGGCCATGAGGCGGACAGCTAGATGATGTAACCCACCCACCCAATGCCAAACAAACACATGTCTCTTGTCTGGGAGAGGCCACCCACTGCTCTCAGTTACTTCATGCACGAAATGGGCCTCATTTGAAGTAAAGATAAAGCAAATCCCAGAGCAAGATGAAGTCCAAAAAAAAAAGGGCTTCGTCTCTATTCACTTTCCCCAGACACACGAGCTCTGTAGGAAACCAAAGAGTTGCCAAGAGGAGGGAAAGCATTAGCATAGCTATCATAGCTAATTGCAAAGTCTTACGGTAAGGCAAGACCAGGGCTTTGAATTACTGCGGCAACTGCAGTCAGTCGGGTCTGAAGAAAAATGTGAATGTGTATGACTTTGAAGTAGAAATTATTCTAGTGTTGTACTGTACAATATTCAAGTGCAATGTTTGTGATGTATTCTGATAGATAGAAAAAAAACAGGCAATATACAGTGAAAGCACCTTATGGTACAGCTGTACGACTTGGTTCAAAGAGAAATTTGCATTTGAATGGAGCGAGTGCCCATCACTTCCACAACAATAATAAGGCAGCAGCGCTTTTACCAGTGACCAGTGTTGTGAAATGTCACATCTTGATACCTCGTCTGTTTGATGAGACGAGAATAAGACTTCAAGACATTTTCTCCTACTTCTGCAAAGTACAGCTCAAGTGAAACAACCACAGATAAGCTTGTTTCTCAGTCTGCGGACATGATGCGAATGTGAAGTGTGCAAAGTCAAAAGACGCTGGGAAACAGTGCGTGCTTGTGTTTGTGCGCATGTGTGTTTCTGCGCATTT